>NC_052076.1:46873818-47487707 GCF_015852505.1 Tachyglossus aculeatus
GATGGGCTTGAGGTTTCCCTCCTTTGTCTTCAATCAATTAGTAACACGTACTGAGCACCTATTGTGCTCACAGGCACTGGATTGTTCATTGGAAAGTTCAAAAGTATTAATAGACATGATTCCTGCCCTCAAGGCATTTACAATCTAGCGCGGAAGACAGATGCTAAAATAAATAACTAGGAGGAAGTAATGGAGCATAAAGGTATGTTCATAAGTACTATGGGGCATTGTAAGCGCTTAAGCGCAAGTGTTTAAAGATGGTATAGAAGTGCCGCAGTAGCAGTTGGGACATTTAAAGTGGGGAAGATTAGAAATCAATCGGGGAGGGCTTCTTGGAGGAGATGTGATTTCAGAAGAGTGTCCTGTGCTAACTCTGCTGTATTGTACTCCTTCAAGCATTTGGTACAGTGTTCTGTGCACAGTGAGTGACTGTTTGAAAGTGCTAATGACCCGGGGAAAAGGCAAAAGACAGGCTGGAGGAGAAAACAGGAAAAGAAGCCAGGAGCCCGGATAGTCCACTTCCTGAATAATCAGCCTCTGAACAATTGAATCCCAGCAGCAAAGTAGTGCTCTGTAAATATCCAGGTTACGTAGGTTTGCCGGCTTTCAGCTTGGAGAAGATGGTTCCCAGACTACAAGTCCAGATAGAGCAGCGTGAGAAGCAGTGTGGGAGTCGGAGGTCGTGGGTTCTAATCCCAGCTCCACCACTTACCTGTGTGACTTTGGGCAAGTCACTTCACTGGGCCTCAGTTACCTCATCTGGAAAATGGGGATCGAGACCATGAACCCCACGTGGGACAACTTAATTACCTTGTACCTCCCCCAGTGCTTAGAACAGTGCTTGGCAAGATTGGGCCTCTTGCTCACCCAAATCTCCCTCATGTTCCCCAATTCAGGGCCAGGCCTAGTTAGGAAGAACCAGTTGAGCCTTGAGTGTTGAATTTTAGTCTCTAAAACAAAAAAAACGGCACCATCTCCAACTCTGTGGTATGGATGGCGGAAAGCTTGCAAAAAAAATTTCTAAGAATTGTAGTCATTCATTCAATCGTGTTTATTGAGCGCTTACTGTGTGCAGAGCACTGGACTAAGCGCTTGGGAAGTCCAAGTTGGCAACATCTAGAGACGGTCCCTACCCAACAGCAGGCTCACAGTCTAGAAGGGGGAGACAGACAACAAAACAAAACATATTAACAAAATAAAATAAATAGAATAAATGTGTACAAATAGAGTAATAAATACGTACAAACATATATACATATATACAGGTGCTGTGGGGAAAGGAAGGAGGTAAGGCGGCGGGGTGGGGAGGGGGAGAGGAAGGAGGGGGCTCAGTCTGGGCCCCCTCTAGTTAGTGAGTTAGTTAATCAGAGTTAGTTAGTTAGAGCACGGGCCTGGGAGTCAGAAGGACCTGGGTTCTAATCCTGACTCTGCCACTTACCTGCTGTGTGACTTCGGGCAAGTCACTTCACTTCTCTGGGCCTCAGTTTTACCTCATCTGTAAAATGGGGATTAAGACGGTGAACCCCATGTGGGACATGGACTGTGTCCAGCTTGGTTAACTTGTATCTACTCCAGGGCTATGTTCAGTGTCTGGTACACTGCCTGTATTTAACAAATACCATTAAAAAACCCCAAAACTCCAAGCCTTCAAAGCTTTCAGGCCCTGCTGAGAGCTCACCTCCTCCAGGAGGCCTTCCCAGACTGAGCCCCTTCCTTCCTCTCCCCCTCGTCCCCCTCTCCATCCCCCCATCTTACCTCCTTCCCTTCCCCACAACACCTGTATATATGTATATATGTTTGTACATATTTATTACTCTCTTTATTTATTTATTTATTTTATTTGTACATATCTATTCTATTTATTTTATTTTGTTAGTATGCTTGGTTTTTTTTCTCTGTCTCCGCCTTTTAGACTGTGAGCCCAATGTTGGGTAGGGACTGTCTCTATATGTTGCCAATTTGTACTTCCCAAGCGCTTAGTACAGTGCTCTGCACACAGTAAGCGATCAATAAATACGATTGATTGATTGATTTCAAAGCCCTACTGAGAGCTCACCTCCTGCAGGAGGCCTTCCCAGACTAAGCCCCCTTTTTTCCTTCCTCCTCCTCCCCATCCCCCCAACCCTACCTCCTTCCTCTCCCCACAGCACTTGTATATATTTGTACAGATTCATTACTGTATTTATTTTACTTATACATATTTACTATTCTATTTTGCTAATGATGTGCCCATAGCTTTAATTCTATTTGTTCTGATGACTTTGACACCTGTCTACATGTTTTGTTTTATTGTCTGTCTCCCCCTTCTAGACTGAGAGTGCGTTGTTGGGTAGGGACCATCTCTATATGTTGCCGACTTGCACTTCCCAAGTGCTTAGTACAGTGCTCTGCACACAGTAAGTGCTCAATAAATACGATTGAATGAATGAATGAATAATAGGGGCCACAAGAAACCTTCCGCCCAAGCCTAATCTTGAAACAGCAATCTTGATGACTGAAGGGGTGGATCTGACTGCCGTGTGTACGTATTTAAACCCGATCCCCCGTCTTCTCCTCTGAGACTTCTACTCTAAGGTTGCAGTTCAGGATGGGCTCTGAGATCGAAACTATTCTCTTTAAAGATATATTTTGTCAAGGGACTATGCTTCCTGCTGTTGCCGTTTCTAATAACCGGTTGGAAGCTTGGATCGAGGAGATCAATTTCCTGCCAGTCAGTACCATCTCACTCCATCACCAATGCACCGCTCTTGGATTTTTTTCCAGAGTATCAGAATGAAGATTAAATGCTCTTCACATCATCATCACCACCATCATCATCTTCCCCAAGCAAGCCCCTCAAGTGTAGTAAGCGTGGAGCAGCGTGGCTCAGTGGAAAGAGCCCGGGCTTTGGAGTCAGAGGTCATGGGTTCAAATCCCAGCCCTGCCAATTGTCAGCTGTGTGACTTTGGGCAAGTCACTTCACTTCTCTGTGCCTCAGTTCCCTCATCTGTAAAATGGGGATTAAGACTGTGAGCCCCACGTGGGACAACCTGATCACCTTGTATCCTCCCCAGCGCTTAGGACAGTGCTTGGCACATAGTAAGCGCTTAATAAATGCCATCATTATTATCAGTAAGCACTAAGCACCAGGAAAAATATTCTCTGCTTTTAAAAGGGTTCATAGTTTTGCGGATAAACACAGGCAAATTGTTTCCATGGGTGGTTTCTTCTTAAATAACCACTCAGCCCAAATCTTTCCTCTTCTCGAGAATCTTCAATGTGAGCCATCCACCTCTGCATCAAACAGAAGCTCCTTATCAGCGGCTTTAAGGCACTTTATCAGTTCGCCCCCTCCTAATTTACCTCACTGATTTCCTATTACAACTCAGCCCAAACGCATCACTTCTCTACTGCCAACCTATTCTCGGTTCCTCAATCTCAACTATCTTACCACCAAACCCTTTTCCTCATTCTCCCTCTGGGCTGGGACTCCCTCCCCATTTTACTCCACAGATCACCACTCTCCCCACCTCCAAAGCCCTAGTAAAATCATATCTCCTTCGAGAGATCTTCCCTGTCTAAACCCTCACTTTCCCTATTTGCCCTCCCTTCCGCAGTGCCCATGCACTTAGATCTATTCCCTTTAAGTGCTTTGATATTCACCCCTCTCTTAGTCCCACAGCACTTATGTCTGTATTCATCTACAATTTATTTTATTGTCTGTCTCCCCCTCTAATCTGTCAGCTCCTCATGGGCAGGGATTATGTCTACCCACTCTATTGTACTGTAATCTCCCAAACGCTTACTATAGTGATCTGCACTCAGTAAATGTTCGATAAGTACCACTGAGCCCATTGTTGGGTAGGGACCGTCTCTATATGTTGCCAACTTGTACTTCCCAAGCGCTTAGTACAGTGCTCTGCACACAGTAAGCGCTCAATAAATATGATTGAATGAATGAATGAATGAACTGATTGATCGATTGATTGAGTGAATAATCTCCTAGAAATGTTCTTCTCGCTGCCTCTGATTCCTCTCAGCAGAAGGCTGGAGTTACGGCTAAAAATCGGCGCCTTTGGCTTCTTTACAAAGGGAACACAGGTCTCCTTTAGATGTTTAAAGGGAGCAGGAAGGGTGTCAGTGGAAGGATAGAAGAGACCATGCTGATAGAGCTTGTAGGGAGCTTAGTATAGTGCTCTACACACAGTAAGTGCTCAATAAATACAATTGGTTGATTGATTGGATGCTTTTATGAGGTAAATCAGGCCTGCTGCTCGCCAGGCTATTGACCCAATATCCCTGCCTGACTTACCTCTCCGTCTCCCTGTCTCTACCACAATAAATCCTGAATCTGTCCTAGGAGTAGAGACCACTCTTCCTCGAGACTGGGGGATGGGGAGGGGAAGATGGGAAAGTCCTTCTGATGCAGATGAGGCTGGGCAGCCGCTTTCTTGCAGGTGATATTTCTAATCCTGATGATGTTCTTTGTAGTACACAACTGATGTGTGAGGTCACTGCTACCAGAAGCTATTTCATGGTAGGACATATCCTTTTTTTGAGCTCTCTAGTTTTCCTTTCCTGGGAATAAATAACAGAGCCAGCCCACAAATGGGAATGTCTCCACTTGAACAGTGCTTTTTCCATTCTGGCCATTTTTTATGGTGTTTGTTTTAAGAATTTACTATGTGCCAGGCACTGTATTAAGCAATGGGGTCAGTACAAGGTAAGCGGGTTGGACACGGTCCCTGTCCCACATGGGGCTCCCAGTCTTAATCCCCATTTTCCAGACGAGGGAACCAAGGAACAGAGAAATAATAATAATGACGGCATTTGTTAAGTGCCGGAAGGGGATACAAGGTGATCAGGTTGTCCCACGTAGGGCTCACAGTCTTAATCCCCATTTTACAGATGAGGTAACTGAGGCACAGAGAAGTTAGGTGGCTTGCCCAAGGTCACACAGCTGACAAGCGGTGGAGCTGGGTTTTGAACCCATAACCTCTGACCCCCAAGCCCGTGCTCTTTCCACTGAGCCACGCTGCTTCTCTATGAAGTGATTTTCCTAAGGTCACACAGCAGACAAGCGGCAGAGCCATGATTAGAACCCAGGTCCTCTGTCTCCTAGGCCTGTGCTCTCTCCACTAGATCACCCTGATTCTTTGCTTCTGGTTCTCTGTTTTTCCAACCTGAAATTCTTTTAGGGTCTGCTCCCCCAGAACCATTGGCTCCAACGTTGCCCTGGATTCCTAGACCACTCCTGGAGAGCAGGGAGAACATGGATTCTGTCTGTGAATGCCTTTGTTTGTAAGAAAATGGGGTGACTTCCACTTCTTGAGGGTGATTTCCAGACCGCTTCACTTACTTCCTCATCCTTCTTTGCCAATCCTTCTTCTCAGAGCTATTCTCTGTGGGACTTCTTAATTTTTTACAACTCGAAATGGCCACTCCTTATGACTGGGAGTGTGGTGTACTTTCCTTAGTCCAAATGCCCCTACCCCAGGACTGTTCTCTGTCCCTTTAATTCAAGCAGATTTGGGGAAGCTTCTCGTGGCCTTGCTTCCCTGCTGCCTATAATCTAATTTAGTGAAGCAGAAGTATTGAAGTAGGGAAAAAGTTCCCCCTTTTAGACTGTGAGCCCACTGTTGGGTAGGGACTGTCTCTATATGTTGCCAACTTGTACTTCCCAAGCGCTTAGTACAGTGCTCTGCACACAGTAAGCGCTCAATATGATTGATTGACTGATTGATTGATAGGGAAGCAGCATTGCCCAGTGGCTAGAGCTCGGACCTGGGAATCAGAAGAACATGGGTTTTAATTCTGGCTCAGCCAGTTGTCCGCTCTGTGTCTTTAGGCAAGTCACTTCACGTCTCTGGGCCTCATTTACCTCATCTGTAAAATGGGGAATAAGATTGTGAGTCCCACGTGGAACAGGGACTGTGTCCAACCTGATAAGCTTGTATTCATTCAATCGTATTTATTGAGCGCTTACTGTGTGCAGAGCACTATAATAATAATAATGATGGCATTTATTAAGCGCTTACTATGTGCAAAGCACTGTTCTAAGCGCTGGGGAGGATACATGGTGATCAGGTTGTCCCACATGGAGCTCACAGTCTTAAACCCCATTTTCCAGATGAGGTAACTGAGGCCCAGAGAAGTGACGTGACTTACCCAAAGTCACACAGCTGACGGTTGGTGGAGCCGGGATTTGAACCCATGACCTCTGACTCCAAAGCCCGGGCTCTTTCCACTGAGCCACGCCGCAGACAGATTAGGGGGATTGGCCCTGAAGGCCACAGTCAGGAGCTTCATTGGATCCCCAGAATGACGACGGCCAGCTGTAGGAACCTATGATCTAGGGCAGTTTTGGCATCTTGCCTGAGGGCAGAAGATTTGGCTACGGTTCTGAAACCTTGAACAGCTGATGTCTCTTTCTAGTTCTAGAAATTCCCTCTGGAAAGACTCGAGTACAAAGGTTACTCCTGTTTGGGCATCAGAGCTCATTTTCTTCCAGCCAGCGGGGTCTAAGATACTCCCTCCTCACTTCAGCCAAGACTCAGGAACGTCCATCTCTGGCTAGGATCCCGCCTCTCTTAACCCTGGAATCGGTGATCCTGAGCGGTTAAAAAGCAGTATATATCTCAAGTGCATTTCGCCTTTAGCATCAGGCCCAAAAACCAACACAGCAAGTCCCACTGGTTTAATATTATAGACTTGGAAGTCTCATGACCTCACACCGCAGATTTCGACAAAATAAGATGCAAATGAGTACCCAAAGCCAAGAACCGTGGAATTTTTTTTAAAAAAAACAGTATTAAAATAGTGATTCCAGGGAATGGAGACAGCACTTACTCTGACCAAGTTCCCCAGTGGCCCCCATCTGAAGGAGCAAAGGGAAGACTTGGCTCGTTAAGAGAATATTTTCCTGCACATTTAATTTAACCAACTTGGTCATCTGACTCTCCTTTCAAAGGTTTGTCAATTCGCCCACAAGTCATGTTGCTGGGTTAGATTTATCTGGGGAAATGAGCCAGAAGGTGGGGCTTGGAGGGGGTCCAGGGCCAGAGGTCGGAGGTTAAGCTGGGAGCAGGGGGCAGGGCCCGGCCCAAGCGATGGATTTTGAATCTCTCCATCAGGAGAATCACTTCCCTCCATAGGACCCAGCCGCCAGGTAGATGCACTCTAATCATCCTTCTTGACCTTTTCCTTCTGAAACCCGTACTCCCGGAGGGTTCCCAGCCGTCGCCCTGATTCGCAGACAGCAGCCTGTAACCCAGGAGGGATGCCAAGAAGAACCAAGGGTGCTTTCCATCTAGGAATCACCCAACAGCATAAGTTGAGGAGGGTGGGGGGAGGTTGGGGATGGAGGGTTATTTGGGGAGTGAGGACTCATTTGTTACCGAAAAACCTTGAGATTCAAAAAAAAAAGGGGGGGGGAGAGGATGAGAGAGGAAAAGAAGTCAGAAGAAATCACCCCCAAACGGGGTGGAGATTGCGGAATACTAAGGGAAATAATAATGGGAAAGAGAAGAGGAAGGGACTCAAACTGTCTCCACTCTATCTGGATCAGGATTCTTTTAGACTGTGAGCCCACTGCTGGGTAGGGACTGTCTCTATATGTTGCCAAATTGTACTTCCCAAGCGCTTAGTACAGTGCTCTGCACACAGTAAGCGCTCACTAAATACGATTGATGATGAGGATCCAAATTCCTTCCTGGAAGTTTCTTCTGAGCTCTGGCTACATGAGCAGGAAGAGGAAGACCAGTTTCTCCCTCTCTCTCTCTCTCTCTCTCTGCATTTCTCTTTCATTCTCTTCCCCCAAAACTCAAGAGCATCCTGAGCTCAGCAGCCTAGAGCCCAATGGACCTAGCCCACCTTTTCACTGGGGATTTTCCTAAGCAACCTGAGGCCTCAGAGGTAGGTGAATCGTGGATGCAGAGAAATGGGAATGGGGAATGGTGCTTCCTATTGGTTTCCCCTTTGTAAAAATCTCTATAGGTTTGGCCCAGTTCTGAACCCAACTGCTAATCCACCTGAGACTCTTGCTGAGAACGTGAGAGGGAGGTAGCTATAGTTGGAGGGAGAAAGGTGCCAGACATTGCTAAAGAACAGAAGAACATGGGAAGGTTGAAAGCTGACGGGCGGCACATGCCTATTACCTTAGGGCTACAACCCAGTGAGGAGCCTCCATTACCAGAAGCTCTTTGGAGCAGGTAAGGAAATCATTAGAAATGAGGAACTGAAATAGCTGGAATTGGTCCTTCACTGGGGAAAACATGAGACCAAATGAACTCAAAGTCTCTGCCACCTCTGTATTTTTTTTTTAATTATCGTATTTATTGAGCGCTTACTGTGTGCAGAGCACTGCTTGGGAAGTCCAAGTTGGCAACATCTAAAGACGGTCCCTACCCAACAGCAGGCTCACAGGCTAGAAGGGGGAGACAGAGAACAAAACAAAACAGATTAACAATAAAATAGAATAGATATGTATAAGTAAAATAAATAAATAAATACAGTAATAAATCCGTTCAAACATATATACATATATACAGGTGTTGTGGGGAAGGGAAGGAGGTAAGGCGGGGGGGATGGAGGGGGCGGAGGGGGAGAGGATGTGGGTTCTAATCCCAGCCACTTATAATAATCATTCATTCATTCATTCAATTGTATTTATTGAGCACTTACTGTGTGCAGAGCACTGTACTAAGCACTTGGGAAGTACAAGTTGGCAACATCTAGAGACAGTCCCTACCCAACAGCGGGCTCACAGTCTAGAAGGGGGAGACAGAGAACAAAACCAAACATACTAAGAAAATAAAATAAAATAATGATAATGGTGACCTTTATTAAGCGCTTACTATGTGCAAAGCACTGTTCTAAGCACTGGGGAGCTTACAAGGTGATCAGGTTGTCCCACGGGGGGCTCACAGTCTTCATCCCCATTTTCCAGCTGAGGTCACTGAGGCACGGAGAAGTGAAGTGACTTGCCCAAAGTCACACAGCTGACAGTTGGCGGAGCTGGGATTTGAACCTGTGACCTCTGACTCCAAAGCCCGGCCTCTTTCCACTGAGCCACGCTACTTCTGCTTCACGCAACTTATCTGTTGCATGAGTTTGGGCCAGTCAACTTCTCTGTGCCTCAATTTCCTCATCTGTCAAATGGGGATTAAGACTTTGAGCCCCACATGGGACAACCTGATTACCTTGCCAGCGGTTAGAACAGCGCTTGGCACATAGTAAGCGCTTAACAAATACCATTATTATCATTATTATGATTATTATTAACGGGCTGTTCCCCAGTGGGTGTGCTGTATTCACTGCTGCTTAGCTGGTAGCTCTCCTTTTTGCTTCTTTTCCCCCTTCCCCCTCATTCTGGAATGGATACAAGTAAATTGGGTTGGACACAGGGACTGTGTCATTGTCTCAAACCCCATATTACAGATGAGGGACCTGAGGCCCAGAGAAGGGAAGTGGGATTTGAACCCATGACCTCTGACTCCAAAGCCCGGGTTCTTTCCCCTGAGCCACGCTGCTTCCAGCATCCCGAATTTATCCACCCTCCCTTGTATCTGCTGATGTCTTCGGCCCACACAGCTTCCTGAGTACCTTTTGGGAGGGATTTCCTTTACGGGACCCTGAAGTGTCCCTCCTCCCAGCCCCAAACTGGCCAGTTTATTGACCCGGGAAGCTGCAAATCCTGGAAAGCAGCATGGAAACTCATTTGTCTGTGGAGGCAACCACAAATGGCAACAGCTGTCAGTTGTTTGGAGCCAGCTGGACAACACACAGAAGACACAGTCACACACGGCCAAAACTCCGTGCCTGTATGGGCTGTAACCCACGGTATGCAGCTCCATCCCTAGATTTTCCTCAAAAGTTTGTTTCCCGGGCCTCTGTTGGGGGCAGTGGAAGGAAAAAGCAGGCGGGATCCGCACTGTTATGGAACTTGTGGGTTTGAGGGTTGTGTGTGGGACTGAAATCTTTACTGGGACGAGCAGAGTCGATGTTTGCAGGAAGCTCATGAATGGCCTTATCATCTGGAGGGGAGAGAGTCAGCTCACCAGGGAAGCTGCCCATTCCCTACAGGGGTGGTCCTGGCTCCCTCCCTTCTCAGTGGGAAGAGCACGGGATTTGGAGTCAGAGGTCATGGGTTCAAATCCCAGCTCCGCCAATTGTCAGCTGTGCGACTTTGGGCAAGTCACTTCACTTCTCTGGGCCTCAGTTCCCTCATCTGTAAAATGAGAATTAAGACTGTGAGCCCCCCGTGGGACAACCTGATCACCTTGTAACCTCCCCAGTGCTTAGAACAGTGCTTTGCACATAGGAAGCGCTTATTAAATGCCATCATTATTATTATTATTATTCCAGGGTATGCTGGATTACCAGGGAGGGCAAGAAGTAAAACTGCTGCCTTTTCATGGCATTCCCTTTCAGGCCTTTTAGTGCTGGAATACACAATTAAAAACCTATCTTGCTTCTCTGGCTTGCTAGAGTGTAAGTTCTTTGAGTGCGGGGATCCTGTCTAGTCATTTCTGTTGTTCCCTTCCAAGTACTTGGTAATACTAATAATAATGATAGCATTTATTAAGCGCTTACTATGTGCAAAGCACTGTTCTAAGCGCTGGGGAGGTCACAAGGTGATCAGGTTGTCCCCCGGGGGGCTCACAGTCTTAATCCCCATTTTACAGATGAGAAAACCGAGGCGCAGAGAAGTGAAGTGACTTGCCCAAAGTCACACAGCTGACAAGTGGGGGAGCAGGGATTTGAACCCATGACCTCTGACTCCAAAGCCCGGGCTCTTTCCACTGAGCCACGCTGCTTCTCCAGTTCTGTGCACACAGTGTGCACACACTGGTACAGTTCTGTGCACACAGTGGATGCTCAATAAATAGGATTGTAAACCCGATGTGTGCAGGGCTTGCCTCTCCTTATTGCTGAATTGTACTTTCCAAGCGCATAATAATAATAATAATAATAATAATAATGGCATTTATTAAGTGCTTACTATGTGCAAAGCACTGTTCCAAGCACTGGGGAGGATACAAGGCGATCAGGTTGGCCCACGGGGGGCTCACAGTCTTCATCCCCATTTTACAGATGAGGGAACTGAGGCCCAGAGAAGTGAAGTGACTTGCCCAAAGTCACACAGCTGACAATTGGTGGAGCCGGGATTTGAACCCCTGACCTCGGACTCCAAAGCCCAGGCTCTTTCCACTGAGCCACGCTGCTTAGTACACAAAGTAAGCGCTCAATAAATACGATTGGATGGATCATCATCATCAATCGTATTTATTGAGCGCTTACTGTGTGCAGAGCACTGTACTAAGCGCTTGGGAAGTACAAATTGGCAACATATAGTGACAGTCCCTACCCAACAGTGGGCTCACAGTCTAAAAGGGGGAGACAAAACCAAACATACTACAAAATAAAATAGAATAGATGTGTACAAGTAAAATAAATAGAGTAATAAATATGTACAAACATATATACATATATATGGATGAATGAATAGGATTGATTGATTGATTGATCATAATCTCATTCATTCATCCATTCATCCCTCCAACTATCTGGATTGATTGAGCGCCCCCTGTGGGCAGAATATGGCACTGCGCACGATGGGTATTAAAATACGTATTAAAATGAGTATTAAAAATTAAAACTGAAACAGGGCATTTCCCCAGCCTTCAAGGAGTTTAAACCATCCAAGTGGGGAGAGACTGTTAATATAAATTTAAGCACATACATTTCACTTAGAGAGCATCTTCTGAACAACTCTGTAGCTCCTCAACCTTCGAATCGGTATCACTAAAATGTATTTATTTAGCTTAATGCCACAGATACTCAATATCACTGTCACAACGAGTACTGCGTATCTGAATTTATATGTCCTTAACGTTGTCATGATTTCTCTCCGAGTTGATTTATATCATTGGTATAAGTGACTGTGATAGAGGTTTATTTAATTCTGAGACCACTTATAAGCGGCTATTATAATGATAACTTGCTATACATTTAATAATGGCTCAGTGGAAAGAGCAAGGGCTTTGGAGTCAGAAGTCACGGGTTCAAATCCCGGCTCCGCCGATTGTCAGCTGTGTGACTTTGGGCAAGTCACTTCACTTAACTTCAGCGCTTAGAACAGTGCTTTGCACATAATATGCGCTTAATAAATGCCATCATTATTATTCTCCGGGCCTCGGTTACCTCCACTGTAAAGAGGGGAATAAGACTATGAGCCCCCCGTGCGACAACCTGATCACCTTGTAACCTCCCCAGTGCTTAGAACAGTGCTTTGCACATAGTAAGTGCTTAATAAATGCCATTATTATTATTATTATTATTATTTGAACATTTATTCTGGGTACTGTTATTGATGTAAATCCCCGCCTGCTCTTTTCCTGCTGCTCTTATTATTGCGGACAACACTATCTATTTTATTGTTGTTTATTTTTCATATTGGATTAGGCCCCATTTATTTTTAAATGAATTTTATTGTCTATTAGAGGTACTCATTAAGCTTTATTGGTGAGTTGTTTACAGTGTACATTACATATTCTAACTGCTGGTGGAGTTTTATTCCACTCACCTAACTGCCCACGTAACAGCAATCTACCCCTTTTATAAGGCAGCTTTCCAAGTTGCACTGAGTAAAGGAAAACCACCCAATCATGGGATGGTGGAATTTCCTGGGGAAATAATAAAAACAATTATAATGATGGTATTTGTTAAGCGCTTACTGCGTGCCTAGCACTGTTCTAAGCCCTGGGTCAGACCAATCAATCAATCAATCGTATTTATTGAGCGCTTACTGTGTGCAGAGCACTGTACTAAGCGCTTGGGAAGTACAAGTTGGCAACATCTAGAGACAGTCCCTACCCAACAGTGGGCTCACAGTCTAGAAAGGGGAGACAGAGAACAAAACCAAACATACTAACAAAATAAAATGAATAGAATAGATATGTACAAGATAAATAAATAGAGTAATAAATATGTACAAACATATATACATATATACAGGTGCTGTGGGGAAGGGAAGGAGGTAATATCAGTTAATATTAGATATCAGTTAATCAGGTTAATATTAGATATCAGAGAAGCAGCTTGGCTAGAGAAGCAGCTCGGCTCAGTGGAAAGAGCCTGGGCTTTGGAGTCAGAGGTCATGGGTTCAAATCTCGACTCCGCCGCTTGTCAGCTGTGTGACGTTGGGCAAGTCACTTCACTTCTCTGGGCCTCAGTTACCTCATCTGGAAAATGGGGATTAAGATTGTGAGCCCCACATGGGACAACCTGATCACCTTGTAACCTCCCCAGCGCTTAGAACGGTGCTTTACACATAGTAAGTGCTTAATAAATGCCATTATTATTAGGTTGGACACAGTCCCTGTCCCACATAGGGCTCACACTTTTAATCTCCATTTTACAAATGAGGGAACTGAGGCACAGAGAAGTGAAGTGACTTGCCCAAGGTCACACAGCAGACACGCAACGGAGCCGGAATTAGCGCTTACTATGTGCAAAGCACGGTTCTAAGCACTGGGGAGGTTACAAGGTGATCAGGGTGTCCCCCCGGGGGGCTCACAGTCTTAATCCCATGAGAAAACTCGCTGCCTGAATCTTCAGTTCTTCTTCCTATTATTAAGAATATTGATGCCATAGGGTTTTTGATCAGGAGTGTAAGTCTTCTGTGATATGTGATATGTTGCCAACTTGTACTTCCCAAGCGCTTAGTACAGTGCTCTGCACACAGTAAGCGCTAAATAAATACAATTGATGATGATGATGATAATATGCAAAATTTGTTTGAACAGAAGTTTTAGTTTATTGAAAGGGGATGCCGCAGAAGGATGTAATAATCAAATCTTTTAGACTGTGAGCCCACTGTTGGGTAGGGACTGTCTCTATATGTTGCCAACTTGTAAAAATAATAATAATAATAATAATGGCATTTGTTGAGCGTTTACTATGTGCAGAGCACTGTTCTAAGCGCTGGGGTTGGATACAAGGTGATCAAGTTGTCCCACGTGGGGCTCACAGTCCTAATCCCCATTTTACAGATGGGGTGACTGAGGCTCAGAGAAGTTAAGTGACTTGCCCAAGGTCACACAGCAGAACTTGTACTTCCCAAGCGCTTAGTACAGTGCTCTGCACACAGTAAGCGCTCAATAAATACGATTGATTGATTGACTGATGCTCCGAGTACGCTGTTCCTGGAGAAACATGCTGATTCTATTGTGTCATATGGATCGAAGAAAGATGATTATGTCTGTATCTGTTTTGTCGCCTGTCTCCCCCTTCTAGACTGTGAGCCCGTTGTTGGGTAGGGACCGTCTCTCCATGTTGCCAGCTTGTACTTCCCAAGCGCTTAGCACAGTGCTCTGCACACAGTAAGCGCTCAATAAAGACGATTGAAGGAATGAAATGAATGAATTTGACAGATGAGGGAAAAATCCTCCTTTCCCCCTTCCCCTTCGTCTGTGAGCCATCTGTGGGACAGGGACTGTGTCCGATCTGATTATCCTGTATCTACAGCAGAACTTAGCACAGTGCTTGGCACATAGTAAATGCTTAATACCACAAAATGGGAATTGAGACTGTGAGCCCCACGTGGGACAACCTGATGACCTTGTATTTACCCCATAATAATAATTATGATTATTATTGCTAATAACAATAATACTATTAATCAAAATGCCACTATTGCTATTATTATATCTTCTACACTGATCCTCAGTAGCATGGCGTGGTGGTTACAGTATGGTCCTAGGAGTCAAAAGGTCATGGGTTCTAATCTCTGCTCCGCCACTGGTCCGCTGTGTTATCTTGGGCAAGTCACTTCACTTCCCTGGGCCTCAGTTCCCTCATCTGGAAAATGGGGATTAAGACTGCGAGCCCCACGTGGGACAACCTGATCACCTTGTATCTACTCCAGCGCTTAGAACAGTGCTTGGCACATAGTAAGCGCTTAACAAATACCACAATTATTATTATTATTATTATTATTGTTACCTCGTATCTATTCCAGCACTGGAACAGTGCTTGGCACATAGTAAGTGCTTAACAAATACTACAATTATTATTATTGCTATCTCGCATCTACTCCAGCAGTTAGAACAGTGCTTGGCACATAGTAAGCGCTTAACAAATACTACAATTATTATTATTATTGCTACCTCACATCTACTCCAGCACTTAGAACAGTGCTTGGCACACAGTAAGCGCTTAACAAATACTACAATTATTATTATTATTGCTACCGTGCATCTACTCCAGCACTTAGAACAGTGCTTGGCACATAGTAAGCGCTTAACAAATACTACAATTATTATTATTATTGCTACCTCGCATTTACTCCAGCACTTAGAATAGTGCTTGGCACATAGTAAGTGCTTAACAAATACTACAATTATTATTATTGTTATTGGTACCTCGCATTTACTCCAGCACTTAGAACAGTGCTTGGCACATAGTAAGCGCTTAACAAATACTACAATTATTATTATTATTGCTACCTCGCATCTACTCCAGCACTTAGAACAGTGCTTGGCACATAGTAAGCGCTTAACAAATACTACAATTATTATTATTATTGCTACCTCTCATTTACTCCAGCACTTAGAACAGTGCTTGGCACATAGTAAGCGCTTAACAAATACGACAATTATTATTATTGTTGCTACCTCGTATCTACTCCAGCGCTTAGAACAGTGCTTGGCACATAGTAAGCACTTAACAAATACTACAATTATTATTATTATTGCTACCTCGCATTTACTCCAGCACTTAGAACAGTGCTTGGCACATAGTAAGCGCTTAACAAATACTACAATTATTATTATTATTATTATTGCTACCTCGCATCTACTCAAGCACTTGAACAGTGCTTGGCACATAGTAAGCGCTTAACAAATACTACAATTATTATAATTATTGCTACCTCGCATTTACTCCAGCACTTAGAACAGTGCTTGGCACATAGTAAGCGCTTAACAAATACCATTTATTTATTTATTTTTTTACCTTTCTCTGTCCTCTATTTCTAGGCTAGAGCCTAGAAAGTTGACCCAAGTACTGGGCAGCAACAACGAAAAATCCCCTGCTTCTCTATTCCCGTTTATTCGACTTTCATGGGGATCTATGTTAGGAAGCAGAGTATTTAGCCCCTCATTATCACCACCAGTAATACTTGAGTGCCTACAATAAGCGCCATTATCACCACCAACACTATTTGAGCGCCTACAATAAGCGCTTAAGCGGAAAAGACTGTTTACCCAACAATCTGGAAAAAAACCCAAAACAAACCCAGGATTGCCAGGAAATGCTTTGGCCAACGTTGAGCTGCTGTATTGGTGATTTTTGAAAAGCTACCTAAAATTCCAGTTCTTCATTGTGGGAGCGTGGCTTATATTGTACTTCTGCCAAGATGCAAACCCTGCGTGGAATTACGTATGAATGTGAAATAGGGTCTCAAATCACACTTTAGCAATTCTTTTTCCTTTAACCGCTCCCTGCTATGCAGATCATTCAAACCAAAAATCTATTTGGGAGTTGCATGACCAAACGATTAGCACCCGATGACACACCGCCAAAGGCGGGTGGTTTTCAACCCAGAAGGTTTGGCAAGTTTACAGAACTCAGGTAAGAACTAGGTGATAACCAGATGGGCCTTAACAAAAAAGCCAGAATCAAAGGGATACCAAGGTGGTCGTCAGTAGACCAAATATTTTGGACATGCCCAAAATAAATGGGAGTTAAAAGCTGTCGGTGTCGATGGCCTTCCTGACTGGGTGGAAAGAAGGAAAGAGAAATAAAGTCCAACGCTGCGATGGCCTTATCACTGTTTTTTTCCGCGGGCTGGCTGAGACCGCCCGGCCTCTGGGCCTCCCATCTAGCCTAAATCACACTTTACCAAACCTTCTTTCCCTTAACCGCCCAACTACACAGATCATTCAAGCCAAAAAATCTATTTGGGAGTTGCATGACCAAACGATTAGCACCCGATGACACACCGCCAACGGAGGTTGTTTTCAACCCAGAAGGTTTGGCAAGTTTACACAACTCAGGTAAGAACTAGGTGATAACCGGATGGGCCTTAACTAAAAGGCCAGAATCAAAGGGATACCAAGGTGGCCGGGGCCAGTGGACCAAACATTTTGGACATGCCCAAAATAAATGGGAGTTAAAAGCTGTCGATGTCGATGGCCTTCCTGACTGGGCGGAAAGAAGGAAAGAGAAACAAAGTCCAACGCTGCGACGGCCTTATCGCCGCTTTTCTCCACGGGCTGGCTGAGACCACCCGGCCTCTGGGCCTCCCATCTAGCCTAAATCACACTTTAACAAACCTTCTTTCCCTTAACCACCCAACTACACAGATCATTCAAGCCAAAAATCTATCTGGGAGTTGCATGACCAAACGATTAGCACCCGACGACACACCGCCAAAGGCGGGTGGTTTTCAACCCAGAAGGTTTGGCAAGTTTACACAACTCAGGTAAGAACTAGGTGATAACCGGATGGGCCTTAACGAAAAAGCCAGAATCAAAGGGATCATCATCATCAATCGTATTTATTGAGTGCTTACTATGTGCAGAGCACTGTACTAAGCGCTTGGGAAGTACAAATTGGCAACATATAGAGACAGTCCCTACCCAACAGTGGGCTCACAGTCTAAAAGGAGACAGAGAACAAAACCAAACATACTAACAAAATAAAATAAATAGGATAGATATGTACCAGTAAAATAGAGTAATAAATATGTACAAACATATATACACATATACAGGTGCTGTGGGGAAGGGAAGGAGGTAAGATGGGCGGATGGAGAGGGGGATGAGGGGGATGCCAAGGTGGCCGGGGCCAGTGGACCAAACATTTTGGACATGCCCAAAATAAATGGGAGTTAAAAGCTGTCGGTGTCGATGGCCTTCCTGACTGGGCGGAAAGAAGGAAAGAAAAACAAAGTCCAACGCTGCGACGGCCTTATCGCTGCTTTTTTCCATGGGCTGGCTGAGACCGCCCGGCCTCTGGGCCTCCCATCTATCTTTATCTTTCCAAAACAGCACAGGACCAAGCTGTTAAACGCAGAAGCTAATTATCGACCAGCTACGTTTGGGGTTTGCTCGGAGTCCCTATTTCCCTCCGCACCACAAGCTTCATCGGAGTCCAAATGTGCACAGGCTACGGGGCGCGGGGAGGATGGTAGCACGTTTGCCCAAATCACAGAAAGCCGGGAAACAGGCGGTGGGCCCGGCTTGGGAGTCAGAGGACGTGGGTTCTAATCCCGCCTCTGCCACTTGTCTGCTGTGTGACCTTAGGCAAGTCGCTTAACTTCTCTGGGCCTCAGTTCCCTCGTCTGCCAAATGGGGATTTAAAATGTGAGCCCCACGTGGGACAACCTGATTACCCTGTACCCACCCCAGCGCTTAGAATGGTGCTTTTCCGGACCGTGAGCCCGCTGTTGGGTAGGGACCGTCTCTATGTGTTGCCATCTTGTACTTCCCAAGCGCTTAGTACAGTGCTCTGCACACAGTAAGCGCTCAATAAATACGATTGAATGAATGAATGAATGAATGCTTGGCACATAGAAAGCCAAGCAGCCAAGAAGCAGCGTGGCTCAGTGTAAGGAGCCCGGGTTTTGGAGTGAGAGGTCATGGTTCAAATCCCGGCTCCACCAACTGTCAGCTGTGTGACTTTGGGCAAGTCACTTCACTTCTCCGTGCCTCAGTTGCCTCATCTGTAAAATGGGGATTAAAACCATGAGCCCCCTGTGGGACAACCTAATCACCTTGTAACCTCCCCAGCGCTTAGAGCGGTGCTTTGCACATAGCGCTTAACAAATACCATCATTATTATTATTCTCTGGGCCTCAGTTACCTCATCTGTAAAATGGGGATTTAGACTATGAGCCCCCCGTGGGACAATCTGATCACCTTGTAACCTCCCCAGCGCTTAGAACAGTGCTTTGCACATAGTAAATGCTTAATAAATGCCATCATTATTATTATTCTCTGTGCCTCCGTTACCTCATCTGTAAAATGGGGATTAAGACCGCGAGCCCCATGTGGGACAACCCGATCATCTTGTATCCACCCCAGCTCTTAGAACAGTGCTTTGCACACAGACAAAAAAACAAAACAAGTAGACTGGTGATAGGTATGCATGCACGGAACATTATTTTAAAGAAAATGGGACTTTATACACAAACCCTCAAGGATATAAGCAATATCAGAATCTAAGTACTACTTCATATATGAATGCTTTGTTAGTTATGCACACTAAAATCTACTTTGATTCAGTTAAGCATTACTTCAACTAACAATCTGCTAACTGATGTTAAGATTTTCAAAAACTAGTTTTGTGGCAGTTCTTAATGCACCCGCCTAAACACTACTGTCACTAATAGAAAAGCTGGTGAAGCATAGCTTGTCGTGGCAGTAAGAAATCAAACTCTGGAGGCTTACACAGGCTCCTTGCCAAGATTTAGAAAACTCAGCAGCTCAGACAATGCTCGGGAAAAAGATGGCAAACAACTCGAGGACGGTACATCAAAACTGACTGTCTTGACAACAGTGAAGTTCCAGTCCCACAAAAAGAACTCGCATTAGCCAGGAAGGAAAGCAGAGTTTCCTCCTTCTAAATAGGACCTAGGTAAGAGAGAGAAAATTGGAAGACAAGAAAATCTGCGGAATATAATTCATAAAATATCAAAATATGAAGATTATTTTTGAAAGGATCTTTTAAAAAAAACGCTTAAAAGTGGCTAAATTTCTAAAGAAGTAACATTTTCCAACTTTTCATTTATGGGTTCCTCAATTTCCATTGTTACTTAGGAGATTCCAATGGAAAATTTACTACCATTTAACTGAGACCGAATGCCTAAAGACAGAAGTTACTCAAGGTTGAAATCTGACATCAAGGATCTCAGTCAGCCGCAAGTGAATTAAGCCTTTGAACTAGCTGTAAGGGACTTTTTATCAAATTAAAAGCAAGAAAAGCAAGATTTGAAACAAAAGCATTAATCAGGTTTTTTTTGGGTTTGTTTTTTTTTTTTTTTGCATCTGCTAAACAAACACTGAAAGGGTAGATGGCAGCAAGCATATTTGCTAAAATAGTTGTGCATTGCACCTATACTCTTATCACTGGCCCCTTCATTTTTCTGGTCCAGGACTTCTCCTGAACGAAAAAAAAAAGCAATAAACAACTGGGTTTGGATAAATTATTCATCTTCACTTGAAAGTAGGTAGGTCATGATAGTTTAAAACCCTTGCTGGAAATTCAAGTCTACTTGCATTGGAAAAACTGTGTTCATAATGTTAAAATATTAGTTGTTGGTGTGGTGGGCAGTTCTAGAAAACTCGTGCGGTAAACTGATCTCATTTCTATCATTGCGTCCAATTCAAGATAGCTGAACTAACTCTCCATGTTCTTTTGCCATCAGCGACTCTACAAAACCAATCTTCCATGCTGCTGTAATTTTAAAGTTGTACTTTAAGGAATACTGCAGAAGCATTTGTTGATCCTGTGCACGAAATACAAAGCTAGCTTGTAACTTGAGAAAAAATGTGGCCTAGTGGAAAGAGCATGGGTCCGGGAATCAAAGGACCTAATAATGATGATAACCATGAAAATAATAATTGTTAAGACTCTAGACTGTAAGCTTGTTGTGGGCAGGAACATGTCTACCACCTCTGTCTCCCCATTTTAGACTGTGAGCCCGCTGTTGGGTAAGGACCGTCTCTATATGCTGCCAACTTGTACTTCCCAAGCGCTTAGTACAGTGCTCTGCACACAGTAAGTGCTCAATAAATACGATTGAATGAATGAATGAATAAGTGCCATCATTATTATTATTCTCTGTAAAATGGGGATTAAGACTGTGAGCCCCATGTGGGACAACCCGATCACCTTGTATCCACCCCAGCTCTCAGAACAGTGCTTTGCACATAGTAAGCGCTTAACAAATGCCATTATTATTATTATTATTATTATTATTGACAAGAAGTGGGAAGCAGAAGAGGGGGGCGGTGCAGAAACCCGCTGTGGATAATTTTGGAGTTAGGGAGAGTAGTGGTAGTTAGTTGGAATGGTATTTATAATACTAATAATACCATTATTATAATGGTATATAATAATGGTATATAATATATAATGGTATTATATATAATATAATATATAATGGTATAATAATAAATGGTATTTGTTAAGCGCTTACTATGGGCAAAGCACTGTTTTAAGTGCTGGGGTAGTTTCAAGGTAAGCAGGTTGTCCCACGTGGGGCTCACAATCTTAATCCTCATTTTACAGATGAGGGAACTGAGGCCCAGAGAATCAATCAATCAATCAATCGTATTTATTGAGCGCTTACTGTGTGCAGAGCACTGGACTAAGCACTTGGGAAGTACAAGAAGGCAACATATAGAGACAGTCCCTACCCAACAGTGGGCTCACAGTCTAAAAGGGGGGAGACAGAGAACAAAACCAAACATACTAACAAAATAAAATAAATAGGATAGGTACAAGTAAAATAAATAAATAGAGGAGTAAATATGTACAGACATATATACAGGCGCTGTGGGGAAGGAAAGGAGGTAAGATGGGGGGATTCATTCATTCATTCATTCAATTGTATTTATTGAGCGCTTACTGTGTGCAGAGCACTGTACTAAGCGCTTGGGAAGTACAAGTTGGCAACATATAGAGACGGTCCCTGCCCGACAGCGGGCTCATGGTCTAGAAGGGGGAGACAGACAACAAAACAAAACATATTAACAAAATAAAGTAAAATAAATAAATAGAGTAATAAATATGTACAGACATATATACGGGCGCTGTGGGGAAGGGAAGGAGGTAAAATGGGGGATTCATTCATTCATTCAATCGTCTTTATTGAGCGCTTACTGTGTGCAGAGCACTGGACTAAGCGCTTGGGAAGTACAAGTTGGCAGCATATAGAGACAGTCCCTACCCAACAGCAGGCTCACAGTCTAGAAGGGGGAGACAGACAACAAAACAAAACATATTAACAAAATAAAATAAATAGAATATGTACAAGTAAAATAGAGTAATAAATACGTACAAACATATATACATATATACAGGTGCTGTGGGGAGGGGAAGGAGGTAAGGCGGGGGGGGTGGGAAGGGGGAGAGGAAGGAAGGGGCTGAGTGTGGGAAGGCCTCCTGGAGGAGGTGAGCTCTCAGTAGGGCCTTGAAGGGAGGGAGAGAGCTAGCTTGGCGGAGGGGCAGAGGGATTGGGGGCATTCCAGGCCAGGGGGAGGACGTGGGCCGGGGGTCGATGGCAGGACAGGCGAGAACGAGGTACGGTGAGGAGATTAGCGGTGGAGGAGCGGAGGGTGCGGGCTGGGCTGGAGAAGGAGAGAAGGGAGGTGAGGTAGGAAGGGGCGAGGGGATGGATGGACAGCCTGGAAGCCCAGGGTGAGGAGTTTCTGCCTGATGCGCAGATTGACTGGTAGCCACTGGAGATTTTTGAGGAAATCAAAATCAAAAATTCACCTCAGAGAAGTGAAGTGACTCCCCCAAAGTCACACAGCTGACAAGCGGCGGAGTTGGGATTAGAACCCATGACCTCTTACTCCCAAACCCTTGCTCTTTCCACTGAGCCACGCTGAAGCGGTTCCTAGGCGAAGGGCACTGTACTAACCCCGGCTAAGGCGGGCATGGAGGGGGTAGAGATGCGGGCCTTGACCCGCTGGGGGCTCGTAACCCAAGAAATCTGGGGATCGCCCTTTGGGGCCCCGCCTCATCACAGCCACGCACAATTTGGACGCGACACGGCTTAGTGGAAACAGACCTGGAAATCAGAGGATCTGGGTTCTAATCCCGCCTCTTCCAAATTATTGCTGTGTGACCTTGGCCAAGTCTTCTCTGTGCCTCGGTTCTCCTCTTCTCCCGCCTACTTGAGGCAGCATCGCGTAGTGGATGGAGCAGAGGCCCGGGAGTCAGGTCATGAGTTCTAATCCCGGCTCTGTCACGCGTCTGCTGTGTGACCTTGGGTAAGTCGCTTCACTTCCCCGGGCCTCAGTTCCCTCATCTGTAAAATGGGGGTTGAGACTGTGAGCCCGACGTGGGCCAGGGGCTGTGTCCAACCCGCTTATTTTGTATCTACCCCAGAGCTAAGAACACTGACTGGCACTTAGTAAGTGTTTAACAAATACCGTTATTATTATTATTATTATTAATATTAAATACCATTTATTTATACTGATGCTACTGATGCCTGTCTACATGTTTTGTTTTGTGGTGTCTCCCCCTTCTAGCCTGTGAGCCCGTTGTTGGGTAGAAACCGTCTCTAGATGTTGCCGACTTGGACTTCCCAAGCGCTTAGTACAGTGCTCTGCACACAGTAAGCGCTCAATAAATACGATTGAATGAATGAAAATGAATGAATGTCTCCACCCCTCCTAGACTGTGAGCCCGCTGTGGGCAGGGATGGTGTCTCTCTATTGCCGAATTGTACTTCCCAAGCGCTTAGTCCTGTGCTCTACACACAGGAAGTGCTCAATTAATACGATTGAACGAATGAATTATAAGAATTCATTATAAGAATTGATCGTGGGTTCAAATCCCGTCTCCACCAATTGTCAGCTGTGTGACTTTGGGCAAGTCACTTAACTTCTCTGGGCCTCAGTGACCTCATCTGTGAAATGGGGATGAAGACTGTGAGCCCCACGTGGGACAACCCGATCACCTTGTATACCCCCCCAGCGCTTAGAACAGTGCTTTGCACATCGTAAGCACTTAATAAATGCCATTATTATTATTACTTAACTTCTCTGGGCCTCAGTGACCTCATCTGTGAAATGGGGATGAAGACTGTGAGCCACACGTGGGACAACCCGATCACCATGTATACCCCCCAGCACTTAGAACGGTACTTTGCACGTAGTAAGCGCTCAATAAATGCGATTATTATTATTACTTAACTTCTCTGGGCCTCAGTGACCTCATCTGTGAAATGGGGATGAAGACTGTGAGCCCCACGTGGGACAACCCGATCACCTTGTATACCCCCCAGAGCTTAGAACGGTGCTTTGCACATAGTAAGCGCTTAATAAATGCCATTATTATTATTGCTTAACTTTTCTGGGCCTCAGTGACCTCATCTGTGAAATGGGAATGAAGACTGGGAGCCCCCCGTGGGACAGCCCGATCACCCTGTATAACCCCCAGCGTTTAGAACAGTGCTTTGTGCATAGTAAGCGCTTAACACCAACATAATAATAATATAATTATCAATAATATAATTATTAATAATATATTAATAATAATAATAATTATTATTATCATCAAGAATTCCGCCAAAGCCTTATGTTGGAAAGGGAAATACCGGGGCCTTGCACTCCTGACACGTGGCCGCCAGGGGGCGTGGCCAAGGGCGGGAACTCCACCGCCCAGTGCGGCTGCGCGGAGCAACAATTTGGCGCCAAAGTTTCCCAGCCGCTCCATTTTCCCGCGCGCGCCGGGAGGGGCGGGGCTAAGGGGATTTGGCGCGAAAAGTCTCAGCGAGGAGCGAGGCGGCCCCCGCGCCTGCGCGTTCTCCTCCGGAGCGCTAGCGCTGCCCGTGCATCTCCCGCGCCTGCGCGTTCTGCCCCGGAGCGCTAGCACTGCCCCTGCATCTCCCGCGCTTGCGCGTTCTGCCCCGGAGCGCTACCGCTGCCCCTACATCTCCCGCGCCTGCGCGTTCTGCCCCGGAGCGCTAGCGCGGCCCCTGCATCTCCCGCGCCTGCGCGTTCTGCCCCGGAGCGCTAGCGCTGCCCTTGCATCTCCCGCGCCTGCGCGTTCTCCCCCGGAACGCTAGCGCTGTCCCTTCACGCTCCTGCGCGTTCTACCCCCGAATGCTAGCGCTGCCCTTGCATCTCCCGCGCCTGCGCGTTCTCCCAAGGAGCGCAATTGCATCTCCCGCGCCTGCACGTTGTCGCCCGGAGCGCTAGCGCTGCCCACCCTTGCATCTCCCGCGCCTGCGCGTTCTCGCCCGGAACGCTAGCTCTGCCCATCCCTGCACCTCCCGCGCCTGCGCGTTCTCCCCGGAGCGCAATTGTTGCCCTTGCAGCTCCCGCGCCTGCGCATCGTGCCCCGAAGCGCTAGCCCTGCCCACCGCTACATCTCCCGCGCCTGCGCGTCATCCCCCGGAGCGTTAGCGCTGCCCTTGCATCTCCGGCGCCTGCGCGTTCTTTCCCGGAGGGCTAGCGCTGCCCCTGCATCTCACGCCCCTGCCCGTTCTGCCCCGGAGCGCTAGCTCTGCCCACACGTGCATCTCCCGCGCCTCCGCGTTCTGCCTCGGAGCGCTAGCGCTGCCCTTGGATCTCCCGCGCCTGCGCGTTCTGCCTCGGAGCGCTAGCGCTGCCCTTGGATCTCCCGCGCCTGCGCGTTCTGCCCCGGAGCGCTAGCGCTGCCCTTGCATCTCCCGCGCCTGCTTGTCGTGCCCCGGGGTGCTAACTCTGCCCACTTGTGCATCGCCTGCGCGTCGTGCCCCGGAGCGCTATTGCTGCCCCCTGCATCTCCCGCGCCTGCGCGTTCTCCCCGGTAGCGCTATTGCTGCCCCTGCATCTCCCGCGCCTGCGCGTTGTCCCCGGGAGCGCACTTGTTGCCCTGGCATCTCCCGCGCCTGCGCATCCCGCCCCGGAGCGCTAACTCCGCCCACCCGTGCACCTCCCGCGCCTGCGCGTCGTCCCCCGCAGCGCTGTCGCTGCTACACCGTGCATTTCCCGCGCGTTCTGCCCCGGGAGCGCCCTCGCCGCCCACGGTTGCATCTCCCGCGCGTGCTCATCTCCCCGGGCGGGCCATGTCTCAGCGGCGCCTGACCGAGTTCTTCGGGCTGCGGAAGGCCGGCGAGCGGGGTCCCGTGGGGGCCAAGCGGAGGGGCGTCCAGAGGACTCCCCGGAGGAGGACCCCCCAAAGGGGCGCTCCCCCCGCTCCCCCGCCGCCCCCGCCCCGCAGCGGCGGGCGCAAGCGGGGCCGGCCGAGCCCCGGGGGGCCCCCCGGGGGGCCCCCGCCGCGGACGGCCGCACGGAGGAGGCTGCTCGCCGACACCACCACCGACCCCCAGGTAATCGTCGTCATCATCATCATAATAGTGGTATCTGTTAGGCGCTTACTACGTGCCAGGCACTGCTCTAAGCGTCCGGGACGTGACGAGCTGAACAGGCTGTCCCCCGGGGGGATCCCAGTCTTCACCCCCATTTTACAGATTAGGGAACTGAGGCCCGGTCACCGCCGCGACCGACACCCCGGTAATCATCATCATCATAATAGTGGTATCTGTTAGGCGCTTACTACGTGCCAAGCACTGCTCTAAGCGCCCGGGACGTGACGAGCTGCACAGGCTGGCCCCCGGGGGGCTCCCAGTCTTCACCCCCATTTTACAGATGAGGGAACTGAGTCCCGGTCACCGCCACGACCGACACTTCCGACCCCCCGGTAATCATCATCATCATAATAGTGGTGTCTGTTAGGCGCTTACTACGTGCCAAGCACTGCTCTGAGCGCCCGGGAGGTGACGAGCTAAACAGGCTGGCCCCCGGGGGGCTCCCAGTCTTCACCCCCATTTTACAGATGAGGGAACCGAGGCCCGGTCACCGCCACGACCGACACTTCCGACCCCCCGTAATCATCATAATAGTGGTATCTGCTAGGCGCTTACTACGTGCCAAGCACTGCTCTGAGCGCCCGGGACGTGACGAGTTGAACAGGCTGGCCCCCGCGGGGCTCCCAGTCTTCACCCCCATTTTACAGATGAGGGAACTGAGGCCCGGTCACCGACACTCCCGACCCCCCGGTAATCATCATCATCATAATAGTGGTATCTGTTAGGCGCTTACTACGTGCCAAGCACTGCTCTAAGCGCCCGGGAGGTGACGAGCTGAACAGGCTGTCCCCCGGGGGGCTCCCAGTCTTCACCCCCATTTTACAGATGAGGGAACTGAGGCCCAGTCACCGACACTTCCGACCCCCCGGTAATCAGCATCATCATCATAATAGTGGTATCTGTTAGGCGCTTACTACGTGCCAAGCACTGCTCTAAGCGCCCGGGACGTGACGAGCTGCACAGGCTGTCCCCCGGGGGGCTCCCAGTCTTCACCCCCATTTTACAGATGAGGGAACTGAGGCCCGGTCACCGCCACGACCGACCCCCCGGTAATCATCATCATCATAATAGTGGTATCTGTTAGGCGCTTACTACGTGCCAAGCACTGCTCTAAGCGCCCGGGAGGTGACGAGCTGAACAGGCTGGCCCCCGCGGGGCTCCCAGTCTTCACCCCCATTTTACAGATGAGGGAACTGAGGCCCGGTCACCGCCACTTCGGACCCCCCGGTAATCATCATAATAGTGGTATCTGTTAGGCGCTTACTACGTGCCAAGCACTGCTCTAAGCGCCCGGGAGGTGACGAGCTGAACAGGCTGGCCCCCGGGGGGCTCCCAGTCTTCACCCCCATTTTACAGATGAGGGAACTGAGGCCCGGTCACCGCCACGACCGACACTTCGGACCCCCCGGTAATCAGCATCATCATCATAATAGTGGTATCTGTTAGGCGCTTACTACGTGCCAAGCACTGCTCTAAGCGCCCGGGAGGTGACGAGCTGAACAGGCTGGCCCCCGGGGGGCTCCCAGTCTTCACCCCCATTTTACAGATGAGGGAACTGAGGCCCGGTCACCGCCACGACCGACACTTCGGACCCCCCGATAAACATCATCATCATCATCATCATAGTGGTATCTGTTTTAGGCGCTTACTACGTGCCAAGCACTGCTCTAAGCGCCCGGGAGGTGACGAGCTGAACAGGCTGGCCCCCGGGGGGCTCCCAGTCTTCACCCCCATTTTACAGATGAGGGAACTGAGGCCCGGTCACCTCCACGACCGACACTTCGGACCCCCCGGTAATCAGCATCATCATCATAATAGTGGTGTCTGTTAGGCACTTACTACGTGCCAAGCACTGCTCTAAGCGCCCGGGAGGTGACGAGCTGAACAGGCTGGCCCCCGGGGGGCTCCCAGTCTTCACCCCCATTTTACAGATGAGGGAACTGAGGCCCAGTCACCGACACTTCCGACCCCCCGGTAATCATCATCATCATAATAGTGGTATCTGTTAGGCGCTTACTACGTGCCAAGCACTGCTCTAAGCGCCCGGGAGGTGACGAGCTGAACAGGCTGGCCACTGGGGGGGCTCCCAGTCATCACCCCCATTTTACAGATGAGGGAACTGAGGCCCGGTCACCGACACTTCCGACCCCCCGGTAATCAGCATCATCATAATAGTGGTATCTGTTAGGCGCTTACTACGTGCCAAGCCCTGCTCTAAGCGCCCGGGACGTGACGAGCTGCACAGGCTGGCCCCCGGGGGGCTCCCAATCTTCACCCCCATTTTACAGATGAGGGAACTGAGGCCCGGTCACCGCCACGACCGACACTTCCGACCCCCCGGTAATCATCATCATAGTGGTATCTGTTAGGTGCTTACTACGTGCCAAGCACTGCTCTGAGCGCCCGGGAGGTGACGAGCTGCACAGGCTGGCCCCCGAGGGGCTCCCAGTCTTCACCCCCATTTTACAGATGAGGGAACTGAGGCCCGGTCACCGCCACGACCGACACTTCGGACCCCCCCGGTAATCAGCATCATCATCATCATAGTGGTATCTGTTAGGCGCTTACTACGTGCCAAGCACTGCGCATTCATTCAGCCGCATTTATTGAGCGTGTGCGGAGCACAGCGGCCCGGCTCGGCGGAAAGAGCCCGGGTTCAAATAATAATAATGATGGCATTTATTAAGCGCTTACTATGTGCAAAGCACTGTTCTAAGCGCTAGGAAGGTTACAGAGTGATCAGGTTGTCCCACAGGGGGCTCACAGTCTTAATCCCCATTTTACAGACGAGGGAACTGAGGCCCAGAGAAGTGAAGTGACTTCACCAAAGTCACCCAGCTGATAATTGGCGGAGCTGGGATTTGAACCCATGACCTCTGACTCCAAAGCCCGGGCTCTTGCCACTGAGCCCCGCTGCCCCGCGCCGCCCCTTGTCAGCTGGGTGACTTTGGGCGAGTCGCATCTTCTCTTGGGGGAAGCCGCGTGGCTCGGTGGAAAAGACTACGGAGGTCACGGGTTCGAATCCTGGCTCTGCTGAGAGCTCACCTCCTCCAGGAGGCCTTCCCACACTGAGCCTCTTCCTCCTCTCCCCCTCGTCTCCCTCTCCATCATCATCATCATCATCAATCGTAGTGAGCGCTTACTATGTGCAGAGCACTGTACTAAGCGCTTGGGAAGTCCAAATTGGCAACATATAGAGACAGTCCCTACCCAACAGTGGGCTCACAGTCTAATCTTACCTCCTTCCCTTCCCCACAGCACCTGTATATATGTATATATGTTTGCACAGATTTATTACTCTATTTATTTTACTTGTACATATGCATTCTATTTATTTTACTTTGTTAGTATGTTTGGTTTTGTTCTCTGCCTCCCCCTTTTAGACTGTGAGCCCACTGTTAGGTAGGGACTGTCTCTATATGTTGCCAATTTGTACTTCCCAAGCGCTTAGTACAGTGCTCTGCACACAGTAAGCGCTCAATAAATACGATTGATGATGATGATGATGCCACTTGTCAGCTGGGTGACTTTGGGCGAGTTGCTTCACTTCGCTGGGCCTCAGTTCCCTCATCTGGAAAATGGGGATGAAGACTGTAAGCCCCCTGTGGGACAACCTGATCACCTTGTATTCCCCAAGCGCTTAGAACAGTGCCTTGCACATAGTAAGCGCTTAGTAAATGCTATTAATATTATTATTATTCTCTGGGCCTCAGTGACCTCATCTGGAAAATGGGGGGGGGGGGGGGTGAAGACTGTGAACCGCATCACCTTGTATTCCCCCTCAGCGCTTAGAACGGTGCTTTGCACGTAGTAAGCGCTTAACAAATACCATCATTATTACTATGAAGTCACTTCACTGGGCCTCAGTTCCCTCATCTGTAAAATGGGGGTGTGTATGAAGAGTGTGAGCCCCCCCGGGGGACAACCTCACCACTTTGTATTCCACCTCAGCGCTTAGAACGGTGCTTTGCACGTAGTAAGCGCTTAACAAATACCATCGTTATTATTATTGTGAAGTCACTTCACTGGGCCTCAGTTCCCTCATCTGTAAAATGGGGGAAGGGGTGAAGACTGTGAGCCCCCCCGGGGCACAACCTCATCACCTTGTATTCCACCTCAGCACTTAGAACGGTGCTTTGCACGTAGTAAGCGCTTAACAAATACCATCGTTATTATTACTATGGAGTCACTTCACTGGGCCTCAGTTCCCTCATCTGTAAAATGGGGGAGGGGGAGTGAAGACTGTGAGCCCCCCGGGGGACAACCTGATCACCTTGTAACCTCCCCAGCGCTTAGAACAGTGCTTTGCACATAGTAAGTGCTTAATAAATGCCATTATTATTATTATTATTATTATCATCATCATCATCATCACTGGACTAAGCGCTTGGGAAGTCCTTGTTAGCGACAGATAGAGCCAACAGCGGGCTCACAGTCTGGAAGGGGGAGACAGAGAACAGAACAAAACATATTAACAAAATAAAATCAGTAGATTAAATGTGTACAAATAAAATAAATAGAGTAATAAATCCGTACAAACATATATACAGGTGCTGTGGGGAGGGGAGGAGATAAGGCGGGGGGGAGGAGGGGGAGCATTCATTCATTCATTCAATCGTATTTATTAAGCACTGTTCTAAGTGCTGAGGAGGTGACAAGCTGATCAGGCTGTCCCCCGGGGGGCTCAGTCTTCACCCATTTTACAGATGAGCGAACTGAGGCCCAGTGAAGTGACTTCATAATAATAATAATAATGATATTTGTTAAGCACTTACTATGTGCAAAGCACTGTTCTAAGCGCCAGGGAGGTGACAAGCTGATCAGGCTGTCCCCCGGGGGGCTCAGTCTTCACCCCCCCCCCCCCCCATTTTACAGATGAGCGAACTGAGGCCCAGTGAAGTGACTTCATAATAATAATCATAATAATGGCATTTGTTAAGCACTTACTTCGTGCCGAGCACCGTTCTAAGCGCTGGGGAGGTGACAAGCCGATCAGGATGCCCCCTGGGAGGCTCCCAGTCTGCACCCCCCATTTTACAGATGAGGGAACTGAGGCCCAGTGAAGTGACTTCATAATAATAATAATAATAGCATTTGTTAAGCGCTTACTATGTGCCGAGCACTGTTCTAAGCACCGGGGAGGTGACAAGCTGATCAGTCTGTCCCCCGGGGGCCTCACAGTCTTCACCCCCCATTTTACAGATGAGGGAACTGAGGCCCAGTGAAGTGACTTAATAATAATAATAATCATAATAATGGCATTTGTTAAGCGCTTACTACGTGCCGAGCACCGTTCTAAGCGCCGGGGTGGTGACAAGCTGGTCAGGCTGTGCCCCGGGGGGCTCGCAGTCTTCACCCCCATTTTACAGATGAGGGAACTGAGGCCCAGTGAAGTGACTTGCCCAATGTCACACAGCTGATTCATTCATTCAGTCGTATTTATTGAGCGCTTACCGTGTGCAGAGCACTGGCCTAAGCGCTCGGGAAGTCCCAGTGGGCAACATCTAGAGACGGTCCCTACCCAACAGCGGGCTCACAGTCTAGAAGGGGGAGACAGACAACAAAACAAAACATATTAACAAAATAAAATAAATAGAATAAATATGTGCAAATAAAATAGAGTAATAAATCCGTACAAACATATGTACAGGTGCTATGGGGAGGGGAAGGAGGTAAGGCTGGGGGGGGAGGAGGGGGAATATATTCATTCATTCATTCAATCGTATTTATTGAGCACTGTTCTAAGCACTGGGGAGGTGACAAACTGATCAGGCTGTCCCCCGGGGGGGCTCACAGTCTTCAACCCCCCCCCCCCCACATTTTACAGATGAGGGAACTGAGGCCCAGTGAAGTGACTTCATAATAATGGTATTTGTTAAGCACTTACCATGTGCAAAGCACTGTTCTAAGTGCTGAGGGGGACTACAAGGTGATGAGGTTGTCCCCCCCCCGGGGGCTCACAGTCTTCACCCCTTCCCCCATTTTACAGATGAGGGAACTGAGGCCCAGTGAAGTGACTTGCCCAAAGCCACACAGCTGACGACTGGTGGAGTTGGGATTTGAACCCATAATAATAATAATAATAATGATGGTATTTGTTAAGCGCTGACTATGTGCAAAGCACTGTTCTATGGGCCGGGGAGGTGACAAGCTGATCAGGCTGTCCCCCGGGGGGCTCCCAGTCTTCACCCCCGTATTTTACAGATGAGGGAACCGAGGCCCATTGAAGTGACTTAATAATAATAATAATAATGATGTAATAATGATGGTATTTGTTAAGCGCTTACTGTGTGCAAAGCACTGTTCTTAGCGCCGGGGAGGTGACAAGCTGATCAGGCTGTCCCCCGGGGGGCTTCCAGTCTTCACCCCCATTTTACAGATGAGGGAACTGAGGCCCAGTCAAGTGACTTGCCCAAAGCCACACAGCTGACAACTGCAGGAGTCGGGATTTGAACCCATAACAATAATAATAATAATAATGGTATTTGTTAAGCGCTTACTATGTGCAAAGCACTGTTCTAAGCGCTGGGGAGGTAACACGGTGATCAGGTTGTCCCACAGGGGACTCACAGTCTTAATCCCCATTTTACAGATGAGGTCACTGAGGTACAGAGAAGTGACTTGCCCAGAGTCACACAGCTGACTGTTGGCGGAGCTGGGATTTGAACCCATGACCACTGACTCCAAAGCCCGGGTTCTTTCCACTGAGCCACGCTGCTTCTCATCATCATACTGCTATTGGTTCATTCATTCATTCAATCGTACTTATTGAGCGCTTACTGTGTGCAGAGCACTGTACTAAGCGCTTGGGAAGTACAAGTCGGCAACATCTAGAGACGGTCCCTACCCAACAACGGGCTCACAGTCTAGAAGGGGGAGACAGACAACAAAACCAAACATGTGGACGGGTGTCAAGTCGTCAGAATAAATGGAAGTAAAGCTAGATGCACATCATTAGCCAAATAAATAGAATAGTAAATATGGACATTTGGTTCAGCGCTTACTCTGTGCCAGGCACTAGTCAGTGCTGAATAAATGCCATCATCAATCAATCAATCAATCAATCAATCGTATTTATTGAGCGCTTACTATGTGCAGAGCACTGTACTAAGCGCTTGGGAAGTAAAAATTGGCAACACATAGAGACAGTCCCTACCCAACAGTGGGCTCACAGTCTAAAATCATCATCGCTATTATTAGAGATATAATTCGAGAAGCGGCGTGGCTCAGTGGAAAGAGCCCGGGCTTTGGAGTCAGAGGTCATGGGTTCGAACCCTGGCCTCCCCACACGTCTGCTGCGTGACCTTGGGCAAGTCACTTAACGTCTCTGAGCTTCAGTTCCCTCATCTGTCAAATGGGGATTAAGACTGTGAGCCCCAGGTGGGACAATGTGATCACCTTGTAACCGCCCCCCCCCAGCGCTTAGAACAGTGCTTTGCACATAGTAAGCGCTTAACAAATGCCATTGTTATTATTATGATGTGCCAAGCACTGTTCTAAGCACTTGGGGGGGGCGGGCGGGTTACAATATGATCAGATTGCCGTGGGGCTCACAGTCATTCATTCATTCAGTTGCATTTATTGAGCGCCAACTGTGTGCAGAGCACTGTACTAAGCGCTTGGGAAGTACAGGTTGGCAACATAGAGTCCATCCCCCCATCTTACCTCCTTCCCTTCCCCACAGCACCTGTATCTATCTATCTATCTATCTATCTATATCTATCTGTCTATATATGTTTGTATATATTTATTACTCTATTTATTTATTTATTTATTTTGTACATATCTATTCTATTTATTTTATTTTGTTAATATGTTTTGTTTTGTTCTCTGTCTCCCCCTTCTAGACTGTGAGCCCGCTGTTGGGTAGGGACCGTCTCTATGTGCTGCCAACTTGTCCTTCCCAAGCGCTTAGTACAGTGCTCTGCACACAGTAAGCGCTCAATAAATACGATTGATTGATTGATGGATAGATTCGGTCCCTACCCAACAGTGGGCTCGCAGTCTAGAAGGGGGAGACAGAGAACAAAACAAAACATATCAACAGAATAAAATAAATAGAATAAACATGTACAAGTAAAATAAATCAATAAATATTTGCAGATGAGGGGACTGCGGCCCAGAGACTAATAATAATAATAATAATGGCATTTGTTAAGCACTTACTGTGTGCCAAGCACTGTTCTAAGCACTGGACTAATAATGATGGCATTTGATAAGCGCTTACTATGTGCAAAGCACTGTTCTAAGCGCCGGGGCCGGGGCGAGATACAAGGTGATCGGGTTGTCCTATATGGGGCTCACAGTAATAATAATAATAATGATGATGGCATTTTTAAGCGCTTACTATGTGCAAAGCACTGTTCTAAGCGCTGCGGCGGGGGGATACAAGGTGATCAGGTTGTCCCACGTGGGGTTCACAGTCTTAAGCCCCATTTTCCAGATGAGGGAACTGAGGCCCAGAGAAGTGACTTGCCCGAAGTCACACAGCCGACAAGTGGCAGAGCCGGGATTAGAACCCAGGGCCTCTGGCTCCCAAGCCCGGGCTGTTTTCCGTTAAGCCGCGCTGCTTCTGAGCGAACCCCGCTCCTCTCGTTTTTCAGGGGTCCAGCCCTTGCACCCCGGCCGCCTCCTGCAGCTCGCCCCCCGCATCCTCGGACGAGAAGGCGAAGGACCTACCTACCGTCCCCCTCATCCCGCCCACCCCGAGGCCCAAGGGAGGGTCGCCAGCCCGCCTGACTCCAGGGGCGAAGGTAAGCACCATAATAATGACTGGATTTGTGAAGCGCTTAGTATGTGCCAAGCACTGTTCATTCATTCATTCAGTCGAATTTATTGAGCGCTTACCGCGTGCAGAGCGCTGGACTAAGCGCTCGGGAAGTCCAAGTTGGCAACATCTAGAGACGGTTGTTCGAAGCGCTGAAGTGATCAGGTTGCCCCACGTGGGGCTCCCAGTCTTCATCCCTGTTTTACCGAGCAGGGAACTGAGGCCCAGAGAAGTTGCGTGGCTGACCCAAGGTCACACAGCAGACCGGTGGCGGAGCCGGGATTAGAACCCACGTCCTCTGGCTCCCAAGCCCGGGGTCTTTCCACTGAGCCACGCTGCTTCTCAGGTAAGCAGGAGCCCCGTCTCTCCACAATAGAGAAGCAGCGTGGCTCAGTGGATAGAGCCCGGGCTTGGGAGTTGGAGGACATGGGTTCTAATCCCGCATCCTCCACTTGTCTGCTGTGTGACCTTGGGAAAGCCACTTAACTTCTCTGGGCCTCAGTTATCTCAGCTGTAAAATGGGGATTAAAACTGTGAACCCCACGTGGGACAACCCGATTACGCCGTATCTACCCCAGCATGTAGAACAGTGCTTATTACTCTATTTATTTTACTTGTACATATCTATTCTATTTATTTTATTAGTATGTTTGGTTTTGTTCTCTGTCTCCCCCTTTTAGACTGTGAGCCCACTGTTGGGTAGGGACTGTCTCTATTTGTTGCCAACTTGGACTTCCCAAGCGCTTAGTACAGTGCTCTGCACACAGTAAGCGCTCAATAAATACGATTGAATGTGGGCAAGTGGTCAGTCAGTTGTATTTATTGGGCGCTTACAAAGTGCCTAGAAAATGCTCAGTAGCATCGTTTGATGGATGGGGGAGGACAGGGTGCCGGTGGGACGATGGGTTCTATTTTGGACATGTCAAGTTTGAGGTGTTGGCGGGGCGTCCAAGTAGTAGGTGTCCTGAAAGAGTGAGTTCTTGAGTTAGCTGTGGCCATCCCGGGTGGGGACCGATGTCCCTGCTGCCGGCTCTGGGGGCCGTGGATAGTCTCCGTCCCCCCAACAGCCGGGTGCTGGGCAGCCTCTAAATAATAATAATAATAATAATAATAATAATAATTATTATTATTATTATTATAGCATTTATTAAGCGCTTACTATGTGCAAAGCACTTCTGTAAGCGCTGGGGAGGTTACAAGGAGATCAGGTTGTCCCACGGGGGGCTCACAGTTTTAATCCCCATTTTACAAATGAGGGAACTGAGGCCCAGAGAAGTGAAGGGACTTGCCCACAGTCACACAGCCGACAGTTGGCGGAGCCGGGATTTGAACCCACGACCTCTGACTCCAAAGCCCGGGCTCTTTCCACTGAGCCACGCTGCTTCTCTGAAGACCCCCCCAACTGCCGCTCTGGCCCGACCTTACCTTGCCCCTCGCAGGTCCTGACGAAGCAGAGCCTCTCGGAGCTCAAGTCCCGACTGGAGAGGATCCAGACGCTGTCCGAGAAAGTCAAGCTCCCTCCTCCTTCTCTGGAGACCGACCTAAAGAGCCGCCTGAGCCAGGCCCGGACGCTTGAGGCCCGAATTCGGGACAGGAGGGCGGAAAGAGAGAGGAAAGCAGACTCCCCGGGCCCCAAGGAGGAGGCGAGCCTTCAAGGAGAAGCGAGGTGAGAAGTCGCTAGTGCCCGAGGGGACGTGGAGGAAGTCCGCAAGCGGGTTCCCTGCGACGTCTCTCCGGGGTCCGAAGAAGGGGATGGGAAGGGGAGACCAGAAGACTTTCTTGGGAGGAGGAGGGGTGGGGAGGGGTGTCTAGGCCAGGCCCTCCTTGGCATGGCCAGCGGCATTTCCCAAGCCCCTTCCAGGAGCGAAAAGCCGTACTGGGCCTTCAGGAATCCGCAGGACACCTGAAGGAGATGGGACCCCCAGGAGCCGACGGTCTGAGGGATGGGTCCTGGCGTGCCACAGCAGCCCTTCGTTGGGTCTGTGTGTGTAGGGTGGGTGCATCACCCCTTTACTCCTCCCTGATGGACACCTCTAGTGAGGCGGTGCCAGTGAACCTGGCCTCCCTCCCCCAGCGGGTCCCTCCCTGCCGCCTTCTGGCATTTAGGGCTTGGTTTGAGCCGGGACCTGTGAGGATTAGATGTTCCGATCCGGGTGGGACCGGCTGGATTGAGGGTACCAATCCTGGGATGGGCTGGCCCACTCCCTCACCAGAGGGCACTTGGGGCGGGGGCCAAGTGGGACCCCTAGGCCCCTCTTGCGCCTCTGGGCAGACCTCGGGAGCAGTCCGGGATCGGAGCCGGAATTGGGAAGCTGGCTCACCGGGAGCATTTGCCGGGCAGAGCAGAGAGGAGCGTTTTGCGGCCCCCGCCGCGCCCTCCCGCCCCAGCCCAAAGCCCCGTTTCCTGTCCTCCCAGCAGCGAGTCGGCCCCCGCCTACCAGCGGTTCCACACCCTCGCCCAGGACACGCCCCCCGGCCTCACGCTGCCCTACAAGTACAAAATCCTGGCCGAGATGTTCCGCAGCATGGACACCATCGTGGGGATGCTCTTCAACCGGGCCGAGACCGTGACCTTCGCCAAGGTCAAGCAGGGCGTGCAGGACATGATGCGCAAGTGAGTCCCGCGGGAGACCCGGCGGGGCGGTGAAGGGTGGGAAAACTGGCTGTCACTTGGCCCGGGATGAGACCTTGGGATCCAGAAATTCCCAATCTTCCCAAGCAATCCCGGTGAAGGCTTGTAGCCTTGCAGGTAGCGATCGATCAGCAGGCCCAGCCTCAGGGATACAGCAGAGAATGCACGATTCCCGAATATCCTGTCACCTGTTGCTTCTCACCTGAGTCTGATTTGGTCTGGCCTTTATGGGTCTTTTTTAATTGCCTTAAATGGTATTTGCTAAGCGCTTACTACGTGCCAGGCACTGTACTAAGCACCAAGATAGATACAAGCTAATCAGGTTGGACACAGTCCCTGTCCCACATAGGGAGCAGAGTATTAATCTCTCTAGACTGTAAAATTGTTAGGGGCAAGAAACGTGCCAATTTTGTTGTATCATAGTCTCCCAAGCGCTCAATACAATGCTCTGCACATTAGTGCTCAATAAATACCATTCACAGGTTGGACACAGTCCCTGTCCCACATAGGGTGCAGAGGATTAATCTCTCTAGACTATAAGATTGTTAGGGGCAAGAAACGTGCCAATTCTGTTGTATCATAGTTTCCCAAGCGCTCAATACAGTGCTCTGCACATAGGTGCTCAATAAATACCATTCACAGGTTGGACACAGTCCCCGTCCCACATAGGGTGCAGAGTATTAATCTCTCTAGACTGTAAAATTGTTAGGGGCAAGAAACGTGCCAATTCTGTTGTATCATAGTCTCCCAAGCGCTCAATACCATGCTCTGCACATAAGTGCTCAATAAATACCATTCACAGGTTGGACACAGTCCCTGTCCCACATAGGGTGCAGAGTATTCATCTCTCTAGACTGTAAAATTGTTAGGGGCAAGAAACGTGCCAATTCTGTTGTATCATAGTCTCCCAAGCGCTCAATACAATGCTCTGCACATAAGTGCTCAATAAATACCATTCACAGGGTGGACACAGTCCCTGTCCCACATAGGGTACAGAGTATTAATCTCTCTAGACTGTAAGATTGTTAGGGGCAAGAAACGTGCCAATTCTGTTGTATCATAGTCTCCCAAGCGCTCAATACAATGCTCTGCACATAAGTGCTCAATAAATACCATTCACAGGTTGGACACAGTCCCTGTCCCACATAGGGTGCAGAGTATTAATCTCTCTAGACTGTAAAATTGTTAGGGGCAAGAAACGTGCCAATTGTGTCGTATCATAGTCTCCCAAGCGCTCAATACAATGCTCTGCACGTAAGTACTCAATAAATACCATTCACAGGTTGGACACAGTCCCTGTCCCACATAGGGTGCAGAGGATTAATCTCTCTAGACTGTAAAATTGTTAGGGGCAAGAAACGTGCCAATTGTGTCGTATCATAGTCTCCCAAGCGCTCAATACAATGCTCTGCACATAAGTACTCAATAAATACCATTCACAGGTTGGACACAGTCCCTGTCCCATATAGGGTGCAGAGTATTAATCTTTCTAGACTGTAAAATTGTTAGGGGCAAGAAACGTGCCAATTCTGTTGTAGCATAGTCTCCCAAGCGCTCAATACAATGCTCTGCACATAAGTGCTCAATAAATACCAATTCACAGGTTGGACACAGTCCCTGTCCCACATAGGGTGCAGAGTATTCATCTCTCTAGACTGTAAAATTGTTAGGGGCAAGAAACGTGCCAATTCTGTTGTATCATAGTCTCCCAAGCGCTCAATACCATGCTCTGCACATAAGTGCTCAATAAATACCATTCACAGGTTGGACACAGTCCCTGTCCCACATAGGGTGCAGAGGATTAATCTCTCTAGACTGTAAAATGTTAGGGGCAAGAAACGTGCCAATTCTGTTGTATCATAGTCTCCCAAGCGCTCAATACAATGCTCTGCACATAAGTGCTCAATAAATACCATTCACAGGTTGGACACAGTCCCCGTCCCACATAGAGTGCAGAGTATTAATCTCTCTAGACTGTAAGATTGTTACGGGCAAGAAACGTGCCAATTCTGTTGTATCATAGTCTCCCAAGCGCTCAATACAATGCTCTGCACCTAAGTGCTCAATAAATACCATTTCCTGAATGATTTTACAGATGAGGTAACTGAGGCAAGTTAGGTGACTTGGCCAAGGTCCCGCAGCAGGAAAGTAATGGAGCTGGGATTAGAACCCAAGTCCTCTAACTCCCGGGCCCGTGCTCTATCCATTAAACCACACTGCTTCTCTTGGTTGAAAGCGAGTCACGTCAGGAGCTGGTAAATTCTTGAGTTTTTCTGCAAGCATGTGGTAAACCCAGGCCTACATGCTTGAAAGCTGTTTGGAGCCCATTTGGGGACTGCGGACCACCCAGTTTGAGCCAGAGGGACCGCCCAACAGGAGACCACTGTGATGCTGTTTTTTGGGGGGGTTTTTAAAATGGTATTTAAGCGCTGTTCTACGCATTGGGGTAAATATATATGTTGCCAACTTATAACAACAATAATAATAATAATAATAATAATAATGGCATTTATTAAGCGCTTACTATGTGCAAAGCACTGTTCTAAGCACTGGGGAGGTTACAAGGTGATCAGGTTGTCCCATGGGGGGCTCACAGTCTTAATCCCCGTTTTGCAGATGAGGGAACTGAGGCCCAGAGAAGCGAAGTGATTTGCCCAAAGTCACACAGCTGACAAGTGGGATTTGAACCCATGACCTCTGACTCCAAAGCCCGGGCTCTTTCCGCTGAGCCACACTGCTTCTCTTCTCTTGTAGTTCCCAAGCGCTTAGTACAGTGCCCTGCACACAGTAAGCGCTCAATAAATACGATTGAATGAATGAATGGAAATGTTAGGTTGGGTGCAGTCCCACATGGGGTTCACAGCTAAGTAGGCGGGAGAACGGGTTTTGAATCCCCGTTGTACAGTTGGGGAAGCTGAGGCACAGAGCAGTTAAGTAGCCCACCGCTGGGTAGGGACCGTCTCTATGTGTTGCTGACTTATACTTCCCAAGCGCTTAGTACAGTGCTCTGCACACAGTAAGCGCTCAATAAATACAATTGACTGATTGATTAAGTGACTTGCCCAAGGTCACATAGGAGGCAAGTAGCAAAGCCAGGATTAGAACCCAGGTCCCCTGCGCTTCTACCCACTCCCAATCAATCAATTGTCTTTATTGAGCGCTTACTGTGTGCAGAGCACTGTACTAAGCGCTTGGGAAGTCCAAGTTGGCAACACATAGAGACAGTCCCTACCCAACAGTGGGCTCACAGTGTAAAAGGGGGAGACAGAGAACAAAACCAAACATACTAACAAAATAAAATAAATAGAATAGATATGTACAAGTAAAATAAATAAATAGAGTAAAAACTATGTACAAACATATATACATATATACAGGTGCTGTGGGGAAGGGAAGGAGGTAAGATGGGGAGATGGAGAGGGGGACGAGGGGGAGAGGAAGGAAGGGGCTCAGTGTGGGAAGGCCTCCTGGAGGAGGTGAGCTCTCAGCAGGGCCTTGAAGGGAGGGAGAGAGCTAGCTTGGCGGATGGGCAGAGGGATTGGGGGCATTCCAGGCCAGGGGGAGGACGTGGGCCGGGGGTCGATGGCGGGACAGGCGAGAACGAGGTACGGTGAGGAGATTAGCGGCGGAGGAGTGGAGGGTGCGGGCTATTTGGGCTGGAGAAGGAGAGAAGGGAGGTGAGGTAGGAAGGGGCGAGGGGATGGATGGACAGCCTGGAAGCCCAGGGTGAGGAGTTTCTGCCTGATGCGCAGATTGATTGGTAGCCACGGGAGACCTGGCCACTAGGCCAGGTGCTTCCCTAACCACCCCCCAGCCGCGCTCCTTCCCGCTCAGGCTGGCGGCCCGGGCCCGGGCCCCCTCACCTTCCCCTTGGGCGTTGCAGGCGGTTTGAAGAGCAGAACGTCGGGCAGATCAAGGCCGTGTACCCCAGCTCCTACGAGTTCCGGCAGGAGAAGAACATTCCCACCTTCAGGGACGGCGTGAAGCGGTCGGATTACCAGCTGACCATCGAGCCCGTGCTGGGGCCAGGTGGGTATCATCATCATCATCATCAGTCGTATTTATTGAGCGCTTACTGTGTGCAGAGCACTGTACTAAGCGCTTGGGAAGTCCAAGTTGGCAACGTATAGAGACAGTCCCTAGCCAACAGCGGGCTCACAGTCTAAAAGGGGGAGACGGAGAACAAAACCAAGCATACTAACAAAATAAAATAAATAAAATAGATATGTACAAGTGAAATAAATAAATAAATAAATTTTTTCTCGGTCGATCCCGTCAGTGGAGCTGACGGACGGGCGGCCCCAGCTGTCCGCGTCCCACCTGCTGCAGCGTCGGCACACCTTCAGCCGGAACCTGGTGAACCTCGTGAAGGAGCATCACAAGGTGACGGGGGCCGGTCGGGGCCGGGGCCCTGTTTCTCTGGCCTCGTTCGCGTTGCTGCCCGGACTCCCAGCCGGGTCTGTGGCTATTCCTGCTGTTGGACGGCAGCAGGGGATCATCATCATCAATCGTATTTATTGAGCGCTTACTGTGTGCAGAGCACTGGGCTAAGCGCTTGGGAAGTACAAGTTGGCAACATATAGAGACGGTCCCTACCCAACAGCGGGCTCACAGTCTAAAAGGGGGAGACAAAACCAAACGTACTAACAAAATAGAATAGATATGTACAAGTAAAATAGAGTAATAAATATGTACAAACATATACATATATACAGGTGCTGTGGGGAAGGGAAGGAGGTAAGACGGGGGGGATGGAGAGGGGGACGAGGGGGGAGAGGTAGGAGGGGGCTCAGTCTGGGAAGGCCTCCTGGAGGAGGTGAGCTCTCAGTAGGGCCTTGAAGGGAGGAAGAGAGCTAGCTTGGCGGATGGGCGGAGGGAGGGCATGCCAGGCCCGGGGGATGACGTGGGCCGGGGGTCGACGGCGGGACGGGCGAGAATGAGGTACGGGGAGGAGATTAGCAGCGGAGGATGCGGGCTGGGCTGGAGAAGGAGAGAAGGGAGGTGAGGGAGGAGGGGGCGAGGGGATGGACAGCCTTGAAGCCCAGGGTGAGGAGTTTCTGCTCCCATCCCCCAGACTGGGAGCGCAGGGGGTGTCACCCCCCTGTGTAGCCACCCAGCCCAGAGTTGAGGGGGTCCGGGCCGGATGCAGGGTCCCGTCGCCCGCCACCCGTCCTCTCGGCCTGAAGTATGCGGCGACTCCTCCTCCCGTAGGCTTTCCTGGCCTCCCTGAACCCCCCGCTGGCCGTGCCGGACGACAAGCTGACGCGCTGGCACCCGCGCTTCAACGTGGACGAGGTGCCCGACGTGGTCCCCGCCCAGCTGCCCCAGCCGCCGCAGCCGGACAGGCTGACCAGCGCCCGGGAGGTGCTGGCCAGAGCCCGGACCATGCTGTCGCCCAAGGTGAGGAGGGGGGGCCCCGGGCTGCTCCCCGTGGGGCCGCAGGCACCGGTCCCTCCAGCTCTGACCGGACTGCACGCAGTGAGCGCTCAATAAATACAATTGAATGAATACGGCAGGAGCATCGCCTTTGGGGATGCCCTGGCTTGCTGCTGACGGGCTGGCCCAGTCGGACTCGGTGTGACAACATTCATTCATTCATTCAATCGTATTTATTGAGCGCTCACTGTGTGCAGAGCACTGGACTAAGCGCTTGGGTAGTCCAAGTTGGCAACGTATAGAGACGGTCCCTACCCAACAGTGAGCTCACGGTCTAGAAGGGGGAGACAGACAACAAAACAAAACATATTAACATTCACACTGATGATACACTTTGGCGTCCCTGGATGTGGTCAGATCCGTGGATCAATACAAACACACAAAAACAGAGAAGCAGCATGGCTCAGTGGGAAGAGCCCGGGCTTTGGAGTCTAGAGGTCATGGGTTCAAATCCCGGCTCCGCCACATGTCTGCTGTGTGACCTTGGGCAAGTCACTTCACTTCTCTGTGCCTCAGTTACCTCATTTGTAAAATGGGGAGTAAGACTGTGAGCCCCCCCCCCCATGGGACAACCTGGCCACCTTGTAACCTCCCCAGTGCTTAGAACAGTGCTTGGCACGTAGTAAGCGCTTAATAAATGCCATTATTATTATTATTATTATTCTCCGAGCCTCAGTTCCCTCATCTGTAAAATGGGGATCAAGACCGTGAGCCTCACGTGGGACAACCTGATGACCTTGTATCCCCCCCCAGCGCTTAGAACATTGCTTTGCACATAGTAAGTGCTTAATAAATGCCATTATTATTATTATTGTTCTCCGAGCCTCAGTTCCCTCATCTGTAAAACGGGGATCAAGACTGTGAGCCCCACATGGGACAACCTGATCACCTTGTATCCCCCCAGCGCTTAGAACAGTGCTTTGCACATAGTAAGCGCTTAACAAATGCCAACATTATTATTATTAATAATATTATCCATTATTATTATTATTATTATTCTCCCCCTTTTAGACTGTGAACCCACTGTTGGGTAGGGACCGTCTCTATATGTTGCCAACTTGTACTTCCCAAGCGCTTAGTACAGTGCTCTGCACACAGTAAGCGCTCAATAAATATGATCGATCGATTGATTATTATATCAGCAACCTCATTTTACCAAGGAGAAAGCAGTCACCCAGTGCTTGAGGCCGAGGGGCAGCGGGGCCGCGTCGGACTCACTGCCACTGATCCCCGGCGTCCGGCGTGTACGCCGACGTTCAAGCCTTGGCCTGGGTGCGAATTGAGTCGCGAGCTTTGGGTCTAAATGGGAATCGCGCAAGGGGAAAGGAAGCCCGCCTTGTTCCGCGGGGTAGTCTGTGGCAACGGGGAGGGGACCCCCTTCCTCAACCGCCCTCACTCCCCGTCCTTGATCCCAGATGGAGAAGGCCCTGGCCAGCGTGGCCCTGAGAACCGCGGAGAGCAGCAGCCCGGTGCAGGACGCCGCCGGGAAAGCCGGTAAACCAGTCTCTCCGGCCACTCCGGCCACTCCGGCCAGTGCCCTGAAGGGCGTCTCCCAGAGCCTACTGGAGAGGGTGAGTGGGCCGGGAACGGCGGGCCGGGAACGGGGAGGGAAGGGGGCAGCGAGCTGACCAGTGACCGGCCCCCTCTCCCCAAGATCGATCAATCAATCAATCGTATTTATTGAGCGCTTACTATGTGCAGAGCACTGGACCAAGCGCTTGGGAAGTACAAATTGGCAACACATAGAGACAGTCCCCACCCAACAGCGGGCTCACAGTCTAAAAGGGGGAGACGGAGAACAAAACCAAACATACCAATAAAATAAATAGGATAGAAATGTACAAGTAAAATAAATAGAGTAATAAATATGTAATAAATAAGCAATTTATTATAGTAAATAATAATAAATAATAAATAGATAAAAATGCACAAGTAAAATAAATAAATAAATAAATGAGTAATAAATAAGTAATAAATAGAGTAATAATAATCAATCGTATTTATTGAGCGCTTACTATGTGCAGAGCACTGTACTAAGCGCTTGGGAAGTACAGATTGGCAACACATAGAGACAGTCCCTACCCAACAGTGGGCTCACAGTCTAAAAGGGGGAGACAGAGAACAGAACCAAACATACCAACAAAATAAAATAAATAGGATAGAAATGTACAAGTAAAATAAATAAATAAATAGATAGAGTAATAAATATGTACAACCATATATACGTATATACAGGTGCTGTGGGGAAGGGAAGGAGGTAAGATGGGGGGATGGAGGGGGGACGAGGGGGAGAGGAAGGAATGGGCTCAGTCTGGGAAGGCCTCCTGGAGGAGGTGAGCTCTCAGCAGGGCCTTGAAGGGAGGAAGAGAGTGAGCTTGGCGGATGGGCAGAGGGAGGCCATTCCAGGCCCGGGGGAGGACGTGGGCCGGGGGTCGACGGCGGGACAGGCGAGAACGAGGCACGGGGAGGAGGTGAGCGGCAGAGGAGCGGAGGGTGCGGGCTGGGCTGGAGAAGGAGAGAAGGGAGGTGAGGTAGGAGGGGGCGAGGGGATGGATGGACAGCCTGGAAGCCCAGGGTGAGGAGTTTCTGCCTGATGCGCAGATTGATTGGTAGCCACTGGAGATTTTTGAGGAGGGGAGTAATATGCCCAGAGCGTTTCTGGACAAAGATAATAATAAATAAATAATAAATAAATCTTGGCCCAAGATCCGGGCCAAGGAAGCCCAGAAGCTGCAGGTGCTGATGACCCGGAACCCGCAACGAGAGGAACGGCTGGACCTGCTGGCTCGCTTGCCCGAGATGACCCGCCTCCTCCGCAACGTCTTCGTGGCCGAGAAGAAGCCGGCGCTGGCCATGGAAGTGGTGTGTGCCAGGATGCTCGGCAGCTACCGCTCCTCCATGACCACCGGTAGGTGACCCCCGGGGCCCCGGACCCGCCGGCTGCCGTCCCCTGGGTGAGCCGAGGCCAGCAGCGGCGGGGAGGGGGCCCTGCCTCCCAGAGACCGGCGTCCTTGCCTAGGTTTGCGGGACTGGGCCTTGCCCTTGCCCAGAAAAAGCTACCCCAAGTGTCCTGCCTTCTTTGTAGATGCAGTGTGGCCACTGCAACACGCCCACTTGAGCGGGATGGTTTACGAGATCAGTCTTTCCCAGGGTGCTGCACATCAAGCAATGAGAAGCTTAGAACAGTGCTCAGCGCTTAGAACAGTGCTTTGCACATAGTAAGCGCTCAATAAATGCCATCATCATTATTATTATTATTATGAGAAGCAGTATGGCCTAGGGGCAAGATTATCAGCTTGGGAGTCAGAAAATGCGGGTCCTAATCCCGCCGGGCTCCACCACTTTATCCGCTGCGTGACCTCGGGCAAGTCACCTGCCTGTTACCTCACCTGTAAAAATGGGGATAAAGACTCTGAGCCCCACGTGGGACAGGGACTGTATCCAACCTGACTGCCTTGTCTCTACCGCAGCGCTTAGAACAGTGCTTGACCCATAGTAAGCGCTTAACCAATACCACAATTATTACTATTATTGAGCACTTTCATTCATTCATTCAGTCGTATTTATTGAGAGCTTACTGTGTGCTGAGCGCTTGGGAAGTACAAGTTGGCAACATATAGAGACGGTCCCTACCCAACAGCGGATAAACAGCTGCTCGGCTTCAGGAGCCACATTATTCCCGGGTTTCCGCAGAAGGTCCCGTTGCTAAATATTCCAGGACCAAGAGCTACGGGTTCCCCAGAGATCCGGGCCAAGGACCCCAAACCTCTTTTAGGAGCCAACCTGACGTGACTTTGGGGCAGGGGGTAAATTCAACTGCGCCGACCACGTCGCTTTTGCACCGGAATGAGCCTGGGACGCGGGTTCCCGGACCCAAGAGCTGGATCCTTTACTTCCCAGCCCTGGAGGTTCCTTGACGCCACCAGGGCTGACGGAGGGTTCGATTTTCCTACACTTCCCACGTGGAGAGCGCTATACTGAGCGCTTGGGAGAGTACAATGCAGCAGAGTCGGGACACAGGTTCCCTGCGCACGGTGAGCTCACAGGGTAGAGGGAGAATTGGAAATCAGCAGGACACGGGGTCTGATCTGTCGCACGCTGATACTGTTTTCCGCGGTTCTGTGGGCATGTCAATCAATCATATTTATTGAGCCTTCAAGGCCCAACTGAGAGCTCACCTCCTCTAGGAGGCCTTCCCAGACTGAGCCCCTTCCTCCCCCCCGTCCCCCTCTCCATCCCCCCCATTTTACCTCCTTCCCTTCCCTACAGCACCTGTATATATGTATATATGTTTGTACATATTTATTACTCTATTTATTTTACTTGTACATATCTATTCTATTTTGTTAGTACGTTTGGTTTTGTTCTGTCTCCCCCTTTTAGACTGTGAGCCCGCTGTTGGGTAGGGACTGTCTCTATATGTTGCCAACTTGTACTTCCCAAGCACTTAGTACAGTGCTCTGCACACAGTAAGCACTCAATAAATACTATTGATGATGATGATTGAGTGCTTACTGTGTGCAAAGCACTGTACTAAGCGCTTGGGAAGTACAAGTTGGCAACATAGGGCGGAAGAGCTACGTTCCTAGAGAGGGACTGTTTCTAACAGGCTTGAAATCCGCCGGGCTGGCAGAGGTGCCAAGTCTCCGCTGTAACACCCGGGTCATCGGGCCAGTGGGTTCTGGCGTTTATCACAGAGCCTGCCTCTGCACTGCCTTAGGGCCCAGGCAGGGCTTAGAGCTGTTCCAGACGCTCCAGGCCCTTAACCTTCTAGACTGTAAGCCCGGTGCGGGCGGGGATCGTCTTTATTGCTGAATCGTACTTTCCAAACGCTTAGTAAAATGCTCTGCACGCAGTAAGCGCTCAGTAAATACGATCAAATGAACGGAATGGCAGCGAGTTGGTGTGGTCACATGTCTGAGGGACCCCCTGCAGTGCTGCCACAAAGCAGATTCCCAGACCCCCCCAGCACTCGAGGATGTTGGGATTTTCTCTCCCCCCATTAATAATAATAATGATGGCATTTATTAAGCGCTTACTACGTGCAAAGCACTGTCCTAAGCGCCGTGGAGATGACAAGGTGATAAGGTTGTCCCCCGGGGGGCTCACAGTTTTAATCCCCATTTTACAGATGAGGGAACTGAGGCACAGAGAAGTGACTTGCCCAAAGTCACACAGCTGACAGTTGGCGGAGCGGGGATTTGAACCCAAGACCTCTGGCTCCAAAGCCCGGGCTCTTTCCACTGAGCCACGCTGCTTCTCTTCATTTATTCATTCAATCGTTATTTACTGATGGGCATGCGTTAAGCGCTTACTACGTGCCAAGCACTGTTCTAAGTATTTGGGCACTTACTGTGTGCACAGCACTGTACCAAGCGCTTGGGAAGTAGAAGTCGGCGACATACAGAAACGGTCCCTACCCAACAGCGGGCTCACGGTCTAGAAGGGGGGGAGACAGACAACAAAACCAAACGTGGACAGGTGCCATCTCTCTTCCTCCCTTCAAGGCCCTGCTGAGAGCTCACCTCCTCCAGGAGGCCTTCCCAGACTGAGCCCCTTCTTTCCTCTCCCCCTCGTCCCCCTCTCCATCCCCCCGTCTTACCTCCTTCCCTTCCCCACAGCACCTGTATATATGTATATATGGTTGTACATATTTATTACTCTATTTATTTACTTATTTTACTTGTACATTTCTATCCTACTTATTTTATTTTGTTGGTATGTTTGGTTCTGTTCTCTGTCTCCCCCTTTTAGACTGTGAGCCCACTGTTGGGTAGGGACTGTCTCTATGTGATGCCAATTTGTACTTCCCAAGCGCTTAGTACAGTGCTCTGCACATAGTAAGCGCTCAATAAATACGATTGATTGATTGATTGATTGATCATCAGAATAAATAGAATTAAAGCTAAATGCACACCATTAACTAAATAGAATAGTAAATATGTGCAAGTAAAATAGAGAAATAAATCTGTACAAACATATATACGGGTGCTGTGGGGAGGGGAAGGAGGTAGGGCGGGGGGTGATGGGGAGGACGCCTGTCCCCCAAACCCTTAAATCAGACCAGCTCGGGCAGCTCGTGGGTGCTTCGACAGGGAAATTGCTTACCCCGCGGACGCTCTCCCTGCAGGAGAAATGGAAAGACACCTGCGGCTGTTGACTGAGCTTCTTCCCGACTGGCTCAGCGCCCACCCCATCCGCGCAGACACCTACCTGAAGCTGGACAAGACCCTAGACCTCAATCTCATTTCGGAGAGACTGGCTCGAATAACCAGAGAGGAAGAGAAGTCGTGAGGGCAGGGCTGCCCTTCGGAGGAGCTCCTGGGATGCTCGGCATCGTCCGGCAAAACTAAGGTTGCGGGGGGTGGGAGGGCGTCGCGTGGCAGGGATTCCTGCAGAGTGACCAAACGCTCCCACATCTTATAGCTCAAAGGATCTTATTTGGTTTTATTTTCTAAGGGACCACCAATTTTTATAGGGTGTAATGACATAATAAAGGCAACTCGAAGAGGGAGCTGCGGTGATTTTGCTCAGCTCTCGCCTCTACCCCGGCTAAGGTGAGGTTTGTCTTGGAAGCCAGAAGTTTCGTCCGGCCAAAGTCTCGTGGATCGGAACGTGCTTTTTCTAGGAACAGGGCTTGGTGCCAACCTCAAGCAAGAGGAGCGGCGTTGGATGTGTTTGGCACAAGGCGACCCTTCTCCCGTCACCTCACCACCGCTTGGGGTGAGAGGCCCGCGACTGGATCCGAGTCCTGGCCGGACCCATCAAACTTGAGCGCGCCAAAATTCATTCAGTTGTATATACTGAGCGCTTACTGTGTGCAGAGCACTGTACTAAGCACTTGGGGCAGAGACAAACCTATTGAAGCTTTCTGGGTCCCCCTCCCTCCCACCACCCCAACATAAATCTGTTCTGGACCGTTTCTTTGCAGTCACAGACTTATGCATCTTATTTGGACCAAAACGTACGGTAGCTAGGTATTGATATTAAATTGTGTTGCAGTCAGCTTTTGGTTTTGATTCTTCATTTGTTTCAGTTCAAATTGTCAAGCCAGAGCTGAAAGAGATGTGGGTGGGATCAGGTGGTAGAGGCCCCCAAGCTCCACCTGCACAGGAGCTTGGCTGGGACGATGTGGGAGCGTATGGCAAATCAATCAATCGTATTTATTGAGTGCTTACTGTGTGCAGAGCACTGTACTAAGCACTTGGGGAACAGGGGAGGAGAATTACGGCTTTTGTTAGTTTTCAGTCGACCCTTCTCTGAGATGGCAAGATGATGTGGACACTGAGTCGAGGACAGGAAACTTTCTAACAGGTTCCTGGCCACCAACACCAGGCCCTGATCAATAGCCCGCTCCAGGGGGTTTGCCTCAACAGGAGCTACTGTCAGGCCTCTCTTTACTGACCTAAAGCAGTATGAAACTCCTTAAGCCCTTACCAGTCCCCCCATGGCCATTTTCAGAAGCAGGAATTGCAGTCTTTAAACTCCTCTGAACTCAGTAAAAACACACCCTGCAGTAAGAGGAGCCCAGTTCACTGACCTGACAGTTTAGCAGTCCAACAACTGCCCCCGGGCCTCCCCGTTCACTAGACGACACTGAGTCACACTAATTCCTGCCACGACAGAGGAGGAAAGGCTTCTGAATTCCAGGCACTTGCTGCAGCTTGGCTTATGTTTCCCTTATTTCGTGCAAGCTCAGTTAAAAAACAGGATGAGGCCTCCCATTTCCTTGACAATTTACTCCCACTCACCCAAACTGGAGTTGCCTGTGCCAGTCGCCCTCCAACCCACCTCTGCTTTTTCTGAAATGCCTGCCTCACTGCTGGGGAGTGTGCCAACTGAGGGCCACATCATCATCATCATCAATCGTATTGAGCGCTTACTATGTGCAGAGCACTGTACTAAGCGCTTGGGAAGTACAAATTGGCAACATCTAGAGACAGTCCCTACCCAACAGTGGGCTCACAGTCTAAAAGGGGGAGACAGAGAACAAAACCAAACATACTAACAAAATAAAATAAATAGAATAGATATGTACACGTAGAGTAAATAAATAAATAAATAAACAGAAAGTGTGGCCCGGGTCCGAGTTAAAAACCCATTGGGTCCGAGTTAAAAACCCATTTGTTGCCAGTGGAATGATCTTTCCTGACCAAGCAATAAAAAAATCAACGGTATTTATTGAACACTTACCTAGTGTATGCAGAGCACCGTACTAAGCATTTGTGAATACAGTATAACAGGTGGTAGACACGGTCCCTGCCCGCAACAAGCTTCTAGTCCAGAAGGCTGAGGCAGCGGCTTCCAAGTTTCAACCTGTTTAAATTGTAGCTCTCCCTCCCCTAAAGCTGTTGGTCAGGGACTGCGTCTGATCTATGCCTCCTACTCCAAGGCTTAGCACAGCGTTTGGCACATAGTAAACTTTAAATTCATTCAATCGTATTTACTGAGCGCTTACTGTGCAAAGCACTATGCTAAGCACTTGGGAGAGTACAATATAACAATAAACAGACGCATTCCCTGCACACAACGAGTCTAGAGGATTACTAATTTTACTAAGATTGCTAAATAATCAGTAGCATCATTACTAAAGCTTGCACAAGGTTATCATTGTTTTGAGAAGCGACAGATGTACGATATGGGCCAAGAGTTACAGCTGTAAGGCAAGAGAGTAAAAAACCAGGGCCACTTTCCACTAGCCCTTAGGTCAGGATTCCTAACTTCCTTCTCCTCAAGAAGGCATCACCCCTCGCCCAGATGGAGCAGGCCGGTTTGTCTGCCCGCACCCTCTTTGGGAAGCAGGAAGTCTGGAGACACAGGCAGCAGAGACTTGAGCTGCCGAAGGGAAACAGATATCCTCCTGAAAATGGGGGTGATTTAATGCTGAAAACCACAAGGACTGGGATTCATTCGGGGGGAGTATGGGAAGCAGAGGGGGCACCAGTCTCCACTTTCTCTTTCGGGAATAACGATGGTATCTGTTAAGCGCTTACTATGTGGCAGACACTGTTCTAAGCGCGGATCCAGCCTGGGGCGGAGCTCAGGGTCTCCCTTCCTCCCACCTCCCCCGACTCTCCGGGGCCAGATTTTCCTAGCGGGCAGGCTCCACGGGAGTGAGTTGGGAAGCTTGGATAGCTTGCTCAGGACTCCAGGGGGACTGAAGCCCACCCAGTTGGGTGTCTCAGGACCACCCGGGGAGGCCCAGCTTCCCAAACTGCACAACTCACTCCGAGTCCCCGCCCTGGGAGACACCCCCTCCGTACATCCCAAGCTAAGTGAGGGCTGGGAATCTGGGCTTCTAGCCCAAAATAAAAATCTATATTAGAAATCTTTGGCTTGAAAAGTCCCCCTCGCCCGCCCCGGTTTGAGCCCGGTGGGGAGTTGGGAGGTCCGAGGCCTCTAGTCGAACTGCAGCAGGGAGAACAGCGGGACGGGTTTCACTTTCTCTTTCCCTCTCAGAGTCGTTAACTCGATCACAGTCACACACTCCAGGATGTCAGCTTTCAACTTCCTCAGCAAGTCACAGGCAGCCCCCATGGTACCTACAGGGGCACCAGACAGAGCTAAAACCATTACTGGCACAGAGACCCAACCACACCCAGGGGCTATTCCCACATATTTCTTAGTGTAACACAGCCCGACAGGGAAAGGGGAGCCCGCCCACTGAAACACCAACTATTTCCAGTACTAAGCTGGGTTCAGCTCAGTATTTTCCCCCTCCAGCTACACTTCCCGAGTTTTGTCCTCCAGCAGCAGCCCCCTTCTCAACAACACCGGCTCCTCCCGAGCCACGGCCGAAAAAGCCGCTGAGGCAGTCAGTCTGGCCCGGCTCGAGTCGCCCGCGTGGTCCGTTACCTCCCGTGGCCAGCAGATCGTCCACAATGACCACCTTCTTCCCCGGCTCCAACGCGTCGGTCTGGACTTCCAGTTCGGCCTGGAGAATCAGAAGGCACAGGTCCGGGAGTGATGTGAGCAAAGCATTTCGGTAAGGTTAGCTTTGACCCTTGAAATGTCCCTTCCTGACCTAGGATATCCATGGGGGGATTTGCACAGTCCAGCCAAAAGCAGCAGCTTTCCATAAATTTCTCCCCCTTACCTAGGAGAATGACACATTTAAGGCTGCATATTTTCTCGCCCGCTTCTCCCTCCCACCATAATTTCCCTTTAGCACTCCGGCCTATGGTTCTGGAGAGCAGTGATCTTGTGTTCTGCTGCCGTTGTACTATTCCAAGTGCTTAGCACAGTGCTACACGCTCAGCAGGCACACGATCAAGCGCTTAGCACAGTGCTTTGTACACAGTAAGCGCTCGATAATTACGACTGAATGAATGATAAATACCTGATGATGTCGATGGCATACCTACATATAGGACTCAGTCGCACTGCTTTAGTTTTATAGGTGTAAATAAATTCAAAGGAGATGGAACAGGAATGAAGTGGGGAGGGAGGGCAGGGGAAGGGAAGAAAGCCAAAGAGAGTAATTATAATAATAATGATGGCATTTGTTAGGCGCTTACTATGTTCAAAGCACTGTTCTAAGCGCTGGAGAGGCTACAAAGTGATCAGGTTGTCCCACAGGGGCTCCCAGTCAATCTCCATTTTCAAGATGTGGTAACTGAGGCCCAGAGAAATGAAGTGACTTGCCCAAAGTCACACGGCTGTCAAGTGGCGGAGCCGGGATTTGAACCCATGACCTCTGACTCCCAAGCCCGGGCTCTTTCCACTGAGCCACGCTGTTTCCAGAAGAGAAAAGAGAAGAGAAGGGAAAAGATGGTGTGTGCACCCCAAGAACGGAAGGACAGAGGAGATGGTGGTTGGGGTGATCCTGTCTCCATTCATTCATTCAGTTGTATTTATCGAGCGCTTACTGTGTGCCCAGCACTGTACCAAGCGCTTAGGAAGTACAAGTTGGCAACATATACAGACGGTCCCTACCCAACAGCGGGCTCACAGTCAATAAATACGATTAAATGAATGAACGAATAAGGAGTTTACCATCTAGAGGGGGACATTTTGTCCCCTCAATCCAAACCAGGCACTGTTAGTGAAATAATAATAATAATAATGGTATTTGTTAAGCGCTTACTATGGGCAAAGCACTGTTCTAAGCGCTGGGGAGGTTACAAGGTAATCAGGTTGTCCCAAGGGGGGCTCACAGTTTTAATCCCCATTTTACAGAGGGGGGAACTAAAGCACAGAGAAGTGAAGTGACTTGCCCAAAGTCACCCAGCTGACAAGTGGCGGAGCCGGGATTTGAACCCCTGACCTCTGACTCCAAAGCCAGGGCTCTTTCCGCTGAGCCACGCTGCTTCTCCAAGGAACGTTCCTACGGGCATCTCAACCAAAGAGGGCCGTTGAGACGTCTAACTTCCCAACCCGCAAGACCACCTCGCGTCCTTCGCGTCCTCGGTTGGCCCTCGATCCCCCCGACGGCACGAACGGGGCGGGATGTCCGCTCCAAGTCCCGCCCAGACCCCCCCTGCACCCCCCAAATGGCTCACGCTCCAGTCTCACCTTTCCATACTCGAGATCGTAAGACGTGGACACGGTGGGTCCCGGGAGCTTCCCCTTTTTCCGGATCAAAATGAACCCGATCTGCAGCCTTTGGGCCAGGGATGGGCCAAACAGGAAACCACGAGAATCCAAGCCTACAGGGAACAAGAGCATCAGAGTCAATCAATCAATCAATCGTATTTATTGAGCGCTTACTGTGTGCAGAGCACTGGACTAAGCGCTTGGGAAGTACAAGTTGGCAACATATAGAGACAGTCCCTACCCAACAGTGGGCTCGCAGTCTAAAAGGGGGAGACAGAGAACAAAACCAAACATACTAACAAAATAAAATAAATAGAATAGATATGTACAGGTAAAATAAATAAATAGAGTAATAAATAAGTACAAACATATATACATATATACAGGTGCTGCGGGGAAGGGAAGGAGGTAAGATGGGGGGATGGAGAGGGGGACCAAAGGCAAACTGGCAACTCATTTCTTTACAGGCAGATTTCCCCGTCTCCTCTTCATAATAATAATGACGGTACCTGTTAAGCGCTTACTACGTGCCAAGCACTAACGTATCACTGTGTAGCACTTGGAGGGAAAAACGTAATTTTTTAATAAAATACGTTATAATCACTTAATTTTGCTCTCCCAGGAAGAGAGGATACTGGGAGACTAGCGAGAGGGAGGCTGAAGGGAGGGGAGGAAGCATATTTTATATTGAGCCCCTTCCTTCCTCCCCACCTCGTCCCCCTCTCCACCCCCCCATCTTACCTCCTTCCCTTCCCCACAGCACCTGTATATATGTACGTACATATTTATTACTCTATTTATTTATTTTACTTGTATACATCTATTCTATTTTATTTTGTTAGTATGTTCGGTTTTGTCTCCCCCTTTTAGACTGTGAGCCCACTGTTGGGTAGGGATTGTCTCTATATGTTGCCAATTTGTACTTCCCAAGTGCTTAGTACAGTGCTCTGCACACAGTAAGCGCTCAATAAATACGATTGATTGATTGATTGATTGATTGATTTTCGGCTTATCAACCCACTAAGATTTTTTTTTTCCGTTTCCTCAACCTTGCCCAGGAGGCAAAGACACAGAAGCACGCACTGCAAATTGAGATCTACTCATTAATACATCATATGCGCTCACCTCAAGATACCGGATTATTTACCTGCAATGTAGTCGATCTTCTGGGGGAAAGTTTTTTGCAAGTGACTTTCCAAAAGATCAATCGAAGCCCGGAAGGAGTCAGGGTCTTTCAGCAAGGGAGTGATGTCGCTAACAACGAAAAAGCAACAACATCTCATTACCCAGATTACCCAGGCATAGAAGATCTGACTCGGCCAGGAGCAGGGACTGAGGTCATTTGTAGGGGATCGGACTCCTTGAAGATGTATATATATATATATATATATATATATATATATATATATATATAATAATGGCATTTGTTAAGCGCTTACTATGTGCAAAGCATTGTTCTAAGCACTGGGGGGGGGATACAAAGTCATCAGGTTGTCCCATGTGGGGCTCACGGTCTTAATCCCCACTTTACAGATGAGGGAACTGAGGCTCAGAGAAGTTAAGTAACTTGCCCAAGGTCACACAGCAGACATGGTGAAGCTAGGATTCGAACCTATGACCTATATATGTTTGTACGTATTTATTACTCTATTTTACTTGTACATATCTATTCTATTTATTTTATTTTGTTAATATGTTTTGTCGTCTGTCTCCCCCTTCTAGACTGTGAGCCAGCTGTCGGGTAGGGACCGTCTCTATCTGTTGCCAACTTGGACTTCCCAAGCGCTTAGTACAGTGCTCTGCACACAGTAAGCGTTCAATAAATACGATTGATTGATTGATTGAATGTAGCCCCTTCATGCCAGATTACGATTCTTAGGGGCTTCAGAAGTAACTCTGGAAGTGCGGATCTATCCATTATAGTCCTCTGGAGAAAAAAAACAATTTCACCCCATCTCTCCCATGCTCCTCGAATCCGTTAAGAAGCCTCACCGTGAGAAAAGTATCTCTCATGTCAAACTGGTAATCATTCAACCTCCGCTGACAGAAACTGGAAACGTCCATTCATTCATTCAATCGTATTTATTGAGCGCTTACTGTGTGCAGAGCACTGTACTAAGCGCTTGGGAAGTACAAGTATAAGTTCTGGGCGGGCTGGATGGCTCAGAGACCCGACTTGGGGAGGAGGTTAAAAAGAGAAGCAGGGCTGAGGAGATAAATCTGCCCCACCCAGATTAACACCGCCCCTGGCTAGGCGCTCCTCCCATTTGGCACTCAGGGTGGAAAAAAGAAAAAAAAAAATCGGTATTTGCTACATGGCTCTCCCTCCTATGAGAAGCAGCGTGGCTCAGTGGAAAGAGCCCGGGCTTGGGACCTGAGGTCATGGGTTCTAATTCCAACTCCGCCGCTTGTCAGTTGTGGGACTTTGGGCAAGTCGCTTCACTTCTCTGGGCCTCAGTTCCCTCATCTGGCAAATGGGGATTAAGACTGTGAGCCCCACATAATAATAATAATGATGATGATGATGGCATTTATTAAGCGCTTACTATGTGCAAAGCGCTGTTCTAAGCGCTGGGGAGGTTACAAGGTGATCAGGTTGTCCCGTGTGGGGCTCACAGTCTTCATCCCCATTTTACAGATGAGGGAACTGAGACCCAGAGAAGTGAAGTGACTTGCCCAAAGGCACACAGCTGACAATTGGCGGAGCCAGGATTTGAACCCCTGACCTCTGACTCCAAAGCCTGTGCTCTTTCCACTGAGCCATGCTGCTTCCCCATGGGACAACCTAATCACCTTGTATCCCCCCAGCGCTTAGAACAGTGCTTTGCACATAGTAAGCACTTAACAATGCCATTATTATTATTACTGTCTGCTGTGTAACCTTGGGCAAGTCACTTAACATCTCTGGGCCTCAGTTCCCTCATCTATAAAATGGGGATTAAGGCTCTGAGCCCCACATGGGACAACCTGCCAGTGCTCAGAACAGTGCTTGGCACATAGTAAGCTCTCTTCCTCCCTTCAAGGCCCTACTGAGAGCTCACCTCCTCCAGGAGGCCTTCCCAGACTGAGCCCCTTCCTTCCTCTCCCCCTCGTCCTCCTCTCCCTCCCCATCTTACCTCCTTCTCTTCCCCACAGCACCTGTATATATGTATATATGTTTGTACATATTTATTACTCTATTTATTTACTTGTACATATCTATCCTATTTATTTTATTTTGTTAGTATGTTTGGTTTTGTTCTCTGTCTCCCCCTTTTAGACTGTGAGCCCACTGTTGGGTAGGGACTGTCTATGTGTTGCCAACTTGTACTTCCCAAGCGCTTAGTACAGTGCTGTGGACACAGTAAGCGCTCAATAAATTCGATTGATTGATTGATTAACAAATACCATTATTATTACTTGGACTGTGGGCCCCATGTGGGCCAGGGACTCTGCCCGCCCTAATGAACATGCATCTACCCCAGCGTTTATAAAAGTGCTTGGCACATAGTAAGCGCTTATCAAATACCATTTTTTTTTAAAAAAGTAGTTGAAAGTGTTGGGATAGATGCAACCGAATCAAGTCGGAAACAGTCCCAAGGAAGGAGGGCAGGGGCTGAAAGCTTATTTTACAGTTGAAAAACGAAGGCCCGGAGAAACGACTTGCCCAAAGCCTTATCAGCAGGTACAAGGTGGAGCCGGGATGATAATAATAATACTGGCATTTGTTAAGCGCTTACTATGTGCGAAGCACTGTTCTAAGCACTGGGGATGGGGGGGGAAGCAAGGTGATCAGGTTGTCCCACGTGGGGCTCACAGACTTCGTCCCCATTTTCCAGATGAGGTCACTGAGGCCCAGAGAAGTGACTTGCCCAAAGTCACCCAGCAGACAAGTGGAAGAGCCGGAATTAGAACCCAGGTCCTCCATCTCCCAGCCCCTCGCTCTTTCCAGCGCTCAGTCCTCCACTTAGCTGGGTGATCTTGGGCAAGTCACTTCACTTCTCTGGGCCTCAGTGCCCTCGTCTATAAAATGGGGATGAAGACTGTGAGCCCCCCGTGGGACAACCCGATCACCTGGTAACCTCCTCAGCGCTGAGAACAGTCCTTCTCACATAGTAAATGCTTGACAAATACCAGTATTATTATTACTATTGTCAGCTGTGTGACAACTTCTCTGTGCCTCAGTTACCTCACCTATAAAATGGGGATTAAGACTGTGAGCCCCACATGGGGCAATCCAATCACCTTGTAACCCCCCTCCAGCGCTTAGAACAGTGCTTTGCACACAGTAAGCGCTTAACAATTACCATCATTATTATTATTATCACTTCACTTCTCTGTGCCTCAGTTCCCTCACTTGCCAAATGGGGATGAAAACTGTGAGCCCCTCGTGGGGCAACCTGATCACCTGGTATCCCCGCAGCGCTTACAACAGTGCTTTGCACATAGTAAGCGCTTAACAATTACCATCATTATTATTATTATTGTTATTACTTCATCATCATCATCATCAATCGTATTTATTGAGCGCTTACTGTGTGCAGAGCACTGTACTAAGCGCTTGGGAAGTACAAATTGGCAACATATAGAGACGGTCCCTACCCAACAGTGGGCTCGCAGTCTAAAAGGGGAGACAAAAACAAACGTACTAACAAAATAAAATAAATAGAATAGACATGTACAAGTAAAATAAAATCTCTGGGCCTCAGTTCCCTCAGCTGTCAAATGGGGATGAAAACTGTGAGCCCCCCGTGGGGCAACCTGATCACCTGGCATCCCCGCAGCGCTTACAACAGTGCTTTGCACACAGTAAGCGCTTAACAATTACCATCATTATTATTATTATTACTTCACTTCTCTGTGCCTCAGTTCCCTCACCTGTCAAATGGGGATGAAAACTGTGAGCCCCCCGTGGGGCAACCTGATCACCTGGCATCCCCGCAGCGCTTACAACACTGCTTTGCACATAGTAAGCGCTTAACAATTACCATCATTATTACCATTATTATTACTTCACTTCTCTGGGCCTCAGTTCCCTCATCTGTCAAATGGGGATGAAAACTGTGAGCCCCCCGTGGGGCAACCTGATCACCTGGCATCCCCGCAGCGCTTACAACAGTGCTTTGCACATAGTAAGCGCTTAACAATTACCATCATTATTTATTATTATTATTACTTCACTTCTCTGGGCCTCAGTTCCCTCACCTGTCAAATGGGGATGAAAACTGTGAGCCCCCCGTGGGGCAACCTGATCACGTGGTATCCCCGCAGCGCTTACAACAGTGCTTTGCACACAGTAAGCGCTTAACAATTACCATCATTATTATTATTATTACTTCACTTCTCTGTGCCTCAGTTCCCTCATCTGTCAAATGGGGATGAAAACTGTGAGCCCCCCGTGGGACAACCCGATCACGTGGTATCCCCGCAGCGCTTAGAACAGTGCTTTGCACACAGTAAGCGCTTAACAATTACCATTATTATTATCATTATTATTACTTCACTTCTCTGTGCCTCAGTTCCCTCATCTGTCAAATGGGGATGAAAACTGTGAGCCCCCCGTGGGGCAACCTGATCACGTGGTATCCCCGCAGCGCTTACAACAGTGCTTGGCACACAGTAAGCGCTTAACAATTACCATCATTATTTATTATTATTATCACTTCACTTCTCTGGGCCTCAGTTCCCTCACCTGTCAAATGGGGATGAAAACTGTGAGCCCCCCGTGGGACAACCTGATCACGTGGTATCCCCGCAGCGCTTAGAACAGTGCTCTGCACACAGTAAGCGCTTAACAATTACCATCATTATTATTATTATTACTTCACTTCTCTGTGCCTCAGTTCCCTCATCTGTCAAATGGGGATGAAAACTGTGAGCCCCCCGTGGGGCAACCTGATCACCTGGCATCCCCGCAGCGCTTACAACAGTGCTTGGCACAGAGTAAGCGCTTAACAATTACCATCATTATTTATTATTATTATTACTTCACTTCTCTGGGCCTCAGTTCCCTCATCTGTCAAATGGGGATGAAAACTGTGAGCTCCTCGTGGGACAACCTGATCACCTGGCATCCCCGCAGCGCTTAGAACAGTGCTTTGCACACAGTAAGCGCTTAACAATTACCATCATTATTATCATTATTATCACTTCACTTCTCTGGGCCTCAGTTCCCTCACCTGTCAAATGGGGATGAAAACTGTGAGCCCCCCGTGGGGCAACCTGATCACCTGGTATCCCCGCAGCGCTTACAACAGTGCTTTGCACACAGTAAGCGCTTAACAATTGCCATCGTTATTATTATTATTATTATTACTTCATCATCATCAACATCAATCGTATTTATTGAGCACATACTATGTGCAGAGCACTGTACTAAGCGCTTGGGAAGTACAAATTGGCAACATATAGAGGCAGTCCCTACCCAACAGTGAGCTCGCAGTCTAAAAGGGGGAGACAAAACCAAACATACTAACAAAATAAAATAAATAGAATAGATAGGTACAAGTAAAATAAAATCTCTGGGCCTCAGTTCCCTCACCTGTCAAATGGGGATGAAAACTGTGAGCCCCCCGTGGGGCAACCTGATCACGTGGTATCCCCGCAGCGCTTAGAACAGTGCTTTGCACACAGTAAGCGCTTAACAATTACCATCATTATTATCATTATTATTACTTCACTTCTCTGGGCCTCAGTTCCCTCACCTGTCAAATGGGGATGAAAACTGTGAGCCCCCCGTGGGGCAACCTGATCACGTGGTATCCCCGCAGCGCTCACAGCAGCGCTTGGCGCACAGTAAGCGCTTCCCGAACAGCATCATCATTATTCGTTGTCAGGGGCGGGATTCGAACCCACGCCCTCCGAGTGCCAAGGCCGGGGTGTTTCCTTTCCGGGCCCGACACTGACCGGAAGAGGATTCCTGGTTTAGGGAAGTCCGGGAAGGGCCGGATGGCCCGGGAAACCAGGGACACCTTCTCCAACCGCTCCGCTTCCTCCTCCTCCTCCTTCTTCCCCGGCGCCATCGCTCGTCTCCTCAGGCGGCCTGCGCGCGCGCTTCGGACGCCGCCGAGCATGCGCACCAGCGCGGGACCCCCCCCGGGGGCGGGAACGTGACGTCACCGGCACGCCCCACGCACGGCACGTCCTGGCCACGCCGCCTCCCTGACCACGCACAGACGTCACGTTCTGGCGACGCCCCTCCATTTCTGACCACGCCCCCTCTGACCGCGCACGGGTCACGTTCCGGTCACGCCCCTCCCCCCTGCCTAGTAACTGAGCGCTTACTGTGTGCAGAGCACTGTACTAAGCGCTTGGGACGTACAAGTTGGCAACATATAGAGACAGTCCCTACCCAATAGTGGGCTCACAGTCTGATCGCCTTGTAACCTCCCCAGCGCTTAGAACAGTGCTTTGTACATAGTAAGCGCTTAATAAATGCCATTATTATTATTATGGCAAATGATCACTAAGTAAAGCCGCCATCGCGCGGCTCCTCAGGCGGCCGCCGCGGCTTCAGACCCCGCCGAGCATGCGCACCAGCGCGGGACCCCGGCGGCGGGAACGTGACGTCATGGACACGCCCCACGCACGGCACGCTCTGACCACGCCCCCCTCTCTGACCACGCCCCGCACGGCACGTTCTGGCCCCTCCCTCTCTGACCACGTCCCCAAGCCGCGCTCTGACCACGCCCCATCTGACCACGCCCACACACCCCCTCCCTTTCTGACCACGCCCCCAAGCACGTTCTGGCCACGCCCCCTCTGATCGCGCGCACGTCACGTTCTGGTCACGCCCCTCCCCCTGCCTAGTAACCTGATCATCATCATCAATCGTATTTACTGAGCGCTTACTGTGTGCAGAGCACCGTACTAAGCGCTTGGGACGTACAAGTTGGCAACATATAGAGACGGTCCCTACCCAATAGTGGGCTCACAGTCTGATCGCCTTGTAACCTCCCCAGCGCTTAGAACAGTGCTTTGCACATAGTAAGCGCTTAATAAATGCCATTATTATTATTATTATGGCAAATGATCACTAAATAAAGCCGCCATCGCGCGGCTCCTCGGGCTGCCTCCGCCGCTTCGGACTCCGCCGAGCATGCGCACCAGCGCGGGACCCCGGCTGCGGGAACGCGACGTCACGGACACGCCCCACGCACGGCACGCCCTGGCCACGCCCCCTCTCTGACCACGCCCCACACGACACGTCATGGCCCCTCCCTCTCCGACCACGCCCCCTCTGACCACGCCCACCCTCCCTTTCTGACCACGCCCCCAACACGTTCTGGTCACGCCCCCTCTGACCGCGCACACGTCACGTCTGGTCACGCCCCTCTCCCTGCCTAGTAACCTGATCATCATCATCAATCGTATTTATTGAGCGCTTACTGTGTGCAGAGCACCGTACTAAGCGCTTGGGAAGTACAATTTGGCAACATATAGAGACGGTCCCTACCCAATAGAGGGCTCACAGTCTGATCGCCTTGTAACCTCCCCAGCGCTTAGAACAGTGCTTTGCACAGAGTAAGCGCTTAATAAATGCCATTATTATTATTATGGCAAATGATCACTAAATAAAGCCGCCATCGCGCAGCTCCTCAGGCGGCCGCCGCGGCATCGGACTCCGCCGAGCATGCGCACCAGCGCGGGACCCCGGCGGCGGGAACGTGACGTCACGGACACGCCCCATGCACGGCACGCTCTGGCCACGCCCCTGCCTCTCTGACCACGCCCCACGCACTGCTAGTTCTGGCCACGCCCCCTATCTGGCACGCACAGACGTCACGTTCTGGCGACGCCCCTCCCTCTCTGACCACGCCCACAAGCCGCGCTCTGGCCACGCCCCCTCTGACCACGCCCACGTCCCGTTCTGGTCACGCCCCTCCCCCTGCCTAGTAACCTGATCGCCTTGTAACCTCCCCAGCGCTTAGAACAGTGCTTTGCACATAGTAAGCGCTTAATAAATGCCATTATTATTATTGTTATTATTATGGCAAGTGATCACTAAATAAAGCCGACTGATTGACACTGCCAAACACTGCTCAGATATCCTGCTCTACAAGGGCCTGGGGGCCACCCTGCAGAGATGAGGAAACTGAGGCCCAGAGAAGTGAAGTGGCTTGCCCAAAGTCACACAGCTGACAAGTGTGAATATATATGTGTGTGTATGTATATATATGTTTGTACGTATTTCTCTAATTGTTCTACTTGTACATATTTATTCTATTTATTTTATTTTGTTACTATGTCTTGTTTCATTGCCTGTCTCCCCCTTCTAGACTGTGAGCCCACTGTTGGGTAGGGACCGTCTCTATATGTTCCCAACTTGTACTTCCCAAGCGCTTAGTACAGTGCTCTGCACACAGTAAGCGCTCAATAAATACGATTGATTGATTGATTGTAATGCCCTCCCTCTGCCCATCCGCCAAGCTAGCTCTCTTCCTCCCTTCAAGGCCCTACTGAGAGCTCATCTCCTCCAGGAGGCCTTCCCAGACTGAGCCCCTTCCTTCCTCTCCCCCTCGTCCCCCTCTCCATCCCCCGTCTTACCTCCTTCCCTTCCCCACAGCACCTGTATATATGTATATATGTTTGTACGTATTTATTACTCTATTTATTTTACTTGTATATATTCTATTTATTTTATTTTGTTAGTATGTTTGGTTTTGTCTCCCCCTTTTAGACTGTGAGCCCACTGTTGGGTAGGGACTGTCTCTATATGTTGCCAATTTGTACTTCCCAAGCGCTTAGTACAGTGCTCTGCACACAGTAAGCGCTCAATAAATACGATTGATGATGATGATGATTGATTGATTGATTGCTCGGGTCCCTTTTAGCTTTTTCTCCCTAGTCCCGTGATTCCACCCTTTCACCTCCCAGTATTTCTGAGCTTTTGAACCAGGTGTCCCCAGAAAGTCAATCAATCAATCATATTTATTGGGCACTCACTGTGTGCACAGCACTGTACTAAGCGCTTGGGAAGTCCAAGTTGGCAACATATAGAGACGGTCCCTACCCAACAGTGGGCTCACAGTCTAGAAGTCCTCTTCTTCTGGGACTTAAGCCTCTTGCTCCAGACCACTCCTTTACCCCACCCTTCCCCTAGCAAAACACCCATTCAAGAAAGCACAGTATCAATTTTCTCTTCAAACGTTTATTTAAAATCTTTACATAATACAATAATTACAGCAAATTTTAACACTTTTGATACCTCTATCAATCAGTTGTATTGATTGACCCCTTCCTAGCGTGGCTCAGTGGAAAGAGCCCGGGCTTTGGAGTCGGAGTTCATGGGTTCGAATCCCAGCTCTGCCCATTGTCGGCTGGGTGACTTTGGACAAGTCACGTCACTTCTCTGGGCCTCAGTTATCTCATCTGTAAAATGGGGGTTAAGACTGTGAGCCCCCCCATGGGATAACCTGATCACCTTGTAACCTCCCCAATCAATCAATCGTATTTATTGAGCGCTTACTGTGTGCAGAGCACTGTACTAAGCGCTTGGGAAGTACAAATTAGCAACATATAGAGACGGTCCCTACCCAACAGTGGGCTCACAGTCTACAAGTTCTAAGTCCCAAGCGCTTAGAACAGTGCTTTGCACATAGTAAGCGCTTAATAAATGCCATCATCATTATTATTGTAAGTGCTTGGGAGAGTACAATGCAGCAGAGTTGGTTAACACGGTCCCAGCCAATTAAAAACAATCACCACCCTGTGCACTATTTTGTTAGTATGTTTGGTTTCGTTCTCCGTCTCCCCCCTTTTAGACTGTGAGCCCACTGGTGGGTAGGGACTGTCTCTAGATGTTGCCAATTTGGACTTTCCAAGCGCTTAGTACAGTGCTCTGCACACAGTAAGCGATCGGTAAATACGATTGATGATGATATGTGGATGGCCCCCTTAAGAGATGCTTCCCCTGTGCCACTTGTCTTTTGAGAAGACGCTTAAGACTCAGTCCATCAGGGCACGTCTAGCTCCTGCTGTGACATTGGTCACCCTTCACCGCCTGCCTCCTCTCAGTTTCCAATAAACCTCATTCTCTGACTCCCCCAAATCATGTATCCTTGTGAGTACAGATGGGGTGGGCCGGGAAGGAGTTATCCGTTCCAACATCCTCTCCTCCCTCCCTGTCTCCCCAGCAAACTGGGGCTCTTCTCCCTTCACCCTCATTTCCAACCTCTTCCATGTTAAATGATAAGAACCATGGGCATTTATTACCAGGTGATCAGGTTGTCCCACGTGGGGCTCACGGTCTTAATCCCCGTTTTCCAGATGAGGGAACTGAGGCCCAGAGAAGCGAGGTGACTTGCCCAAAGTCACACAGCTGACAAGCGGCGGAGTGGGGATTAGAACCCACAACCTCTGACTCCCGAGCCCGGGCTCTTTCCACTGAGCCACGCTGCTCGGTAAAATAGAGTAATAAAATCTGTACAAACGTATACGTAGGTGCTGTGGGGAGGGGAAGGAGGAGAAGGAGGAGAGGAAAAGGGGGCTCATTCTGGGAAGGCCTCCTGGAGGAGGTGAGCTCTCAGTAGGGCTTACTTGTACATATTTACTGTTCTATTTTTGTTAAAATGCTTTGTTTTGTTGTCTGTCTCCCCCTTCTAGACGTTGAGCCCGCTGTTGGGTAGGGACCGTCTCTAGATGTTGCCAACTTGTAATAATAATAATAATAATAATGGTAGCATTTATTAAGCGCTTACTATGTGCCAAGCACTGTTCTAAGCGCTGGGGAGGTTACAAGGTGATCAGGTTGTCCCTCAGGGGGGCTCACAGTCTTAATCCACATTTTACAGATGAGGTAACTGAGGCACAGAGAGTAATAATAATAATAATGATGGCATTTATTAAGCGCTTACTATGTGCCAAGCACTGTTCTAAGCGCTGGGGAGGTTACAAGGTGATCAGGTTGTCCCTTGGGGGGGCTCACAGTCTTAATCCCCATTTTACAGATGAGGTAACTGAGGCACAGAGAGTAATAATAATAATAATGATGGCATTTATTAAGCGCTTACTATGTGCCAAGCACTGTTCTAAGCGCTGGGGAGGTTACAAGGTGATCAGGTTGTCCCTCGGGGGGGCTCACAGTCTTAATCCCCATTTTACAGATGAGCTAACAGGCACAGAGAGTAATAATAATAATAATGATGGCATTTATTAAGCGCTTACTATGTGCCAAGCACCGTTCTAAGCGCTGGGGAGGTTACAAGGTGATCAGGTTGTCCCTTGGGGGGCTCACAGTCTTAATCCCCATTTTACAGATGAGGTAACTGAGGCACAGAGAGTAATAATAATAATAATGATGGCATTTATTAAGCGCTTACTATGTGCCAAGCACTGTTCTATGCGCTGGGGAGGTTACAAGGTGATCAGGTTGTCCCTCGGGGGGGCTCACAGTCTTAATCCACATTTTACAGATGAGGTAACTGAGGCACAGAGAGTAATAATAATAATAATGATGGCATTTATTAAGCGCTTACTATGTGCCAAGCGCTGTACTAAGCGCTGGGGAGGTTCCAAGGTGATCAGGTTGTCCCTCGGGGGGCTCACAGTCTTAAACCCCATTTTAGAGAGGAGGTAACTGAGGCCCAGAGAAGTGAAGTGACTTGCCCGAAGTCACAGAGCTGACGATCGGCGGAGCCGGGATTTGAACCCATGACCTCTGACTCCAAAGCCCGGGCTCTTTCCACTGGGCCACGCTGCTCCTCATCCTCACACTGTAACCTAGAGGTAGCAGACAGGGAATGGTGGAATAAGAAGGGAGCAAGGGTAAGCTCTTTGTGGGTGGGGATTGTGCCAACTAACCCTACTGCGTTGTATTGTCCCAAGTGCTTTGAACAGTGTGTTGTGTACAGTAGGTGTTCTATAAATAGCACCGATTGATGGGGGGAAGCGGGAATCCGGGCCTTCTTTTTGGTCCTTTGGAATGGCCCCTTGTATCTGTACTTGCTCCCCCAAAACAGTTAACTAGTTTGCCCTTATTCTGTACCAAACACTGTGCTAAGCATTGGGGCAGGTTCCAAATAATCAGCTGGGACACAGTCCCTGGCCCTCACGGGGCTCCCAAAGGGGGAGGGAGAATGAGGAAACTGAGGCACAGAGGTTAAGGCACTCAAGGTCACAGAGCAGTGCCGGCCGAGAGCGGCAGCCGCCGTCTTAGTACCGGGTTGGAGATAGGAGTGGGATAGATGGGGAAGCAGCCTGAGACACACGATTCATTCGATCGGATTTATGGAGCGCTTACTCTGTGCAAAGCACTGAACCAAGTGCTTGGAAGGTACAATTCAGCAATAGAGACAATCCCTGCCCGCACTGGGCTTACAGTCTGGAAGGGGGGAGACGGACATCAGAGCAAGTAAACAACCCCACAAGGCACCCGAGTGCAAGTTCTGAGCTCACAAGGAACGGCGTCAAATAATCAGGATAGCTACCTTCCTCTTTTAGGGCTTAGTACAGTACTCAGCATAGAGTAGGCACTCAATAAATACCACTGATGATGATGATGATGTTCTGTAGATAAGGGGGGTACCATTCACGAGGGGGCTTTGGGCTCTTAAAAGGAAAGGCACCACATGAATTCAACGTAAGGTACAAAAAAACCTCACCTTTGGTATTGTATCTACTAGACGTACAGCCGACGCAGGAGGGTGGCCATTGCTCTGGATTTCAGGATAGGCAAAATGATCCCTTTCCTCCTCTACGGCCACCTGATTTCAGAGGTTAGGTGTGAAGAAACCCCAGGAAGGCGCTGAGGGGAAGGCTGGTGGCTTTTTCATCATCTGGCAGTGGAAGTTATTTGGTGTAAGCTCCTTGTGAGCAGCGGGAGTAGTAGTTAAGGCATTTATTAAGCACGTCCTGTACGAAGAGCACTGTACTGAGCACAGGGAAAGAACACACGGGGGGGAATTCGACATGGCCAAAGCCTTCCAAATGTTTAGTACTCGCCCAACCACAGAGCACAGTGCTCTGCACGCAGTAAGAACTCGGGAAGCACCATGGTTGCCTGACTGATTCCTCAGGATGGTGATTCCGCTCGGCCGAAATCCTGCCCGTCTTAAAAATATTTCGGAAGATTGTAACCCTGGGTAATAACACCTCCAACACGAACCTCTCACCAGGGAGGCTCAAGTTAATATGATTATTGCTATAACCCAGTGAAACACCATCGTAACAACTGGCCGTTTCATGATTCTTGCTCTCCTTGTGGCAAGTCGCGCGCCAAAACGGCACGCGCTTGGTCGGCTTGCTGTTTCGCCTTCTGCCGCAGATTCCGTGCGCCGGAACGGTGGCTAGTGGGGCCAGATGCACTTCTCCGGTTGGGATTCTGGCGGTGTCAAACACTTCCCTAATTTCTCACAGCCTGGAGGCGCCCAGTTCTGGCAAATGAGAACGCGGGGAAAGGACATAAGCGTTCGAGAAAGGGTTAGACTCACGACCCATCAGAGTCCAGCAATCTGGACCCTTCCGACACCTCGAGGCCGAGGGCCATATGTGACCTCCTTCATCCACCCTTGTGGCTTCGGATACTCTGCGGTAGTAACAATAATAATATTAACAATAATAATAATGCTCTGTCTCTGGGGCTTTTCCCCCCTCAACGTGCCTTCCCACTGATTAATCTCACTTCCCACCTAACATCTCTAAACTTTCCCTCTAGAAATCTGTTATAGACCTCTCTCGTCCATGAATTTACCCCAATCCCTCTCAGACCTACTGATATTTTATGCCTGCCCGACTTCCTCTGAAAACGAATTCCATATACTCATCACTCGCCGTCCGAGGAAGTGTTTCCATTAGTTTGGGACCTACGGCCTCATGCTTCGAAAGGTGTCCCCTTGTCTCAGGTCTGTGGGATTTGGTGAAACACATTCACACTGTCCTCACTCATCACGATTCCATAAATGCCCATTTCATTCCCGCTCAGCCTTTATCTTTCCAATGGAGTGTCCAGATTTAGTCTGTTCTTAAAAGGAAACTTCTCCCCTAATGATCTTGGTTGTCTACGTGGCATTCCATAAATGCCCATTTCATTCCCGCTCAGCCTTTATCTTTCCAATGGAGTGTTCTGATTTAGTCTGTTCTTAAAAGGAAACTTCTCCCCTAATGATCTTGGTTGTCTACGTGGCATTCCATAAATGCCCATTTCATTCCCGCTCAGCCTTTATCTTTCCAGACTGGAGTGTCCTGATTTAGTCTGTTCTTAAAAGGAAACTTCTCCCCTAATTATCTCGGTTGTCTACGTGGAAGAATGAAGTATGCAAAACATGAAAGAAGCAGTGTGGAAAGAGCACGGGGCTGGGAGTCGGACCATTTGGGTTCTGATCCTGGCTCTGCCATCTGTCTGCTGTGTGACCTTGGACAAGTCACTTGACTTCTCTGTGCCTCCGTTACCTCACCGGTAAAATGGGGATTAAAGCTGTGAGCCCCACGCAGGATATGGACAGTATCCAACCTGATTATCTTGTATATACCCCAGTGTTCAGTACAGTGCCGGGCACACAGTAAGCACTTATCAACAGAAACCATTAAAAAAAATCCTGTTTTTAAACTCCCTCCAGATTCAGTGGGCAGCAAATGCCAACTGTCCAGACTTCAGTAACTGAGGTCTTAGAGAAGCAGCATGGCATAGAGGATACAGCACGGGCCTGTGAGTGAGAAAGTCATGGGTTCTAATCCCGGCTCTGCCACCTGTCTGCTGTAGGACCTTGGGCAAGTCACTTCACTTCCTTGTGCCTCAGTTTCCCCTTCTATAAAATAGGGATTAAGACTGTGAGCCCCATGTTGGACAGGGACGGTGTCCAACATGATTTGCTTGTATCCTCCCCAATGCTTAGTATAGTGCCTGGCACACAGTAAGCGCTTAACAAATACCAGAATGATTTTTATGATTTGAACTGCCCCAAGCCTCCCCCGCCACGTGGCTACGGAACATGACCCAAAGTTGCCATTCATTCCCAATTTCTGTCTCTGGCACGGGGAGAAACTGGCAGCCAGAAACTTGGGGGAAGCCATGATGCAGGCAAATGAAATCTGGGCCTTCGGGAAATTAAAAAAAAGAAATTTCAGGATCTTAAAAACGGCTCCATCTATGCTCAGGCATCCTAAGCGTGGTTCTGCCCGTCCTGGTTAACAACAGGCTACCTTTCCCTTCATGTGAGTAACATGACCAGATATCTGTCCCTCAGAGATCCTACAGCTCTGTCCTGCCACTCCAAAAGCCTCCAGGGAAACCCATCAGGGTGACGCTTTCAGCCGTGTGACGGCCAGAGAGGCAGATGCCCCCAAAGAGCAGGCACACAGATGAGCAGAGCCTAAGCCCATCCACTCCTCTTTTATTATTATTATTACTCTATTTATTTACTTATTTATTTTACTCGTACATATCTATTCTATTTATTTTACTTTGTTAATATGCTTGGTTTTGTTCTCTGTCTCCCCCTTCTAGACTGTGAGCCCACTGTTGGGTAGGGACCGTCTCTATGTGTTGCCAACTTGTGCTTCCCAAGCGCTTAGTACAGCGCTCTGCACACAGTAAGCGCTCAATAAATACGATTGATTGATTGATTGATTCCCTCAGTGATAGCAGCAGCTGCTCTGGAGACTGCCATTTTAGCAGGACCCAGGCAGCGATTAGCCCGCCTGAGCCAATACTAAGAATAACAATAATTATAGTGTTTGTTAAGCACTTCCTAAATGCCCAGCACTGTATTAGGCACAGGGGTAGCTACACGATCATCAAGTCAGACATAGTCCCTGCCCCACACGGGGCTCACAGTCTAAGTGGGAGGGAGAACAGGTATCGCATCCTCATTTTGGGACCGAGGAAACTGAGGCAGAGAAATTAAGTAACTTGCCCAATCAATCAATCAATCGTATTTATTGAGCGCTTGCTATGTGCAGAGCACTGTACTAAGCACTTGGGAAGTACAAATTGGCAACACATAGAGACAGTCCCTACCCAACAGTGGGCTCACACTCTAAAAGGGGGAGACAGAGAACAGAACCAAAAATACCAACAAAATAAAATAAACAGGATAGAAATGTACAAGTAAAATAAATAAATAAATAAGTAAATAGAGTAATAAATATGTACAACCATATATACATATATACAGGTGCTGTGGGGAAGGGAAGGAGGTAAGATGGGGGGATGGAGAGGGGGACGAGGGGGAGAGGAAGGAAGGGGCCCAAGGTTACACAGCAGCCAAGAGGCAGTCCCCCCACAACGTCCCCATCCCTCATTCATTCAATCGTATTTATTGAGCGCTTACTGTGTGCAGAGCACTGTACTAAGCGCTCGTTCTCCCATTCTTCCTCTTGCTCACTCTGTCCCACTTTCTCCCTTCTCCCTCCACCCTGTCCATTTCCCCCTCTCTGTCCTTCTTTCCCCACCCCAACTTTTCACTTAGTTTTAGATTCTGCTGGATTTCCACGATACAAACGGAGCTAACGGAGGTAGGTTTGTCAGCTTCAGTAAATTCCATCTGGTTACAGAAGATGGCAGTGAAACACTAGCAACCTCCACCGACTTCCTAATAAAACTCACTGAGATTTCCTTCCGCGCAGGCAACGTTTAGGTTTTTGTTTCACCCATGATCTGCACGAAATTCGACCACGTTCATCTAGTCTGAGCATGACCCTAAATGGGGTGCACCTCCGGGGGCGAGAATACAGAGTCCTCCAAGAGTGATCTAGACAATCAGAAAAACAAGATTTAAATAAGTAGGGACTATATTCTCCTTGTGGGCAAGGAACAGGTCTGCTACCTCTGTTGTATTGGACTTTAGTAAGCTCTCACTAAATACCACTGACTGATAGGGACATGTGCCAGGTACATTACCAATTAATTACAGGCTATACTGACCCAAGTCTGCTAACGACTGGATAGGCGCAAAGATAAAGGAGAAATAACCGGAGTTTCCGAACGGTTCTTGAAAAGCAGGTGAGCCGGCTGTAAAGTGCTATGATTACAACAGCGAATGTGATATTGGGATGAATTAAGGGGCGGGACATTTGAAAGTGAGGTGCAAGTCTGTCCTTCACAATATTAGCACACAGGGTCCTCTTTGACCTGCACATATTAAGAGAAATTGGCGAGGGTCCAGAAGAGCAGTAAAAATGAATAAAAAGATAGCTATGGGGCCTAGGAGAGATGTTTGAAAGAGCTGGGGCTGTTTTATCTGCAGAATAGAGGCCAGGTTATTACAAGGAAGTTACAGATCAACTATTTTCCATCTTCACAAAGGACTCATTCATTCAGTCGTGGCTACTGAGCGCTTACCGTGTGCAGAGCACTGTACTAAGCGCTTGGGAAGCACAAGTCGGCAACGTATAGACACGGTCCTACCCGACAACGAGCTCACAAAGTATGTAGGCAATTGTCTTAAATGGTAAGGGAAGGGCTGTTATCACTGTCAACAGTTAGATTTCAAATGTTGAATTTTTCCACATTTATTGGTCTCCCACTTGGCTAGTAAATTCCTCCCGGGCGAGGATCACGTTTGACTTGTTTCACTTAATTCCCAAGCACCTAGGTGGGTGATTTGCACAAAGTGGGCACTCGCTAAATAATTGATGAGGAGGAGGTTTAGATTAGATGGAAGGGTGAATTTCACGAAGAAGAACATAAACACTCCAACAGCCCACTGAGAAATGCTGTGCGATCTTGCGGGAGGAGGGCTCTAGAATATGCTCGGTTTCTATGCTGCTCTGTGGCTGTCAGATATCATCATCATCATCAATCGTATTTATTGAGCGCTTACTATGTGCAGAGCACTGTACTAAGCGCTTGGGAAGTACAAATTGGCAACATATAGAGACAGTCCCTACCCAACAGTGGGCTCACAGTCTAAAAGGGGGGAGACAGAGAACAAAACCAAACATACTAACAAAATAAAATAAATAGAATAGATATGTACAAATAAAATAGAGTAAAAAATATGTACAAACATATATACATATATACAGGTGCTGTGGGGAAGGGAAGGAGGTAAGATGGGGGGATGGAGAGGGGGATATCTCCCGATACCCAACGGAAAGCTATAAGGAATGGGTTTGGGTTCCAACAGGTACAAGGCACTATTTCCCCACAATTCTCCCGACTAGCCCAAAGCCCTGGCACTAAATCGGTCCTGACGCGCTGGGTGACACTGAAAGAGGACGGAAATTAATTTGCCGCTGTCTCTTACAAGAAAACCCCACGGTCCCTAAATCAGCTCTAATACCATTCTGAGGGTGGGGATGTTAAAAGTAAACCCCGAGCAGGAAGGGTTAAGCCTGCCCCTCAAGCATTTTAGTAAAGGTTAAAAAAAAAAAACCCACAAAACGCCACCAAAAAAAAAAAGAACCCAGAAAAGCTCATGCTGACTCTTTGGCTCTTAGAAGGGTTTTGCTGTGAAATACAGAATCAAAGAAACCAGAGATGGTCAGGGCCTATTAAGTCAGCTTGTTACGCCCCTGGCTCCCATCTAACCAAGGTAGGATTGTTTCCCCCTGCCTGTTCCGCGGACCTTTGTCCAGTGCGGTTTGAAATGACTCAATCAGTAGGGCATCCCCCTGCTACCTGGAAGGAGACTATTTCACCACCTAATAGGCCTTGCTGCTAGGAAAATTTTCCTAATATTCAGACTAAATTTTCCTCCACGCAATTTCTTCCCATCGCTCCTCATTATCCACTCCCGGCTTGCTCAAAACAATTGTACCTCTCTTTGGTCTAGGCGCCCTTCAGGACTGGCCCACAATGCAGCCCCTACGCATGCGGTACCCCAAATCTTCAGCTTTCAGTAGGGCTTAGGAGTCTTCGACAACGGGAACCTCGCAACATAAAAGCCAACTCCCGGCTACCATGTCTGTAATTTGGCCCGATTGGGGAACCTGATCTTAATTTATTTCTCCCTAAACGCAGGCTGAGTTGAAGGCTCACGCCCCCGGCCTCACGTTGAGAATGTGGCTACGCAACAGGAGCAAAAACTGAATAAAAAGCTAGTTGCCAGGCCCATTTCTTATTAGCCAGCTCTCTGAAATGTTGGCACAGCACTAGCCTGGCATCACTGACAGAAAACAGGCTTCCCACCTTCCTGCTTCTGTCCTGAGGGGAGGGAGCTGACGACGCAGCTAGCGGTATTGGGGGGCAGCGGGGAGAGGTCTTAATCAATCAATCGATCGTATTTATTGAGCGCTTACTGTGTGCAGAGCACTGTACTAAGCGCTTGGGAAGTACAAGTTGGCAACATATAGAGGCAGTCCCTACCCAACAGTGGGCTCACAGTTTCTCCTGAGAAGGCAGTGTTAACTTGGCCGAGGGAGGAGTAAGGAGCCCTGGGAATGGGTCAGGCCCAGGACTGTAAGCTTGCTGAAGGCAGGGAATTTGTTTATCGTTCTGTTGTACTCTCCCAGGCACTTAGTCCAGTGCTTGGCACACAGTAAGCACTCAATAAATATGACAATGAACGAAATGGGGATTCAGACTGTGAGCCCCACGTGGGACAACCTGATCACCTTGTATCCACCCCCAGTGCTTAGAACAGTGCTCTGCACATAGTAAGCGCTTGACAAATGCCATTATTATTATTTATGAAGGATGGAGAACGCAAACACAACTTACGGGGGTGCAGCGACAGGGTCGGTGACCACGTGGCCTCGGCAGCACTTTGGAAAAGTCCCCGGCTGTCCCAGAGGGGTGAGGTGGCAGATTTTTCCCTGATTGTGCCACCACCCTGCAAGCCCTACCTGCCCCCTGGCACCACCTGACCTGCTCCCAACCTCTTCCCGGTTGCATTCAAACCCCGGGAGCCAGGCTCCTAACGCTGGCACTAATCCTGAGGTCCCGAATGACCATGGGTCCACCTACAAAGGAGCAAACAAATATGTAGTTGGGCGTGGGGGATATGTGTGCGTGTGAGGGAGAATACCATCTGGCGTGCTGGGAAGCGTCACCAACGCGACCAGAAACTCTGGTTTCAAAGCCTTGAACTGGCTTTCCGAACAGGAAGCGGGAAGCTGAAGAATAAACAGACGTTCTACCCACCCCCCTGGGAAAAAGCCAGCCGACGGGCAGCCATTTCCATTAGCCTCAGTGGCGTGGCGCTCCCAGACCCGGCACCGGGGCTAAGGAAACGGAGATATTATGGGATCTGCAAATAAGTCACCAAGTTATCGCAGCGTGCTGGGAGATTTTCCCGGATTAATTCCACTCGCTTTGCACCGGCCTTCGTGGACTACTGCCCACAGGAGATAACTACCCGGCCTGTTTCTGCAGCAGAATAACCCGACGACCCCAGCGTTTGCTCCTTCCGGCTTCGGCAGTGGGAGGTTAAGGCTTTGTCACGATTTCACCAAACCCTGGAGGTTGAGCTATGGGGTTTCGAGTCAATTGAAGAACCACTTACCATGACGGCCTGGTCGCACACGTTGAGCTGCGGCTGGCCGGGGATCATGGCCTCCTTGTGCTGCTCGACGATGGGGAAGATTTTAAGAAGGGCATCCTGGTACTCGGTGCTAGACACCCTAGAAATAGGAGGAAGCCGAAATGTCACAAAGACTATTCAGACTTGGCATCTGCCCAACAGGGGAACGCCAGATCCCGAAATGTGCCAGACGTATCTGGCTTGTTAACGGCTAAGTACCCTCCTCCTCCCTTCATCCTCCGGGAAGGTCAGTTCCCGGGGAAAGCCTGGAAATGTTAATACAGGACACCGGGCGGCATTCTTGTTGCTTGAATCGTTAAATGATTCAGTGGGGAAAAGTGAAGTCCCAAAGCAAAGTCGGAGCACTGTCTCAAAGGTGCCTGGCCCCTGATATCGGTCCTTTTTATGGCAAAAGGCCTCCCTTGCCCACTACGAAAGTCTCATCTCCAAACAGATCGACTCGGACCTCTTTTCATTTCCAGGCAGCCTACGCTGAGTTAGCTGCTTGCCAATCAAATTATAGACTCTCACGATAAGAGAGTCCCGAAGGTGAGTCATTTGTTTGGGAGCCTTGATTCAGACTGGTCGAATGAGAATGATGATGATGATAGTAGCAGTTTTGTTAAGCATTTACTACGGGCGGAGTACTGTACTAAGCACTGGGGTAGATCAAGATAATTGGGTTAGTCACAATCCCTGCCCACACGAGTCGAAAGGTGAGGGAGAAGAGGCATTGAATCCCCATTTTACAGGTGGGGAAACTGAGGTACAGAGAAGTTAACTAGTTAACTCTGGTGTGGGGGGTGAGGGACATCTTTTGGGGGGGTAAGTTACATTACTACTAGCTATCAAAAATTCACTACCCTTTCTGGTAGCTCCCTCCTTCCTCTCCCCCTCCTCCCCATCCCCCCCACCCTACCTCCTTCCCCTCCCCACAGCACCTGTATATACGTTTGCATAGATTTATTACTCGATTTATTTTACTTGTACATATTTACCATTCTATTTATTTTGTTAATACGTTTTGTTTTGTTGCCTGCCTCCCCCTTCTAGACTGTGAGCCCGCTGTTGGGTAGGGACCGTCTCTATAGGTTGCCAACTTGGACTTCCCAAGCACTTAGTACAGTGCTCTGCACAAAGTAAGTGCTCAATAAATACGACTGAATGAACGAATGGTTCCTCTCCCTTCACCTCAGATGACCCCCTCACCCTATTCTCTCCGGCTCACCATCTGGCCCTTCACTTGCTTCCCTTACCACTCTCCATGCGATCACCACTTTCCCCAGGGACGAGGCTAGGCCTGAACTCTTAGGAGTCAGGACAGAGGCCCAACTCCCTCCGAACGGCTGGGTGATCTGGAGCAGCCGCTGTAGCCAAGCCGGACAAGGGTAGTTTTCCTTGGTCTCCTGCAAGGTGGAAGTGAATGACATGACAACCAGGCCACCTTTCACTCCAAATTTCAAACTCCATGGGGCTCCACCATGGACAAGCCAGGCAGACATCCTGGTGAGGTCGACTACATCTCGTTGCCAGGAGACGGCCGTTGGTCCCGGTCCCATCACCCTCTGGGGTCAATGAAATGCCAGCTCAGCTCTAAGGGTGCCGGAGCAGACCAGGACAGGCCTGGCCTCTGGCCTTCCCCACTCTGGAGGAGTTGGTGGGATCAAATGAGGGATGTGGACCCTTCCCTTAAGGGTGGGCCGGGTCAGAGCCAAACCAATCTCCTCAGTATCATCTTGGCCTGGGGATGGCCATACAGCCCTGGCCCTCTCCAATCCAGCCCGGCACATTCTGGGAGCTGGGAAGAAAATAATAATAATGATGGCATTTGTTAAGCGCTTACTATGTGCAAAGCACTGTTCTAAGCGCTGGGAAGGTTACAAGGTGATCAGGTTGTCCCACAGGGGGCTCACAGTTTTAATCCCGATTTTACAGATGAGGTAACTGAGGCACAGAGAAGTGAAGCGACTTGCCCAAAGTCACAGCTGACAAGTGGCAGAGGTGGGATTTGAACCCACAACCTCTGACTCCAAAGCCCGTGCTCTTTCCACTGAGCCACGCTGCTTCTCCAAATACACGGGTCTTCACAAAAAGGGATTGGGCGAATGGCAGCAACTTATCCTACAAAAATGGTATGGTTTCTTGGCTTCCGCCAGAGATGAATCCCTGCCCTAACTTGGTTTGCTGGAACAGGCCTGGCTTTCTGAAGAATTTGTCTCTTCTCTACACTAGTGCAAAGCAAAGGAGATTCCCCCCCACCCCCGGCATCTCTGAACAGGATCATTACTTGGGCAGGCATATGCTTAAAAGGCTTCAACTGCATTTCCTTGTGTTAATACTTCAACTACTTCTTCAATGGGGCATATGATGATTTCATTTGGCCATCTTCTTAAAGTGTCATTGAAAAAAGGGAGTGAAAAGCAAATTACTTCTAGAGATAAATGCTCAGCTGTCAACTCGTCCGGAATCCTGCCCTGACGGTCCAAACTGGCACCGGCCCCATCCTTAAAGCTCAGTTCCTCTTCTTTGAGGGGTAAAATAAAATCCCATTTTGAAACCCAGAAATGTGCCAGCAACTTCCAGTAAATGCTATAAATATCACATCTCCTTGGCAGCTTTCCAGGGAGAAGAGTGCAAATACAGGCCCAGTCTCCCCTGGCAGAGAAAGTGAAGGGAAATTTGTATGGGCATGTTTAAGTCGTTGTCTTCTCCAAAATTCTCTTTCGATCAATTGCTGGAGATCACATCTATGAATCTCAAGCCAGAGAGACACAAGAGCCACTCTGACGGGAATTGGCAGGCAGCTGCCCCCAGGGATCGTGTGATCCGCCGACATTTCTCTTCAGGCACCTCATCTGAAATCCTTGAGTTCTCAAAAACAGCTCTGATAACCAGAGCCATTTAAGTAGACCTGTTGCCTAATCTGCTGATTTGAGCGTACCTACCAATTTGAAATCATCCCTGGCTTTTTCTGTTCCTAATCTGAACTATGTGATCACAGCTCACCTTTTTGGAATAAAAGGCTTAGCTCTTTGAAAGGATTAAATCGCTAACCCCTCACCTTTCATTAGTTTCTGCCTAAAAATAGCAATGTTTTCCATGTCTGATATAATTAAGGCATTAAAAAATATCCATTCCTATATCTTTATATATCGAGTAGCATTTCTCGTTTTGCTCTGGCTTTTGGTCCGTTTTCTTAGTACTGGGGGTCTAGTTTTTTGTTGGCGTTTCTATCTGCATTTCAAATCTTTGACCAGCTCTTGGCTTAACCAACTTGTTTTATTGTTATCCTTCCTGCTCTTACATTTTGGGGCTTCTTTTCATCACCTTGTAGAACTTCATTACAGATCGCACGCTTCTGGGACTCCATCTTCCTTCCCATTGGCTATTTCCTAGGGCAAAAGTCCGCTACCGTGAAGTTCACCGTCTCTACTTTGCTGAGTTCCTTTAAGAGCACATGGCTGCTTAGATCCCTTCAGGCAGCAGGCCTTCAATTTCCAAGGGATTTATTAGAATTCTAGCAGCGTCGAAGCTCTAAATGGGCTCCCGAAGTGGCGGGATTATCCGTGTGAAATGCACAGGAAAGGCTATCACCTTTGGAGACCGTGCAGGAAGTCGGGGCTGTTTGTGCGGCAGATGTCTGGGGACTTCAGAAGGTCATGACCAACGGGCTCCGTCGCTGGCCGATCAGATAAGTTACTGAAGAAAGACCTCATTGATTTTATCCTCGTTTAGAGTTTAAGAGCAAATCTAACCACGGCATTTACCTTTCTGTTCCTTCTACGGGGCTAAACTTGACAGGGCTAAACCTGAACCCATCTTTCTACTTAAATAGTAGTTGCCGTTCAATAGTATCTATTAAGGACTTACTATGTGTAGAACACCGTACTGAGAGCTGGTAAAAAATACACAGTTGGGAATCAGACAGGGGAAAAGGGGGGATGGAGGTAGGCCCCAGTTCATTGTGCCTTCTTTGTCATCACAGTTGACAACACCAGCTTAGAACGGTGCCAGCGAATAGAACAGTGCCAGGGCTTACAACAGTGCTTGGCACATAGTAAGCGCTTAACGAAAACCACAAGAACAATTATTAATACCACTACCCTCTCCGCCCCATAAGCTTATAGCACTGTTATCTTTAAATCTCTGCTGTCTTCGAACTCTCATATTCAATCTGCCTCAAAATCCTGCCAGTTTTCCGCCGCGATATTTCCTACATCCACTCTTTCCTCTCCACCCAAATGGCCACCACCACCCTGTTTTCAAGCTCTCATCAAGTCCAAGACTACTACTGCATTAGCCTCCTCCCTGGTCACCCTGCCTCTTAATTTTCCTCCTTTCAGACATCAGAGTCAGGAGGAAGCTTTCCCCTTCTGCTATTAAAACAACTGCAGCACGCTTAGCTTTTCTGAATATTAGCAATCCAATTTTTCAGCTACTAGGGTTTACTGTATCCTCCTTCCCCTGCATCACGGGGCCCCAGCAGGAATGAGTTAAAAATAGCCCAACTCCTGCTGGAGTGTGGGATTAGAAGTGGGACCTACTCATCTCTGCTTCTCAGGTAACGGGGGAAAAAAAAAAAAACTATTTGAAATAGGTTCAGTCCTTATTTCAGATAACTGAATTACTTTGTGATGCTTAATACATTGTGCTGGGTTACCTACAAAGAAATTTGGCTGGACACTAGCTTTTTATTTAATGGTCGCACCTAGCTATCACCACTTGATGATGATAATAGTGTAATTTCTTAAGCGCTATGTCACAAGCACTGTTCTGAGAACTGGGGTAAATAGAAGATCATCAGGTCCCACATGAGGCTCAAAATCTATGTAGGAAGGAGAAGAGGTATTGGATCCCCATTTCAGGTCCCACATGAAGCTCAGAATCTATGTAGGAAGGAGAAGAGGGACTGGATCCCCATTTTGCAGATAAGGGAACTTAGACACAGAGAAGTTAAGTGATTTGGCCAAAGTCACACAGTAGCCAAGGGGCAGAGCCGGGATTAGAACCCAGAGCCTCTGACTGCCAAGCCTGGGCTATTTCCACTAGGCCCTGCTGCAACAACATGAAAATGCTTTAACTGATGCAGGTCTAATTTTTTTTCCCCGTGAGTAGATGCTAATTGGGTCCACAGCAGCGAATGCAGGTAGTGAGGCAGGAAGAGAAAGGTATTAACCAGATTACAGAATTAGGTTCCTTCACTAAATCAGTGGCATCTGGCAACTGTGGGTTTGGCCTGCTAAATGGAAACTTTTTCACACTTTGGTTTTTAGAGTTAATTTCCCGACAACACGTATGCTCCTGAGGGCAGCACTGTGACTCACTCAAGTTTTCTCCTTCTTGCTGAGAAAGATTATCCGCCGTGGGAAATAAAAGAACCCGCTCTGGGAATTTTAGCGAAGAGGTCCCATAACTTGTATTTGGTCACACAACTTCCATTTGGTGGGGAACGCAGTACTTTCGCAGTTTAGGAAGGAAAATATCTCCGGTAGCCAGACTTGGAACCCGACTGTGTGGCTTTGTAGCCTCGGCCCACGAGGCAGCTCACCCTCTCCGCAGGGTCGGCTTTAAAAATCAATACATTCTCAAAGCCCTGAAGGTGTGTGCACCCGATGGCTAAAGACTACAACTGTTGCTCCCCGTGGGAAGCCAGCATTTTGAATTCTATCGCAACAGCCCGGGCGAAGGACAGCAAGGCTCCGGAGTGACAGGGAGCAACAGGGGAGCGTGTGCGGCGGGGAGAACAGGTGGTGTTCCGAGGAGTGAGCGAAAAGGGATCCCCCTGTGTACGCAAAATGAAGGGACGGAGTGGACTACGTCCAAGGTCGTTACATTAATTGACACTTTTAACCTCTAGGCAGTCCCCGGAGGGTCAATCAGGCCTGGCGTTGGGAGGGCTCGGTTCCAGACCCAGGTGTGACCTGGGCTTAGTTCATTTAGGGTAATTGTGCCTTGGCAAGCTGCTCGCCGCTCCACCCATTCCAAACAACTCATTGCGGAGCCTGCTGTGCTTCAGTTAAATTCCTATTGGGGGAGGCTAACGAGGCAGGGGGGGTTACGGTGGGTAGCCATCCGGCTTTTAAACACGACACTTTCTCCTGCTTCCACCATCTCCCGGTAATCCTCCAAATCCTTCCACCTCGTGGTCCCTAGTGTTGGCTTTTTTTTACCCATTGTGAGGCTGGCACGGGGAGATGAAGATGCTTCATCACACACACACTGCAAAACCAGAAGCACTCTGACCCGGCAGGGTTTCGCAAAGGAGGAGGGCTGAGAGAGATTGGGAAGTCGGACTCCCGAGGGCGAGCACCACAGACCCTTTAGCCCGAGGCGGGCCACGTTGAACTGCACTTGATTCCCAATCCGCACAAAGAGATGCTATTGAAAATCCCCCATTTCCGGCTGCTAAACCCTCAACGTTCAGGTCAGAAAGATCACCCTGTCTGGCCTCCGTTCTCTTGGAATTCACTCGGTCCGTCCCTTTGCTCGTCTTCGGCCAGTCCCCGTCAATCAGCGCGGCTCAGTGGAAGGAGCCCGGGCTTTGGAGTCAGAGGTTACGGGTTCAAACTCCGGCTCTGCCAACTGTCAGCTGTGTGACTTTGGGCAAGTCACTTCACTTCTCTGGGACTTAGTTACCTCATCTGTAAAATGGGGATTAAGACTGTAAGCCCCCCATGGGATAACCTGATCATCTTGCAACCTTCCCAGCGCTTAGAACAGTCCTTTGCACATAGTAAGCGCTTAATAAAAAATGCCATTATTATTATTATTATTAATAGACTCCTATTTGTCATGGATGGGTCGGAGCGGCCTGCAAAAAGCTGGCGTACAGAGAGATGGGTCCTTCGGAGGGGAGACCTGGAGCCGATCGGCCATGCCTTTGCTACTCTTTCTTTCCAAGAATCAGTCCGCAAGTAATCTGGTTTGTGCCAGGGCGGAAACGCCGTAAATACCATAAGAATCAACTGCTCTTCTGCCCGGTACCTTGTTAAGACTAGGGGAGAACTGGAGTTTGCATAGATACGGGAAGGATGTCCTTGAGAACGGGGCTGGATTGACAGCACGGGCGCCTGAATTGGGAGAATAAGTCCAGCATAGGCAGCGGCAGGCCTCCCGCGGTTGGCCGGGATGATTACCTCTCTCTCCAGCTGCTCAGGACCAAACACATACAGCAGACACACACACACTCCTCCAAACAACATTAGGATCGAGAGAGAACAATGAAGCAGCTCTTTCTTGCGGAAAGAGCACGGGCTTGGGAGTGAGAGGACCTGGGTTCTAATCCCGGCTCTGCCGCTTGCCTGCAGCGTGACCTTGGGCAAATCGCGGAACTTCTCTGTGCCTCAATCTCCTCAGCTGTAAAATGGGGATTCAGTGCCTACTTACACCGTGAGCCACACGAAGAACAAGGACTGGGTCCGCCCTAATTGTGTGGGAACTACCCCGGCTCTTAGAAAGAGCACTACTTGACATGTAGTAAGTTCATTCGTTCGTTCAATCGTATTTATTGAGCGCTTACTGTGTGCAGAGCACTGGACTGAGCGCTTGGGAAGTACAAGTTGGCAACATATAGAGACGGTCCCTACCCAATAGCGGGCTCACAGTCTAGAAAGGGGAGACAAAACAAAACATATTAACAAAATAAAATAAATAGAATAAATATGTACAAGTAAAATAAAGAGTAATAAATATGTGCAAACATATATATATAGTAAGTGCTTAACAAATATAACAATAATAATGATAATGATGATGATAATAATAATAAGAAAAACCCTGGATAATCGGCAAGCACAATAATAATGATAATAATGATGGCATTTGCTAAGTGCTTATTATGTGCAAAGCACTGTTCTAAGCGCTGGGGAGGTTACAAGGTGATCAGGTTGTCCCACAGGGGGCTCACAGTCTTCATCCCCATTTTACAGATGAGGTAACTGAGGCACAGAGAAGGGAAGCGACTCGCCCAAAGTCACGCGGCCGACAATTGGCCGAGCCGGGATGAGAACCCATGATCTCTGACTCCAAAGCCCGGGCTCTTTCCACTGAGCCACGCTGCCTGTGAACCTGATCTACGGATCAATCAATCAATCGTATTTATTGAGCGCTTACTATGTGCAGAGCACTGTACTAAGCGCTTGGGAAGTACAAATTGGCAACATATAGAGACAGTCCCTACCCAACAGCGGGCTCACAGTCTAAAAGGGGGAGACAGAGAATAAAACCAAACATACTAACAAAATAAAATAAATAGGATAATTCAGAATAAGAAGCTGAAGCTATTCTTTTTCTCCCAGCGGAGGATCCCAAAATACCACCAATCTTCCTCTCCTCTGTGTGAGAGAGAGGCAGTTGGCTGTATTGATTTGGCGTTACGGGAAAGCTTGGAAGGAGCGGATGATTCCGAGGTCTTTAAGGCTATGATGAGCCTCCAGAGAAGGGCCAGACTCTCTACCTTTCCCTTCCTGTCAACGGACCGTCTTCCGAAGGGCACCCCAAGCACATGTGGAGTGGAAACAAATGATGAGGGCTCAGGAAAAAGGCAGCAGATATTGTTTCACGGTTATGGGAAATATTTAGATGACTGAAATAACTCTGGCTTCCCCTGTCAGTGCTAAGTGCCAAATCTTCAAAAGCTTTGCAAGCCTGCGCTTGTGACATTTGCAAGGGCCCAACTCTGGTCACCTTTGTCCATTTGCAAATCAGAAGGGTATTTCCTCCCTCCCTTTTTCTCGCATTATGCCAGGTCACTTTAACACAAGACAGCTTCACGTGAATACCCTTGAGGGCTCTTTAAGGTCAGGAGCATTGAACCACTGAAAGGATGGAGATTTTAAAGAATAACAGAATCCTAGAACTGATGGAAGGGAATCTAAGGGTTACCCCCTTGCCTTTATACAGTATAGTACCTAAATCATCCAGAGCATCTGAGATGGTGGTCCAACCTCCATGTGACTTTTAAGGAAAAAGAGTCCAAATGAGGTTAAATGTAAGCTGTGACTTGCTGCCTATTCTAATTTCAGTTAGTGCTCTAACTGATGGGGACGGCTCACCTGATTCCTCTGCTTTGCCTTTTGATGCTTTTTAGAAAAAATAAATAAGTTGCATTCAGCCAGACCCTGTTTTCCCTACCCATTGATCTTTTGATGCTTTTTTGGGGTTAAGTTCATTTGAGATCTCTTAGCCTTTTACGGACAATGAAGGTGGTGAATTCAGACTTTACGGGCTCAGTTCAATAGTCTGTTTTATTCTCACTCCACCCAGCCTCTTGAGTTATGTTATACAAGAAGTTGTTGTTTTTTTGTCTTTGAACAACATTCATATTCCCAGTCCCTTCATCTGTTGAGAACCCAGTTCCTCATGCAGAATTCAGAGAGCTGGAGACCACATTTTTTTATGGTATTTAAGTGCTTTTTTTAAAGGTATTTGGTTGTTTTTTATGGTATTTATCAATAATAATAATAATAATGGCATTTATTAAGCGCTTACTATGTGCAAAGCACTGTTCTAAGCACTGGGGAGGTTACAAGGTGATCAGGTTGTCCCACGTGGGGCTCACAGGTTTCATCCCCATTTTACAGATGAGGGAACTGAGGCCCAGAGAAGCTAAGTGACTTGCCCAAAGTCACACAGCTGACACTTGGCGGAGCCGGGATTTGAACCCATGACCTCTGACTCCAAAGCCCGCGCTCTTTCCACTGAGCCACGCTGCTTCGCTTCTTATCAAGAGCTTATTCATTCGTTCGTTCACTCATTCAATCGTATTTATTGAGCGCTTACTGTGCGCAGAGCACTGGACTAAGCACTGGGTAGATACAAGCTAATCAGGCTGGTCACAGTCCATGTAAGTCTTAATCCCCACTTTACAGATGAGGTAACCGAGGCACAGAGAAGTTAAATGACTTACCCAAGGTCACACAGCAGACAAGTGGTAGAGCTAAGATTAGAACTTAGGTCCTTCTGACTCTCAGGCCTGTGCTCTATTCCAGACTTTTCACAAACCTGACAACCATGCATGCTAAGAAAAAATCAGACAGAGCTGACCTGGAGCTTGGAAGCTGCCTTTCCTTTCATGTTGCGTCTCTCAAGTGCTTGCTTCAGTGCTCTGTACACACTAAGTGTTCAATCATCATCATCAATCGTATTTATTGAGCGCTTACTATGTGCAGAGCACTGTACTAAGCGCTTGGGAAGTACAAATTGGCAACATATAGGGACAGTCCCTACCCAACAGTGGGCTCACAGTCTAAAAGGGGGAGACAGAGAACAAAACCAAACATACTAACAAAATAAAATGGAATAGATATGTACAAATAAATAGAGTAAAAAATATGTACAAACATATATACATATATACAGGTGCTGTGGGGAAGGGAAGGAGGTAAGATGGGGGGGATGGAGAGGGGGACGAGGGGGAGAGGAAGGAAGGGGCTCAGTCTGGGAAGGCCTCCTGGAGGAGGTGAGCTCTCAGCAGGGCCTTGGATAATTACGAGTGACTGCTATTTACATAACAATAGTTGTGGTATTTGTTAAGCACTTACTATGTGTCAGGCACTCTACTAAGTGCTGGGGTGAATACAAGCAAATCGGGTTGGACAGTCCCTGGCCCACAGTCTTAATCCCCACTTTACAGATGAGGTAACTGAGGCACAGAGACGTGAAGCGACTTGCCCATGGTCACCCAGCAGCCAAGTGGCAGAGCTAGGATTGGAATTCAGGGTAATCAGGTCAGACACAGTCCCGGTCGGGGCTTCCTGTCTAAATAGTTGGGAGGAGAGATACTGACTCCTAGTTTTAGGAGAAGAAGCGTGGCTCAGTGGAAAGAGCCCGGGCTTTGGAGTCAGAGGTTGTGGGTTCAAATCCCGGCTCCTCCAACTGTCAGCTGTGTGACTTTGGGCAAGTCACTGCGCTTCTCTGGGACTCAGTTACCTCATCAGTAAAATGGGGATTAAGATTGTGAGCCCCGCGTGGGACAACCTGATCACCGTGTATTCCCCCCCAGTGCTTAGAACAGTGCTTTGCACATAGTAAGCGCTTAATAAATGCTATTATTATTATTATTATTCTCTGGGCCTCAGTTACCTCCTCTGTAAACTGGGGATAAAGACTGTAAGCCCTCTGTGAGACAACCTGATCCCCTGGTAACCTCCCCAGCGCTTAGAACAGTGCTTTGCCCATAGTAAGCGCTTAACAAATGCCATCATTATTATTATTATTTTACATATGAGGACTTGCCAGGTTGCAAGGCAGCCAGGTGGCTGAGCCGGGAGCAGCATCCCGGTCCTCTGACCGGCAGGCCTGAGCTTTCCACCTGACCCTGCTGCTTCTCGTCACGAGTGTCACCGTACACGGGGATGACCCATTCCTTGCTCATTTGTGTGCGGCGTGGCAAAATTACGGACGGGCACGCCAGCTCCCACAAAGGCTTGCTGTGGCTCTCCTAGAACCAAACCGTAGCAGGAAGGCCCACTTCCTATTACATAACAATACTAATAGTGATAACTAAATGATATTATTTACTAAGCACTTACTATGTACCAAGCACTTAACTAAGCCCTGGGATAGATAAAGATAATCAGGTCAGATAATAATAATAATAATAATGGCATTTATTAAGCGCTTACTATGTGCAAAGCACTGTTCTGAGCGCTGGGGAGGTTACAAGGTGATCAGGTTGTCCCACGGGGGGCTCGCAGTCTTCATCCCCATTTTCCAGATGAGGGAACTGAGGCCCAGAGAAGTGAAGTGACTTGCCCAAAGTCACACAGCTGACAAGTGGCGCAGCCGGGATTTGAACCCATGACCTCCAACTCCACCCATTCATTCAATCGTATTTATTGAGCGCTTACTGTGTGCAGAGCACTGTACTAAGCGCTTGGGAAGTACAAGTTGGCAACATTCATTCAGTCATCCATTCAATCGTATTTATTGAGCGCTTACTGTGTGCAGAGCACTGTACTAAGCGCTTGGGAAGTACAAATTTGCAACATCTAGAGACGGTCCCTACCCACAGCGGGCTCACAGTCTAGAAGGGGGAGACAGATGACAAAACAAAACATATTGGCTCAGTGGAAAGAGCACGGGCTTTGGAGTCGGAGGTCATGGGTTCAAATCCCAGCTCAGTCAGCTGTGTGATTTTGGGCAAGTCACTTAACTTCTCTGGGCCTGTTACCTCATCTGTTAAATGGGGATTAAGATTGTGAGCCCCACGTGGGACAACCTGATCACCTTGTAACCTCCCCAGCGCTTAGAACAGTGCTTTGCACACAGTAAGCGCTTAATAAATGCCATCATTATTATTATTATATTAACAAAATAAAATAAATATGTACAAGTAAAATAGAGTAATAAATCCGTACAAACATATATACAGGCGCTGTGGGGAGGGGATGGAGGTAAGGTGGGGGGGGATGGGTAAGGGAAGGAGGGGGAGAGGAGGGAGGCGGCTCAGTCTGGGAAGGCCTCCTGGAGGAGGTGAGACTAAAAAGCCCGGGCTCTTTCCACTGAGCCACACTGCTTCTCTGCAGCAGCAGTCCCTATCCCTCATAGGGCTCATAGTCTAAATGGGAGGGAAAACAGGTATCCAATCCCCATTTTACTGATGAAGACACTGGGGCACCGAAAGTATAAGTGATCTGCCCAAGGTGACACAGTTAGGTAAGTGCTCTCTGCCCTGCTTCCACTTGTATCCTCCATCTGTGAACGTCCTGGAGATTCAAATATGTTCGAGCAGAGAGAGAACTCTCAAGTCCCATTTCAAACTCTACACCCATGAGCCAGAGAGGCTGAGCACTGGCTCAAGGTCACACAGCAGACTAGGGGCAAAGATGAGATTAAAACTCTTATCATTAGGCTACACAGCCCCTGGTTCTATGTTTTCTTTTTTTTATGTTGCCAGAACGAGTGATCCTTTCAAGGTCTTCCTATTTTCTCTAATCCCTCCAAGTCACTTTGGAATTCGACTCTTCTCTTCCAACCCCGCTCCGAGTCCTCCAAAAACTTAATTTCATCATGCATTTCACTGGTAGAGCTACTGATTAAATACTGACCACTATGGAATCCTTCAAGCTAGGTCATTTCTCGTCGATGCTGAGCTATTGATAAACCGTCTGACCCCGCAGCGCCGTCTTTACAGTCTCACTGACAAACTAGGAAGCTATGAACATAAACTGGGACAGAATCAAAAGTCTTACAAAATTGAGATTAAATCTCTTGCTTCCCCTTTATCTACAAGACCTGCCACTTTATTATCGAAGAAAATTTAATTGGTCAGGTACTATTTGCTCTTCAGAAAGCCATACTGGTTGCTTCCCAGTATCCTGGGCCTTCTATGTGGTTGCAAATCAATCAATCGATGATAATTATTGAGCATCCGTCATTTGCACAGCAGTGTCCTAAGTGCTTGGGAGAGTTTACCCGGAGCAGAAGAAATGGTCGCTACCCTCAGGAAGCTTGCACTCAGGAGATTTATTTACAAATAAAGGAACCAGGAGGAAGATCGAGGATATAAGTAGCAGTAGCGGGAGTAAGCGAGGACGAAATGGCAGAGGAAATAACGACTAGACTGATTCACATTTGCTTGAACCTCTCTCTAGGTGAATAAACTAAACTGCCTGGGAGAGTTATCTGGATCAGCAGTATCTGAGGCTATTTTCCTGCCTCAACCCCAATGCTTAGCACAGTGAGTGTTAATAAACACAACCAGTGAGAAGCAGTGTGGCCCAGTGGAAGGAGCATGGGTCTGCAAGTCTGAGGATCTGGGTTCTAATTCTAGCTCCATCACTTGCCTACTGTGTGATCTTGGGTAAGTGGCAACTTCTGTGTGCCTCAGTTTCCTCTGGAAAACGGGGATTCGCTACCTGTTCTCACTCCCACTTGGAATGTGAGCCCCTTGTGTGACAGGGACTGCATCTAACCTTATTGTCGTGCATCTGCCCCTGTGTTTATTACAATGCTTGGCACATACTAAGTACCTAACCCACACTATTACTATCGTCAATAATAACAATAACTACCTTGTTTTCCTTTTTTAAAGATGGGGACTATATTTATTCTTTTCCAATTTTCCGCTCTTTCTTTCTTCCTTGACTTTTAAAAAATAATACCAACCAATTCCTTACATGTTCTGGGATGCATATCAGCTCTTATGGACTCAATATCCATTCATTCATTAATTCAATCGTATTTATTGAGCGCTTACTGTGTGCAGAGCACTGTACTAAGCGCTTGGGAAGTACAATCAATCAATCATATTTATTAAGCGCTTACTGTGTGCAGAGCACTGTGCTAAGCGCTTGGGAAGTATAATCAATCAATCATATTTATTAAGTGCTTACTGTGTGCAGAGCACTGTACTAAGCGCTTCGGAAGTCCAAGTTGGCAAAATATAGAGACGGTCCCTACCCAACAGCGGGCTCACAGTCTTGAAGGGGGAGACAGACAACGAAACAAAACATATTAACAAAATAAAATAGAATAAATATGTACAAGTAAAATAAAGAGAGTAATAAATATGTACAAACATATATACATACATATAATATATCCTGCTTTTCTTTAAAGTATTCTTCAACCAGGCAGGACAGTGGGCTTTAGAAAATTCCTTAGCTAGTTTCCTGCTTTTATGGTTTTCAGTTCACAGAGAGTTCATACTGGCTTGAGTTATTTGCAACTTTTCTCCTGGGTTTCCACTTTAGGTTAGGTTATTTAATTGGTCACGTTCTACACATGCTCAGCTGGATGGAATGTCCCACCAGTAACCGGTGTAACAGAATGGAATGTAAGGCAGTTCCAAGCCTCAGAATTCTGGCCCACTAATAATAATAATAATAATGGCATTTATTAAGCGCTTACTATGTGCAATAATAATAATAACAATAATAATAATGGTGGCATTTGTTAAGCGCTTACTACGGGCAAAGCACTGTTCTAAGAGCTGGCGGTGGGGGGCTACAAGGTGATCAGGTTGTCCCACTTGGGGCACACAGTCTTAATCCCCATTTTACAGATGAAGTAACTGAGGCACGGAGAAGTTAAGTGATTTGCCCAAGGTCACACAGCTGACAAGTGGCGGAGCCGGGATTTGAACCCATGACCTCTGACTCCCAAGCCTGTGCTCTTTCCACTGAGCCACGCCGCTGTTCTCCATACTGGTTTTGGCTTCGCTCTCATGCTCCCTTCTAAGTCCAAGCTTCCTGACTCAGCTTGGAAATTTACAAAGATGATGAGACGCAAGGAGGGAGAAGGGTGAAGGAAGGAAGAAACCAAGACTCTGTATTTCCTACTTTCCTTTCCCGCAGTTTCCTTACCACTCCCATCCACTCCTGGCCCCAACCATCGCCACAAAACCTTTCTGGAGGCAAACGGGCCACACCTACCTCCAATCCCCCGTTTAAAACCGTACTAAAAATTGCCAGGCTCTCCTCGGAAAATACCACAATTCTGGTTCCCTGAATTTCAAACTTAAAAAGCATTATCACGAGGAAGTTGATTCCGGTTGGTTAATACATCTTCTCCACTGTGGAAGCAGTATCCTCTGGACTTTATGTGTCACGCTGAAGGAGGGGCTTTAAATGCAAAATTATAGTAGAGTTTCTTGTTTCTTACCGGATCGGGTATTTTTCTCCTGGGTCTCTGCCGAGGTGGAAGAGCAGAGGTACTTTGGTATGTTCTTCCTGGAAATGGGTTGTCACTCCTGAGATGTTCTGTCCAGGACAGAAATCAATACCCTGCGATGAAGAATACGGGAAAAGAGAGAATGAAAGGTATTCTGCAGGACTTCAGTTAATCATGAGACATGTCAAAGCTGCACTGCAATCAACCCAACCTTCTCTTCTTCTGTGGTATTTGTTAAGCACTACGTATATATGTTTGTACATATTTATTACTCTATTTATTTTACTTGTACATACTTATTCTATTTATTTTATTCTAATATGTTTTGTTTTGTTCTCTGTCTCCCCCTTCTAGACTGTGAGCCCACCGTTGGGTAGGGACCGTCTCTATATGTTGCCAACCTGTACTTCCCAAGCACTTAGCACAGTGCTCTGCACGCAGTAAGAGCTCAATAAATACGACTGAATGAATGAATGAATGTGTCTATTGTGGAACTCCACTTCTCACCTTCATTCCATTCCACTTATGCCCTACTATTTATGACCCTTAGACACCTGCGAATATAACTACAAAATATTAATACAAGAAAGCAAAGACAAGTGCCTGCTTAGATTATTTTGAAAATACTGACCATCGTTTCTACACAATTCTGTATCTGCAAGTCATTTTCACACATTCCTATCTATTCTTCACAAACTCTCTAATTTAGGTAGGTAATAATAATACTAATAGGCATTAACTGCTTACTATGTGCCAAGCACTGAACTACCCACTGCGGAAGGTACAAAGATAATCAGGTTGGACATGGTCCCGTCCCATACAGGGCTCACAGTTTAGTAGGGGGAGAAGAAGAGCTATTTATTACCAATTTGACTGTAAACTCGCTGTGGGGAGGGAATGTGTCTGTTGCTTAGTACAATGCTCTACACATAGTAAGTCCGCAATACATATGCAGCGTGGCTCAGTGGAAAGAGCCCAGGCTTTGGAGTCAGATGTCATGGGTTCAAGGCTCCGCTAATTGTCAGTTGTGTGACTTTGGGCAAGTCACTTAACTTCTCTGTGTCTCAGTTCCCTCATCTGTAAAATGGGGATTAAGACTGTGAGCCCCACGTGGGACAACCTGATCACTTTGCATCCCTCCAGCGCTAAGAACAGTGCTTTGCACATAGTAAGCACTTAACAAATACCATCATCATCATGATTGAATGAATATGAGGAAATTGAGGCACAGAGAAGCCCAGTGACTTTACAAAGCAGGTAAATGGCAGATCTGGGACTAGAACCTGGGTTTCCTGATTCCCAGGCCTGTGCAGCATGGCTTAGTAGACAGAGCAAGTCAGAAGGAGCTGGGTTCTAATCCCGGCTGTCATTTCATTTCTCTGCGCCTCAGTTACCTCATCTGTAAAATGGCGATAAGAGTGTGAGCCCCGTGTGGGACAGGGACCGGGTCCAATCTGATTAACTTGCATCTACCCCAGTGCTTAGAACAGTGCTTGGCACATAGTAAGTGCTTAACAAATACCATAATAATACTACTACCAACGTAGGTTTATTGGTACAGTATTACTATTCAGATGCAGTAATGGAACTTTAGATGATTCCTACAAGTAGCTTATCATGAGTAGCTATGGAAAATACCACTTCCATCTGTAGTAGAGTAATAGCAGCAGCAGTAGTAGTATTAATATTAGCAGCAGAAGTAAGAGGAGGAGGGGTAGCAGCATTTATATTGTGCTCACTTAATAATAATACTAATAATGGCATTTATTGAGCGCTTACTATGTGCAGAGCACTGTTCTAAGTGCTGGGGAATTTACAAGGTGATCAAGTTGTCCCAAGTGGGGCTCCCAGGCTTAATCCCCACTTTACAGATGAGGTAACTGAGGCCCAGAGAAGTTAAGTGACTTGCCCAAAGTCACACAGCTGATGAGTGGCAGAGCCGGGATTTGAACCCATGACCTCTGACTCCAAAGCCCGGGCTCCTTCCACTGAGACACGCTGCTTCTCAAAGCTCTACTTGGTGCTCTACACTGTATCAGATATTTGAAAAATATAGAATAACAAAGTGACATGTTCCCTGAACACAAGGAGCTTATGCTCTAACAGGGGAGACCAAAATAAAAATATAACTAGAGAGAACAAAACAAATAAAGTGGACACACACACACACACACACACACACACACAAACACACACAGGAAGGTGTACGCTTCATCCAAAGTTTATCTTTGACTGATTTTTCTTTTCTATCATTTACCATTCTTTTTCTCTCTCGGTCCTCTCTCAGTTTTCCATGATTCCTACCTTCATTTGGGCCCAGATAGGAGACAGTTGACGGGAAAGACAAGGAAGGAGAGGAGGGAAAGGAAGAGGACTTTCTGAAGTTACACAAGGGGCTCTGGAAAGAGGACCAACCTGTCAAAAGTCACAGAGTGAGAAAGGTGGTAAAACTGCAGAGGAAAATCAGATCCCCCAGAATCGATCCACTAGATTTCAATGGCTGTCTGGAATCATGAGAAAAGGAAGCATTTGCGGTCCACGAAAGTTGTCAAAAGGAATGGACTTATTTCTTTTGCTGGATTCTTTGCTTCTTAAAATTAAAGCCTGACTTGTATCAATTAAATCGGACTTTGCCAGCCTGTTTCTTCTGAGCACATCAATGGAAATCTTCCATAAAAGCCGGATCAGATTGGGAGTGTGGCGGGAGAAAGAGATCCCAAACCCTTCTGTGAAAGACTTTTGGGTGCTTAAAAATAACGAGGATGGGGGGAGAGCTCAGGATAAAGAAAACAAGGAAGACCCACTGGGAAAATACCATTTTGCTCTAGGGGCATAGTCAATTTGAAAACAGAGATCTCAGTTCAGAAACTTGCATCTAATCCTCCACTTGCACACTTAGCAGTGTCAATGGTGAGAATTTTTTTTTCCCCCTCTAAGAGCTTCCACCCCACAGAGGTCCCGGCGAGCAGTCTCTTATTTTAGAAGCAGAATACTCCACATGGCCTTTGCAGACTCAGATAGGTACTGCCAGGTGCCATTTTCTGAATCTTGGTAAGTGATAAGTTTTCCGATAAAGTTCGACTTTTAGTCTCTTGGGTTCCCTGCTTTAAGGATGCATAAAATGATGTGAAATGAAAATCCAAGATTGCTAATTTCATAGGGAGAATACATACCGCAACGTGGGATTCTTCAGTCATAACAAAAGCTGGAAACTAAATGGACTTTTAAGCTGCTTATTTAAAAAAAAAAACCCGCAATTCCAGCTCGCTCACTACACTACATACAATACTACACCCCAACAGGGAAAAAGAAACGAACACGACACACCGTAAATATACTTAAGGGGGAGGAAAATGGTTGTATCACTTGCTTATAAAACAGAACTGAAACGCTCTCAAAAGATGAAAGAAAACTTTGATTGGCAAACAATTTTCTAAAATATCCTCTGTATTTTTAATGGACAGCTAGTCACTGGAGCAGTTAATATTTTGCTTTTCACTAAAGCAAGAGGGTTAGAAGCCCATGAAATGCCATTTATCTGTACTGAGCTGTGTAGATTCCTGACTCAGTGGCTGGAAAAATAAGGGGGCTGCTTGATAGGTTGTATGGGGTAGCCAATAATGGACTTTAAATGGAGACAGAAATGATTGACCTTTTAACCTCCCAAGGGTTAACCTCTTACAGCTTGAATGAAAATCTACGAATGGGAGAAACAGAATTTAACATACACAAGGGAACCCTTAATGGAATGGTATCAAAGCCTAGACAGAACAAACATATTTAAATTTGGAGGCAAATCAAACAGGCTATTTAATTAAGATCCGGCTAATTGGTGCAGGATTTCTCTCTGGTAAACTCTGTTGCTTGAGGGAAAACTTTATCCTCCTGGGCATTAGCATCTGGGTCCTGTTTACATTTCACCCTTTGCCTGGTCAGGTAATGAAACCCCCTTCTATCAATCAATCAATCGTATTTATTGAGCGCTTACTGTGTGCAGAGCACTGCACTAAGCGCTTGGGAAGTACAAGTCGGCAACACATAGAGACAGTCCCTACCCAACAGCGGGCTCACAGTCTAGAAGGGGGAGACAGAGAACAAAACCAAACACACTAACAAAATAAAATAAATAGAATAGATATGTACAAGGAAGATAAATAGAGTAATAAATATGTACAAACATATATCAGGTGCTGTGGGGAAGGGAAGGAGGTAAGATGGGGGGGATGGAGAGGGGGACGAGGGGGAGAGTGTGAGCCCGCTGTTGGGTAGGACCGTCTCTATACGTTGCCAACTTGCACTTCCCAAGCGCTTAGTACAGTGCTCTGCACACAGTAAGCGCTCAATAAATACGATTGAATGAATGGCACACAGTATGTGCTGAACAAATACCCTAATTATTATTGTTTAAACATGTCCAAAACAGAACTCCTTAGCTTCCCACCCAAACGCCGTTCTCCCCCATCTTTCCCATCACCGTAGACAATATCACTACCCTCTCTCACAATCCCGTAACTTTGACATTATCCTCGACTCATCTCTTCCTTCAACCCATACATTCAATCTAAACTTTCTCACTCACTCTCCAACTATACAACTTTTTTCACTTAACCACTCTACTTTTCTTCAAGCAGAACGGGCACACGGTGACAGCGCAGCATAACCAATTCCCCAACGAAGCCGCCAGCCGCTTGCTCAAAGACACAAGCCAATCTGATTTCTTTATACAAATCGGCGTGAAACGGTGCCAAGCTCTCCCTTTCCCCCACACAATACTTGGTAGGTGGCTTTCTGGCTAATAACTGAAGGGATACAATGGAAAAAAAAAATCATTAGATTCTACAAGAGTCGAAGGGTTCACATAGCATCAGAGGCATTCATATTTCATTTTAAATCAATTATGGGTGGGAGGAGAGAAAATCCGCCTTGGCATTAGAGGGAAATAAAGGTCTCGTTAACGTCAACCAGGATTCAAGCCTACAAACTAAATTTTCCTCTGCTTTGGTCGAGAAACTGACTCTAAAGGAGGAAATTTTCCCAACAGTCAGATTCATTCATTCAATCGTATTTACTGAGCGCTTACTGTGTGCAGAGCACTGTACTAAGCGCTTAGATATAATTCAGGGGGAGCCTTTTGGCTCCTTTAAGTAAAGCAGCCTTTGAGGCTATTCACTGGGAAAGCTCCTGGCTTCTCTCAATTCTGCCCCTGCCTGGGAAGCCCAGAAAGGCTCAGGGGTTCACAAGTCATTCCTGACCAGATACAGAGGGACCCAAAAGTCCTTAGCGGTTTAGAAAATCTCCTTGCCCCATCTTCAATTACTTCAAATCCTGATAGTGACACCTGAGTATATCTTTTTGACCACTTCTTGCATGGGATTTAGGAAGTAATAATAATAATAATAGTAATAATGGCATTTATTAAGCGCTTCCTATGTGCAAAGCACTGTTCTAAGCGCTGGGGTAGAAACAAGGGAATCAAGTTGTCCCACGTAGGGCTCACAGACTTAATCCCCATTTTCCACATGAGGGAACTGAGGCCCAGAGAAGTGAAGTGACGTAATTTCAGCTAATTAGCTCAAGCAGTCCATACCCACAGATGGACATCCAGTGCTCCACTTAGATATCCCACCCTTGCAAATCCCTCCAAATTATTCTGAGCTCTGGGCCACTTTCTTTGAAGCATTATCAAATACACCACCATCTTCCCTTGCAGGCTCAACAATGATACGTTGCTGCTTTTCCTTAATCGACTTTGGATAGAGCATGGGCCTAGGCCTTGTACATATTTACTACACTATTTTATTTATTTTATTTTGTTAATATATTTTGTCTTGTTGTCTGTCTCCCCCTTCTAGACTGTGAGACCGTTGTTGGGTAGGGACCGTCTCTATATGTTGCCAACTTGTACTTCCCAAGTGCTTAGTACAGTGCTCTGCACACAGTAAGCACTCAAGAAATACGACTGAATGAATGAATGAATGGGAGTCAGAAGGACTTGGGTTCTAATCTTGACTCCACCATTTGTCTGCTGGGTGACTTTAGACAAGTCACTTTCCTTCTTGGTGCCTCAGTTACCATATCTGTACAATGGGGATTAGGACTGTGAGCCCAATGTGGGACTGTGTCCAACCTGATTAGCTTGTATCTACCACAGTGCTTAGTACAGTGCCTGGCACCTAGTAAGCAATTAACAAATACCATGACCTTCTGACTTCCAGACATGTGCTCTACCCACTAGGAGTCAGAGGACCTGGGTTCTAATCCCAGCTCTTCCACTTGTCTGCCGTGTGACCTTAGACAAGTCACTTTGCATCTCTGTGCCTCAGTTACCTCATCTGCAAAATTCGGACCGAGCCTGTGAGCCCCACATGGGACACGAACTGTGTCCAACCTTGTATCTAGTCCAGCGCCTGGCACATAGTAAGTGCTTAACAAATACCATTAAAAAAAAAAAGTCCTCCATTTCCCACACACTGACACAATTTGGGTCAGGGTAGGGGCAACTTGGGTCTCTCCAAGCTTTTATTGCCTCACTAAAAGGGAAGAACAGCTGACTGGCATCCGAAGTTAAAAGTTGGGTTTTTTCTCATACCCTAATGAGTACCAATATGAGCATTTTGAAAGCTCCTTGTAGGCGGGGAACGTGTCTATCCACTGTCACACTGTGCTCTCCCAAACGCATAGACCAGTGCTCTGCATACAAGAGGTGCTCAATAAATACCTCTGATGGATTGATTTGGAAGCCATGGTTAATATTGGGGCTTGTTACTATTTATTTTATTTTGTTAGTATGTTTGGTTTTGTTCTCTGCCTCCCCCTTTTAGACTGTGAGCCCACTGTTGGGTAGGGACTGTCTCTATATGTTGCCAATTTGTACTTCCCAAGCGCTTAGTACAGTGCTCTGCACATAGTAAGCGCTCAATAAATACGATTGATGATGATGATGACGACGACCCAGGGGAGCAGCAGATTGCTTACAGAGAATAAAATCAGAAGCAGCCCACTTTGCTTCCCTGGGCAAAGAGTTTAGGATCCAATACAACCTGAGGCTGCAAGCTTGTCTCTAAACTCTACGCGCATTATGGGCAGGGAACGTTTCTGCTAATTCTGTTGTACTGCATTCTCCTAAGCACTCATTACAGTGCTCTGCACATAGTAAGTGCTCAATAAAATACCACTGATTGATTGAATATGAGTGACAGAGTAGGTGGACTCTTTTCCCCCATTCTGTGACAAAAGCTACCGGCTGCTCAATAAAACTGAACTGCAGGTCTGTTTCCAAGAGGTTGGAGCTAGGCGTACGATGTCTATTCTGGCCGAGAGGAAAACAAAAAACAAACCCAAAGCAACACTTAACACCCGGCTCTTGGTCTCTTGGATATCTGGCTAAAATGCCAGCTCTTCGACAGAACATTCAGTGGGCAACCACCCTTAGGGAATTCTGACTTTATGGATAGCAGCCGATTAGGAAAGAAGTGCCACAAACACAGGAGTTTCTGTGCACATCAATGTCTTATCATAATGCCAAAGGGCAAAAACGTACCAGAGAAGCACTAGGATGGAAGAGGAAAAAAAAAAATCAAACCCACCAGGCCTTCTGAGCCCTAATCCTCAGAATCCGAACTCATTCATAACATCGCCACAATGTCGGGAGGTGTTTTCACAGCCTGTTTTTCCAGAATGCCTTTCCCCACCTTCTCCTTCAAGGCCTCAAAGCAGGAGCCCGCATGTGATGTCCGCTGCTGTCCTTCCGCTCTGGAAGCCACATCGGCTCCGCTGAGCAAAAATCGCTTCTAATGTGTTAACCGTCTGGAAGGGACTGGGAAAAAAGGGGCAAATGGAAAAGTCTTCATCGGCTCTCAAGCAGAAGCGATCGATCGCTGGCTGCCTGGCACGCTCAGAGGACCACAATCAAATGTCATTATTTGTGAGGTTCTACTTGACTTCACGGAGCCCTCCCCTCTCCCCATCACCTCTGCTCTATCGATCCCTCCACGGCCAGGAGACGGGCAATCAAAATAGACTGAAGCAAGAATAGCCCCTTTGGCATTTTACATTAAAACAGTGGTATCTTCAAAAATAAGTAGGGGAGAAGGGGAGGTGGGGAGAGATGGAAAGGAAGGAGAAGTTTAAAGATACAGGAACCTTTGGTTAGGGGAAGGGGAGGAGAAGAGAAATATCACAGCATCCTAACTGGAAACATAAAAATGCTGAGCTGCCCATGGCGTGGAGCTGGCAGGGACAGACGCTGTTGTCCAGCTCACCCCAATATTTATGGGGAAAAGAAAAATCCAGACATATCTGTCCCCAACCCAGAGGGAAGAAAGAGGAAAAGTAGTATTGGCCTAATGGAAAAAGCATGGGCCTGGGAATCAGAGGACCTGGGTTCTAATTCAGGCTCGCCACCTGTCTGCTGTGTGACCTCGGGCAAATCATTTTACTCCTTCAGTGCCTCAGTTACGGCCCCTGTAAAATGGGGATTAAGACCGGGAGCCTTATGCGGGAGAGGGCTGTGTCCAACCTGATTATCTTGAATCTACCCCACTGCTTAGTACAGTCCCTGGCACATAGTAAGTGCTAAACAAACACCACTACCCGTCCCCCTGCAACGCACACACACAGAAAACAGCGTTCTTGGATTAAGTAAAGTGGAGAGCTGGGCTGGTAAAAACACTTTAAAGCCCTACCTCTTCCATCTTCCCAAGAGCCCCTTTTGGAAGATGGGAGGAAGTTTTTACTATTTCCAGTCTATAGATGGGGAAACCGAGGCAGAGAGGATTATGCAATATTTTCCTTTGATTAAAAAAACCATTCCACACAGAAACAGGAAAAATACGACAAATCTCCAGGTGGCCAATCTGGTGCTTTCCCCAAGGTGCTGTGCACAAAGTACTTGATAAATACCATTTCTTGCTTGCAGCTCGTTGTGGACAGGGAATGAGTCTGCTATTATGTTATATTACACTCTCCTGAGCGCTTAGTACAGTCCGCTGCACACAGCAAGCGCTCAATAAATATGTCCCCCTTCTAGACTGTGAGCCCGCTGTTGGGTAGGGACCATCTCTATATGTTGCCAATTTGTACTTCCCAAGCGCTTAGTACAGTGCTCTACACACAGTAAGAACTCAATAAATACGACTGAATGAATGAACGAATGATTGATCAAAGCATGCCAAATTTTTCTGAAGAGAGAACTGCATGAGGTAAACGTTCCTCCTAAAAATGATCCCACATCATTTATCACCGGATGTGTGAACCTCCAGTTGGGTTCTACTGAGAAAGTTTATATTTTTTTCCACTTTCTAGTGAGGGGAAAAAACCCAACTCTTTATATTTTGTACTGCAATTAGTTGGTTGTCCCACTGGATTGTAAACTCCTCCCACTGGAGGGTAAGCTCCTTGAGGGCAGATATCTGTCCACCAACTCTGTTGTGCTCTCCCAAGCGTTTAGTACAGTGCTCTGCACACAGTAAGTGCTCAATAAATCCACGGACTAGTTGACTCTCATTTTTATTAAGGGCTAATTATGTGCTCAGTACTGCGCTAAGTGCTGGGGAGGGTACAAAATAATTCATTCATTCATTCAATCGTATTTATTGAGCGCTTACTGTGTGCAGAGCACTCTACTAAGCACTTGGGAAGTACAAGTTGGCAACATAGAGACGGTCCCTACCCAACAGTGGGCTCACAGTCTAGAAGGGGGAGACAGAGAACAAAACATATTAACGAAATAAATAGAATATGTACAAATAAAATAGAGTAATAAATATGTGCTCAGACAAAGACAAAGTCTGCATTCCACATGGGGCTGAGAGATAAGGGTTAGATTGTAAGGTCTTTGAAGGCAGGAAACGTGTCTGCCAACTCTGCTGTACTGCACTTTCCCAAGCGCTTAGTACGCTGCTCTGCATACAGAAAGCGCTCAACAAATCTACTGACAGATTGAATAGGCAGAGGCAGTCATCTCATCCCCATTTTGGAGAAGAGGAAACTGAAGCACAGAGAGGTAAGTGACTTACCCAAGGTCACACAGCAGGCCAGGGGCAGAATTGGGATCAGAACGCAGGTCTGCTGGCTCCCAGCCCCATGGCCTCACTACGTCATGCTGCTTGTCATCATAAGGAGGAGAAAGCTACTGGGCAATGGAAATATAGGATGAAAAAAAAATTCACCAAATGAATAACGGGATCTGGAAATACCAGTTCAAAAACTCTCTCCCCAAGGCCTTTCACCAGTGTATTCTGCACATGAATGAGTATTAATTATGGGGGATCGATTCGATTTTGTTAATGTCAAAGGAACTAAAATAAAACTGCAAGCCAGCACAAACCAATGGGGCACCTGAAATACTGAAATTTCTCCCTAGGTCAGATGCTAAACACTTCACAATGGAGATGTATTAAAACAAACTCCTAAGCCCCCGCTTTCCTCTTCTCCCTTCCGCGTTACTCTAACTTGCTCTTTCTTCATCCCCACTCCCAGCCCCACAGTACTTCTAGACTGTGAGCCCACTGTTGGGTAGGGACCGTCTCTATATGTTCCCAACTTGGACTTCCCAAGCGCACAGTAAGCGCTCAATAAATACGATTGAATGAATGAAATACGTACATAGCTGTAATTTTTTTTATGTTACTGTCTTCCTCCCCACCTCTAGACTATAAACTCGTTGTGGGCAGGGACTGTGTCTGTTTATTGTTGTTGTTTTGCACTCTCCCAAGCTTTTAGAACAGTGCTCTGCACACTGTAAGCACTCAAAAAATATGATTCAATGAATGAAGTCTCATTCTATACAAGCTGTGTTTTTTTAAAGAAAAAAACAAAGGCATGCTCCTCTCCTTCTCCCCCTTCTTTTCCCTACTTTGCCAGGCTACGGACAGCAACATTTGAGGGAATGCCTGGCTCTGCAAAGGTCAGGAACATTATGGGAGTGGAATTTTTTGGCAGGAAGAATATCTTACCTGAGTCCGCCTGGGGTAAACCTACAACGGTTGCCAGGATGAACGTTTTCGGTGTCGGGTCTTGCTTCCCGGCCCGCCCTAAGTACCCTGTCACCGGCACATCTGCCTGAGTGGCAGATGACACTGGAGGCTTTTCTGGTCCCTCGGATCCTTTTCACCACTCCACTGCCACCCAGGGCAGTCTCCCGAAACCAGACAGTCTGGCTGCCAGGGCAAAGCCCAAGCTTAACAACTTTGGAACTGTAGTGTGCTAAACCGAAACAGATCTTCCTCAAGTTAGCTGGCTAACACACGACAGGCCTTTAAGGTCACGAAGGAACGTGCAGAGTCAGGACACCTGGGTTCTGATCCCAGTTCTGCCACTTGCCTGTTGTGTCACCTCCGTTTCCTCATCTGTAAAATGGAGATTAAATTCCTGTTCTCCCTCCCCTTAGGCTGAGAGTCCCTTGGGGGACAGAGAGTTAACTGTACCTATCCCAGTGCTTGGCACATAGTAAGTGCTTCACAAATACCCAAATTATTACTATTATTACGTGGATTTGGTAAACATTTTAATGCTGCCGTTACATTAGTGGGAGAAGCAGCGTGGCTTGGTGGTAAAAGCACTAGCTTGGGAGTCAGAGGTCATGGGTTCTAATCCTGGCTCCGCCACTTTATCAGCTGGGTGACTATGGGCCAGTCATTTAACGTCGCTGTGCTTCAGTTACCTCATCTGTAAAACGGGGATTAAGACTGTGAGCCCCACATGGGACAACCTGATTGCCTTTGCGTCTACCCCAGTGCTTACAACAGTGCTTGGCATATAGTAAGCGCTTAACACCATTATTAGAAGCAGCGTGGCTCAGTGGAAAGAGCATGGGCTTCAGAGTCAGAGGTCAGGGTTCAAATCCCAGCTCTGCCACCTGTCAGCTGTGTGACTTTGGGCAAGTCACTTCACTTCTCTATGCCTCAGTCACCTCATCGGTAAAATGGGGATGAAGACTGTGAGCCTCCCGTGGGACAACCTGATCACCTTGTAACCTCCCCAGCGCTTATAACAGTGCTTTGCACACAGTAAGCACTTAATAAATGCTATTATTATTATTATGTAGACTTTGGCCCACAGTTCTGGCCTTGGAAGGTCCCCACATTGGAACCTACATCTACTATTCATTCAATAGTATTTATTGAGCGCTTACTGTGTGCAGAGCACTGTACTAAGCACTTGGGAAGTACAAGTTGGCAACATATAGAGACAGTCCCTACCCAACAGTGGGCTTAAGGGGCTTAATCAGAGCAATTACCCCTAAGCCTGACCTGGATTTTTTTTTTTTTAAAGAGTGGAAAAACTCACCCAATTAGCTCATGCGCTCAGGATTGCACCCTGCTTCCATAGCATGCCTTGTAAACCCATCCAGAGAGTGTTTTGCCAACATTGGAGAATTTCCAGCTCATGGCTCTGATGTCAAATGAATGCATGCACTAAGATTCCCTCGCTATGAGACCAGCTAGTGAAATTGGGCCCGACTGCTCAACCAGAATAACTAAAACTCTAGTATCAATAATATTGATAACACAACCCATCAGCAACAAGGAGGGGAGTCTGCAGCAATTAAGTCTGGTGAAGGGGGGTGGTGGTAAGGGGAGGGGAAAAAAGCCAGAACAGTACAAACATTCCGTTTTCCAAAATCCTGCACTTGCAAAGGTTGTAATTAATGTCTGGGAGTCACGAAAAGAACTGGAACAAACTCCAGCTCCAGCCTCCTCTGCATGTTGTTAATGGCTATTTTGTCCACTAATGTGTTCCAATTTTACCCACATCAACCACATGTGATATAAACTGCAGGAAATCAAATGAATTTTTAATCATCTCTCTGATGTACAGTATAATTGCTGACTTTTATCAGCCAGCAGTTAAACAAAGACTTGGAAAGAAATAAATATTCCTTAATTGCACAACTGCCACCGCTCGCAGTGGGAAAGCTTAGGAAATGAATAACCAGGACCTATTATTGCAGTTCTACGGAAATTCAGACATAATCAAATGGCTTTATTCCGACAGGTGGATTTTTCAGGGTGGGGTGGGGAGGAAGGAAGATCAGGTCAGAGCAGGTTCAGCTAAGATGAAGACAACGTACCATTTAAAAAAATACCATACAAAGATTATGTTTTCACCCTTCTGTAGGCACAGAAATATAATTCATATTGGGACCTCTTCTACCCCCAGAGACATAAAGAAATCAGGCACATAAATATCTATTTCCCTCTAACCTAACACTCAAAAGAAAAATCCTTTATATGCCAAAGATATAAACTTAACTCAGACTTTAGCCATCTATTGCATTATTTTATACCTTTCACATCGATAAGCTCCGTTCCTCATCCTTTTATCATTTCTTTTATACATTTTTGTGACACTGGTATATCATAGCGAACTCTGGCCCTTTGAGCTGAACCAGTGATACAGCAAATCCAAAACTAGTTTCTTGGCCTCTGATCCAATTTGCTCCGCTTCTTTCCTCTTCCAAACCACGTGAGGAAACCTCACACTTATTTTCGTATTCCCCCATGCTGCCACATTTATTTCTGCATCTGTGCAGCCCTGAGAACTTCCCAAATATAAATCTATGTATAAAACATTCCAACGTAATAATAATAAACTTGTAGTAATAAAAACCCTGGTGTCAAAATTACTAAAAGTGTCACCCTAACAGGTTGGCCTCCCTTACAAGGGTATAATCATCTCAGTGCATTAAGGCTCACATTCCTGAAAATTAGCAACCAAGTTGATAGGAAGGAGAGTGAAAACGGAATGAACCGAATAGGGCTTAGAACCTGGGAGAGCAATCATTTATAAAATACAAAACCTGTTAATCCCTATAGAAATTGCGACTTTTGTGAAGACCTCTATTAGATCATAGAATCCCACAGTTGGAAGAGATCTCCCTATGTAACCCCTTGCGTCCAAGCTGGCGAAAAATGAAACCACTCAGAAACGAAGTTCTTTCTTTACAGGATGGAGATTCCACAACCTCCCTTGGTAGCATTCTAGTGCTTCCCTCTCTCCATTCCCCCGCAACTTCCACAGACAAAACATTCTTCCTTATATCCCACCATAATCTCCCCTACTTTAAGCTTAAACCCATTCCCTCTGTTGAGGCCTGAGGGGAATTGATCAGAATCACCTCCATGAAAACCCTTCATATACTTCCTTAAACACGATTACTGCTTAGACTTTTCCTGTCTAGGCTAAACCACACCAAATCCAAAAGAAACGCTTAGGCTCAAGGAGACTAACTATAAAAGATAAACCCAGTTTGGGGGATAACCTACTGCCCTAGGCAATTATGCCCACTGAGGTAGGGTACAGGAGTAGAGGGTTGGGAGGGGAGGGGAGGGTAGAAGAGAAGAGAGAAGAGAGAGAAGAGACGAGACGAGAAGGGAAAAGAAGGGAAGAGACAGGAAGAGAAGGGAAGAGAAAAGAGGAGAGAAAAGAGAAGAGAGAGAAGAGAAGAGAGAAAAGAAAAGAGAGAAAAGAGAAGAGAGGGGAGAGGGAGGGGACGGGAGGAGAGGGAAGGGGCGGGAAGGGGAAGGAAAGGGAGGGAAGGGAAGGGGAGGGAAGGGAGAAAAGAGGAGAAAAGAGAGGGGTGGGGAGGGGAGGGGAGGGGAGGGGAGGGGAGGGGAGGGAAGGGAAGGGAAGGGAAGAGAAGAGAAGAGAAGAGAAGAGAAGAGAAGAGAAGAGAAGAGAAGAGAAGAGAAGAGAAGAGAGAAAAGAGAAGAGAAGAGAAGAGAAGAGAAGAGAAGAGAAGAGAAGAGAAGAGAAGAGAAGAGAAGAGAAGAGAAGAGAAGAGAAGAGAAGAGAAGAGAAGGACGGAAAATGAGGGGAGGGAAGGGAGAAAAGAGAGGGGAGAGGAAGGGGAGAAGAGAAGAGAAGAGAAGAGAAGAGAAGAGACGAGATGAGACGAGACGAGACGAGAAGAGAAGAGGCAAGAGAGAGAAAAGAGAAGAGAGGGGACGAGAGGGGGAGGAGTGGAGAGAAGAGAGAAAAGAGAGGCAAGGCGAGGTGGGGAGGGGAGAGGAGAGGAGAAGAGAGGAGAAGACAGTCTAGAGGCGAGGCGAGGCGAGAAAAGAGAAGTACAGCAGGGCACGTAGCTCTTTTGAAATTCCAAATTTCCACGAAGCCATCTTGTAGCATCTGACCCTCCCCACCGCCCCCAACCCCCCGACTTCACGCACCTTGCCTCGAGACATATTTCTTGACTTACTGAGGTCACAGAAAAAAGGGTAGGCATCCCTTAAACTGACCAGTTGACCATTTGGAGAAGTCCATGGCTCTGAGAGTGGGCAAAGAAACAGTTTCATGCTTTCCCGGGGGGCACTAGTTCTTTCTCCTTGACCATAAAGTTGGAGGTGAACCACTGCCACCAAATCCATTCGACTGCCTCCAGACCCAAACTGGACCCTCTCTCAAACCTTCTGTGGGGAGACAGAGAAGCTCCTTCACGATGGGATGGGTCTAAGTGGTTAGGACGGAAAGTCATGGCGGGCACAGGGTCGCTTTGTGCGGCGACGTGTCATAGGGAAGAGGAGTAGATCAGACACCCCATATTTATGGAAGTGGGCATCTCCTAAATATACATTTTCAGCCTTTAAGGCTGGACTAAAAATATGAATTGCATTTATTTCCTTCGAATAAAGCCTTTTTACACAGTAAGTGCTTAATAAATACTACTGCTACAATATAGTTCTGTGTTTTCTCAGAACGGGCACTGTCAGCTAAGTTGACTTTCAGCTGGGGCTGGTGCAAGAGAAGCAGAATTATTAGGAAGCCACTAAGGAGAAAAAAAATCTTGCCAACATTTTGGTCCTCTAACACCACTGACAGGCTAACACCAAAGGAAAACCTGAAAAAAACAGCTAGATTTGACTAGTAATCCGCAACTTGCATCATAGCACCACAGGAAAAGGACTAGGGTATTAGAAACTTTAACCAATCAGACAGGGAACTCTGGGTGGGAAGCCCACCCATATGATTAAATAGTGAGGCCATGCTAGAAAAGAAGTAAACAGTTGGAGACGAACAGTTCTTAAACAACTCAGTGAACAATCAGTCAGTTCTACTTCTCCCTTGGCAAGCTTCTAAGACACCCAAAAACCCTTCAGAGAGATGGAACATTGCACACTTTTGTTACTGGGCTTCCCAAGTCTCTGCAACTCTTATTTTTAAATCAGGATTTTTTTTCCCCGAGAACCAGAGAGTGGAATACGACTTTCATTTCTCCAAAAGGACAACGCTCGCATATGGGCCCAAGAGGGACAAAAGAGACCAAGATGGGGTTATTTACCTTGCTGAATTCCTCCCAGGAGTTGCTCCATGTCCAGTAGTGAGCTTTATATTGCCCAACTCTTACCGCCATCATTTCATTGCCTCGGTAGTAGAATATTGGTCTGCAGGAAACAACAGGATTGGTGGGGTGCGGGGAAGAGAAAAAGCAAGAAGGGAGGAGAAACGGTTACGGCCGCACGAGGAACACAACCCCCTAAACAAGAGGCTTCTGAACATGCCGAGATAAGGGAGACACACTCTCCAACGGAGCCTGACTCCTGAATCAAATTCAGAGCAGAAACAGATGGCCTTCTAACAGCCACAACTGCAAGGTTTTTCTATTAGCGTTTTTTAAAGTGGTCATCAAGTGGAGATATCACATTGTGCAAAAATGAAACATTATACAACTCAGCTCCCAGGGACAGTTAATCTTTACACTATCAAACCCTGTAATTGCCCATACAGAGTGCAGTGATTTAAATACTGAACATCTTAGAAGACTTGGAGGGGAGTGGAGCAAGAAAGAGGGATCTTAAAACGCAGGAGGGTGATGGGGTGGGATTCTCAGAACAGAAAATGGTCAGGCTCCTGTTTGCGGGAGAAAGTGGTAAGGTGAATAACCCAGCTGGAACAAGGAGTAGGCAGGCAGAATGAGTGGAAGTTGGAACTGCTTTCCCCCCTGCCCCACTCAAATGGTATTTGCTAGCACTTTCTGTGGGTGGGGCACTGTACTAAGTGCTGGGGTAGAGACAAGATAATCACCTTGGACCCAGTCCATGTCTCACATGGGGCTCACAGTCTGCATCCCCATTTTACATATGAAGTAACTGAGGCACAGAGAGGTTAGGTGACTTGCCCAAGGCCTCTCAGAAGACAAGTGGTCCAAAAGAGAAGTACAGCAGGGCATGTAGCTCTTTTGAAATTCCGAATTTCCACGAAGCCATTCTGATAGAGATGAAGCCGCAGAGAGCTTGCTCCTTTTTAGCTGGGCCCACACTGATTTCTTGTAGCATCTGCCCCCCCGCCAGCCCCCAGCCCCCCGACTTCATGCACCTTGCCTCGAGACATATTTCTTGACTTACTGAGGTCACAGAAAAAAGGGTAGGCATCCCTTAAACTGACCAGTTGACCATTTGGAGAAGTCCATGGCTCTGAGAGTGGGCAAAGAAACAGTTTCATGCTTTTCCGGGGGGCACCAGTTCTTTCTCCTTGACCAAAAAGTTGGAGGTGAACGACTGCCACCGAACTGGATAATAGTAATAATGATGGTATTTGTTAAGCGCTTACTATGTGTTACTAGAGCCCAGGTCTCCAGACTTCTAATCCCAGCTCCACCACTTGTCTGCTGTGTGACCATGGGCAAGTCACAACTTCTCTGGGCCTCGTCGGTAAAACGGGGATTAATATGGGGGATTCATTTCCCGAGTAGCAGGGAATGAGACAACAAGCTTATTCTGTTGCCGAGAGTGGGTGGTTCTTGGTGCACGGAACCCAAGTGGTGCTGCTGACCCAACACCCACCCTGCTGTTCCGGCTTCTGTTCGCTTTCCCTGTTCACTGACAGCTTTCCTGGATGGAGGCTAGACAGTGAGTTCTGGAACAGGAATGTGTATTTCCCCCACTTATTCCAGCCTCCACACTTTTATTAAAAAAAAAAAAAAAACAGAACGCAGGGAACTTGTCTCATGCGGTCATCTCCGACCTATAGCGACTCCATGGACCCAGCTCTCCCAGACGTCCCACCTCCATGTGCAATCGTTCCGGTAGTGGATCCATAGAGTTTCCTTGGTAAAAATCCGGAAGTGGTTTACCACTGCCTTCTTCCGTGCGGGAAACTTCAGTCTCGGCCCTAGACTCTCTCCCGTGCTGCTACTGCCCAGCACAAGTGGGTTTTGACTTGTAGCAGACTGCCTTCCACTCGCTAGCCGATCGTCCTCCATTCGCTAGCCACTGCCCAAGATAGGAATGGAAATGGGCGGCCCTCGTCTTGACTCTCCCTCCCATAGCCGAGACTGGTAGAGGACTGGAAACTCTCAAGGTGTGATCCTGATAGAGGGAATCCCCTTATCTTCTCCACATAGGCACACTGCCCCTTGAAGCCTGTCCCAGCCCCAGGTTCACTAACAGCAATACGTTTGATGCCCCAAAACTTCAGAGGTCGCTTTCTACAAAACCTCTCCTCCCTTTCCGCCCCTGTTCACCCGTGTGAAATATTTGGAAAGAGCCCGGGCTTTGGGGTCCGAGATCATGGGTTCAAATCCCGGCTCTGCCGGCTGTCAGCTGCGTGACTTTGGGCGAGTCACTTCACTTCTCTGTGCCTCAGTTACCTCATCTGTAAAATGGAGATGAAGACTGTGAGCCCCCTGTGGGGCAACCTGATCACCTTGTAACCTCCCCAGCGCTTAGAACAGCGCTTTGCACATAGTAAGATCACCTTGTAACCTCCCCAGCGCTTAAAACAGTGCTTTGCACATAGTAAGCACTTAACAAGCGCCACCATTATTATTATTATGCTTGCCGATTATCCAGGGTTTTTCTTCTTATCATCATCATCATCATTATTATTATATTTGTTAAGTACTTACTATATATATATGTTTGTACATATTTATTACTCTATTTATTTTACTTGTACATATTTATTCTATTTATTTTATTTTGTTAATATGTTTTGTTTTGTCTCCCCCTTCGAGACCATGAGCCCGCTGATGGGTAGGGACCGTCTCTACATGTTGCCAACTCGTACTTTCCAAGCGCTTAGTACAGTGCTCTGCACACAGTAAGCGCTCAATGAATACAACTGAATGAATGAATGTATGAATTTGCAAAGTAACAATTACCAGGAGGGTTTTAAAAGCCAGCAGCTTTGAAAACGGTGGTGGGAGAGAAGGCGGGGGGTGGGTGGAGGCACGTGCAAATGTGTTCGGGGAGCTCCGTTCCGGGCCGTAACTAACCTGTCAATCAACTTGCCCTGCAGGATGGCAGGTAGAAGGTCAATGCCGTCAATCTCCCTGTCGCTGGGAGGCTTTAGACCCGCCAGGGACAGGCTGGTAGTGAAGAGATCCATCACATTGCCCAGCTGGTGACTCACCTGAAATCGACAGGGCAACAACGTGACAAGCGCAAGGACATTCCTTCCCGTCCCCAGGCAGCGGGGTGGGGGGAGGGTTGAAGACAAGGGCTCATGTGTTTATTTTAATACATCTACTGTACACATTCTAACAGTTCGTTCCCCTTATCTTTTGCACCAATGTTTCCTAGAATTTAGCTTTACCTTCTCTTCTGGGGTCCTTATTTTCCTCCCCACCATTCACTCTCCATTTGGCAATATTTTCTCCTAATTTTCCCCTTTCCGATAGGAAAACCTCCTGGCCATCTTGGGCCTCAGAATCCAATAAAATGGCTAGTGCCTCGGGTGGGTCCTCCATTTTGGTAGCCGGGAAGAGGTTCTCGAGGTCTGAGTTTGATCGGGGTGGGGGGGGGGGGGCCTGGGCTGGTCAGAGGGGTCCCGGGCCAGCCCTGAAGCTGCCCCTTTAGGGGAGGATCAGGATTCCCAGATCAGGCCAAATTCCTGGTTGTTTTTTGTACAAAGGACGATCCAGGGTTTCTTGGCTAGCATCAGCCAAGGGGTGATGCTTCAGGGGCGGCGGGCATGGCCAGAGTACAACCCATGGAAGACTGAATGAGTGTTCTCTGCCCCCAATTTCTACAAACCTTTACCTCCAAGCCTGGTGTGGATTCACCCAGCCTCTCTCCCCCACACCCTGCCAATCAATCACCTGAATAATTGCGGTCTCCTTGATCAACACTCTAACTATAGGCCAGCCTCCCCAGAACCATCAAGCTACCTCACCTGTTTTGAATAATAATAATAAATAATAATAATGGCATTTGTTAAGCGCTTACTATGCGCAAAGCACTGTTCTAAGTGCTGGGGAGGACACAAGGTGATCAGATTGTCCCATGTGGGGCTCACAGTCTTCACCCCCATTTTACAGATGAGGTAACTGAGGCACAGAGAAGTTAAATGACTTGCCCCAAGTCACACAGCTGACAAGTGGCGGGGCCAGGATTTGAACCCATGACTTCTGCCTCCGAAGCCTGAGCTCTTTCCATTGAGCCATGCTGCTTCTCTAAATGACTTTAAACACTTTACGATTTACATCACCTCTGCTCCCTTCCTCTTCTTCCTGCCATTCAATCTATGGTGTTTATTGAGTGCTTACTGTGCGCAGAACGCTGTGCAAAGCACTTGGGGGAGTACAGTCTACACTGCAGGTTGGAGAGCTGCAACAAGGAAGTGAGATTTTAGGAGCTGAGTTTGCATTAACACATGAAGACTCACCCCCTACATTGTGGGTTAGGAACCCCTGAGCTGCCTAAAGTCATGCAAATATATGGGAAGGAGCAAAATAAATGATTCTACAGAGGAGGTGATTTTGCACGTTCTGCTGATGCACTTGGTGGGGGACTGCTTATAATGAAGTGACTATCCACAGCCTGACGTGGTCCATGAATCTTCAGGTGATTAACTAATGCAATCCAGTCGGCAAACAGACACTAAGAAATGATTTAAACAGAGCAACAGTTTGAACGTGATAAGTGCTTATTGCAACCCGGGGCTCAGCGGTCCACACTTTCTCCATCCTAGGAGAAGTCCCCAAACCTTCCTCATGAGAGACAGGCCAGGCTGACCATTCAGCAAAGAGAAAGGGCCACTGTCCCGAACACTTCTGACAGACCGAAGGGTCCCTGACTTAGACAGAGAGCCCACTGGGCGACGGCTGTGTTTACCTTGCTTTCTAGAGCTCGGAACGCACCGCTAAGGCTCAATAACTGCTTGTCGATAACAAACGCATGAATAATAATGATTTTCCTCCGTTTTCCAAAAATAGCGTCCTCACCGAGATGCTGCGCTTTTGGTCTCAAACTTTAAAAGCCACTTCATCATCTGAAGCCTTCAATCCACGGCATCACCTGGCAAATTGCTGGGTGCACTTCGGAATCGGTTAGACAAGGGCTGTACTCTCCCGTCACCCCGAGCTCCAGGAAGCAGACTACACAAAGTAGTGGGGGCTAATTACGGCAAAGCACCGAGACGAGTTGGAGTGGGTGCTTTTCTCCTCGTTGGGCTCCTCCAGGAGCGGCTACGGGACGCTTAGCTGGAGCCTGCTTCTTCATTCCCCTTTCAGACCGAAATCCAGGGTGGCTTAAGAAAAAGGCATCCGCTGGGACCCACGTAATTTGGACGGACTCTCTACCTTGGGCCACACTAAAGATTCCCATCCTCGACTAAATTAAAAGGCTTTCTCCCTACAGAACGCGGTTGCACGGATACGTCCGACTAGCTGCTTAATATAAAGCCTCCCAAACCCAAGCTGTTGAACTCCAGGAAGTGGGGAATAAAAAGAGAAGCTGCTGTAATTTCCTCTGATGCACAGCGGAGACCAGAGGACAGGCTATTTTAATGAGGAAATTAGGCGTTTCGGTTTTGCATCCAGCGAAGGCAACCTCTTTCCGTTCCCTTCCATTCCCCCACCTCAAAAGAGCCTCCATGTTGGCATCACTGAGTCCCAGAGATCAGCCTTCTTAAAACCATTTCTCCTTGGGGTGTGGGAGAGGGTAGGTGGGATGCCGCCCCCCCCAAGATCCCACCTTTCCCATCCAAGCAGAGCTGATCGAACACCTCTTGTTATCTGAGGATACGGAGATGAGCGGCCCAGGCTAATTTAGACGGAAGGGGTTTGAAGAAATAAGGGAAGAAACCCACTTGTGAATACCGTCCCTACAATTAGTCATTTTGTGCTTTCCAAGGCAAACTCTCTCTCTCCTTCAGTCCACACTCCCATAGTCTGGACATTTAGCTTAACAGGCAGAACATGGGCTGGATCCTTTAGGCAGAGACGCTGCCCAGACAGTCCTGTTGTAAGCCATGCCTGCAACATTATCGAATTTACACAATGCATTGTGACAGTCCTGTGGGGCTATCGCTGACTCCTCGTACCGGCCCTCATTAAACATAACCAGATGGAGATCGCTGACTTTAATCAGCCAATTATGTCCCCGGTCTCAGACGAACATTCCTCCGCATGGAGGAGAAACTTCTTAAGGAAATTAAACACATATGCCACAGCCATTTGGATTTATCTGTGTACAGCAGCACGATGAGGGGGAGGGGAAATAAAGGTTAATATCTGTAAAAATAGAGGAAAAACAAAACAATCATTTTTTCCTACTCTTTCATTCCAGTCTTCCCTCAGTTGAAAAAAGGAGGAAATTTTTTTAAAAAAAAACAGAAAGCCTCCCCCTTTTTGTTATGTTTCTGGACTAGAGATGCTAAGGTAGGGAGAGAAGGGTTGGGGGGAAGAGGGGGTGAGAGAGAAAGAAAGAGAAAGAGAGAGAGCGCACTAGCTATATCAGATAGTCCTCGTATCAGTAAGGAACAGCTGGCAGTACGCACGTAAGAAGCTCTCTTTTTAATATAAACTCTCAGTGTACACATAACGTCTTTAAGAAAATGAAATCCTTTAGCTGTGGGCCACGTAGCGAGAATAGTCACCACCACTGCTGTTATCAGTGCTTTCAAGCTTTAACTCTGAATCAAAGGCGACAATTAATAAAGTCGCCCCCGCCAGGAATGGAAAAGGGGGAAAGCTAAATATTTGAAACTGGGTGAACAAATGTCAGGGTGTTTTTAAATAAAATCCTTTCACAGTTATCACAGCGAGCAGACCTGATATCCCTGTCTAATTCAATTTCAATTTGTGCCCCATGGGAGACGGTGAAGAAAAGGTTGCAATGCTGTCTTTGGCTTGATATGTTCTTTTCTCCTTCAGGGAGCAGGAAGCAGAGGGAGATTGGGGAGAGGCGGGAGGCGGGGGAAAGACTCAAAATACCACAATGTAAATCTCATCCACCTCGATCCTTCCAGAAGGCAGACATGATGTGGGGAATTTTTTAATGTTTACTTGTTTTGAATTCAGTGAAACTGGGAAAAGAAAAAGATATACGGGATTTCTGAGGTATAAGAGTGTGAAGGAGGGTGCCCAGTCAGACATATAAATTGGAGCCTTCTGTGTCTAAGCAGCGCCTCTCTGCTCACAAACCATTAAGCTAGAAGCCAAACGTAACTTATGGACCTGGATTAAAACAATGCGTCTCTCCGACTCCTCAACTGCTAACAGAATTCACAAAAGCCTCTCTGGCGCCGTTCCCAACAGAATGATCCGTAAACTAGCTTAGTGATTAGCCGGTCCCCATCCATTGGCTTGGTAACGCAAAGATGTTCCCTTTGGAGATGGGTCAGACGACGGGAAAGGGGACAATGGACCATACGGACGGGACTTGCAACAAGCTGTGACCTCCGCAACAAGGCTGCTGTTTTCAGTTTTGAGACTCTGATATACCAGCCAGCAGCAGCCTAGCTTCAGCAGTCCCTGTTCCTTTAGAGAAAAAGGAACACAAGGCAACTAAGTACCCTCACTCTCACCCCCTCCAGCCCCGCAGACTGAATTTTTCTGGGACAAAAACAAGAAGCTATTAAATAAGGGATGACACCGCATTTATGTGTACTCTCCCAAGCACTTAGTACAGTGTTCTGCACACAGTAAGCACTCAACATTGATAATATGAGATAATGGTAATAACATTACTTGTTAGGTGCTTACTATGTGTCAAGCACTGTTCTAATCGCTGGGTGGATACAAGATAATCAGGTTGGAAAAAGTCCCTGTCCCACATGAGGCTCAGACTGTAAAACGGAGTAGGATTTAATCTCCATTTTATAGATGAAGAAACTGAGGCACAGAGAAGTTAAGTGATGTGTTCCAGGTCACACAGCAGACCAGTGGCAGAACCCAGGGCCCCTGGCTCCCAGATCCACCCGGTCGTGCTGCTTCTTTAATTACCCTAAAACTAGATTAGACGAAAAATCTTAGGATTCTTCCAGTCTGGAAAGAAGAAGGTCGAAATGAAACATGATTGAAACCTACAAAACCGTGTAGACTGTGTGAATGGGGTGAGCAGCAAACTGTTCTTCACTGAATCCTACAATACCAGACGGCCAGTGGAAGCCCACTTAAAACAGATGAAAGGGCACACATCTTCACACATTGAGTTTGGTAAGCACACAGAATTCCCTAAACATATGTTGTGCAGGCTGAATTTCCACAGGTTCAGGAGGGGTTGGCATAAATTCATGGACAAGTGGATCATAATGTGTTATACAGGGAAAGTACCTCCAACTCGGTTATTTCGCCGCAGACCTCTCATCCACATCCTGCCTCTGGCCTGGAATACCCTTCCTCCTCATACCCAACAGACAATTACTCTCCCCCGCTTCAAAGTCATCCAAGGCACATCTTCCAAAAGGCCTTCCCCAATTAGGTCTTCCTCTGTTCCCATTCCCTTCTTCATCACTCTTGTACCTGGATTTGCGAATTTTACTCACCCCTCCCTCAGCCCTACAGCACTTATGTGCGTATCTGTAATTTATCTGTATTAACGTCTGTCTCTCCCTGTAGACTGTAAGCTCAATGTTAGCAGGGAACATGTCTACCAACCCTGTCATACTATTCTCCCAAGTCGTACTCTATTCTCCCAAGCTCTCTGCCCCTCTCAGGGTCGCACCTGGAGAGTTTCCAGTACTCCACCAGTCTCGGCTACGGGAGGGAGAGTCAAGCAGAGGCCTACTCGTTTCATTTCCAGGTTGGCCAGTGGCTAGCGAGTGGAAGGCACTCGGCTACAAGTCAAAACTCACCCGTGCTGGCAGCAGCAGCATGGGAGAGAGTCGAGGGTGGAGACAAATTCACTGAGCGGAAGGAAACACTGCCGTATTTTTACCAAGAAAACTCTATTGAAACACTACCAGAACGACTGCAGATGGAAAGTGGGGCGTTCTGGGAAAGATGTGCCCGTGGTTTCGCTATGGGTCGGAAACCACTCGACGGCATAAGACAAGACAAGCTCTCTGCACAGAATAGCTGCTCAATAAATACAAGTCACTGATTGAAAGTCAGACATACCGGATGGTTCATTCCTATCGTTATTGTGGATTGCGAGGTGGTGCTACATCCTGTTGCCAATCAACCAACAGTACTTATTGAACACCTACTGTGTGCTAGAGCACTGTACAAAATGCTTTGGGGAAAACAGAATTAGTAGCCATGATCCCTGCCCTCGTGAAGCTTACAATTTAGTAGGGGGAGATGGACATTAAATAAACTGCAGGGGGTAAAGAGTTTAAAGAGATGTACTTCAGTGGTCTGGGGGGATAGGAGGTGAGAGTAGCCAAGTGCTTACATGACACTTATGTGCTAAAGTGACTGTAAAGAGGATGGAGGGTGGGGAGATGAAACATTTGAGAAATCATTTGGGGTAGGCATCCTAGAGAAAAGGTGATTTCAATCAACTAATCAATCATATTTATTAAGCATTTACTGTGTGCAGAGCACTGTTCTAAGTGCTTGGGAGAGTACCAAACAACAGAGTTGGTAGACACCTTCCCTGTCCACAATGAGGTTACAGTGTAGAGGGGGAGACAGAAATTAATGTAAATACATGATTTCAAGGTATTTTCATAAATCCTTTGGGGTTGAGGGTGGGGTGAATACCAAATGTCCAAAGAGTACAGATACGAGTGCATATATGACGCAGAAGGAGAGAGAGTCAGGGAAGGGGGCTTAATTGGGGAAGGCCTCTTGAATAAGGCTTTGAAGGTGGGGAGAGTGGTGGTCTGTCATACATGGAGTAAGACGGAATTCCAGACCAGAGGACAGGGCTTTCCGAAGAGCTTTGAAGATGGAGAGATCCAAGCTCGTTATGGGCAGGGAACGTGTCTGCTAATTTTGTTATGTTGTACTCTCCCTTGAGCTTAGTACAATGCTCTGTACACAGTAAGCATTCAATAAATATAGTTGATTAATGTGAACGAGGAGGAAGCTCAGGCAGGAAGGAGGACATTCATTGATTCATTCAATCATATTTACTGAGCGCTTACTGTGTGCAGAGCACTGTACTAAGCGCTTGGGAAGTACAAGTAAGCAACATATAGAAACGGTCCCTACCCAACAATGGGCTCACAGTCTAGAAGGGGGAGAGGGACAACAAAACAAAACATGTAGACAGGTGTAACGTAGACATGTGTACCTTCACATACCATTTCTTTTTTGAAATTGCGAGTCATTTCACTGAAGCTCTCGCAAGGACTTTAGGATGGAAGTTTGTTCTAGCTTTCCGGTAAGAATGATCAGAATCAGTATTTTTTTTTAATTTAATGCCCTCTGTATGGAGGGCAGGACATGAACAAGGGGCTGGCAGCAGGAGAGACTGAACAAGGTATGGTATGTAGGTGGGCTGGAGAGAAACAAAACATGTGATATGGGGTGTACCGGGAGAACAGAAGCGAACAAGTAGGAGAGAATGATCTGACTGAGTGCTTTAAAGCTGATGGTCTAGAGTTTCCAATCGATATGGAGAGAAATGGATAGCCATTGAAGGCTTTTTAGGAGATGTGTGCAGAATGACATTTCAGAAAAATGATCCAGGCAGTAGTGTGCAGTGAGGTCTGGCGAGGGGAAAGACGGAAGGCAGGGGTCAGTGAGGAGGCTGATGCAGAAGTCAAGTCGGGATATAACAAATGTCTGGACCAGCAGAGTGGCTGAATGGTTGGAGAGGAGGTGGCAGCTTCTGGAATGATAGGATATGCCATAAGACTGAATATGGAGACTGAAAGAAGGGATAACGTCAGGGTTTCGGGTTTGAGAGACGGAAATGACAATGGTGTTGTCAACAGTAATGGGAAGGTATAGCGGAGGAGAGGATTTGGGAGCTAAGATAGGGAGATAGGCCACACTTCTTCTCAAATGACCATTAATATTCTTGAAATAAAAGCACCAAGAGGTCAACCCCTACTTCCCGGCCATGCCTTAATTAGGGTACTGTCTGGGATTCGACAACTTGAACAAGATGGGGCAAATCTGAAAAAGGTCCAGCAGAAACCTAGAGAAATGAAGAAAGGGTCAGGAAATAGGGCCAATGAGGAGAAAGGAATTGACTTTTTAAAAAACTTGCAGTGAACACTAAGGTACAACCTAATAACGGTTTTCAAGCATAAAACACAAAAAACTAATTCGGCAAAATTAGTCTGCAAAAAAAAATCTGTCCATATGGACGTCATTTTCCCCGACACACTAATCTTTTAAACAAGGAGACTCAAGATGGGCACACGAAACAGGTCACGCTACTGATAAGCAGCATGGCCTAATAATAGTAATAATAATGATGGAATTCATTAAGTGCTTACTATGTGCAAAGCACTGTTCTAAGCGCTGGGGAAATTACAAGGTGATCAGGTTGTCCCATGGTGGGCTCACAGTCCTAATCCCCATTTTCCAGATGAGGTAACTGAGGTCCAGAGAAGTTAAGTGACTTGCCCAAAGTCACACAGCTGACAAGTGGTGGAGCCGGGGTTTGAACCCATGACCTCTGACTCCAAAGCCCGGGCTCTTTCCACTGAGCCACGCTGCTCTCGTAGTGGAAAGAGCACAGGCTTGTCTGCTGTGTGACCTTGGGCAAGCCACAACTTCTCTGTGCCTCGGTGACCTCATCTGCAAAACTGGGATTAAGACGTGAACCCCCAAGAGGGACATGGACTATGTCCAACCTGATAAGCCTGTATTTACCCCAGAGCTCAGTACAGTGTGTAGCACACAGCAAGCGTTCAACAAATACCATTAAAAATACGTGTGCGCAAACAAAATATATCAATCCAGTCAGGTACATATGCACATCGATCAATGGTATTTATTGAACGCTTACTGTGTGCAGAGCACTGTACTAAGCACTCGTGAGAGTTCAATACAAAGTTGGTAGACAGGTCTCTAGCCCACAAGGAGCTTATAGGCTAGATGACTGTACATAGTCACATATTCAGTCACATTGGTGAGGGAGGTAAATTGCTGGGTGGAGATGAGTTCCCTGAAGGAAGGGAATGTGTACCCTGTACCTTCCACTTGTTGTGCGCTCCAAGCGTTTAGTATTGTGCTTTATATTAAATACATGCCACTCAATAAATGCCGCCAATTGCTTGAGAGCTTGGACCAAGCTCTGCTCAGTTGGGGAAGGGATCATGGAGAAGGTGAATGTGAGTTGAGTTCTGAAGGAGAGAGGACCCAGAGACAAGAGGATCGCACACAGACTGTAAGCTCACTGTGGGCAGGGAAGGTGTGTTTACTGTTTACTCTCCCAAGTGCTTAGTACAGTGCTCTGCGCTCAATAAATACAATTGAATAAGGATGGCAGTAAGGCAGTCACTGGGAAATGAGGGCCCTGAGATAGCAAGCTAGGAGAAGGCCTTTTAAGTCCATTAACTGCAGTCTGAATTTGCGGCATAGGGAAGCAACAGGCAGTTTAGAGCATGGAGCCAGAGAGTAGAATGACTGAAGAGGTGTTTGAGGAAAATCGCTTCGGCAGCCCGTGCTTCCGCAGCGTCAACAGATTCCAGGGGCAAACAAAGTGAACCACGGGTGTGTACTTTTCCCTCTCATTCCACAAGTAAGGCTGGGCCGAAACAGAGAAGAGCACCAGCTCAAGAATAAAGCTCCCAGTTGTTGGGTCTGAGACCAGTCACTCAATCAATGGTATTTACTGAGTGCTTACTGAAGGCAGAGAACTGTACTAAACACTTGGAAAAGTACAATACAGGAGAGTTGAAAGACATGTTCCCTGTCCACAGTGAGTTTACAGTCTAGAGGCGGAGTCAGAGCTCGAATCTGGGCCCTTGTAGAGCTAGAGTGTGAGACACTCTTGGCACACTGGGTGTTTAATCAATGCTGAACAATAATGGACATTTATTACTAATAATAATCAGGCCTCTCTGTTTTGCTTTACCCCTATCTTTCATCTACCTAGTGACATCTCACACAAATACTATTATAAATATTATTTATTTTATTAGTATGTTTGGTTTTGTTCTCTGTTTGCCCCTTTTAGACTGTGAGCCCACTGTTGGGTAGGGACTGTCTCTATATGTTGCCAATTTGTACTTCCCAAGCGCTTAGTACAGTGCTCTGCACACAGTAAGTGCTCAATAAATACGATTGATGATGATCCCTTACTTCCTCAGGTGCCTGAGGCAACTGAGTTATCCCCCTCATTTCTCAGATGGCACCAATAAGGTTCAAACAGGTTAAGTGGATTTTCCAGAATCAAACAGAAGAGGTCCTAGAATGGTGCTCTCCCTACCCATTACGGTTATCAATGACTCAAGAAGAGATCTTTAATTGGGGATTTATCTTTGGACAAGTGAAATTTCATTTCCAGAGATGGGCCATAAGGTTTGCAAGATTTTGCTTCCTCCGGGGGAATATCCGTGTGCCAAGGGACAACGGTACCTAGTGGGAAGAGGACAAATCTGGAAGTCAGAAGACTCTGGTTCAAATCCCAGCTCTGTCACTGGCCTGCTGGGTGATCGTGGGTAAGTCATTTAACCTCCCCTCACTTCCCTTGTCTGGAAAATGTGGATAACATAACTGCTCTCCCTCTCTCTTGGATTTTGAGTCCTGTGTGTGGAGCAGAGAATGTCTAATCTGATTGCTATATCTGGTTTAATGCTTAGCACATAGTAAATGTCTAATAAATACCATTATTATTATTATTACTATTAAATATGTCGGAAGAGGGGAAATCATTTTTGGAGTCCAAACCTGCTTGAGGCAGAAGGAAAGAGGACAGAGCACAGGTCTGGGAATCAAGAGAACTGGAATCTGAATTATTTACCCTCTCTGGGACTCAATTCTCCTCAACTACAAAATGAGAATCATGCCCGCCTTGACTGAAGGACAAGAAACACATTCTCTTTTCTGGATTTTTTTAATGGTATTTTTTAAGTGCTTGTTACGTGTCAAGCACTGTTCTAAGCATCGAGGCAGATACAAGTCAATCAGGTGGGACACAGTCCTTATCCCACATGGGGCTCGCAGTTCAAGGTATTCAATCCCCATTTTACAGATGAGGCAATTGAGGTACTGAGAAGTTAAAGTGACTTGCCCAAAGTCACACAGTAGGAATGTTGGAAGGGTAAAACAAGATAATGGCTATAAAAGTGCTATGGAAAAAAAAATCAAAGCTCGACATAAATTCAAAATTTAAAATTACAAGAAGACCTCCAGAAATTATTCTGAACCCGTAATAGCTCTACTTGAAGATCCCCAAGTCCTAAATCTTGATTTTTTAAATAATAATAGTAATAACGATAGCATTTATTAAGCACTTACTATGTGCAAAGCACTGTTCTAAGCGCTGGGGAGGTTACAAGGTGACCAAGTTGTCCCATGTGGGGCTCACAGTCTTCATCCTCATTTTACAGATAAGGTCACTGGGGCACAGAGAAGTGAAGTGACTTGCCCAAAGCCACCCAGCTGAAAGGTGGCAGAACCGAGATTTGAACCCATGACCGCAGACTCCAAAGCCCGTGCTCTATTCACTGAGCCACGCTGCTTCTCTTTTGGAGAGCTCTAATAGTGTAGAATGGGCTAATATGCCCACAGTATTCACTTACTTGTCCGGCAGCTATGTGTCCCGGCCACCAGGCAATGGCTGGTTCTCTCATGCCACCTTCAAAGGTGGTTTGTTTCCCACAGAGAAAGGGGCCATTACTGCCTCCTGGAAGAATGGAGAATTATACCAGATTTGAAAACAAGATACCCCCAAAACCCCAAAGAGACAACTTGGAACTTCACTTTCCCTAAGGTGACGCGTTGGGTTTTTCCCCTGAGGAGGCCGAGAAACTGAATGCGTGTGGTACGGGGAGTCCAAGCTGCAACCCGAGGATCACAACATACACCAGTGGCTCAGTGGAAAAGAGCCCAGGCTTTGGAGTCAAATTCCGGCTCCGCCACTTGTTAGCTGTGTGACTTTGGGCAAGTCACTTGACTTCTCTGGGATTCAGCTGCCTCATCTGTAAAATGGGGATGAAGACTGTGAGCCCCCCGTGGGACAACCTGATAACCTTGTAACAAGCACTTAGAACAGTGCTTTGCACATAGTATGCGCTTAAATGCCACTATATTATTATTATTATTATTTTTATTATTATTATTATTATACTACATGCTTCTCCAGACTCTCTTGGGTGTCGGCTAAATAACCACCCAGGGCAAAGTAGAAAACAAAGATCCTGGAACGCTGCGAAGGAAGCAGATCTGAGAAAACTTGTTCTTTCAATGGCTTTAAGCAAAGCAAGGAACATACCGAGCGGCAGTAAATCACAAAGGCTAGGAATTTTCCACAATTGTTTGAAAGGTTTTTCGAGGCCCCAAACAAGGGCTCCCTATGTAAGAACTGAAATACGTGGCATGTTGGCTCAATGTTGGCAGAAGATTCAGAAAACCTTCAAGCAGTCAGACAAAAGACATCGATGGGGATGTAGAAACCAAGGGGGCTTTGTGCGCTGCCAATAAAGCAACTGAGAAGCAGCATGGCTTAGTGGATAAACCATGGGCAGGGGAGTCAAAAGGACCTGACCTCTAAACCCAACTTTGCCACTTGTCAGCTGTGTGACCATGGGCAGGTCGCTTCACTTCTCTGTGCCTCAATTATTCCCCATTTTACAGATGAGGTAAGACTGTGACCCCCGTGTGGGAGATGGACCGTGTCCAACTGGATTAGGTTGTATCTACCCCAGCACTTAGTACAGTGCCTGGCACCCAGTAACCACGTAATTACCATTAAAAAAAACTCCCTCAAACTGTAGGACGGATTGGGGGAATACCCCTATCTATACCTTCTCATTTCTCCTTCTGCTTAAAAAGAAGTCAGCATTAGCTGGCAAGGCAGTGTTGTAAATGGGCAACCTTCTGAATGGGTGCACACATGGGAAAAATGAATGTCAGACACTTACCCTGCTCTGGACTTGAAATGAGAGCAGCTCCATTATCCGATGTGAAAAACACAAATGTGTTCTCACTGATACCCAGTTTCTGAAGGAATTTCAGGATTTTTCCAATGCTGTCATCAATTTCCCGCACTGCATCCCCATAACTACAGAAAGAGGGACAATAAATTGATTGAGGGACAAGAAACACGTTCTCTTTTCCGGATTTTTTAAATGGTATTTTTTAACTGCTTGTTACGTGTCAAGCACTGTTCTAAGCATTGAGGTAGATACAAGTCAATCAGGTGGGACACAGTCTCCGTCCCACAAGGGGCTCACAGTTCAAGGTGTTCAATCCCCATTTTACAGATGAGGCAATTGAGGCACTGAGAAGTTAAAGTGACTTGCCCAAAGTCACGCACCAGGCAACTGGTGGAGCCGGAAGGAAAACCAGGTCCTCTGATGCCCATGGCCGTGATCTTTCCACTAGGCCACACTGCTTCTCTGTTATTCACTGACCAACAAAAGTCAAATTACAGGTTAATAAGATGGGTTGACTGTGATCACTGGGCAGTTACTTCCATCTTTCAGGAGACGAATCTAGCAAAAACTCCTCACTCTCGGCTTTAAGGCTGTCCATTACCTCAACCCCTCCTACCTCACCTCCCTTCTCTCCTTCTCCAGCCCAGCCCGCACCCTCCGCTCCTCTGCCGCTAACCTCCTCACTGTGCCTCGTCCTCGCCCGTCCCGCCGTCGATCCCCGGCCCATGTCCTTCCCCTGGCCTGGAATGCCCTCCCTCCACACATCCGCCAAGTTAGCTCTCTTCCTCCCTTCAAAGCCCTACTGAGAGCTCACCTCCTCCAGGAGGCCGTCCCAGACTGAGCCCCCTTCTTCCTCTCTTCCTGCCCGTCACCCCCGTCCTACCTCCTTCCCCTCCCCACAGCACTTTTATATATTTGTACAGATTACTCTATTTTACTTGTACATATTTACTATTCTATTTTGTTAATGATGTGCATATAGCTTTAATTCTGTTTGTTCTGACGATTTTGACACCTGTCTCCACGTTTTATTTTGTTGTCTGTCTCCCCCTTCTAGACCGTGAGCCCGTTGCTGGGTAGCGATCATCGCTATATGTTGCCAACCTGTACTTCCCAAGCGCTTGGTCCAGTGCTCTGCACACAGTAAGCGCTCAATAAATACTACTGAATGAATAAATGAATGAAAGAAGCCCAGAGAAGCTGAGGTCCCGAGTCACCAAGTCGGTCAGAGGCCAAGCGGTCTCTAGAGAGCTGTACTGATGACCTGGCAGACCGACTGCTCCAAGACTGTCTCAGAGAAACAAAGGTTGTGGCTTTCTCCAGCACACGACAGCAGGGAAGGAATACGAAGTCACTTACCGTCCTCTCTGGCTGGTGCCCAAGAAAGGTTTTGAAGCGTAAACAGGCGCGTGGGTAGCATCAATGGCCCAATACAGAAAGAAGGGCTGCTGATTGCCATGTTGTCTCTCAATGAAACTGAGGGCTTCCTGGAAGTGAGAACTCAAGTTTCCCCGCTGCCTCCGGTGAGCAACTTCCCCCCCAAAACCCCGAAAACTGGCCTCCCCATCCCACACTCAAAGGTCCACTACCTGTAGGTAGATCTGGGTTAGATTGGATTCTCCTGTGTTCTGCTGAATTGGAAAATCTTCATAGAATCTGACAAAACAAAACGAAACCCCAAAGCGTAAGAAAATCAGGACAGGCTTTTGCTTCTCCAGGGCCTTCATGGATAGCCTGACTGAGCCAAGGAAATCCAAAACTAATGGAATGTGACAAGCTTCAGTAACTTTGCCCGGCCATTAATCATAATTATTACTCACTTCTCAAAAGCATCCGATGGTTACCAAACCACCTCCCCATCCAACAGAAACTCCTGACCCTCCAATTTAAGGCACTCATTCAGATCTCTCCTTCCTTCCTATCCTCACTGCTCTCCCACTACAACCCAGCCCAGATACTTTGCTCCTCAAACAGCAACCTACTTATTGTTACCGTTATTGTGACATTTAAGTGTCTACTACATTCCGGGGACTGGGGTAGATACAATACCATCAATCAGTTGTATTTATTGAGTGTTTACTATGTGCAGAGTACTTTATTAAGCGCTTGGAAGAGCACAACGCAACAGAATTAGCAGACACGTTCCCTGCAGATAACAAGCTGACAGTCTCTGGTGCAAATATGGCTCACAGTCCAAGGGGCAGGGAAAACAGGAATTAAAGAAACAGGAAATTGAGGCCCAGAGCAATTAAGTAACTTGCCCGTGGTCACACAACAAGCACATGGCAGAGCCAAAATTAGATAACCCAAGTCTCCTGACTCCTAGTCCTGGGCTAGGCCAGGTTGACTCTCAATTGTGTCCATTATGTTGTATGTGTCTGAAGGGGAGGCTGAAGCAATTTAGCGGTGATCTGCAGTAGTAAGAGGATAACAAGCTGTTGAGTGGGTTTATTCCCCATGCAATTTGGGGTAGAATTTGAATTTTGATCCGGCCATCGAAAAGTGGTCCTCTGAGGAAAAACAAAGAAGGGTAGGAAGTTTCACTGATTTGCAGCTATCGTTTGGGAGCGTAATTCCCCAGAACTACGGGACCCTTAGCATTTTCATAGATACTCTCAGTCCAATCCATCAACCCAGATTTGGACAGTTTTCTGAGAAAGATCTTAAAATGCTCAAATTGGCGCCTGGGATACTGTTTGATCTAAAAATATCCCAAGATGACATGTTAACTGGAACTGTGGGCTTTGGGATTACAAGTGGGATTAATATCCCACTTGCTTAGTACAGTGCTCTGCACATAGTAAGCGCTCAATAAATACAATTGATTGATTAATATCACCCATACAAAAAGCAAACAAACCAATTGCCAAAAACCTTCAGTGCAGAAGAGTCAATCACACAAGACTCCAAACAGCCTTCCGGGCCACTTCAACAGGCGAAAAATGATCAAAAGGAAGTTCTTAGCTCCAATCCGCTCTGACACTGTGTGAAATTGGAACGAAAGAAATTTATACCACTGTTCACTGGAAGGTAGGAGAAGAAAAGGTTGAATTACCTGCCAACCATCTCCAAGTTCCTGTAAACAGGGATGTTGGGCCTGACACTGTTGTTATAAGGTCCAAAATGACAGTTGGGTGAGCCAAACCACTCATCAAATCCATGCTTCAAGGGATGGAATTGGGGTCTTTGACCCAGATGCCTGGAAACAGGAACCCAAGACAGTTCAGACATCCAACGGAATGGAAAATAAAAATACTTCAACTATAGACCAATCCCCCGACATACACGCCCCTGCCACCACCCCACTGCTCTCCAAGTAAAATACTGCTACGCTTTTTTGGAAGTTGAGACTCCAGCCCTCAACACTATCTCCGAGATCCATTGCCATTATGTAATTTATTTTTCTGCCGGTTCCCCCTGAAGACTGTAAGCTCCTTGAGGTCAGGGATCTTGTCTACCAACTTTATTGCATTACACTTTTTCAAGCGCTTAGGACAGTGCTCTGCACATAGTAAGCACTCCTTTTGCAGAATCGATCCTCCTCTCCCAACTCCCATCACAAATCCAAGGACACAAGTTAATTTCCCAGTTTTCATCTCGTCTCCCACCCCTGAGAGGTTTCCTGGAGGTAACTAACTTCACGACAATCTCTTCTCACAGCTCAGCCTATTCGTTGTTCAAAAACGGGTCTGAAAGGTGAAAACAAGACGCTTCAGAAGCCATGACCTATCATGAGCCGGGTGAATCCTAGATGCAATCTGATTACACATAACCGACACGAACTGCTCCACGAACTGCTATGTATTTATAATTCCAAAAAAGTTCCGTTACTATGCAATGTTGAGTGATTAGAAGAGAAAATGGGCAAAATGCCCACTTTGGTGACAACTGTGAAATCTGTTTCAACAAGCGAAGATCATCTGCTTAAGTCAAGAGGGAGGGGATTTCCAGTTTGCAAACCCCATGCACACATTGGAGGCGTCAGTCTAAGCTGTGGGGAACTTCCTGCCAGGCTCTGCTCTTCTCCGGCTTCCCCCCTCCCCCCAGCCTAATTTTTCTCTACAGCTGATCTCTCGCTACTACAGTCAATATAAAATCAAGACCAAAGAAAGCCTTGCTTAGATGAGCCAGGAGGCTTTCAAATACTGCAGACTTTCCCAGCATACCCCTTTCCCTAATCTTTCTCAGCCTGTTAGGAATGTTTTGATCACTTTTCAAGTTCAACCAACTGCTCTTTATCTTAATTGTCTTAGACACTCTACATACAGTAATTCTTTTTTCTTTCCCAGAGAAAACGGGCTTCTTTGATAGTAATTTGGAGCCCTTGCGCTCAGATCCCTTCGATCTTCACCATGCTCCCCAGACTTTCCCCTTCCCAGAAAATGTAAATTCAACCCTTGATTTTACTCCTAGTATTGATCTTGGCTCTTTATATTTTCTTTAACCTCTGCAGGACACTAGCCTGTGGGTAACTGAAGTTTGCTTATTTTTATTTTGTATACACTTATCCTTTACACACATCTGACAATCAGACCAGCTTTTCTTTCTTAATAGAATTATTCAGGATTAACATTCTGTTTAATAACAAACTTTCAAAACATCATCTAAACACATTTAGTGATTTACTATTAGGTATACCACTCTGAATGCATTTGCCTTCCAGAGAGCTATAGTATTTCCTAATTCACCCCAGTGCAGTTGGCTTCCTCTCCATGACGGATGACTCACTCTATGTCAGTTCTAAAATCACTTTATCTACTGGTGGTGATAGTAGTAGTAGAAGTCACATTTACTGAGCCTGCACTTGATATGGTGCACTGCACTGTTTGGGAAGTACAGAATAAAGAAATGACAATTTCCCTGTTCACAAGGAGTTTACACTCTAATGGGGGACAAACATAAAAATACTGACAACGCTGTTGAAATACAGTGAGCGGATATATATGTATGTACGACTTTATATATACGTATACATATATATATATATAAATATATATAAAGACGTATATATACGACTTCGGGCAAACCATCTAACTTCTGTGTGTCTCAGTTTCGTCAACTACAATTTCAATACCTGCTTTCCCTCCTACTTAGACTGTGAGCCTCATGTGGGACAAGGGACTGTGTCCCACCTGATTGATCTGCATCTATCCCAGTGCTCAGAACCGTGTTTGACGCATAGTAAGTGCTTAAATACCATTAAAAAAAAACAAAACCAAAAAAGAACTAACTCCCTAGATTGCCTGGAGGCCCTTCTCACTCACTTGCTCCCTCACAGGCTCCATTCAAGACCACTTATTCTATGGTGGTGAAAACCACTGAACCGACTTGTACTTCCCAAGCGCTTAGTACAGTGCTCTGCACACAGTAAGCACTCAATAAATAGGACTGAATGAATGAAGCCTGTTGTGGCCGGTTCACTATGTGCATTGCCTGATAACTGATTCCCAACGTTAGCTCTGCTGGCATTTTCTCTAGTTGTTACTTCTCCAGCTTCTCTCCAAGTTCATTAGGCACCAAAATTGTGAACCCCAAGAGTTCCTCCTGGAAACCCTCATGGGCCATGACCCGGCCATAAATAGGCTTTCCAATACTTCCAAATATGCTCTATCAGTGCATTCACTTTATCAACACCTTGATAATCACTTCTGAGCTGTAGGATGGGCTCGCCATGGACATCTTCCCGGTTTATCCTTGAGAGGAGTGGAGAGGAAGAAGAGAGACATGCCTTTCTGTCATCAGTTAGACTCTTGGCTCCTAAAATTTCCTGTGAATCATTAACCAAGCTTCCATTATTCACTTTGCTAGAGTTCTCGAAACCCTCCAAAGCTGCAAATGCAGTTTTTTTTTTACATTTCCAAGACTGCTTTTTCCACTTATCTTTCTTTAATGGGAAAGCTGGGGAGGTGAAGAAATAAGCCACCTCTGTGCTCCTTGAAAGTCTCATAGATGAAAATGAAGTGAAAAATTCCCAGCACGTTGAATGCCGTTGAGCTGCCCCACTCCAGAAGAAAAATTTTCATTAATACCTCTTCTGCAAGTGGATTCTTTCTACACCTATCACAGTGCTTCTGCTTATAGGTGACTAGATCAATATCTGTTCTACCTAAGATTTTCTCCAAGTCCCTTTGGTACACTTTTTTTTGTGGCATTTCAGTTCTACCACAGAACTTCCTTGAATTTTTTTTCGTATTTATTGAGCGCTTACTGTGTGCAGAGCACTGTACTAAGAACTTGGAAAGTACAATTTGGCAACAGATAGAGACAATCCCTATCCAACAACGGGCTCACAGTCTATAAATTTGGAAGCTATCCTGACTGTGGCCTTTCTATGTGAAGGCTCAATCTTTCCACATTTCTCTCCCCTTTCCACTCTGCTCGGAGGGCTATTTTCCGCAAAGGCTATTTTCTAAAATCCCACTCCGGAAGGGGCACAGTTCCTGCCTTCACATTTACAATTGCTGGTCAATGGCAGGTTCAAGATATCCTTCATCTTTCCACCCCCTTGGCGTTTCTCCCAAATTCCGGAGTTCCTAAAAACATCTTTACAGCCTGGGCTTCCTAGTGTGAATAAATAAAAAAAAAGATAAAGAGGAAAACAAAATAATCTCAAAGCAGACTTACCACTTGCCAACAATCTTACTGACATATCCTGCTTCCTTCAGCAGTTTTGGAAGTAGTACCTCAGAATCTGGGATTCCCCCAACTATTTCCTGGGGCGTGAAGGCTGGATAAACAAGACAGTTTTATACGCTTACTTGAGGCTACCAAACAAGTCATAGAAACCTTGCAACCTGTCTAGAAGTCCCATTTTAACTGGTGAAAATTGAGAACAGTGGACGATCTCGGTGAGCGTGTCGAGCGGTAGCTGGAATTAGCAGAAGTAGCCTAGTCATCTCCAGGGAAGAGAGAGGGGCACTTCCTGCCAAACTCTAGCACCCCTTCAACTCAATGGCACATTTATTTTTATATATTAATGTCTGTCTCCCCCTTTACACTGTGAGCTCGTTGTGGCTGGAGAATGTGTCTGTAGTTGTACTGTACTCTTCCAAGCGCTTAGTACAGTGCTTTGCACACAGTAAATGCTCAATAAATATGATTGAATGAATGACAAGTCCAACAGTGGACTCTGAGAAGCAGGGTGGTCTAGTGGAGAGAGCACAGGCCTGGGGGTCACAGAAGGACCTGAGTTCTAATTCCAGCTCCACCATTTGTCTGCTGTGTGACCTAGGGCAAGTCACATCGCTTCTCTGTGCCTCAGTTACACCACCTGGAAAATGGGGATTAAGTCTGTACGCTTCATGTGGGACAGGGATTATGTCCGACCTGATTACCTTGGATCTACCCAGTGCCTAGTAGGGTGCCTGGCACATAGTAAGTGCTTAACAAATACCATAAAAGAAAAAAAAAGGGCCCCAGCACCAACTGCAGTACTGCTCTGAACGGCACCTCTCCATCGCAGCCGAGGAAAGCAACAGATACATGCTACCTCCCTTCCATGCCTGTTGGGACAATCTCTATAACCTCACATGCTCTATATGTGCTAGTACAGGGATCAAAGTTGCTGCTGAGCGTTCCTGGCATCCCCTCCACTGGACAGCCAACTCCGCTGCCCCCCAGGAACCAGCATCAGCTCCGCACCGCTGAAGAGACTCCATCCCATCCTGCCTTCCTCCACCCCGGCGGGAAATAGAAAAGCTCCCTCAGCATGAAGCTCCACAAAACCTCGGGAAGATTGGCGGCTGCTCTAGCTACTGCTGTGGATACAGGTTTACCTTAGATCCCGAGCCATGAGGGGCCTGAAATTCTGCTCCCGTAGCCACAGTGCCCTGCTCATTTTTGTTTTTATTTTCTGTATCTGTCCTTCACTTTTATGTTGCTTTAGTAGCTTCTTTTAATTAATCTGTTCCCAGTCTCCATTCCCCCTTATTCTCTTAGATTGTGAGCTCCTTGAGGGTCAGGGACCGTGTCTAATTCCTACCTGTGTAGTCTTTCCCAGTGCTCAGAGTAGTGCTCTGCACACAGCAAGTGCTTAACAAATACTACTATTTCTAGGGGATGGCAGCAAGTGAAAGACAAGGCTTAGGACAAGACAGGAGTGTTGCACCAAAAATTGGAGAATAGAAGAAGCAGGACACATTACAGCGGCGTATTACGCAGGGAAAGAGAAGAGAGCACAGGTCAGCTGCTTACTTTTTAAAATGATTATTACTATCAATGCGGTATTTGTTAAGTGCTTGCTACATGCCAAGCGCTGTTCAAAGTACTGGGGTAGATCCAAGCTAATCAGTTCTCTGTCCCACATGGGGCTCCTTTCTCTCCAGCCAGTTCTCAGTCTTGCTTTGGGTCTTCCGTGGTGAGAAGGAAGAGAGACTGAGTCAAAGTAACGTCCAACTGGGCCAGAAACAGCCAAACAAGCAACAGGTGCCTGCCATTCTCCTTCTCACATGCGGAGAAAGGGCCTACGGCTCCCCTGAGAGATCAGAAGCAGGCTTTGGGCCATCCCAGACTCGAGGACCTTCGAGAGGCCAAACTGATCCTTGCTCGCCGGGTCTCTTCCCCAGTGGGTAGGTCTGGATCATAGTTCCAGAGATGCGAGATGGCTCTAAGGACTCCCCAAATGAACCAGATCCCCAATCTCTCAAAAACATGACTCGGTTGCCAGGAGAGGGCACAGAACTGAATGGCCTGCCACCCTGCTCCAGATTTTAGGGCCTGGAGTCTCCTGGCCCTGCAGGCATGGACACCCATGGAAGGACAGGGGATAGGGAAGGTGGTGGAGCATCTAAATTTAACAATTCAGGCAGAATCAAACCAGGACCAGAAGCAAAAGGAGAGAAGCAACTTGTCAAATACACAGTTCTGTTGACCCGTTGTGTAATCAAATGGAGAATGTATAATAAATCAATCAACCAATTGTATTTATTGAGCACTTACTGTGTGCAAAGCACTGTATTAAGCGCTTGGGAAGTACAAGTTGGCAACATATAGAGACAGTCCCTACCGAACAGCAGGCTCACAGTCTAGAAATAAGAGCTTAGCACTGCCTCTACCTCAACTGCCCTTGAAAATCATTCCTTGGCCAACAAAAGTCAAAGCTACTTTATGGTTAAATTACAATCAGCAACAGGAGCATTCAGAGGCTTAACTCTTTATTCAAGATGCCACCATATGCAGATGTCTGTGTCCCTAGTTGAACAACTTTCCACCTCTCCCATCCTTTACCTCTGCAAATGCCAACATGAGGTCAAATGTTGCGGATACTCTCCGCAAAGGCTCGACAACAGTAATAATGAGAATGTGGCCTAGTGGATAGAGCACAGGCCCGGGAGTCAGAAGGACCTGCGTTCTAATCCAGGCTCTGCCTTTTGTCTGCTGTGTGACCTTGGGAAAGTCACTTCACTTCTCTGTGCCTCAGTTACCTCATCTGTAAAATGGCTGTGAGCCCCACGTGAGACATGGTCTGTGCCCAATCTGCTCTGCTTACATCTACCCCGGTGTCTGGTACAGAAGCTGGCACATAGTAAGTCCTTAACAAACACAATGATAATAATACTTGGTAAATGCTTAATATGTGCCATACACTGTGCTAAGTGCTAGGGTACATACAATACAAATCAGATCAGACAGTCCTTTTCCCACATCAGGCTCACAATTTAAAGGGGAGGGAGGACAGGTATTTAATCCCCATTTACAGATAAGGAAACTGAGACGCAGGGAAGTTAAGCGACGTCCCCAAGGTCACAGAACAGACGAGTGGCAATGCTAGGATTAGAACTCAGGCCTCCTGAACCTCCAGCCCGCGTTCTTTCCACTAGGCCATGCTGCTTGTTACCAGGGCAATGTAAGCAAAGGAGAGAAACCAAATGAAAAGATAAACACGCACCATTTCTGGCATGTCCATTGGTGGTGTAGAATCCATTGCGGAGAGGGAGGCGGCCTGTCAGCAGAGCAGCCCTGGCTAGATGGAAAGAATGGAAAAACAAACGCAACACAATGACGGATGGTTTAATGGACAGAAATTCCCCATTATACTTCTGAATGAATCATGGCTATCCAACATTTCTTCACTGAAGACCACAGGTCTACTCGACAGTGGTTTTGCCTAATTCCAAGCTGCACAATACCTAGAACTGTGGATTCTCATCAAGTACTTCTAGACTGTGAGCCCGTTGTAGGGTAGGGACAGTCTCTATATGTTGCCAACTTGTACTTCCCAAGCGCTTAGTACAGTGCTCTGTACACAGTAAGCGCTCAATAAATATGATAAAAAAAGTGCCGAGAATAAGGATCTCGACACACTTATAAACGTGATCCTAGTCAATCAATCAATCGTATTTATTGAGTGCTTACTGTGTGCAGAGCACTGTACTACACGCTTGGGAAGTACAAGCTGGCAACATATAGAGACAGTCCCTACCCAACAGTGGGCTCACAGTCTAAAAGGGGGAGACAGAGAACAAAACCAAACAAACAAAATAAAATAGAATAGATATGCACAAATAAAATAGAGTAATAAATACGTACAAACATATATACACATACACAGTCCCACTAAGGATAGAGCAAGCCCGTTCTAAAGATGAAGAAGCTGAGGCAGAGAGGCCAAATGGACTTAGCTTGGGCCAAAGAGCAAGTGAAGGTCAGAATTAGCCAATAAATCAATCATCGTATTTACTAAGTGCTTACTAGGTGCAGAACAGTGTTCTAAGCGCTTGGGAGATTATGAGAGTTCGAATGTTCGCCCCCCAGCCCCCAGAGTACTTTGAAATTGGAGTTTACTTACACGGAGAGCAGAGAGGGTTGGCAGTGTAGAAGTCTGGAAGAAGAAGCCCTTCTGCTGCCATCTGATCCAAATTAGGGGTCTCTCTAGAAGGCTCCCCGAACACCCCCAGGTCGCCCCACCCCATCTACAGGAAAGAACCACACGGGGAGTTGAACAAATAATTATCCACTTGCTGAACAGCAAAACCGGTATGAGCAAAATACACATAAAATGACTTTATTGCCCCTGAAATTCCCATTTCGGTGAAACTCAATCAGCAGCCTACTTCACAGCCAGAATTAAGGAAATGAGGGCTGACAGAGGGGAAGTCTGTAAACTAAGAAACAAGGAACTCTACCCTATTTCCATTGGTAATGGGGGCATTTAGGAACACTCATACTCAAACAAGGAACTGTATTTAGGGTTCTGGAAGCTTGGTGAGGGAGAGATATAGCCCATATTTTAATGATTGGAAAAATCAAAAGCAACACAATCACGGGTGGTTTTAATGGGCAGAAAATTCCCCCCGTAATTCTAGGAGAATCTTGCCTATCCAACACTTCCAGAAGCAGCATGGCTCAGAGGAAAGAGCATGAGCTTTGGAGTCAGAGGTCATGGGTTCAAATCCTGGCTCCGCCAATTGTCAGCTGTGTGACCAGGTTAATTCTGTCAGAGCCCAAATTCTGAACTAAAGGGACACTGGTCTGACTCTGTAATGGTGCTTCTTGCCTTCTAAGGCATTTGTAACCACAGAAGCACAAGCAGACGAGCTTTAGAACTGCACGCTTCCTGCCACTCTCTAATGGAAACATTTATAAAGTTACGGCTGATTTCCTGACATGTACAACCATGAAATGGCCATAGCGATGGATTTCCGAAGTGAGCTCTTCTTCTCTCCCCCATTTGTCAAAAGTTATTGCAGCTGAAAATCTGTGTTGGTTTTTCTTTTCTGTAACCCTGAATCTAGATTTCAGGGGACTGTCAAATGAAATCTGTGTCCCTTAATTAAACCAAAAGTTTCTGAAAAAACAATATTCCCACTTGTTCTTGCTACAAAAAGTCACATGTGGGCAGCAAGTTGGAGAAGCAGTAAATTACAAGTTACAAAGGACCTAGGTTCTAATCCTGGCTCTGCCACTTTGCTTTATTGCCTTGGGCAACTCACTTAATTTCTCTCTGCCTCAGTTGCCTCATCTGTAAAAGGGGGATTGATACTGTGCACCCCATGTAGGGCAGGGGCTGTGCCCAACATGATTATCTTGCATAATAATAGTAATAGTAGTTTTTGTTAAGCGCTTACTATGTGGCAGGCACTGTACTGGCTCTGCTATTTCTGCTGTGTGACCTTGGTCAAGTCACTTCAATTCTCTGGGCCTCAATTCCCTCACCTGTAAAATGGGGATTAAAAGTGTGAGCCCTATGTGGGACAGGGGCTATTTCCAACCTGACTTGTGTTTACCCCAGCACTTAGAACAGTGCTCAGCACATAGCGCTTAACAAGTACCATAATAATAATAATTATTATTACTAAGCGCTGGGTGGATAATAATAATAATGATGGTTTTTAGAACAGTGCTCAGCACATAGCACGTAACAAGTACCATAAGAATAATAATAATAATTATTAAGCGCTGGGTGGATAATAATAATAATGATGGTATTTGTTAAGCGCTTACTATGTGCGAAGCGCTGTTCTAAGTGCTGGGGGGGATATAAGGTGATCAGGTTGTCCCATGTGGGGCTCACAGTCTTCAACCCCATTTCACAGATGAGGTAACTGAGGACCAGAGAAGTGAAGTGACTTGCCCAAAGTCACACAGCTAAGTGTACATATTTATTACTCAATTTATTTTACTTGTACATATTCTATTTATTTTGTTAATATGTTTTGTTTTGTTCTCTGTCTCCCCCTTCTAGAGTGTGAGCCCACTGTTGGGTAGGAACCGTCTCTATATGTTGCCAACCTATACTTCCCAAGCGCTTAGTACAGTGCTCTGCACACAGTAAGCGCTCAATAAATATGATTGAATGAATGAACGAAAGTGGTGGGGTCGGGATTAGAACCCATGACCTCTGACTCCCAAGCCCAGACTCTTTCCACTGAGCCACGCTGCTTCTGGATCCAAGTTAACCAGATCGGACCCAATCCCTGTCCCACGTGGGGCAGTCTCAATCCCCATTTTACAGATGAGGGAACTGAGGCACAGAGAGGTGAAGTGACTTGTCCAAAGTCACACTCTACCCCAGTGCGTGCTTAGCACATAATGAGCGCTTCGCCCCTTCCTTCCTCTCCCCCTCGTCCCCCTCTTCATCCCCCTCATCTTACCTCCTTCCCTTCCCCACAGCACCTGTATATATGTATGTATGTTTGTACATATTTATTACTCTATTTATTTATTTATTTTACTTGTACATATCTATTCTATTTATTTTATTTTGTTAGTATGTTTGGTTTTGTTCTGTCTCCCCCTTTTAGACTGTGAGCCCACTGTTGGGTAGGGACCGTCTCTATATGTTGCCAACTTGTACTTCCCAAGCGCTTAGTACAGTGCTCTGCACACAGTAAGCGCTCAATAAATATGATTGATTGATTAACAAATACCATTTTTTTAAAACTACATAAATGGCAGGCCACTAAGTACAGAAGATACATCTGCCTCGTGCAAATACAGCCCAGACCGTCCAGCGGCCTGACAGAGACCCTCTGCGCAGTTTTCATTCATTCAATTGTATTTATTGAGCACTTACTGTGTGCAGAGCACTATACTAAGTGCTTGGAAAGCATAATTCGGCAACAGATAGAGACAATCCCTACCCAACGATGGGCTCACGGTCTAGACGGGATTACTTGGTTAGATGCCACGAAATAGGTGGCAATGCTTTAACCGTATAGGTGTTGTAAAGGCCACTAGGACCTCTTCCACCCATCTCAAGAGGAATGCTCACCTTCTTTCCCTTCATCCAACATCATCATCATCATCAATCATATTTATTGAGCGCTTACTATGTGCAGAGCACTGTACTAAGCGCTTGGGAAGTACAAATTGGCAACATATAGAGACAGTCCCTACCCAACAGTGGGCTCACAGTCTAAAAGGGGGAGACAGAGAACAAAACCAAACATACTAACAAAATAAATAAATAAATAAAATAAATAATAAATAATAAAATACAAATAAAATAAATAAATAGAGTAAAAAAAATATGTACAAACATATATACATATATACAGGTGCTGTGGGGAAGGGAAGGAGGTAAGATGGGGGGGATGGAGAGGGGGACGAGGGGGAGAGGAAGGAAGGGGCTGAGTGTGGGAAGGCCTCCTGGAGGAGGTGAGCTCTCAGCAGGGCCTTGAAGGGAAGAAGAGAGCTAGCTTGGCGGATGGGCAGAGGGAGGGCATTCCAGGCCCGGGGGATGACGTGGGCCGGGGGTCGACGGCGGGACAGGCGAGAACAAGGTACAGTGAGGAGATTAGCGGCAGAGGAGCGGAGGGTGCGGGCTGGGCAGTAGAAGGAGAGAAGGGAGGTGAGGTAGGAGGGGGCGAGGGGATGGACAGCCTTGAAGCCCAGGGTGAGGAGTTTCTGCCTGATGCGCAGATTGATTGGTAGCCACTGGAGATTTTTGAGGAGGGGAGTGATATGCCCAGAGCGTTTCTGGACAAAGATAATCCGGGCAGCAGCATGAAGTATGGATTGAAGTGGAGAGAGACACGAGGATGGGAGTTTTCAATTATTTCAACAGTTTTCAATTATTGCCAGCTCCCCTTTGGGCCAACGGAATTCCCCGGGCTTCGGTTCCCAGTTTGCAGGAAGCGGTGCCCAGCCCGTGCCCACCGGGCTCGGAGGGGGCTGGCACACTGGTCCTGGTCTCCAGCAGGCCGGGGCCCCGAGGAGGAAGAGTCCCGCTCTACCGTACTTCCCATCAAGAACTGTCGCAGCATGGCTTAGTGGGAAGAGCCCGGGCTTGGGAGTCGGAGGACCTGGGTTCTAATCCCAGCTCTGCCACTTGTCAGCTATGTGACTTTGGGCCAGTCACTTCACTTCCCTGTGCCTCAGTGACCTCATCTGTCAAATGGGGGTGAAGACTGTGAGCCCCATGTGGGACAACCTGATGACCTTGCATCTCCCCCAGTGCTTAGAACAGTGCTTGGCACATAGTAAGCACTTAATAACATCATTATTATTATCCACCTCTGCCATGTGTCAGCTGTGTGACTTTGGGCCAGTCACTTCACTTCCCTGTGCCTCAGTGACCTCATCTGTCAAATGGGGATGAAGACTGTGAGCCCCACATGGGACAACCTGATGACCTGGTATCTCCCCCAGTGCTTAGAACAGTGCTTGGCACACAGTAAGCCTCAGTGACCTCATCTGTCAAATGGGGATGAAGACTGTGAGCCCCACGTGGGACAACCTGATGACCTTGTATCTCCCCCAGCGCTTAGAACAGTGCTTGGCACATAGTAAGCACTTAATAACATCATTATTATTATTCACCTCTGCCACGTGTCAGCTATGTGACTTTGGGCAAGTCACTTAACTTCCCTCTGCCTCAGTGACCTCATCTGTCATCATCATCATCATCATCAATCGTATTTATTGAGCGCTTACTATGTGCAGAGCACTGTACTAAGCGCTTGGGGAGTACAAATTGGCAATGGGGATGAAGACTGTGAGCCCCACGTGGGACAACCTGATGACCTTGTACCTCCCCCAGCGCTTAGAACAGTGCTTGGCACATAGTAAGCACTTAACAAATGCCATCATCATCTCACCCCAGTAACCAACAGCGCTTAGAACAACACTTGGCACACAGTAAGCGCCTGACAGATATTATTATTATTACTGTTCACCTAGTTTTAGAAAAAGGAAACTCGAGCCCCAGTTTCCCTCGGGGCCGTCTCCCCCCTGACCACCCGCCCCTCGGCCAGGCCTTCTTCATTCATTCAATCATACTTATTGAGCACTTACTGTGTGCAGAGCACTGGACTAAGCGCTTGGAAAGTACAATTCAGCAACAGATAGAGACAATCCCTGCCCGCAACGGGCTCACAGTCTAGAAGGGAGAGACAAGCAACAAAACAAGTAGACAGGTGTCAATACCATCAAAATAGATAGAATTATAGCTATATATGCCTCATTAATAAAATAAAGTAGTAAGTACGTACAAATATACACATGTGCTGTGGGGAGGGGAAGGGGGTAGGGCAGAGGGAGGGAGGGGGGCGATGGGGAGGAAGAGGAGAGGATAAGGGGGGGCTCAATCTGGGCACTGCACACCTCGAGTGGACAGTCACTTAGAGGTGTGTGTATCTCTTTCTCCCTTCAAAGCCCTACTGAAAGCTCACCTCCTCCAGGAGGCCTTCCCTGACTGAGCCCCCCCTTTTCCTCTGCCCTACCCCCTTCCCCTCCCCACAGCACTTGTATATATTTGAACATATTTATTACTCTATTAACGATGTATATCTAGCTATAATTCTATTTATTTTGGTGTTTTTGACACCTACTTGTTTTGTGTTGTGGTCTGTCTCTCCCTCCTAGACTGTGAGCCCGTTGTTGGGTGGGGACCGTCTCTATCTGTTGCCGACCTGTACTTCCCAAGAGCTTAGTGCAGTGCTCTGCACACAGTAAGCGCTCAATTAACACAACTGAATGATGACTGAATGGTCTGTTGCTGGAATTGTACTTCCCAAGGGCTTAGTTCAGTGCTCTGCACACAGTCTGCGCTCCATAAATACGATGAATGAGTGATTGAATCAATCAATCATATTTATTGAGCGCTTCCTGTGTGCAGAGCACTGTACTAAGCGCTTGGGAAGTACAAGTTAGCAACATATAGAGACAGTCCCTACCCACTGTTGGGTAGGGACTGTGAATGGTCCCTGTTGCTGAACTGTACTTTCCAAGAGCTTAGCCTAGTGCTCTGCACAGTCAGCCTTCACTAAATACGACTGAATGAACGATGATTGAATGGTCTGTTGCTGAATTGTACTTCCCAAGCCCTTAGTCCAGTGCTCTACACACAGTAAGCGCTCAGTAAATACGAAGAATGAATGACTGAATGGTCTCCGTTGCCGACCTGGACTTTCTAAGAGTTTAGTTCAATGCTCTGCACACAGTCAGTGCTCAACAAATACGATTGAATAAATGATGACTGAATTGTCTGTCGCCGAATTGGACTTCCCAAGCGCTTAGTCCAGTGCTCTGCACGCAGTAAGCGCTCAATAAATACGATGAATGAATGGCCGAATGGTCTCTGTTGCCGAATTGGACTTTCCAAGTGCTTAGTTCAGTGTTCTGCACACAGTAAGCGCTTAATAAATACGATTGAATAAATGATGACTGAACAGTCTGTTGCTGAACTGGACTTTGTGAGCACTTAGTCCAGTGCTCTGCACACAGTCAGAGCTCAATAAATACAATTGAATGAGTGACTGAATAGTCTCTGTTGCCAAACTGGACTTTCCAAGCACTTAGCCCAGTGCTCTGAACATAGCGTTTTTTTTCATTTAATCCTATTTATTGAGCGCTTATTGTGTGCAGAGCACTGTACTAAGCGCTTGGGAAGTACAAGTTGGCAACATATAGAGACGGTCCCGACCCAACAACGGGCTCACAGTCTAGAAGGGGAGGGCAGACAACAAAACAAAACTTCTGGACAGGTGTCAGCGTTCACTAAATACGACTGAATGAATGATGATTGAATGGTCTGCAGCCGACTTGTCATTCATTCATTCAATTGTATTTATTGAGCACTTTTTTAAAAAAATGGTTTTTGTTAAGCACTCACTATGTGCAAAGCACTGTTCTAAGCGCTGGGGGGGATACAATGTGATCAGGCTGTCCCACGTGGGGCTCACAGTCTTCATCCCCACTTTACAGATGAGGTAACTCAGGCACAGAGGAGTTAAGTGACTTGCCCAAAGTCACACAGCCAATAAGTGGTGGAGCCGGAATTAGAACCCGTGACCTCTGACTCCCAAGCCCGTGCTCTTTCCACTGAGCCAGTGTGCAGAGCACTGTACTAAGCGCCTGGGAAGTACAAGTTGGCAACATCTAGAGATGGTCCCTACCCAACAACGGGCTCACAGTCTAGAAGAGGGAGACAAACAACAAAACATGTGGACAGGTGTCAAGTTGTCAGAATAAATAGAAATAAAGCTAGATGCACTAGACTGTGAGCCCACTGTTGGGTAGGGACTGTCTCTATATGTTGCCAACTTGTACTTCCCAAGCGCTTAGTACAGTGCTCTGCACACAGTAAGCGCTCAATAAATACGATTGATTGATTAACAAAATAAATAGAATAGTAAATATGTTCAAGTAAAATAAATAGAGTAATAAATCTGTACAAACATATATACAGGTGCTGTGGGGAGGGGAAGGAAGTAGGGCGGGGGGTTAAGCTCTTAATCCAGTGCTCTGCACACAGTAAGCGCTTAATACTTTTGAATAAATGATGACTGAATGGTCTGTTGCCGAATTGGACTTTCCAAGCGCTTAGAACAGTGCTCTGCACACAGCCTGCGCTCACTAAATACTACTGAATGAACGAATGAATGACAAGTCGGCAACACACCATTCAGTCATCACTCATTCAGTCATATCTAGTGAACGCTGACTATGTGCAGAGCATTGGGCTAAACGCTTGGAAAGTCCAACTGGGCAACAGAGACCATTCGATCACTCATTCATCGTATTTAGTGAGCGCTTACTGTGTGCAGAGCACTGGGCTAAAGGCTTGGAAAGTCCAATTGGGCAACAGAGACCATTCAATCACTCATTCATCGTACTTAGTGAGCTATTACTGTGTGCACAGCACTGGGCTAAACTCTTGGAAAGTCCAATTCAGCAAGAGACCATTCAATAACTCACTCATCATATTGAGTGAGCGCTTACTGTGTGCAGAGCACTGGGCTAAACGCTTGGAAAGTCCAATTCGGCAACGGAGACCATTCAATAACTCACTCATCGTATTGAGTGAGCGCTTACTGTGTGCAGAGCACTGGGTTAAACGCTTGGAAAGTCCAATTGGGCAACAGAGACCATTCAATCACTCATTGCATTGTCTCGCTCACCTCCTCCAGGAGACCTTCCCAGACTGAGCGCCCTCCCACCCTGCCCTACTTCCTTCCCCTCCCCACAGCACCTGTATATATGTTTGTACAGGTTTATTACTCTATTTATTTTACTTGTACGTATTTATTCTATTTATTTTATTTTGTTAACATGTTTTGTTTTGTTGTCTGTCTCCCCCTTCTAGGCTGTGAGCCCGCTGTTGGGTGGGGACCGTCTCTAGATGTTGCCAACTTGTACCTCCCAAGCGCTTAGTCCAGTGCTCTGCACACAGCAAGCGCTCAATAAAGACGATTGAATGAAGGAATATGTTGCCGAACTGTACATCCCAAGCGCTTAGTACAGTGCTCTGCACACAGGAAGCGCTCGCTATATACGACTGAATGAATCCATGCATCCATCCATTGCATCCATAAATTCATTCATGCAATCGTATGTATTGAGCGCTTACTATGTGCAGAGCGCTTAGGGCAGTGCTCTGCACACAGAAAGCGCTCTATACACAGGATTCAATGAATCCACGCATCCATAAATTCATTCATTCATATGCACTGAGCACTTACTGTGTGCAGAGCGCTTAGGACAGTGCTCTGCACACAGGAAGCGCTCAATACATACGACTGAATGAATCCATGCATCCATCCATTCACTGCACTAAGCAATCTGCACACAGGAAGCGCTCAGTACGTACGACTGAATGAATGGATTCATTCAATCGTACGTACTGAGCGCTTCCTGTGTACAGAGCACTGTACTAAGCGCTTGAGATGTACAATTCGGCAACTCGTTCATTCAATCGTATGTAGTGAGCGCCTACTGTGTGCAGAGCACTGTACTAGGCGCTTGGGAAGTCCAAGTTGGCAACGTCTGGAGCCGATCCCTACCCAACACAATCTGGATGGGTGGATGGATGGATGGATGGAGTGCGTTTTTCCCGGTCCCGGCCCCGCACTCACGTCGTCCATGAGGAGGAGCAGGATGTTGGGGGCCCGGTGGGCGGCGGCCAGCGCGGCCCACAGGACGAGCACAACAACGACCGCCGCCATCGCCCCCTCAGGCCCCACGACGGCCGCCTCCCCGGCCTCGCGGCCACGTGACGCGGCGCGAGACAACCCCCGCCGTCACGCGGCCGGCCACGTGACGCGCCCTCCCCGCCTATCACGGGGCGGGGGCTCCGCGGCGTCACGCGGACGGTCACGAGGCGCGCCCTCCCCGCCTATCGCGGGGCGGGGGCTCCGCGGCGTCACGAGGCGCGAGGCGCCCCGCCGTCACGCGGACGGTCACGTGACGACCAATCCCCGCCTATCACGGGGCGGGGGCTCCGCGACGTCACGCGGACGGTCACGTGAACACCCCCCTCCCCTTCCAACGGCCTCCTCCCGCTCCGTCTTCGGCCTCTCCCAAGATGGCGGTGTGCATCGCGGTCATCGCCAAGGAGGTGGGTCCGATAATCATCATCATCATCATCATAATAATAATAATAGCAACATTTGTTAAGCGCTTACTAAGTGCAAGGCACTGTTGTAAGCCCTCCCCATCCCTCCGCCTTACCTCCTTCCCCTCAGCACCTGTATATATTCATTCATTAATGAATGAATATATATTCATTCATCATTATTATATATTATATAGAATCAATATTATATATTATAGCAATATTATATCGATATTATATCGATATTATATATTATATCATCATTATATATTCATCATCATTATTAATTATGAATAATTATGAATAGGTATTCATCATTATGAATATATATTCATTCATGTATGTATTCATTCATTAATAAATATATAGTTATATATAGATCATTAGTCCAGTGCTCTGCACTCAGTAAGCGCTCAATAAATGCGATTGAATGAATGAATTCAATCGTATTTATTGAGCTATTCATTCATTCAATCGTATTTATTGAGCGCTTACTGTGCAGAGCACTGGGCTCATTCATTCATTCAATCGTATTTATTGAGCGCTTACTGTATGCAGAACACTGGACTCATTCATTCAATCGTACTTATTGAGCGTTTATTGTGTGCAGAGCACTGGACTCATTCATTCACTCAGTCGTACTTATTGAGCGCTTACTGTGTGCAGAGCACTGGACTCATGCATTCATTCAGTCGTATTTATTGAGCACTTACTGTGTGCAGAGCACTGGACTAATTCATTCAGTCGTATTGAGTGCTTACTGTGTGCAGAGCACTGGATTAATTCATTCATTCAGTCGTATTGAGCGCTGTGTGCAGAGCACTGGACTCATTCATCCATTGAATCGTACTTATTGAGCGCTTACTGTGTGCAGAGCACTGGACTAATTCATTCATTCAATTGTATTTATTGAGCACTTACTGTGTGCAGAGCACTGGACTAATTCATTCAGTCTATTGAGCGCTTACTGTGTGCAGAGAGCACTGAACTCATTCATTCACTCATTCAATCGTATTGAGCACTTACTGTATGCAGAGCACTGGACTCATTCATTCATTCAATCCTATTTATTGAGTGCTTACTGTGTGCAGAGCACTGTTCTAAGCGCTTGGGAAGTCCAAGTTGGCAACATATAGAGACAGTCCCTACCCAACAGCGGGCTCACAGTCTAGAAGGGGAAGACAGACAACAAAACAAAACATATTAACAAACTAAAATAAATAGAATAGTAAATATGGAGTCAGAGGTCATGGGTTCAAATCCCAGCTCTGCCAATTGTCAGCTGTGTGACTTTGGGCAAGTCACTTAACTTCTCTGGGCCTCAGTTACCTCATCTGTAAAATGGGGATTAAGACTGTGAGTCCCCCGAGGGACAACCTGATTGCCTTGAAACCTCCCCTGCGCTTAGAACAGTGCTTTGCACATAGTAAGCGCTTAATAAATGCCATCATTATGTACAAGTAAAATAAATAGAGTAATATGTACAAACATATACATGTATACAGGTGCTGTGGGGAGGGGAAGGAGGTAAGGCTCATATGTATGTATATATATACACCTATGTATATGTGTTTGTACATATTTATTACTCTATTTTATTTGTACACATTTATTCCATTTTATTTTGTTTTGTCGTCTGTCTCCCCCTTCTAGACTGTGAGCCCGCTGTTGGGTAGGGACCGTCTCTAGATGTTGCCAGCTTGTACTTCCCAAGTGCTTAGTCCAGTGCTCTGCGCACAGTAAGCGCTCAATAAATACGATTGAATGAATGAATGGATAAGCAGCATGTGCTTGGGATTTGGAAGGACCTGGATTCTATTCTATTTATTTTATTTTGTTACCCCACCTTCCTATTTTCAAAAGAGCTCGGCCATTGGCCGCTAGACAGGCTCCACCTCGGGAAGCCCCTAGTCACCTGTATATATGTTTGTACATATTTATTACTCTATTTATTTATTTATTTTATTTGTACATATCTATTCTATTTATTTTATTTTGTTAGTATGTTTGGTTTTGTTCTCTGTCTCCCCCTTTTAGACTGTGAGCCCACTGTTGGGTAGGGACTGTCTCTATATGTTGCCAATTTGTACTTCCCAAGCGCTTAGTACAGTGCTCTGCACGTAGTAAGCACTCAATAAATACGATTGATGATGATGATGATGACTAGGAATAGAGGAGAATTTTGAGGAAAAACAAAGAGACGGAGGGAGGGGGCTAGTGGGCTCCAGGGACAGGAGGTAGCCCTCAATTACCTTGTTCCTTTCTGTCCAGTTGTAAGGCACTCTCTCCAACTCACTAGGTGTTTCTGCTTCTGCTAGGCCTCAGGTTTCTGCCGCTCCATGCTGAGTGAAAATATACACACAGAGACACCAACCCCCCTGCCCAACATCTTCCTACCCCGGGAAGAGTAACAAAAATGGTATTTAAACACTTACCATGGGCTGAGCACTGTGTGCTAGGGGTTGGGACCGTACGATACAACAGAGCTGGAAGCACGTTCCCTGCCTACAACAAATTTACATTCCAAAGTGGGAGAGAGACATTAATATAACTATGTAATTTCTCATTTAAGATATGTACATCGTAATAATTGTATTTGTTATGCTCTTAGTAGTGTACTAAGCACTGGGGTAATCAAGGTAATCAAGTCACACGCAGTCTCTGTCCCACATTGGGCTCACAGTCTAAGGAAGACACAGAATAGGTATGAAATCCCCATTTTACAGATGAAGAAACTCAGGCACAGATAAATTAAGGGACTTGCCCAAAGTCCCACAGCAAGTCCCACAGCAAGTAATTTGTACTTCCCAAGCGCTTAGTACAGTGCTCTGCACATAGTAAGCGCTCAATAAATACGATTGATGATGATGAAGTGGGGGAGCCATGCTTAGAATCCGGGGCCCTCCTAATGCCCATAATTATTATTGTCACCCAACTTCTTTGTGCTTGCTTCCTCATCTGTAAAATGGGGGTAAATGCCGTAGAACAGTGCTTGGCACATAGTAAGCACTTAACAAATACCGTTATTATTATTATTTTTGTTAGGCAGAGCCTCCCTACTTCCTCATCAAAGCAGCACGGGGGGAAGTGGTTTGAACACAGGCTTGGGCATCAGAAGGTCATGGGTTCTAATTCCGGCTTTGCCACTTGTCTGCAGTGTGGCCTTGGGAAAGTCACATCAGTTATCTGTGGCTCAGTCACCTCATCTGGAAAATGGGGAGCCCCTTCATCAATAGCATTTATTGAGCGCTTACTGTGTGCAGAGCACTGTACTAAGCACTTGTGGGACAAGGGCTGTGTACAGCCCAGTTTGCTTGTATCCACCCCCAGTGCTTAGTACAGTGCGTGGCACACAGTAAGCGCTTAACAAACATCACAATTATTATCGATTTCCCATTAGGGACAGGGGCTGGACCCTGTCCCCAGAGCTCTCCCAGTCAACCAGTGGAATTTGTTGAGTGCTTACTGTGTGCAAGGCACTGTACTAAGAGCTTGGGAGAGTACATTCATATTAATGTCTTTCTCCCCCTCTAGACTATAAGCTCATTATGGGCAGGGATGGTGTCTGCTAATTCTCTTGTATTCTTCCAAGCGTTTAGAACTCTACACCTAGTAAGCGCTCAATAAATGCCATTGATTGAATACAACAGAATTGGTAGACGTGTTCCCTGCCCACAAGGAGCTCACAGTCTCAAGGGGGAGACGGACATTAATGCAAGTAAATCAATTACAGATATGTACTAAGTCCTGCAGGGCAGAGGGTGGGATGAATACTGAGTGATTGAAGGGCCTCCTGTGTGTACTCACTAAATATGTGCCGACAGATTAAAATACCCTGCCATGCACAGACTAAGACACTACTACATTTCTTCAATGCTGTTTGAAGAGCTAAGCACTTACAAGGGGACAAAACTCAAAATAAGTAATAATAATGATGGTATTTGTTAAGCGTTTACTATATGCAAAGCACTGTTCCAAGCACTGGGGAGGTTACAAGGTGATCAGGTTGTCCCACGGGGGGCTCACAGTTTTAATCCCCATTTTATAGATGCGGGAACCGAGGCACAGAGAAGTTAAGTGACTTGCCCAAAGTCACGCAGCTCCCAGTTGGTGGAGCCGGGATTTGAACCCATGACCTCTGACTCCCAAGCCCGTGCTCTTTCCACTGAGCCACGCTGCTTACTCTTAAAGCAGGTGGTGTGAAGACATTTTGGGATTTAGGAGATTAATGATATATATGGTTTTTGTCTTGGTGGTACTGTTATGAGTTATTGAATGATCATTAATTTTTTTTAATTTTAGTTTAAACATGAAGGGGGCTTTTTTAAAAAATCAAAGACTCAAGTTCAACTTTCCCCTCATTCAGCTTCAAACATCATCCTTTGTTGCAGAATTATCCTCTCTACATCCGAAGCATTCCCACAGAGAGTGAACTGAAGTTCCATTATACAGTACACACATCCCTTGATGTTGTAGATGAGAAGATCTCAGCAATGGGAAAGGCCCTTGTGGATCAGAGGGAGCTCTACTTGGGGCTTCTGTACCCCACAGAAGACCACAAAGTGTATCTTTTAATGCTCGTCAGAGGTATCTTGTAAGGGAAAGAAGTTCTCTGCCATTTGGTTCTTTACATCATCAACTTCAAGGCTGTAGATTAAGGGCTTCAGATGCAGGGCTTTCTTTGAGGTCATTTGGTACCTTAGACCATGAATGCAGAGTACAAAGAGTGGCCGGTTGGTAATTATCTGGTAAATTTGGGTAGCAACTCAAAGAATTAATCTTTGTGGTGATGTAAACCCATCTCAGGCTGGTTACAGAAAAACTGGACATTTTCTCCCAGCGCTTAGAACAGTGCGTTGTACATAGTAAGCACTTAACAAATGCCATCATCATCATTATTATTATTCTCCATCATCGTTTTGCCTATTCCCAGTGAGTCTACCTGCAGAGAAACTCAAATGGTGTTTTCCTGAGGCCATCCCTTCTAGCAAAAAGGCACTCCATTCCTCCTTCCATTTAATAATTTCCCCTAGAATCACTATCCAACTCCCTGCAATTGTTGACACGAGTCCCTGTTTCATCACATGGTACAATGGAGTTCAGAGTTGTCAGAGCAGAAATGAAACAGAAAGGAAATGCCACATAAAAAATTCTTAACTGCTTCGGTATCTAACCTTTCGTGGTTTAAACAAGTGTCACTTGTAGTAATTAAAATTATTTTGCCGGGAGAACACCGTAACTTTGGAAAGGTAGCAAGGACGTCTGGTGGCCCACCCAGCCAGTGGTGAAATGGCTCACAGGGCTGCAACAATCAGTGGTATTTATTGAGCGCTTACTGTGTGCAGAGCACTGTACTTAGGTGCTTGGGAGAGTACAGGACAAGGGTTGGTAGACATGGCCCCTTAACTTAAAGCAGAACAGTTTGTTTCTTAAATTTCTATATGTGGGGACTGTGCAGCATGGGTTTGTAACCATTCTTGGGCGGCCAGAAGCTAAGTGTGTAGTAAATAGTGCAAAGTGCCGGAAACACTGTACCGTATTACTCCAGTTTTTCAAGATTGTGATGGTTTTTTTCCAAAGTGGCTTTGGTCACAGCAGTGAAAGCATGAACAGATGGACATCCACGTGCGCATTCTTCGTGTCGGTGCTTTGTTTGCTTCGTTTGCCATTGCAACAGTCCCAGAGTTGAAAGCATGTTCCCTAACCAGCTGCACAGCTACGGCTATGTGACAAATTCCAAGGTGAAATTTGTCATGGTGGTAGATTCCTCCAACACAGCACTTCGAGACAATGAGATCCGCAGCGTAAGTACAGGAAACCTGAAAGCAACTTGCTAGATCAGCGCTTTTAACCATTTTCCCCTTTGTTGTAAAATGCTGAGAAGCCAGAAAATCTGGCCTAGAAGTAGTAGCATTTATTACATGCTTACTGTGTGCAGAGTACTGTACTAAGTGCTGGGTGAGAACATACAGGAGGAAATTAGACATGGTCCCTGCCCCTTGAGGGGCTCACAATCTAAGAGAAGCAGCGTGGCTCAGTGGAAAGAGCACAGGCTTTGGAGTCAGAGGTCATGGGTTCAAATCCCAGCTCCGCCAATTGTCAGCTGTGTGACTTTGGGCAAGTCACTTAACTTCTCTGGGCCTCAGTTCCCTCATCGGTAAAAATGGGGATTAAGACTGTGAACCCCCTGTGGGACAACCTGATTACCTTGTAACCTCCCCAGCGCTTAGAACAGTGCTTTGCATATAGTAAGCGCTTAATAAATGCTATTATTATTATTATTAAGGAGCAGCATGGTGAAGTGGATAGAGCAGAGCCCTGGGAGTCAGAAGGTCATGGGTTCTAATCCTGGCTCTGCCACTTGTCAGCTGTGTAACCTTGGGCAAGTCACCTCACTTCTCTGGGCCTCCATTCCCTCATCTATAAAATGAGGATTGAGACTGTGAGCCTCACGTGAGACCGGGACTATGTCCAACCTATTTGCTTGAATCCAGCCCAGTGCTTAGTACGGTGCCCGGCCCATAGTAAGCACTTAACAAATACCACAGTTATTATTATTCTTAAGAATATTATTTAAGTGCTTACTAGTGATAGCTTCCCCTCTCAGGATCACACCTGGAGAGTTTCCAGAGCTCTACCAGTCTCAGCTACGGGATGGCGAGTCAAGCAGAAGCATACCCCTTCCATTCCTCACTTGAGCAGTGGCTAGTGAGTGTCTACTACTGGTCAAAACTCACCTGCGCTGGGCAGCAGCAGCATGGGAGAGAGTCATGGGTGAAAACTCAAGGTTAGTGCGTGGAAGAAAGCAATGGTAACCACTTTTTTACCAAGAAAACTCTATGGATGCACTACCAGAATGATTGCAGGCGGCAAGTTAGGCATTCTGGGAGAGACGTGTTCATGGAGTCACTATGGGTCGGAGACGACGCGACGGCATAAGACAAGAAGTGATAGCTTGAGACTTGTTCGTTAAAAACTCTTTTGCATCTCTTAGATGTTCCGAAAGCTGCATAATTCGTACACCGATGTCATGTGTAACCCTTTCTATAATCCTGGCGACCGTATTCAGTCCAGGTGAGTGAACTGCTTCCAGAGCTGCCCCCAGGAGCAACCTGGGACCCGAGGGCAGGCGTTGGATGGGGTTACAGATGTTTGAAAGCCCCCGGATCCTCCTTAAGTTCCAGGGGTGTCCCATTCTGCCCTGCTAAGCCCCCCAGAATTTCGCCCTGAGGCCCAGGTCTGCCTCCCACATATTATGTGATCTGGCAAAAAATTTTCCTCAGTGTGGAAAATGGGAATAAGATCGATTGGAAGCCGGGGGGTGATAGGGCTCTGGACAATCTCACAAACTTGTAGCTGCCCCAGCCCTTAGACCATAGCAAAGGCCTTACTAAATGCTGTAATTACTGTGGAGGCAAGACCAGCAATAAGATTTGAAGTCCTCTACACAGATGACATGCGGCTTAGAGTGATGACTGGGGCAAGCAGTGGCAGTTGAGTAGTTTATTCTGCCACCTCCCACTCCTACCAGAATGGCAACTGAGGGAAGGGCAGACTACCTCCCCTCCTTTCCAAATAGCTCCAGTGTCATGTGTGGGGGAAAAAAGCACCTCTGGTGTTTAATGCCATCATCTTTTCCCCCTGAATAGGAAGGAGGTTATTTGTGTGACCATTTTAAGTAACTGCATTTAAAAAAACCCAAACTAGGCTGTTAGGCATTAGCCTACTCATTTGACCAGACCCCTCCAAAAGTCACCAGCCCTCAGAGAATCCTTTTGACAGGAAAGCCAGTTTGGCTCGCTGTGAGAGAAACCAACCTTGTTTTGTGACTGCTTTCCATTGGAAGTTAATTTTGATGATAGTACTGAAGCACTCAAAGAGTGAAACAGTGGGGTAGATACAGTCATCATATTGGCCGTCATCTGTTCCAGCTGAGGTTCACAGTCATATCCTCAGTTTATAACTAAGGAAACTGAACTCTGGAGAGGTTCAGTGACTTGTCCAATGTCCTATAGTAAACCATTGGCTGAGCTGGAACTAGAACCACAATCTGGTGCTCTTTCCCCTATACCACTTCAAGTCAATATCTCCTCATTATAAGTGGAGAGCAGGCTGCATGGGCCAGGATTCCTAGCTGGTGAGCATGCTGTCCCACAGCTGTGCTCAGACAGGGCAGCCCGATGCCTGCTCAAGCCTTAGTGCAGATCTGTGTGGAGAAGGACCTCCTCCTGTCCCCAGCCTCTAGCCAAATGCAACAGGATTCAGGTGACTCACTGAGCAAGTCAACCTGAGTGGTCTCACACCACCCCTCTAACTCCAGCTTAATTAAAACACTGCTGCTGCTTAAAGTAGTGAGCCTAACTCAGGTCAACCCAAGGGCTTTTTCTTACAAGCATTCAACAAAGCATGGGTTAAATGGGACAGAATTTGCTCAACCACTTGTTCGGAGCAGTAGCAGCTTGTGCTTTGGAGAGTTTCTCCTATTATGGGCAAAGTCAGTTATGATCTTTCCCCTTGCTCCGTTTGTGTTGCAGGGCCTTTGACAACATGGTAACATCCATGATGATGCAAGTTTGTTGAGAAGGCACCTTGCTTGTTCCAGTTATGTTTTCTGAGAAATGCTATATTGTATAGAATTGTATTATGGAGATGTATATATCATCACTTGGCTCGTGTAATTTAAGTGCAGCTTTGTTTGAATGGATAACTTATATGTATGGACTTTTTGCTTGAGAGTGTGTCAAAACAGCAGCAAGTAAAGTTGGCCACTGTTAAATCTCTCTCTGCTTCTTCATTGCCCAAGTTAAAGCCTGACCTCTTCCCCAGGGCTGGGATCAATGGGGTATAGGAAGCATGATACTTTGCCAAACCTCCAAAGGTTAAGGCTTGCTTAATCCTTTGACTGGTGCTGGAGAAAAAAGTCATTTACTTAACCACTGTGTGAAAACATTTTTTTCCCCTCAAATTTGAATCCTTCCTCTCTTCCCTCACTTGGAACACTGAACCCCTAAGCACACCCCAACAAGGAGGGAGAACATAACTCGACTCCCATAAACTACATTCTTCCCAACATTTTTGCCCCCCACACAACCTTTTCTCTTCCCAACATTTCCCCCCCCCAACCCCACGACCTTTCTTTGAAGTAGTCTTTCAACTTCCAAAGCTGACTTTACACTGAAAGTCAGAGTTATTAGGACAATTGAGTGGATGCACCTGACTCTTCAATCATTTTTTGAGCATTTACTCTGTGCAAAACATTGTACTAAGCACTTGGGAGTTTTGCCAGGTTAAGTGAGCTAACCAGAGAAGCAGTGTGGCTCAGTGGAAAGAGCACAGGCTTGGGAGTCAGAGGTCACAGATTCTGATCCCTGCTCCGCCACTTATCAACTGTGTGACTTTGGGCAAGGCACTTAACTTTCCTGTGCCTCAGTTACCTCATCTGGAAAATGGGGATTAAGACTGTGAGCACCATATGGGACAATCTGATTACCTTGTATCTCCCCCAGCACTTAGAACAGTGCTTGGCACATAGTAAGCACTTAATACCAAAATTATTATCATCTTTGGGAAAACTCCAGACCCTCAGTCTCTTGCCAAAGGAAATGACTGTCTGGTCTGCTAAAGGAAAGTCTGACATTAAGTGCCAACCTAACATTAGCTGGGGATTACACTTTAGACAGATTCAGTCTCCTACCTGCCACCTTTAAGCCCTCCCCAGGAATCTGTAGAAAGTACATAATAGCTTTTCAGACCTTTCTCTTTTCCCTCCCCTCCTGCCTTTCAGTAATTCCCAGAATGCAAGGAGGTTGGAGCAGCAATATTTAGCTGGCAGCAGTTGGGTGGGGAGTAGGGAAAAAAGAAAAAAAAATCCCCATCAGTTTGGTCTTGCTCAGGTGCAATGTGGTACCTTTTATTAAAAGTTCTGTATCCAGTTACTAGGGTCAAGAAGTAGTGTCTTATTAGCAATAGTCCACAGAGTTCCTGCAAAAGAGAATTTCTGGCAAATCCGCTTTTTTCATGGCTTGATTCTGATTTTGGCAGCCTTGGTGGCTAGTCTTACTCTTCTACAACTACTTATACAGTAAGAGCTAAATACCTCACAGATTAAAGGCATTTTATGCCAATTAACCAGTTTAACTTTTCTGATCTTTCCTTTCTGTTTCCCCCTCAAAAGTACAAATACAAGTCCTGTTCCTGTAGTGTCAAATCCTAATAATAGCAAACAGTGAGATCATTTGGTCTTTTTTTTTTTAAGCCACAGAATCCCATTTTAACTGCCACTCAGTTTATTCCATGCAAGTGACCTTTGTTTCCTTGCTCTAGTTCTGAAAAGCCCCATTCCAAAAGCCTCAGCACAAATACTTTCATCTTGGTTATCTGCACAGTAGGGGCCCTCACACCTCAGACTGTAGTTTGAGGAGTGCAATCCTTAGAGCTCTTTGGACTTTCCTCAGACAGAAGTGGAGTCCTGCATTTCATTCCCCCCCAGGAAGTAGTGGAATTACATTTCTAAAATAAGGTTTGGAAAACTAGTGCTTAGAACAGTGCTTTGCACATAGTAAGTGCTTAACAAATGCCATCATTATTATTAGCGTCTGACAACTTAGTCCGCATCTGAGCCCCTGGATTGGCTCAAATCCTTCCTCAACATAAAGCATGAACTGAGGGCCAAGACTATGGGCAGTACAATCACACCTTCACACACAACTCAAGTGGATTCCTTTCTCTCCAAACTCTAGTGTATAAGAAAAGTTGAGGATTGGTTTAGAGGGAGAAAGCACTTTTATAGACTAAGTAGTGTCATGATGTAGCCTGAGAGCTTGTTTTATGACAGATAGTCCATAATGATCCCTTACCTCTTTCAACTTTAGAAGTTCAAGTCTCATACTCATTTGAAAGAGCAAAGAGACTGGAACAATTTACTTTTAGTCCTGCCTTGTGGGACGAACCTGTTGTGGGAGCTCGGACAAGGTCACATGTTTAGTCTCACTTCCCATCTGAGTTAGTTTTTCCTGATCCTATCCACCTCACAGGGCTATTGAGGCAAAGTGTGACATGAGATGGAAAATTGGAAAATAAAATTACAAGTTATTGGGATTACCAGCTCATACAACCTGAAGAACAGGGGTCAAAGTTGAGATTCCTTCAGCCTACCCCGTAAGGTGACACAGAATAGTTATAGGACCCCAAATAGAACAGCTAGCTTCAGCAGTTAGCCCAATTCTTGCTCCTTCCTCCAGCAGGCACATGCAGGAACAAGAAACTGTTTAGAAGCAGATGAAGTAGCTCACCTTAGTAGGTCTAAAAGGCTGTTGGCCGAAACTCTGGTTGCGTCCAGGCCTGCAAGAACACAGGAACCCGTGGTGGTCGAAGAAATTGCTCAAGGACATGTTTGCTGGGAGCAATCCTTAAAGTGGGGCTTGGTGAGAAGCCAACCCCCTTCAGTTGAAGAGAACTGGCAGTATTCCTTTCTAGAAGAGTTTGGGACAGTTTCCCCTCCTAAGCCCAGGCAGCTCAATGGCTTGTGATCCATCCCACAGTTTTCTTTCCCACCCCTTTGAATGTGTGACCTGTAAATATTTCAGAGGAGGAGGAGGAAGGATAAAGCCATCAATTTCCCTTTGACATGGGAGCAAGAGAGGGTGATGTTTGAGAGGGTGGAAGGAATGGAGTAAGGCTGTGACTAGGAAAGATCTTGGTTTCTTGTACAAAAGCATCCAGCGGTAATTATAATCCACATGCCTGTACCACATCTGGGTAACAGCTATTGTATGCAAACATTCAGGCCATTGCTGCACCACATAAGCTAAATGTTGGCAGGGCAAGCTACAGTAATATTACTGTCATCCCTTGAGTGCTGTAATTCTTCCCAGCAGCAGACACCCTTGCCCTCGTGTGGATGGTCACAGCCTCAATAAGCAGTTTCAGGGTTACTGACCTTTTTATTTTTTTTATTTTATTTATTTTTTTTTTTTACTCCTTGGCCCTGAACGAGTCAGAAAAAAAAAATTAAATAAAGTCTAGAAGCAGTTTCTTTAAATTCACCACCAAGTGAGTCTTGCCTCTGGTCAGAGAGGTGTCAGGGATCACCACATCCCTGGAGGCAGAAGAAGATTCCCAGGATCAATTCTGTCCCTCTGCTTGGCTTAGCTGCTGTGTGTGTGCGCCAACACAAAAGAATGGAGAAAGGTCCAGCAGGGCTTTGAGCTTTTGACGTAAGTAGGAATCTGGCACATGCTTTCTTAAAAATATTTGCAAATTTAATGACATTTTAACATTAAGACAGTGTACAGTTGTTTCTTTTTAAAACTCATATGAGCTCGAGGAACTGAGCCCGAGCTGCCCCTGCTGGGAGATTTACATTTTGTTATCACATCTCTGTTCTACTGCTGAGCACCCAGCTGGAGATTCCCAGAATATCAACTCCCTCACATGCAGAACAACACAAAGGAAGGAGGCTCCCAAATCAGGGTGCTTATGCTAGTGAGTCTGGCCAAGTAAATTGCCAGGGCACTTAGCTAACTTGGGCCCCAGAGGCAAGCTCTTTCCTCCTCAAGAGGCCCAAATGCAGGACTCTGGGTTTTCTGTGATATGTGGGGAAGTCCCCTTCATTAGTTTGACAGCTTGATATCTTCCCAGATTCCTATTCAGGTCCTTCCATTTTATCTCCATAATCCACTAGCTAAACCATCTTTTCTTCCCCTCTGCCCTTCACCCATTCTCCCCCCTACCCCCCAACCCCAATAAGTCTCTATAGAATCAATCCAGCCACAATCTACCCTATCCAAGCAGCATCTGGGCACAAAGGGAGTTAGTATGGCATCTGATTGTTCAGCTCTAAAGCACTCCGTACCTGAATTGTCCCGTGCCCCAGCGCAAAACACAGGCCAGATGGTTAAAATAGTCCCTTTGCCAGAGAGCTGCTGGTTTCCACTTGAATGTCCCATTCTAATATGGCGCATACCACGGTGAGAATCGTCCTCGTCCCCTGTGAAGAGGAAAACAAGCCAAGAGTTGTGTTGCTGTCAATATATGGGAGGGGCTTCAGAGGCCAGCAGGTGCAAGGCCAGAGGCCCAAGACCACCCAAGGCAGTCTCCAGGTGCTGAGAGTCAGTGAAGTGATCACCTCAGGGCACACCAGGGTAAGGGCGGTCTTGATTGCCCAGTCCAAAGCAAAAGGGATCCCCATTTGAACTGGGACCTGGAATGGAAAGCCAGTGGTTCTTGGGGTGGAGAAGCTCTGGAGAGCTGGCACTGGTGTCCAGGCAGTTGATTCCTGCCTGGTGGGGGACATTCATTCATTCAATCGTATTTATCGAGCGCTTACGGTGTGCAGAGCACTGTACTAAGCGCTTGGGAAGTAGAAGTTGGCAATATATAGAGATGATCCCTACCCAACAACGGGCTCGCAGTCTAGAAGGGGGAGACAGACAACAAAACAAAACGTGGACAAGTGTCGAGTCGTCAGAACAAATAGAATTAAAGCTAAATGCACATCATTAACAAAATAGAATAGTAAATATGTACAAGTAAAATAAATAGAGTAATAAATCTGTTCAACATATATACAGGTGCTGTGGGGAGGAGGAGAGGAAGAAGGGGGCTCGGTCTGGGAAGGCCTCTTGGAGGAGGTGAGCTCTCAGGAGGGCTTTGAAGGGAGGAAGAGAGCTAGCTTGGTGGATGTGCGGAGGATGTGCGGACGTGTGAGCAAACCCACCAGACCGAGTTTTGCCTAGGCAACCAAGCCTAGACCCTTGCCCGGATTGGAAGCTCCAGGCCCCCCAAACCCCCATCTTGGTCCTGTTCAGCCTGGTCCTCCATCTTCTCCTCCCCCTGATGCACCACCTCACCTGTAGATTCTTCCTCTTGGCCTAGATCTGGATCCACCGTGGAAACTGGCCCTGAGAGAGAGGGTTCCTCTGCCAATGCAGTGGCCCCGCAGGCCCCCGCGATCTGTAGAGCTGATTCCCGGCCTATTTGTCCTTTTGGGCAGAACCTAGAGCCAGATACAGAAAACCTCAGAGAAGACACTGCATGAGAGGGGGCTGGGAAGCCTCCTGCCATGGGCATAATAATAAATAATAGTAATAATAATAATAGGTATTTCCTAAGTACTTACTATGTGCCAGGCATTATACTAAGTGCTGGGGTAGATACAAGATAATTTGGTTGGACACAGCCCCTGTCCCATTCAGGGCTCACAGTCTTAATCACCATTTTGCAGATGTGGTAACTGAGGCACAGAGAAGTGAAGTGATTTGCCCAAGGTCACAACAGACCAGATGCGGAGCTGGGATTAGAACCCATGACCTTCTGATTCCCAGGCTGTGCTCTATCTACTTCAGGGGGGTGCCAATGCTGGAAACAGTCCGAGAGACCAACATTCAGAGATGCTTTTCTCCCCACACAGGTGGCTTCAATACCCAATCGGGAGGGAAAAGGAACCAGTTTACAGGCAGCCTGGGGAAAGGTCCCCTTTCCCTTGGGCTTCTCTAATCAGCTCAGAGCCTGCCTAATTGGAAATTCTTTTCTTTCGCTCCTCTCTGCCCATCCAGACAGATGCCCTGACCCATCCTTCCAGAGAGCTGTCTGGCCCTCACTCCCCTCCCCTGCTGGGACCCCAGTCAATCACTCACCTTAATGACCCGCCCGCGGAAAGTGCTCTCATCCAAAGCCATCGCAGCTTTTACGGAGCCCTCGCTGGCAAACTCAATGTAGGCATAGCTGAAAGGGGTGAAGGGACAGGGAAGGAAAATAAGGGCCAGGGTTCCCTCCCCACAGGAGACAGCTCTCTCCATGAATAGCAATAATAAAAATAGAGTGTTAATAATAAATGGCATTTATTACACATTTACTATGTGGAAAGCACTGTTCTAAGCGCTGGGGAGGTTACAAGGTGAGCAGGTTGTCCCACGTGGGGCTCGCAGTCTTAATCCCCATTTTACAGATGAGGTCACTGAGGACCAGAGAAGTTAAGTGACTTGCCCAAAGTCACACAGCTGACAGTTGGTGGAGCTGGGATTTGAATCCATGACCTCTGACTCCAAAGCTCGTGCTCTTTCCACTGAGCCACGCTGCTTCTCTGCTAGTGTTGCTATTTATGGAGCCCTTACTATGTACCAAGCACTGTAGATACAAGATAATTAGGTCAGTCAGAGTCCCTGCCCTACATGGAGCTCCCAGTTTAAGTAGGGGGGAGAACAGGTATTGAAAGCCCTTTGACAGATGAGGAAACTGAGGCCCAGAGCAGTGCTTTGCCCAAGGTCTCTGAGCAGGCAACTGATAGAGCTAGGGTTAGAACCTAGGTCCTCACTCATTTCGCTAGCCCACATTACTATTCTGCTTTAGACACTCCCTCTCCTCCTCAAGCCTTCCTGGACTATCATAAACCAGTCAGTGTCCAGAGAGCTGGGGTTCTAAAGCCACCAGCTTTTCCCATCTCCGCCGATCCATCCGCTTCCGTACAGGCCCCTGGTATTCCGTAAGTCTTGTCAGCCAATGTTTCTACCCCTGGACTCCGTAAGAGGTCCTTTTTAGAGAAGCAGCGTGGCTCAGTGGAAAGAGCCCGGGCTTTGGAGTCAGAGGTCATGGGTTCAGATCCCGGCTCTGCCACATGTCTGCTGTGTGACTTTAAGCAAGTCACTTAACTTCTCTGAGCCTCACTTCCCTCATCTGTGAAATGGGGATTAAGACTGTGAGACCCATATGGGACAACCTGATCACCTTGTACGCCCCCCCAGCGCTTAGAACAGTGCTTTGCACATAGTAAGCGCTTAACAAATGCCATTATTATTATTATTATTATTTTAACAGAGGGACAGTACCTGGCTCACATCAGACACCCTGGTACCCTTCCCATCACTTGAGAGGGAGGCTATTTCCTGTCAGTGGTGGGAGGCATAGGAATTTTTCCTTCTTCCTCTCAATGCCACTCTTCCCCATTCTCTGAGTCACTGATTTCCCCCTTTCACCCCCACCCCCCCCAACCCAACTCCCAGGCGATCCAGCACTGACCCCTTGGGGTGTCCGGAGAACTTGTCGCACAGAATGGTGACTCGGTTGATCTTCCCACAGCTGTTGAAGTGGGATTCCAGCTCCTCTGCCGTGCCTCCATAATCCACCTACAAAGACAGCCAGTCCTGGGGGGCCCTCCTGGCTTGCCCACCTCTGAGGGCTGTTTGGCTACTGCCTCTGCTTGTCCAGTCAAGGACGGGGAGCAGGGTGACCCAAGAGCAGACCCCAACTCCTCCTCCCCGCCCCCAACCAGGAGTCCCTTGCATTCTGGGCCAGCTACCTCCAACCCAGATCCTGGAAGCCATCCTACAGGATCACCCTAAATGAAGGAGGGATGGCCGAAAGGATGTTCACAGGAACCGCCAGCTCAGCCAGAAGGTGACCCTGGATCATCAGGGTACGGCCCACCTCTATTCCTCCTCCCCCTGCTCCCCTGGATCCTTCTCCATCAACTGTAGGGGGGCCCTAGGACTCAGGATCCCCGGGGGCTCACCCATCCATCTTCACGGGGTCCTACCCCCTGGGACGTTGCTCTGATCTCTTTGCTAAGATTACACCTTCCCCTTCATGGATCCCAAGGGCCAGTAATGAGGCGGATAGAAAGGAATATCAAGTCAAGTATTGGAAAGCGATGGCCAGTGTAAGAGGGAAAGCAAATGATAGTCTGTTCCCTGCCCCACACTCAAGCCCCTCTCCCCCACCATCCCTTCGCACTTTATCAGCTCTCTCACAAACCACACTCACTTACATTGCCCACGTAGACAGACCTATTATCAGCCTCCATCTTTTCCTTAGGGGTTCCCGGAAACAGAGCACCTGTGAGAAGAGAACACCTGAGCAGAGGCTCCCCAAAGGGAAGCGGAGAGGGGAGGGGATGCACTGAGGTGCCCAAGAATGGGGATCTTACCATGGAGAGGACCTCAAAGGGCCACCTGGGCTACTTAAGTGATCCAGAGCAGTTGGTCATCTCTCTGTGGAAATTATCAGACTTCTGCTCAGAGTCTGGGAGAAAATGGCCTCATGTTTCATTTTCCACAACCCCAGAGGGGAGTCTTAGCCCAGAAGGGCAGCTCAGCCCATTTTGCCTCCAAGATAAGGCTAAATGCAATATTTGCTTAGTGCTTACTATGTGCAAAGACTGTGAGCCCACTGTTGGGTAGGGACCGTCTCTATATGTTGCCAACTTGTACTTCCCAAGCACTTAGTACAGTGCTCTGCACACAGTAAGCGCTCAATAAATACAATCGAATGAATGACTGCAAAGGACTGTACTAAGCATCGAAGTAGATACAGTAAAATCAGCTCAGGCATAGACCATGAGCCCCATGTGAGACAGATTGTGGGTGGGGGGAGCAGGTACTTCATCCTCACTTTAGATGAGGAAGCTGAAGCACAGAAAAGTTAAGATCTGGCCTGAGGTTACCTGGCAGCCAAGTGGCAGAGCCAAGATTAGAACCCACATCCGCTGACTCCCACCCTTGTGCTCTTTCCACTGGGCCATGTTGCTTCTCCCAGTTCATGAAGTTTCCTCTTCAGGAATAGTTCATGCTCCCCTCAGGGAGGGAAGCCACTCAGAAGCCAAGGAGACCACAGAGCAGAGATTTAGTGGGCTATAAGGGTAGTCCCCAAGTCTCCTGGCCTCTTACCGAGGTCAGTGCTCAGCAAGATACTGTCAGTCACCGCCGCTGCCTCCTCGTAGGCCTTCAACCTCTCGTGGGCCTTCTCCAGCTCCCATAGCTTCATCTTGATGGCTTCCAGCTCCAGCCCGGCACACAGTGGGGGGGGCATCTCCAGCTGCCGCACACCTCCCATGCTGAGAGTGGGGTAAGGCTGGTGGGAGGAGGAGAGCAGGAAGGAAAGATTAGGATAGGGATTCTCCTGAGTTCAGAGGCCTCCACTCTTGGGAACTGATCATCAAGGGGCCTAGAAAGAGGTTCCAGGGAGCCAGCATGTGGGAAGGGGCGGGAGCTGAGGCAGGGGAAGAGGAAGCTGACATTAGCCTGATACCTCAGTAGGCCTCCCTCAGTCCTTCTCAAGTTCCCTTCTCAACCCAGAAAAAGCAGAACTTCAAGCAGATTCCAAGTAGTGCTTCCCCTTGTTAACCTAACCCAGGGCTTGTCAGAACCAGAGAAAGCTTTGGTCCTGCCTTCTTTCCCCTACCAGAGCAGCAGAGGGGCAGAGGTAATGGCCTCAGGCAGGCCTCTAAACTGTAAGCTCATTTTGGGCAGGGAATGCTCTGTTATACTCTCCCAAGTGCTTAGTACAGTGCTCTGCACACAGTAAATATAGTTGACTAACTAGAACACCACTGACCCAGGCACCTGAGCTCGGGTTGCATTCATTCATTCATTCGTATTTATTGAGCACTTACTGTATGCAGAGCACTGTACTAAGCACTTGGGAAGTACAAGTTGGCAACATGTAGAGATGGTCCCTACCCAACAGTGGGCTCACAGTCTAGAACACAAATACATACAACTGACTGGCTGACTCAGACCTCAGAAGTCTGAAGTCCTTTCCTCCCAACATCACAGACAACCCCACCCCCGTCTTGAAGTCAGGGCTTTGTACATAGGCCCAGGGAGGAGGGTACCCACAGAGTCCCCTCCTTCCTCTCCCCCACTTATCTCCCTCCCCACAGCACGTGTATATATGTATATATATTTGTATGTATTTATTGCTCTATTTTATTTGTACATATTTATTCTATTTATTTTATTTTGTTAATACGTTTTGTTTTGTTCTCTGTCTCCCCCTTCTAGACTATGAGCCCACTGTTGGGTAGGGACCGTCTCTAGATGTTGTCAACTTGTACTTCCCAAGCGCTTAGTACAGTGCTAAGCACACAGTAAGTGCTCAATAAATACAATTGAATGAATGAATCTCCAGAAGACTGGTCTTCTTGCCCGAACATCTAATTGTCTCCAAAGGATTCCCAACTCATTAAGAGAACACCAACCTCCCACCAAGCCCTGCTGGAGCCCTGCTGCCCAGCCAGGGAACTCTCCACTCTGCAGGGGAGACCAGGCCAGCCAGGGACCCGGTTAATTAGCGGATTAAAGCAGAGAGCCCCCACAGCTCCACGATGACTTGCAGAACTCATCCTCTGGGACCCAGCCCAGAAGTAAATGCATTGGGCCGGGCCCACTGGGGAGCCCCAACTAGCCAGTCCTCACCCCAGAATCAACCACCCCAATCACTCACCAACTCAGCTTCAGGGGGGTCTTCCAGGAAGTCCCTCTCCAGGAGGGACAGGGGGAAGTTTTCTTCATCCTCATCACCATCCTGCTTCTCGGAGCAGGACTGGGGCATCTGCTCCTCACCCCCTTCACCGCCCCATCCCAGATCTTCCTGCTGCTTGGGGACTCTCTGGAGCCAGGCCTCAGAGGGAGCAGGGAAGAGGGAGTTGCTGGTTGAAAACCACATGGCCACAGGTATAACATTTACCCTAACTACTCCCATCCCATGCTAACAACTCTCCAAGCCTGAAGCAGCCAGCTTGGGGCAAAGGAATTTAAATCATTTCCCCTGCCTCCCACCTGCTTCCACTTGAGCACTGAAAAGGGCCAAGCCCCCTCCGGGGGCAGGGTTCAAAACCCAAAGGTAATAGGGTAGTGTTGCATCCGCAGATTACTAGATACTTCAGAGTCAATTGGAGGATCCTTGCTTGAATATATGCAGGTAGTCAAAGGGTTGAATCAATCAATCAATCGTATTTATTGAGCACTTACTGTGTGCAGAGCACTGTATTAAGCGCTTGGGAAGTACAAGTTGGCAACATATAGAGACAGTCCCTACCCAACAGTGGGCTCACAGTCTAAAAGGGGGAGACGGAGAACGAAACCAAACATACTAACAAAATAAAATAAATAGAATAAATATGTACAAGTAAAATAAATAAATAGAGTAATAAATATGTACAAACATATATACAGGTGCTGTGGGGAAGGGAAGAAGGTAAGATGGGGGGGAACCGAATGAACTGAACCTGGCTTAATAACGTCTGCTGAGCCGAAATAAGCCACAAAAGGGCCGATCTCTCTTGGCCCCCTGCCAGCCCAGGTTCATTTCCTTACCATTCATTCATTGAATCGTATTTACTGAGCGCTTACTGTGTGCAGAGCACTGTACTAAACGCTTGGGAAGTACAAGTTGGCAACACATAGTGACGGTCCCTACCCAACAGCGGGCTCACAGGCTAGAAAGGGGAGACAGACAACAAAACAAAACATGTGGTCAGGTGTCATGTCATCAGAATAAATAGGAGTAAAGCTAGATCAATCAATCAATCAATCAATCGTATTTATTGAGCGCTTACTGTGTGCAGAGCACTATACTAAACGCTTGGGAAGTACAAGTTGGCAACACATAGAGACGGTCCCTACCCAACAGCGGGCTCACAGTCTAGAAGTGGGAGACAGACAACAAAACAAAACAGGTGGTCAGGTGTCAAGTCATCAGAATAAATAGAAGTAAAGCTAGATGCACATCATTGACAAAATAAATAGAATAGTAAATATGTACAAGTAAAATAAATAGAGTAATAAATCTGTATAAACATATATACAATTGCCATGGGGAGGTTCCTCATCCTATTTGCCCCCCCTTCTGAATTGTCTAGGCACTTGATCTGTATAAATAATAATAATAATGATGGCATTTATTAAGCGCTTACTATGTGCAAAGCACTGTTCTAAGCTCTGGGTAGGTTACAATAATAATAATAATGGCATTTATTAAGCGCTTACTATGCGCAAAGTACTGTTCTAAGCTCTGGGGAGGTTACAAGGAGATCAGGTTGTCCCACGGTGGGCTCACAGTCTTAATCCTCATTTTACAGATGAGGGAACTGAGGCACAGAGAAGTTAAATGACTTGCCCAATGTCACACAGGTGATAAGTGGTGGAGGCGGATTAGAACCCATGACCTCTGACTCTCAAGGCCGGGCTTTTTCCACTGAGCCACGCTGCTTCTCTGTACAAGGTGAAGCACTTTGATACTCACCCTACCCTTCCCTCCACGGCACTTACGTCCATCTCCTTGTATTTGGTTGCTTTCCCTACCTGTAATTTATTTAATGTTTGTTTTCCCTGCAAGATTGTAAGGCAAGGATCATGTCCACCAGTTACATCTAACAATTGTATCGTACTCTCCCAAGTGCTTAGTACAGTGCTCTGCACACAGTAAACACTCAATAAATAGCATTGATTGATTTTTCCACTGAGCCACGCTGCTTCTCTGTACAAGGTGAAGCACTTCGATACTCACCCTACCCTTCCCTCCACAGCACTTACGTCCATCTCCTTGTATTTGGTTGCTTTCCCTATCTTTACATATTTATTACTCTACTTATTTATATTTTACTTGTACATATCTATTCTATTTATTTTATTTTGTTAGTATGTTTGGTTTTGTTCTCTGTCTCCCCCTTTCAGACTGTGAGCCCACTGTTAGGTAGGGACTGTCTCTATATGTTGCCAACTTGTACTTCCCAAGCGCTTAGTACAGTGCTCTGCACACAGTAAGCGCTCAATAAATATGATTGATTGATTGATTGATTGATTGATAATAAATAGCATTGATTGATTTTTCCACTGAGCCATGCTGCTTCTCTGTACAAGGTGAAGCACTTTGATACTCACCCTCCCCTTCCCTCCACAGCACTTAGGTCCATCTCCTTGTATTTGGTTGCTTTCCCTACCTGTAATTTATTTAATGTCTGTCTCCCCCACTAGATTGTAAGGCAAGGATCATGTCCACCAATTACATCTAACAATTGTATCGTACTCTCCCAAAGAGCTTAGTACAGTGCTCTGCACACAGTAAGCACTCAATAAATAGCGTTGATTGATTTTTCCACTGAGCCACGCTGCTTCCCTGTACAAGGTGAAGCACTTTGCTACTCACCCTCCCCTTCCCTCCACAGCACTTACGTCCATCTCCTTGTATTTGCTTTCCCTATCTTTACATATTTATTACTCTATTTATTTATATTTTACTTGTACGTATCTATTCTATTTATTTTATTTTGTTAGTATGTTTGGTTTTGTTCTCTGTCTCCCCCTTTCAGACTGTGAGCCCACTGTTGGGTAGGGACTGTCTCTATATGTTGCCAACTTGTACTTCCCAAGCGCTTAGTACAGTGCTCTGCACACAGTAAGCGCTCAATAAATATGATTGATTGATTGATTGATAATAAATAGCATTGATTGATTTTTCCACTGAGCCATGCTGCTTTTCTGTACAAGGTGAAGCACTTTGATACTCACCCTACCCTTCCCTCCACAGCACTTACGTCCATCTCCTTGTATATGGTTGCTTTCCCTACCTGTAATTTATTTAATGTCTGTCTCCCCCGCCGGATTGTAAGGCAAGGATCATGTCCACCAGTTACATCTAACAATTGTATCGTACTCTCCCAAGAGCTTAGTACAGTGCTCTGCACACAGTAAACACTCAATAAATAGCATTGATTGATTCTGGCCAGGTTTAGAGCAGGGTGGAGCTTGCTCAATGAGGAACTGATCTGGCGTAGAGACGTTTAGATCCCTTGTTGCTGGAGCGAGCAGCGAAGGAAGGTGGTAACTTCCTTCTTGAAGGCCATCTGCAGAAAACTACACACAGCAACCCCGGGCTCACTCACTCAATCAATCAATCAATCGTATTTATTGAGCGCTTACTGTGTGCAGAGCCCCGTGCTAAGTGCTTGGCCTCCTGGACCTTTGAGTCCCGCAGACTTTTTGCTCCTTTTCCACCTCCACCACCACTTGGTTGCTGAGACTTGGGCTCAGTCACTTTGCAAACTGCCTGCCTCAGTTTCTCCGATTGGTTAGTACTGGGAAAGCAGCGTGGCTCAGTGGAAAGAGCCTGGGCTTGGGAGTCAGAAGTCATGGGTGCTAATCCCGGCTCCGCCGCTTGTCAGCTGGGTGACTTTGGGCAAGTCACTTAACTTCTCTGTTGCCTCAGTTACCTCATCTGTAAAATGGGGATTAAGACTGTGAGCCCCCTGTGGAACAACCTGATCACCTTGTGTCCTCGCCAGCACTTAGAACAGTGCCTTGCACATAGTAAGCGCTTAACAAATGCCATTGTTATTATTATTAGGGAAGAGCAATATGGTTAATGAATTATGGCATTTGTTAATTAAGCAATTATGGTTGCTTAAATGCAGACCTGCAGGTAGACTCATAGACTCCTGGGGCTGGAAGAAAGTTTGGAATCAAACAATCTAATGTATTTATTGAGCACTTACTATGTGCAGAGCACTGCACTAAGTGCTTGGGAGAGTACAATCCAACAGAGTTGTTACTTTCCCTGCCTATGAGAAGATCGCAGTCTTGAGGTCATCTATTCATTCATTCATTCATTCAGTCGTATTTATTGAGCGCTTACTGTGTGCAGGGCACTGTACTGAGTGCTTGGAAGTACAAGTTGGCAACATATAGAGATGGTCCCTTCCCAACAGCGGGCTCACAGTCTAGAAGGGGGAGACAGACAACAAAACAAAACATATTAACAAAATAAAATAAATAGAATAAATATGTACAAGTAAAATAAATAAATACATAGAATAATAAATACGTACAAACCTATATACATGTCTGCTGTGTGACCTTGGGCAAGTCACTTAACTTCTCTGAGCCTCAGAGCAATAAAAATAAATAAGTAAATAGAGTAATAAATATGTACAAACATATATACAGGTGCTGTGGGGAGGGGAAGGAGGTAAGCCGGGGGGGATGGGGAGGCAGAAATCATCTAATCAAACCATCTAATTGGATGGTCATCTAATCCACCCCCCTGCCTTCTGGAAGGATCACCGAGCGTTGTCTAGTGGTAAGAACACGGGCCTCGGAGTCAGAGGCTCCACTTGGCTGCTATGTGACCTTGGACAAGTCATTTCAATATTCTGTGCCTCAGTGTCCTTAGCTGTAAAATGAGGATAATAATGATAGTATTTGTTAAGTGCTTACTATGTGCAAAGCACTGTTCTAAGCACTGGGGAGGTAACAAGGTAATCAGGTTGTCCCACGGGGGAGAGGGGTCACAGTTTTAATCCCCATTTTACAGATGAGGGAACTGAGGCCCAGAGAAGTTAAGTGACTTGCTCAAAGTCACACAGCTAACAGTTGGCGGAGCCGGGATTTGAACCCATGACCTCTGACTCCAAAGCCCGGGCTCTTTCCATTGAGCCATTCGGCTTCCTTCTCCCTTAGAGTGTGAGCCCCATGTGGGACAGGGACCATGTCCAATTTGATTATCTTGCACCTACCCTAGTGCTTAGTACAGTGCCTGGCACATAGTAAGCACTTAACTTTCCCATTATCATCACAACCCCATCCACTCTACCCTGGTAAAACTGTCTTTCAATCACCCATTCCAATGTCTCATCATCTTTGGCTTCAGAAGTACTTTCTGACTGGATTCTCCTTTGCTGTGGCTCCACTCCATTTCCTCCTATGCTCAGGAGGGGCATGTGGCGGGGGGCAGAGTGGGGCTTCACAGAAATATCCAGCCTGAGGAATGACCCTTGCCCTTGCGGCCTACCCACCCTCAGCAGAGCCAGGGCACGGAAGAAGCCAAGTTCGCAGGAGCTGCGAGGGTCTAGTATCGAGGGCTGAGCCACGTTTTACCTTTTCGTTGACGTTCCGATTTGCCTGCAACCCGACTTCTCTTGGGAGGTTGGTGACCAATAAGCCCAGGCGATTCCCCGATACTGACTCTGCTCCTCCTCCGCCACCGGTGGAAGAGGTGTCCAAGGAAGAGGAGGAGCGACTGGCTACCAGAGCCTAACTTGAAACTGATGGGGAGGGAGAGGAGTTGGCGGACCTCCCTAAAGCTTCCCCCTCCAAGACCCAGAGCCCAATGCTTCCCTAGTCAAACCCCTCCAGTCCTCTCCCCTGGAGTCTTCTAGACTGTGAGCCCGCTGTTGGGTAGGGACCGTCTCTATATGTTGCCAACTTGTACTTCCCAAGCGCTTAGTACAGTGCTCTGCACACAGTAAGCGCTCAATAAATAGTATTGAATGAATGAATGGAGACAGGATCGCCCCAACCACCATCTCCTCTGTCCTTCCGTTCTTGGGGTGCACACAGCAAGCGCTCAAGAAATACAATTGATTGATTGATGGGTTGAGTATCCAGAGATTCCAAAAGCGGAACACTAACTCCCTCAAGAGATCGCCTGGAATCACCTCTCATCTCCACCCTGAATGCGTGGCTGGTTGTCGCTTTGCTTTTGGAAGATTCTCACCGGGGAGATTTTTTTTTTATGGCATTTACTAAGCGCTTACTATGTGCAAAGCGCTGTCCTAAGCGCTGGGGAGGTTACAGGGTGATCAGGTGGGGGGCTCCCAGTCTTCATCTCCATTTGACAGATGAGGGAACTGAGGTCCAGAGAAGTGAAGTGACTTGCCCAAAGTCACACAGCTGACAATTGGCGGAGCCGGGATTTGAACCCCTGACCTCGGGCTCCAAAGCCCGGGCTCTTTCCATCGAGCCACACTGCTTCCCCACTCTCTCTTCAGAACTGGTCCCGGACTATCTTTCTCATGCCTGACTTGAGTCCCTTTCAGCTGGGTTTTTCTTCTCCATCTCTCTTTGGAAGAGGGAAACAATGTCTTTTCTTCAGGAAACCTTCCATACGTGTCAAGACAGTTACCTCGTCTCCAAACACTGGGTTATGTTCATTTTTCTCCTTCCCCTCTCCTTCCTCATTCAATTCATCCCCAGAAGTGTACGGGAACTGGCACATAAATAGGTTTCGTGACCCTTCAGAGTTAAACCTACTTCCTCAGGAAGACTCCCCCAGTTAATTCCACCACCCCTGATTGAGTCATCCCAGGAGCCAAACTTGGCCCTTGGAGCTATACATGTATTTATTTAAATATCCCAATTATTTATTCAATCAATAAATGGTATTTATTGAGCTCTTACTGTGTGCAAAACACTTTTCTAAGCAATTGGCTCAGTGGAAAGAGCACGGGCTTGGGAGTCACAAGTCATGGGTTCTAATCCTGCCTCCGCCGCTTGTCAGCTGTGTGACTTTGGGCAAGTCACTTCTCTGTGCCTCAGTTACCTTATCTGTAAAATGGGGATTAAGACTGTGAGCCCCATGTGGGACAACCTGATCACTTTGTATCCCCCCAGCGCTTAGAATGGTGCTTCGCACATAGCGCTTAACAAACGCCATCATTATTATTGTTATTATTACAATACAACAGAGTTGGTAAACACATTCTTATCCATTTCCCTGTAGACTTCTCTATAGAATTATCAGTATATTTTCCTCTTGCTCCCACTTCATGTATACAATTTCTGCCTACTTATCTTCCCAGTTAGTTGTAAGTTCCTCAAGGAAAGAGAGTCTCCTACTTTCATTTTCCTCTCCTAAGTGCTTACCTAGTATAGTGCTCTGCACACAGTAGATGTTTAACACAAATTAATGAATAGATAAATGAATAAATGCATCATCATCAATCGTATTTATTGAGCGCTTACTGTGTGCAGAGCACTGTACCAAGCGCTTGGGAAGTACAAGTTGGCAACATAGAGACAGTCCCTATCCAACAGTGGGCTCACAGTCTAAAAGGGGGAGACAGAGAACAAAACCAAACATACTAACAAAATAAAATAAATAGAATAGATACGTACAAGTAAAATAGAGTAATAAATGTGTACAAACATATATACATATATGCATGCAATTAATGAATAGATAAATGAATAGATGCATGCATGAGCAAATGAATGAAGGCATGAATGCAGGCAGGTTGGCCATGGTGGGCTTGGAAACCACTTACAGTACAGTGGGATCAAGGTTTCCTGTTTTATCGTTAAAGTCCAGAAGGATTGGAAAACCGGACACTTTGTCCCTATGGCCTACCATCCACATTCCTCCCGTCTCCACCACGGAACGCCAGGTGCAGCTCGGAAAGCCTTTGAGCAATTTCAGGGATGAAGCAGAGAATCCTGAGGCTGGCTGGGACCTCAAGAGACCATTCTCCCATCGCCCTGCTTTGGGCAGGCCTGCATCTGGGATGTCTCCATGGAGAACACCCCAAGAAGAACCCCAGTTACAGGGGGGGAACCAAACTTGCAGACGTGCTTGACTCCCAAGGGGCCAGAGAGGAAGAGCCCCCACCCCCAACTCTCTTCCCAAGCATTCACTGCGCTAAAATTTTCCAGGGGTTGAGGTTGGGGAGTGGGGGGAGAGCGAGGGGGGAAGGGGGCAGGGCACAACCCAGAGTCCAGACCCAAGAAGGGGCAGAGCCACGTGATATTAAATTTTGTTTTATTACACGGATACAGAGTTAAGAACAGACATAACCTGAATCATAATGTTTTACAGCGTTCACAGGTCAAACATACAGTACATTTAGAGAAAGCAGGACACAGCACCGGGGAGGGACAGCATGCCAACATTGTCATTTCTCTAGAATGGCCACAGAAACCCGAAGAATATTGGGGAACAGGGGCTTTTTTCATAAAATTCTATTTTTTTAAAAAAATTCTCTTTGAAGTCCTGTCTTTAAAACACACCTACCAGTCTGTACACACCCAGGCTCCTCTCTCTCCCCAGCCCTCCACTCCCCGAGGCCTTCAGTTCAAGTATTGCAGAGTTTTGCAGGTGGGAGGGATGCCACTCCCCACTGGGTAGCCTGAGGGGCTGAAGCAGTGGGGGCCACAGGGCAATCAATGGAGCCATCGCTGAGGTGGAGGAAGGGAGCCAAACTCAAGAACCCAAGATCTGAGGAGAAAGTCTCCTCTGTTTGGAGGCTCCCAACTCCACTGGGATCCCCGGGGTCGGGGAGCACAACCACCATGGGTACAGCAGAACCAAGTGGGAGGTGGGGAGTGGAGGAGGGAAGGAAGGAGAGGAGGGAGAGAGAGAAAGAGATGAAGGAAAAGGGGCAGCAGGGAAACACCAAGTGCTTTTCAATAAGGAAACAAGGAAGCAGTTGAGGCAAAGAAGAAATTGCTGCTGCTGAGACATCTTTGGGTGGGAGAACTGTCTCGAGTGGCAGCAAGCCTAGAGCTTGCCGGACTTAAAAGGATTGAGCAGAAAGCCTGTGAGATTGGGGTCTCTTTCCTCCTTTACTAATATCTTTAATATCATTGGCTTATTAATATTTTAATATCATCGACTCAGCATGGTTTCTGTCTGCTTCCTGGCCCCCAGGGCAAGCCCATCTTGTCTGGGAGAGCCCTTCCCATGTCACATTTGGCCAAAGGAGCAATAGCCAACGACTTCTACCTTCTCTCCCCCTACAGAGCAGGTGGGCCTGGCTGTGGGGAGAGAGAAGTGGAGGAAGCCACGCATCTGGAGCCCCACCCAGCTCCTGCCCATGGCCCTGGGGGGAGGCAGCCACTCCCCTCCTGGGGAGGATGGGGGCCTGAAGATGACCAACGCACCCTCCTGCACACAGAGAGGGAGAGAGAGTGGTCACAAGAGGGAATGGGCTTGGGTAGGGCATGGGTGGAGGTGCTTAGTGAAGAACACTAGCCCTGGAACCTGCTCTGTCTGGCTCTTGGGGGTATAATTATACCCCAATCACGTCTCATTGCACCTTAAAGAAGCCTGACCTGTTACAACATAAGGAGGAAGGCTTCTTGAGACAGCTTTCTAGTGCTTTGTCCAGTCTGCCTTTAGGGGTTTAGGCCCAGAGAAAAGGATGGGAGTTGGGGGAGAGGGAGGAGTGGGGTTGAGGGCGAAGTACATTGCAATGGGCAAAGCTGAGCACCTCCCCACAACGCCATTCTCTCAGTCCCCAAGACCTGCCCACTTGACTATAAAGGTAGATCCAATTACACCAGCCTTGTTGCTAGCAAAGACTAGAAGTCTTCTCTCCCAGTGGTTGGTTAACGAGGCAGCTCAGCTCCAGCTCCAAGGAGAGCCTCACCCACTCCCCACAAAAAAACCCCCAAATCTCAAAAATCATAAGGACTGGGCAGAGCTCTAGAAACCAGAGCTGAGGACAATCTTAATTCAATCCTTAGAGACAGAGCGGCTGGCTGGACCATTTCCAATTCTCTAATCACCTTGAGTCTCATCCTAGAGCAGTAGGGACTGCCGGCTGGATGTAAGGATGCATTTTTCCAACAGTATTTTTTTTAAAAATGCGAGTATCTTTTCTCTTTGATTGTTGGCAAGTCCAGTCCTAATGGACCACGATTGGCCAGCAAACTTTGGACAAGTAGTTGCCCAGGATCTGGTAAACCTGGGGCTTTAAGATATTGGATGTATCATCTTGGATGGGTGGATGAATGGATAGATGGATTTATGAGAAACAAATGCTTTGGTGTCAGCGAGGATTTCTATTTGGAACAATTGAGGATTAGGACAGTCAGGGTCTTCAAGGAGACCCCCCATTCCACAGCATATTGACAAAAATGACCACTCCTGGTTTCCCTGCTCACCCACTTCCTCCCGCCTCTGATTCTGGGTCCCCAGGCAGAGACCAGTAACTCTTCCCCAGAGTGGAAACAGAGCTAGGGGGCAAACACAGATCACCCTGAGATCCCAGAAGGGATGAGTGAGGGCAAGAAGTTGAGCCCTGGCTTTGGGCCCAGGTTTCCCCAGAAAAATAACCAAATCCAGGGAAAGGCGCATCCCCCCTTTCCCCATGCCACTCACTCTTTCCTTCCACTGCCAACAAAAATGCCCATGGCTCTTCCCTCGGCCCTTCCTGGCTATCCTTTCTCTGAGAGAAGAAGAGAACTGCCAGCTGACCTCTCTTTCCCCAGCTAAGTGCTGCACCGGGGTGGGGGCACGTTGCCCGAGTGAAACCACGGCTTTGGCATAGAGCAGGGTGGCATTGAGGAGGGCCAGGCTGGGGCTATTCCCTGTGCTCCCAGGATTGATGTCTTTCAAGCCCTTGGGCTCAAGATCATAAAAGTGGATCCATCTGAGCCCTTTGACTCTCCATGAACATGAGTACATGGAAGGGCCCTTCCCTCCCTAAGTTCCAGGCTCTGTTTTCTTTCATTCCCCCAACGGAACAAAACTTCCCGCCTTCCTCTCCCAGACCGTTCTTGGCCTGCAACCCTGCAGAAGACAGCAGAAAGATCTGGGCTTGCACTCGTCCGAAGGAAGAGTTTCCTACTGGAAGGGGGATGGGGACTGACCTCTGGCAGGCTGTTTGGTCACCCAAACAATGAGCGTGAGAGAGAGACGACAGACAGACAGAGACATAGAGAACCAGCCAGCCCCCGAGTTCCGCTGTGATACAGGTGGTGGCCAAAGGTTCCTCCTTGTATGGCCCAGAGAAGAGAAAGTCCAGAGAAAAGGAATTCCAAAGTTACGGAGATGTTGGCCAAGGGGGACAAAGGGGCCGGGTCGCCTTGGTGCAAAGGGTTTTGGAATCGTTTGCTGCCCAGGCACTTGCCTTTAACCCTGCCTTTCAGAGGGCAGAGCCCCTCAAGGCCTCAGAAAAGCCCACAGCCCCCGGGGAGACCCGAACCCCAAGGTTGGGCCAGGTCAGCACAAGAGTCCAGCCTAGCCCAGCAAAAGTGGCCCCTGCCTCTGTTTCAGTGACAGATAGCAGCGGCCCATAGTCGGGCGGCCTCGGAGCTGAGCCAGAAGTAGTCGGACACACAACGCTCCAGCTGCCGTCCCGGCAGCCGCAGGGGCCAGCACTGCAGGCCAGCTCAATCCCAAGTACTCGTGGTCAGTGACGCTGCCCCAATGCATCGCCAGCACTGGCACCGCCTCGCCGGTGCCCGACCCCGGCTCTACCGGAGAGCAGCTTCCCGCCATCCCCTGGCCGGTCATCTAACCTCCCTGCCCTCCGCTTTTTGGTGTCTCAACGTTAAAGCTGTCGATTCGGTTTGGGATTCCGCTGGGGGCTCCGTGAGCACCGGCCTCTCCCGGAGCTTTTGGTTTGGATCGCGAGTGGGATCTGGAACAGTGACTTTCAAATCAACAAAACGCGTCTTCTATGGTCCTTAAGCAGGTTGGAGGTAGTGTGGCGGGGAGGTGGTTTCTGAGCAGATGGAGGGGCAGGGGGATGAGAACCCGAGATTCTAGCACGAGAGAAAAACCACCGAACACTAAGAATGACAGGGGTCCCTGCAGCACTGGACGGCATTGGAAATACTTCTGCTATATCACCTTTCTGTGTGAAATAAGCAAAACGGACCACATTCAGTGCAGAGAGAGAGAGACAGAGAGAGAGAGAGCAAGATCAACAGGATGGTCACCCTGGCTCACAAGATACCAGCCATCTCCAAATTTCCCTTTGCCTTTAAAACACAACAACTGGAATCCTCAACGTCACAAGATCAATAACCCGGAAGGCTCTGACACGGAAGCCCTGGAAGCAAGCAGAAGCTCCAGGTTCTCGAGGTTGGGTCCCAGAGTGAGGATTGCGGCTGAATTTCCTGCACACCAGATTGCAGCAATTGTCCGGGGCAGGGGAGTGCGGGGGCGACTCTCTCCCTGGACCCACACCATCCCTGGCCGGACTGGATGTTGGCCGCTCCCCGTGACGCTCTGGTCTCCCGGTCACTGGGATGCCTAGGTCCCAAGCTGAGGCTGGACAACCAGTTGCCCTCAGGCCCATCCTCTAACTGTGAGGCGAGGGGCAGATGGCGGGGGTTGCCAATGAGTCTTTGCACACCCTCTTGACCAATTACCTTGCACCCCCAGCAGTCCCAGAGTACTCGGCAGTCTCTGAACCAGTGCCAGAGAGGAACATCGTACACACAGCAACGGCTTTAGGGGGATCCACAGGCTGGATTCAGAGGGGCCTTAAAATCCTTTTCTCTAAGAGGCCAGTTCCTCCCACCACATTCACTTTAGGCTCTGTTTGGAGCCAAGAGAGGCGGCAGCACAAGGAAGCGGAGATAAGATGGCCACCCAGGAGCTTCCATCCTCCCCTCCGGGCCTGGATGCGATTTCCAGCTGGAGATATTACCTGGCCCCTTCTCGGGCCCCCGTGTCCTAGGGAGGGTGGCTGCCCGACTCCCTGGGGGTCTGGCTCATCTGACAGCAGAGCCCTGACCTGCAGCCCAGCCCCTCTTCCATTTGAGGTTCAGATGGGAAGAGGTGCTGAGGGTGAGAGCAGAGAGACAGAAGTTTTCAAACTCATCTGCTGGCCCTCACCAAGGACAGGAGGCCACTGGGCCTTCAGGCCTCCTCTGACAGGACAGCATATGATTTTGGGGGTGGAGAGAAATGGTTCCCCACTGAGTCTGAGAGCCAGAAGCAACCCAGGTGGCTGAGGAAGCCACGTCAACAGACCCTTGGCCAAAGGGCTCGCCCTGTACCATCTCATCTTCCCGACTCAGGGATGTGGTGCTGACCTCCTAAAACCACCGAGCCTCATTCTCCTCTTCCCTGAGAGCAGAACCATTCCCCGACACCCGCCGTGCGAGCCGCTCAGCTCCTACGCAGAAGGAGGTGCTCAGACCGGAGACCGTGTGGCCATTTCTCCACCTCCAATCCTACCTCGTGCTCTTTGGAAACCGAGAAACCAAAACCCAGTTTGCAAACTTGAGGCCTGGGAGGGATCGCCTCGGCTCCCAACCCAACCGAAATGGGCTGGGGGCCATCAGCAATCTCGCAATGAGCTGGGAGGTAGGGAGGGGTGGGTGGACAGAAAGGGATGGAGGGGAAAAAGGGACAGGGAAGAAGAAGAGACAGCGGGAAGCTAACCAGGAGAGGTAGTGGTGGTGGGCGTGATGCGCACAGGGGGTGGGGGCCGGGCGGGAGGGCGTCCTGTGTCCAATTTGTCTATGCCTCTAGACCGTTAACAGGCTTACCGCTAGGGAAAAGAAAACCGAAAACAAAAATGGAAATGTTCAGCAAACCTTCAAAGAATCAACTCCTGGGCCTGCATTTGCCCGACAAATGAACTGTTCTAATAAAATACTTCCAATCCTTGCTCTCGTGAAGCCTACGAAAGTAAACCTCTATGAAACGCACAGACATGCGGGGGACTCGAAAGGATTCAAATGAGGAGGGACAGGCAGGGGAAACGGTTCAAAACCCAAAAATCCAACACATCCAGCCCACTCTTTCGAGACGGATTCCATCTGCTGGAACTCCCCTCGGACTGTGACTTGGGAAAACGTGATTTCATCCTTCATGATAAATACGCTCAGCGGCCTTTGCAACTCTGGACAAACTAGGGCTTCCCAATGACCCCACTGATGATTTGCTTTTTAAAACCTATTTCCTAAACTTTACATACTTCAGTGGTTTGTCTCATTTTTATTTGGCAAACATCTCTTCTTTATTATTATCATTATTAATATCATTATTTGGACCTCTGCAAATACTATATACATTCACATTAACGTACAATATTGACCCATGGCTGGGAAGTCTCTTTGAACCCCCATACAGTAGCCGTACCACGCTCCATATTGCACTCCCGTCCTCTGTACTTTATACAACGATACAAGAAAATGCAAAAAAAAAAAATCTACATTGTTTTTCTTCCGTTAAGTACAAGTGTTACTTTTCTTTTTTCCTTTATTTCCTCCTAGAAATAGCTGTGGAAGTCGAAAGGGGCAAGGGGAAGGGGAAGGGAACAATGGGGCAAAGAGTGTGAAAATGAAAAGACTGATCGTGCTCCGTCACACGAGACCAGAGGAGAAAACACCTGGGGAATAACTGGTCGTAAAAGCCACGGGTTATGTACAGGCTGTCAAAATACTCTTCTAATGAGGATGGGGAGGTGGAAGGGGGTGGACTACAAAGGTTGGCTTTCTTTTTCCTGCAAAAGTTTGGAAGAAAGGAGACCAGCAGTGAGGGGATCCTGTGACGAAGGAAGGGGTGGGGGAAATGGAGAGAAGAGAGGTAGAGGAATAACAGAAGTGGAAGGTATTGGTGCAGTCACTCTCTGCTCGTGCTCTGGAAAACAGTCAAGAATCAACCGAAAAGATTGTCACGGTTTGGTTTCGGAACAACAGCTCTCTCTGGAAAGGAACGCTTTAGCACTTTTTTCACCATAGGAAAAATCCTATGTGTCGATAATCCACAGAGGGCATGGAAAAAAAAAAGACAGGGGTATCATTCCCCTACACACACACGCCCTCCTGAATGCATGCTCGCACGCATACACACACACAGACACACAGAGTATTGGGATTTTCTTGGGGTTGCTATGTTGTGCGGATGATTTTGCTTTATTCGTTTGGAAATGAACTCTGAAGCCACAGAGGCTCGTCCTTCAGCCAGGCAGAGTAGGAAGATCCAAAGATGGGAGAGCTGAGCCAGCAAAATGGAGCCAGCGGGTGGGAGGAAGAGTGTCGGTTTTCTCCACGGCCGGCTCCTCCGTTTCACCAATAGAGCAGTTGCCGTCGCTCGTCGAAACAAACAAGTGCTGCTCCTTGTTCCGTGGAAAGACTAACCAAAAAAAGCCAAACGACAACAAAAAACAAAACAAACAAACCCCGACTAAAATAAAAAAAAATAACTTTGGCAGTGGTAAAAAGAAAAGTTTGGATTTTTTTGTGTTTGCTTTTTGGGTTTACTTTGGAGCAGAGGTGTATCTGGTATTCTTGGCTAGCTAGCAAGGTAGTTTATAGGTAAGCTTCCTTTTTTTTTTTTTAATCTTTTTGGATTTTTACTTAAAGCCAAAGAGTTTGACATTTAAAAAAAAGACAAACCCCCCCCCCCCGCAGAAATCTTCTTCATTTGGAAATTGAAATCCTTCTTACCGTCCTCGCCTTACACGCCCCTTGCGTGACTCACAGGCAGTTCGGTTTGACTCAGCAACACAGATCTCCAGCTAGAAAATCAGTTTTTCCCTATTAATTAAAATAAAAACAATAGTTTTTTTCTGTCCGTTTCTGAATAGCTCTTTTGAAAAAAATCAGAATCTTCACCAAAAATATAAATCAACAAATCATTTCTTAAAAAGAGCGGGTGACACAGAGGGACAGACACAGAGAGACACACACGCGGAGAGACGGGGAGACAGAGAGAAAGACACACAGGGAGAGACAGAGAGAAGATTAACGTAGAAGAAGGTTGGTACTTTCTTTGTCAACTGCACTTTAAAGCCCAGTTTTGAAGCTTGGTGAGGATCACTCCAGGAGAGAAAAAGAGGTGGTTTGGAGGTCGGATGGAATCTTCAGGTAGCTGAGGAAGTTGCATTGAATGCAGTTTTTTTGTTTTGTTTTGTTTTTTTTCTTTTGGAGAAAAGCAGTAGCAGCAGTGACTTTTAGTAGGTTGCCGGTTTTCCTTGCCTCCTGCCCCTCCGGGGCGTTAGCGGGACGCGGCTTCCAGCGGGGCAGGCGGGGTGGCCGGGGTGCCAGAGCGGGAGGCGGCCGTAGAGCTGGTCTCGCTGGGGCTGGGGGCCACGGCCACCCCGGTCAGAGAGGGGCCCACGGCCACCACGTCCGGCTGGGAGGAGCCCACGCCTCCGAGCCCCACGCCGTTGGCCGGGGCCGGGCCGGCCGAGGCCTGGAGGCCCTGCAGGGTCTGGCCGCAGACGTGGTGGTGTTTCTCCCAGTCCTTGTGCTGGCAGAAGGAGCCGCAGTAACGGGCTGTGTTGCAGCCGCTGCAGGTCTCGCTGGCTTTGCGCCCGCAGTTCCAGCAACTCTAGACGGTGGGGTGGGGTGGGGGGACGGGGGGATGGAGGAGTGGGGGAACAGAACGTGATGTCAGACAGGGGCGAAGACCCGTCCCCACCCCGTTTTGGTCTTGCAGTCGGGGCCAGGCACCCCCCTCAAACCCCTGAGGCTTGGGGGGGGGCGGGGGGCAAGGCTCTCCAGCAAGCTGCTGGGATCACTGCCCCCCTCCTCCCCAGTCCCCACAACCACGACCCACCCTCCCGCCCACCCCGAGACGGACCACAACACTCCATCGACCCTCAGGAAGGCCAGGGGACAGTGACGGGCTGGGGAGCATCGGGCGCCTATAACGATGGTGAGGATGGCATTTATTAAGCGCTTACTATGTGCAAAGCACTGTTCTAAGCGCTGGAGAGGTTACAAGGTGATCAGGTGGTCCCACGGAGGGCTCAGTCTTCATCCCCATTTTTACAGATGAGGGAACTGAGGCCCAGAGAAGTGACTTGTCCAAAGTCACCCAGCTGACAACTGGCGGAGCCGGGATTTGAAGCCATGACCTCTGACTCCAAAGCCCGGGCTCTTTCTACTGAGCCACGCTGCTTCTCCTTGGCTCAACCCGCCCAGCCTCCTGTGGACTCTCAACCACCGGTTGAGAAATACGGTTCTTGGCTAAAGATCAGTCAGAGCCTGCAGCCTTCCCTGCGCCAGTGTCTCTGGCCTTGAGTGGGGCTTCCAGGGCCTGAGACCGGAGCCCAACCAGGCAGAAGAGGAGGCAAGGCTGGGCAGCAGCACGTCATGGTCAGTGGCAGGCAGGCATGTAACAGTCTCATCTCACTCCCTCAACCCGCCGGGCTCTCAGGCTGCTCCGGGACGGCTACAAGGCCAAGGGCTGAAGTGGCAGGGGAAGGGAAGTGGGACCAGTGGGGCTAGCGCCTCTGTAAGAATTCCCAAAGTGGCCCACCCTCTGTGGTCGGGTGGGACTCCGGACACTCGCTCTCCATCCCTCACTGTCAGGCCAGCTCTGTGACCCTCTGCCACTATGGACTTGGCCTCTCAGACGGCCACCAAGCCTCTCCCACTTCTCACTTTCCGGGGCTTTGCTCTGTGGGGGAAACCGTCAAATCAGCCCACAACCAAGGGTTGGCCTGGACCTCCAGCCTCAAGTTCAGCATTTACGGCCCAACTATTTCGGTCTGGCTGAGGTTCAATCGTATTTATTGAGTGCTTACTGTGTGCAGAGCACTGTACTGAGCGCTTGGGAAGTACAAGTTGGCAACATATAGAGACGGTCCCTACCCAACAGCGGGCTCACAGTCTAGACGTTGGAGGCGGATGCTTACTTGTCCATCTGGAGAGATTAGCATCCCTCTGGTCACCTCATTTGCCTGTTAGGTAGCTACTCAAGGACAGGCTCTGGCTCATTCCTCCTTTGTAATATTTTTTTGGGGGTATTTGTTAAGCGCTTACTATGTGCAAAGGACTGTTCTGAGCGCTGGGGAGGATACAAGGTGAGTAATTTTTTGGGGGTATTTGTTAAGCGCTTACTATGTGCAAAGCACTGTTTTAAGCGCTGGGGAGGATACAAGGTGAGTAATTTTTTTTTTTGGTATTTGTTAAGCACTTACTATGTGCAAAGCACTGTTCTAAGCGCTGGGGAGGATACAAGGTGATCAGGTTGTCCCCCGTGGGGCTCACAGTCTTCATCCCCATTTTGCAGATGAGGTAACTGAGGCCCAGAGAAGTGAAGTGACTTGCCCAAAGTCACACAGCTGACAATGGGCGGAGCCGGGATTTGAACCCATGACCTCTGACTCCAAAGCCTGGGCTCTTTTCCACTGAGCTACGCTGCTTCTCTGTAATTCCTCCCAGCACCACCTCCAGAGGGGTGCAGGTGGGCGTGGAAAGGGACAGGTGGGAGAAATGAGTGGAACCTCGGGAAATTGAATTAAAAGACTTAACTTGGTCGGGATCACGCAAGGTTATCTAGTCCACCTCACCTGCCTTCAGGCAGATTTACTCCCCAACCAACCTAGACAGATGATGATGATGACGATGATAATGATGGTATTAGTTCATTCATTCACTCAATCGTATTTATTAAGCGCTACTTCCCAAGCACTTAGTACAGTGCTCTGCACACAGTAAGCGCTCAATAAATACAATTGATTGATTGTGTGCAGAGCACTGTACTAAGCGCTTGGGAAGTACAAGTTGGCAACATATAGAGACAGTCCCTATCCAACATTGGGCTCACAGTCTAGAAGGGGGAGACAGAGAACAAAACAAAACATATTAACAAAATTAAATAAATAGAATAAATATGTACAAATAAGTAAATAGAGTAATAAATACGTACAAACATATATACAGGTGCTGTGGGGAGGGGAAGGAGGGGGCTCAGTGTGGGAAGGCCTCCTGGAGGAGGTGAGCTCTCAGTAAGGCCTTGAAGGGAGGAAGAGAGCTAGCTTGGCGGATGTGCGGAGAGAGGGCATTCCAGGCCAAGGGGATGTGCCAAGCACTGTTCTAAGCACTGGGGTAGATACTAGGTAATCAAGTTGTCCCACGTGGGGCTCACAGTCCTAATCCCCATTTTACAGATGAGGCAACTGAGGCACAGAGAAGTTAAGTGACTTGCCCAAAGTCACACAGCTGAAAAGTGGCAGAGGCGGGATTAGAACCCAGAATGAGCCCCCTCCTTCCTCTCCCCCTCCCCCCCGCCTTACCTCCTTCCCCTCCCCACAGCACCTGTATATATGTTTGTACGTATTTATCACTCTATTTTACTTGTACATATTTATTCTATTTATTTTATTTTGTTAATATGTTTTGTTGTCTGTCTCCCCCTTCTAGACTGTGAGCCCACTGTCGGATAGGGACTGTCTGTATATGTTGCCAACTTGGACTTCCCAAGCGCTTAGTACAGTGCCCTGCACGCAGTAAGCGCTCAATAAATATGATTGAATGAATGAATGAATGAACCCCCAACCTCTGACTCCCAAGCCCGTCTCTTTCCACTAATCTCTCCTGATTGTAGCCTAGCGGAACAAGAGTCCCAAAGCCTCTCTGATGGAGGGAGGAGAGAAACCGTTTTTAGAGGCTTCAGTGGCCCATGACCAGAGGAATCCCAGGAAAATCGGACCTGCCTTCCTTCAGATCCATTCTATGTTCCCGATTGGTCTTTCCCTTGTTGAGGCCACGAGTGCAAAGGGTCCCGAGGAGGCCGAGAGTGGAACTCGGGAATCCTCACCCGCTGGAGAAGCAGCGTGGCTCAGTGGAAAGAGCACGGGCTTTGGAGCCAGAGGTCATGGGTTCGAACCCCGGCTCCACCACGTGTCTGTTGTGTGACCTTGGGCAAGTCACTTAACTTCTCGGAGCCTCAGTTACCTCATCTGTAAAATGGGGATGATAACTGTGAGCCCCATGCGGGACAACCTGATCACCTTGTATCCCCCCCCAGTGCTTAGAACAGTGCTTTGCACACTGTAAGCGCTTAGCAAATGCCATCATTTTAGAGAAGCAGCGTGGCTCAATGGAAAGAGCACGGACTTTGGAGTCAGAGGGCATGGGTTCAAATCCTGGATCCGCCACTTGTCAGCTGTGTGACTTTGGGCAAGTCACTTCACTTCTCTGGGCCTCAGTTCCCTCATCTGTAAAATGGGGATTAAGACCGTGAGCCCCCTTGGGACAACCTAATCACCTTGTAACCTCCTCAGTGCTTAGAACAGTGCTTTGCACATAGTAAGCGCTTAATAAATGCCATAAAAAAAAAAAACGTGGCCTGGGTCTTGGCTGAGATGGCATCACTGCACGGCACGGCGGGTCCTGCGCCCTTAGGGTGCCACCCCGGGCTCCCTCCCTGAGGCGGTCCTGCTCACCTCACTGGAATCCTCTTGCTGGTTGATGACGGTGAGGGCATCCTCGGAGGCCTGGCGTTTGGCCTCGGCCAGAGCCCGCTCCATCTTGGCTCGCTCGGTGGTGATCAGCTCGTGGGCTTTCCTCTCGGCGTCCGACACAGCCTTCTGCAGCTCCGACATTGCCTGCCGCTTTACTTCGTTCACGGCTTCTTCTGAAAGGCAGCAGTGGGGGCCTCTAGCCACTCGCCCAAGCCGGGCAAGTGGGAGGAGGCCGGGGGACGGCGTCGCGGGGAGGGGAGTTCCCAGCCCTTCCACCTCAGGTCCTGCAGGTGGGAAGGGGACGGTGGGGGGGGGCGGTGAGAGGAGAGGTGTGGCGGAGTGGACAGAGGTGCCCTGGGGATAGATAGGGAGGTGGCACTGTCCACTCAGAGGGAGAAATGCCTGCCCCAACCGTGCCAGAACGACTGATTCTTCAGGCACAAAAGCAGCGAGGGTCCGAAGTGAGAGGTCGAGGGTCAGAGCTACCTCACAGAGTGATCCAGCGCTTAGAACTGTGCTTTGCACATAGTAAGCGCTTAATAAATGCCACTATTATTACCTGCGGAGCCCCAGGGGCAGAGACCACGCTCCACAAGGAGGACGCACCCCTAGTATGGCCCCGTATTCCAGGCCAACGACCGTCCAAGACGGGCAAGTCCACCCTGGCCCAAGGCTCCGAAAGCGAGATAAGACCTACCGGGACCTGTGATGTTCCTAGGGCAGAACACCTGGACTCCAGCTCTCTCCCACAGCCCTGAGCTTGTGGCAAGCTGAATGCGCTTCTCTCCCTGGCAGAGCTAGGATGCCCCAACAAAAAACTGGTGACTGACGAAGGCTCTCCATGCCCAAAACTCACTAGAAAGAAGAATGGGACTGGCCCTGGTGGACCAAATTGACACTCACCAGCTTTTCTCCAGATTTCTTCTGGCATATAACCGGACAGTGGTCGGGGCACAAACTCACGGTGAGTGTCTAAAACCAAGAAGGAAAGTAACCAACTAGAAAAACTAGAGCAAAGTTTCCTTTAGAAAAACAGCACCTCATTGATCAGAGCAACCCTGTTGGGAAGGTCAAAGCACTTCTAGTGCCCAGTTACTACCCTGGTAATTCTGGTCCAGCACAAGATACGCAGGAGGAGCACCTTGGGGCGTTGGGGGTCACCTTGGTGATCGAGCCGCAAGCAGTGTCTTGGACATAATAATAATTATGGTATTTGTTAAACGCTTACTACGTGCCAGGCACCGAACTAAGCACTGGGGGAGATACAAGCAAATCGGGTTGGACACAGTCCCTGGCCCTCGTGGGGCTCACGGTCTTAGTCCCCACTTTACAGATGAGGTAACTGAGGCACAGAGAAGTGATCTGCCCAAGCTCACCCAGCAGACGAGTGGCAGAGCCTGGATTAGAACCCATGACCTTCTGACTCACAGGCCGGTGATCTACCTACTATGCCATGCAGCTTCTCTAACAAGAGAGCCTCTTTGGGGTGCCAACATCTGAGACTGGGCTTCCCCGCATTCTGGGCGCTAGCCACATGCTGGAAGGGATTTTCCATGAATGGGGAAATGGGGATGGCATCGCTCCATTTCCAGAACCTGCCCTGTAAAAGAGGACAGGGCCCTTCAGAGCCCCTCCCACCAGAGACCCTCCCTAAATCCAGATGGACCCGTGGGGAAGTGGGGGCTCCGTCCCTATTTGTTTTGCCATCGGACTCCCAGTTCCCATGACCCTTCCCTCTAGATTCCCTCCGCTCTCCCAGTACCTAGCTGGGGAGTGTCGGAGTTAGAGGAGCTGTTGTGGGGACGGGGTGGGGCGGAGATGGGGGCCTTCTTCATGTCCTCGGCATCACTATAGCGCCGGATCCAGTGATTTAGCTCTTCGCGGTCGGCCTCCTGGCAGCGGCGCAGCACGGTGAGGGAGCGCCGAGTCTTCTCTACCATGTCCATGATGCAGTTCAGGAGCTGTGGAGAAGGCAGAGATGAGGAAGGAGGATGGAGGATCCAGAAGGAATAAGCTTATCATATTTATTTCTCTATTTATCATATTTATTTCTCTATTTATTTATTTTCCTTGTACATATCTATTCTATTTATTTTATTTTCTTGGTATGTCTGGTTTTGCTCTCTGTCTCCCCCTTTTAGACTGTGAGCCCACTATTGGGTAGGGACTGTCTCTATATGTTGCCAACTTGTACTTCCCAAGCGCTTAGTACAGTGCTCTGCACACAGTAAGCGCTCAATAAATACGATTGATGATGATGATGAGATGGAGGAGGAGGAAGGACTCTTCTCCCACTCTACTTGAAGGCGTCCCTCGCTGCTCAGGGTCACAGAACCTCCCCTACCCCAAGCTGCTGGCAGCTGGACGACAGAGGTGGGGAATTTGCTGAGGCTGATGGGCCCTGTTACTCGCCCCTGCTTGGGCTGCCGGATGGCTGCCCGGCTCACCCGCCTGTCTCTACAGCTCCTCTCCAAACCACCTTCTCTGCTGGCAGAAGAGCCCATTTAGCTCTGGAGAGTCACTTCTTAGCCACTGGCCCTGGACGGGCGGCCAACTTCAGACAACGGGAGCCCAGAAGGTGTGCTTGCTGGTCCTACCCCACTCGCATACCCCTCACCCTGGCACTAAGCCCCTCCCCGCCCCATGCCCGTGACGCAGGGACCGGCGACGTACATTGTTGAGGTGCTTCCACTCCTCCGCCCACTCTCGGTCTGTGAGTCTGTGGTCTATCACTTCTTCTTGCCGTGAGCCATGCACAGCTGGAAGAGAAGGGGCCAGAGGCGGTGAGGATGCGGGGCTGGGCTCTCAGGGCCGGGCGGAACCCCACGGCGCGGAAGCGGGGCGGCCGCTGGAAATCATAGCATCTCCTGCTCCAATAAATACGATTGATGGTGATGCTCCAGCCAGGACCTGGGATGCAGGTGCCTGCCCGCCTGCCTCTCTCTGAGACAGGAGCAGGAGCGCTGCTTGCCTTGAAATGAGTCTTTTAGACTGTGAGCCCCTTTTAGACTGTGAGCCCACTGTTGGGTAGGGACTGTCTCTATGTGTTGCCAATTTGTACTTCCCAAGCGCTTAGTACAGTGCTCTGCACATAGTAAGCGCTCAATAAATACGATTGATGATGAGCAGAGACTGTGGCACGGTGTATCGGAACTGGGAATGGACCTCTTCTCCTCTAACGCTAACCTTCTCACTGTAACTTGATCTCATCTACCTCGCCACTGACCTCTTGACCACATCCTGCCTCTGGCCTGGAATCCCATCCCTCCTCCTATCCAACGTACATAATAATAACGACAAAAATAATGGTATTAGTTAAAAAATAAAATGATGGCATTTGTTAAGCGCTTACTATGTGCAAAGCACTGTTCTAAGCGCTGGTGAGGTAACAAGGTGATCAGGTTGTCCCACAGGGGGCTCACAGTCTTAATTCCCATTTTACAGATGAGGGAACCGAGGCACAGAGAAGTCACACAGATGACAATTGGCGGAGCCGGGACTTGAACCCATGACCTCTGACTCCAAAGCCCGTGCTCTTTCCACTGAGCCACGCTTCCTGTGTGCCGAGCACTAAGTGCTGGGGTAGATACAAGATAATCAGGTTGGGCACAGCTCCTGTCCCACACGCGGGTCACGGTCTTTATCCCCATTTTACAGATGAGGTAACTGAGGCATAGAGAAGTTAAGTGACTTGCCCAAGATCACACAGTAGACAAATGAGCCCGCTGTTGGGTAGGGACCGTCTCTATATGTTGCCAACTTGTCCTTCCCAAGTGCTTTGTACAGTGCTCTGCACACAGTAAGCGCTCAATAAATACGACTGAATGAAGTGGAGGAGCTGGGATTAGGATCCACGTCCTCTGATTCCCAAGCCCATGCTCTCGTCACTAGGCCGTGCTGCTTCTCCCCTACTTCAAAGCCTTACTGAAGGCACATCTCCTCCGAGAGACCTTCCCTAAGCCCTCTTTTCCTCTTCTCCCATTCTCTTCTGTGTTGCCCAGACCTGCTCCCTCTATTCATCCCTTCACCCTCTCTCCCAATTCCATGGCACCTATGTACATATCCAAAATTTATATATTTACTTATAATAATAATATAATAATGATAGCATTTATTAAGCGCTTGCTATGTGCAAAGCACTATTCTAAGCACTGGGGAGGTTACAAGGTGATCAGGTTGTCCCACGGGGGGTTCACAGTCTTCATCCCCATTTTACAGATGAGGTAACTGAGGCGCAGAGAAGTTAAGTGACTGGCCCGAAGTCACACAGCTGACAAGTGGTGGAGCCGGGATTTGAACCCATGACCTCTGACCCCAAAGCCCGGGTTCTTTCCACTGAGCCATGCTGCTTCTCTCATAATGTCTGTCTCCCCCTCTAGACTGTAAGCTCCTTGTGGGCAGGGAATGTGTAAGTTTATTGTTATATTGTATGCTCCCAAGAGCTCAGTACAGTGCTTTGCATTCATTCATCCAATCGCATTTACTGAGCGCTTACTGTGTGCAGAGCACTGTACTAAGCGCTTGGGAAGTACAAGTTGGCAACATATAGAGACGGTCTCTACCCATCAGTGGGCTCACAGTCTAGAAGGCGGAGACAGAGAACAAAACGAAACATATACAAATAAAATAAATAGAGTAATAAATCTGTACAAACATATATACATATATACAGGTGCTGTGGGGAGGGGAAGGAGGTAAGGCGGGGGGTAGCAGGCACTCAATAAATATGGCTGAATGAATAAATGAAGGAAGGACTCTGGCCTTCCTAGGGCCTCTTGTGCCTGACACCCCACCACGGCTGGAGCATAATAATAATAATAATGATGATGGCATTTATTAAGTGCTTACTATGTGCAAGGCACTGTCCTAAGCACTGGGGGTATACAAGGTGATCAGGTTGTCCCACAGGGGGGCTCACAGTCTTCATCCCCATTTTACAGATGAGGTAACTGAGGCCCAGAGAAGTGAGGTGACTTACCCAAAGTCACACAGCTGACAAGTGGCAGGGCCAGGATTCGAACCCATGACCTCTGACTCCAAAGTCCACACTCTTTCCACTGAGCCACGCTGCTTATCACCCGCTCTTTGGGGGCCCCTAAGGACTTTTCCAGGCTCCGAGTCCTCTTTTCACTCCTCTGGGTGGTCAGGGGACCAGGGGCCAGCAGAGCAGCACAGTTCTAGCCGGAGACTCTGTCACCTCACTTGCGTCCCTGGGAAGTCGAGCCAGCAGGGCAACCAGGAGAGTGGCTGGAATCCGCAGGGACAGCTGGCATTTATTTTTGCATTAGCAGGAGTTGGTGAGAATTAGCACCTGCTGTGCTTTGAGGAGCCAGACACCATCACCTGTCGCTGAGGCCTGGCCCTCTGAGGCCCACCGTCCCTCCAGAAATACGTCCTCCCTCCCAGCTTCTCCTGCTCTCACAAAGAAGAGAGCCACGAACCAATCAATCAATCAATTGTATTTATTGAGCGCTTACTGTGTGCAGAGCACTGAACTAAGCGCTTGGGAGGTACAAGTTGGCAACATATAGAGACGGTCCCTACCCAACAGTGGGCTCACAGTCTAGAACCAGACTCAGACACCTTCTCCTGCACTCTTTAATCTTGATGAACGTCCCGGGACCTTGTTGGACACCCTGTTCCTCCCTCACATCACCCCATCTCCCCAAACCGGGACCCAAGGCAGCATCCCCAGCAGTCACCCCACATCCCTACCTGCCTTGGGGGGCGGCTCCCGAACTACCGAGCCCCGTCCAACGCTAGCACTTTTCCTTTTATTCCACCCCCTTCCTCTTTGGCTCGAGCACTGCTTCTGGAGGATGCTGAGCTGGAGGAAGGTGAGAGGAGAACAGTCCCAACCCGTAGTCCTGCTCCGAGCTCCGAAGCAGCAATTCACTACCGCTCACTACGAGAGCGGTATGTGGAAGTAAGCAGTGTGAGAAGCAGCGAAGCAGTGTGGCTCAGTGGAAAAGAGTCAGAGGTCATGGGTTCAAATCCCGGCTCCACCACTTGTCAGCTGTGTGACTTTGGGTAAGTCACTTCACTTCTCTAGGCCTCAGTTACCTCATCTGTAAAATGGGGATTAAGACTGTGAGCCCCATGTGGGACAACCGATCACCTTGTAACCTCCCCAGCACTTAGAACACATAGTAAGCATTTAATAAATGCCATCTAGAGAAGCAGCATGGCTCAATGGAAAGAGCCCGGGCTTTAGAGTCAGAGGTCATGGGTTCAAATCCCAGCTCCGCCACCTGTCAGCTGTGTGACTTTAGGCAAGTCATCTCACTTCTCTGTGCCTCAGTTACCTCATCTGTAAAATAGAGATTAAGACTGTGAGCCCCACGTGGGACAACCTGATCACCTTGTACCCTCCCCAGAGCTTAGAACAGTGCTTTGCATATAGCAGGCGCTTAACAAATGCCATTATTATTATTATAGGAGTTCCTGTGAGCCGACCCGAGTCACACGTGGCCCAGGGCCACCCCCACTGGCCAACCAGAATTTCCCTGAGCCCCAGGAGACCTTCAGAGTTAGAGGTTTCCAGTCCCTTGAGCTCCAGAGAAGCTTCTGTTCCACCAGTTCCTTGATAACCCCTCCACTGACCCAGAATTCCCTCAGTGCTTTGCACATAGTAGGCACTTAACAAATGCCATTATTTTATTATTATTATTATTATAGGAATTCCAGTGAGCCGACCCGCGTTCCACGTGGCCTGGGGCCACCCCCACTGGCCAGCCAGAATTTCCCTGAGCCCCCAGAGACCTTCAGAGTTACAGGTTTCCAGTCCCCTTGAGCTCCAGAGAAGCTTCTGTTCCACCAGTTCCTTGATAACCCCTCCACTGACCCAGAATTCCCTCAGTGCTTTGCACATAGTAGGTGCTTAACAAATTCCATTATTATTATTATTAATATTGGAATTCCTGTGAGCTGACCCGAGTCACACACGGCCCAGGGCCACCCCCACTGGCCAGCCAGAATTTCCCTGAGCCCCCAGAGACCTTCAGAGTTACGGGTTTCCAGTCCCCTTGAGCTCCAGAAAAGCTTCTGTTCCACCAGTTCCTTGATAACCCCTCCACTGACCCAGAATTCCCCCACTGCTTTGCACATAGTAGGAGCTTAAAATGCCATTATTATTATTACTATTATAGAAATTCCTGTGAGCCGACCTGAGTCACACGTGGCCCGGGGCCACCCAGAATTTCCCTGAGCCGCCAAAGACCTTCAGAGTTATGGGTTTCCAGTCCCTTGAGCTCCAGAGAAGCTTCTGTTCCATCAGTTCCTTGATAACCCCTCCACTGACCCAGAACTCCCTCAGTGCTTTGCACAGAGTAGGTGCTTAACAAATGCCATTATTATTATTAATATTATTATTATTATTGGAATTCCTGTGAGCCGAACTGACTCACGCATAGCCCAGGGCCACCCCCACTGGCCAGCCAGAATTTCCTTGAGCCCCCAGAGACCTTCAGAGTTACGGGTTTCCAGTCCCTTGAGCTCCAGAGAAGCTTCTGTTCCACCAGTTCCTTGATAACCCCTCCACTGACCCAGAACTCCCTCAGTGCTTTGCACAGAGTAGGTGCTTAACAAATGCCATTATTATTATTATTATTATTATTGGAATTCCTGTGAGCCGACCCGAGTCACACATGGCCCAGGGCCACCCCTACTGGCCAGCCAGAATTTCCTTGAGCCCCCAGAGACCTTCAGAGTTACGGGTTTCCAGTCCCTTGTGCTCTAGAGAAGCTTCTGTTCCACCAGTTCCTTGATAACCCCTCCACTGACCCAGAATTCCCTCAGTGCTTTGCACATAGTAGGCGCTTAACAAATGCCATTATTATTATTATTATAGGAATTTCTGTGAGCCGACCCAAGTCACACGTGGCCCAGGGCCACCCCCACTGGCCAGCCAGAATTTCCCTGAGCCCCCAGAGACCTTCAGAGTTACAGGTTTCCAGTCCCTTGAGCTCCAGAGAAGCTTCTGTTCCACCAGTTCCTTGATAGCCCCTCCACTGACCCAGAATTCGCTCCCGGCACCCTCCTCCTTCATTCCTGCTTCCCTGCTCCCCCTGCCCGGGCCCCAAATCACTACCCATCCTTCTCCCTCCTCCGTTACCACTCAGTTCTTCTGAGAGCCAACTAACTTGGGGGTCTCCAAACCCCCACCCCGCCTCCAACAACGAGCTGGCCCATCCACGGTCCCCCTCCCCACTGGCACCCCTCGGCGAGGTAGCCGGCTGCCCTCGCTCACCGGCTTGTCGATGGCGTTCCCGCAGCTCGCGGGGGTCCGGGTGGCGGTAGGGGTCCCGGAAATGGTGCGCCATGGCCATGTCCTCGAGGCGGTAGTGCTGGGGGGGTGGTGGGGTGGGGTGGGGCAGCCCGTTGGGCTGATGGTTCAGCCCGTTGCTGGGGCTGTACCTCTGGGCCGGACTCATGGTGCAGGGCCGTTTGCTGAGGTGTTCAGGATGCAGCGGGTCTCGGTCCAACCCGTTCTCTTTGGTCCTGTCCAGGGGTGGGAAAAGAGGTGTGAGCCCTGCTGAAGATGCAACCTGGAGGAGGCGGGGCCCAGGGGAGACCCCGACAGGGTGGGTGGCTTTGGCAGAGGGAACGGACGAGCCCCTCTCCTCCCGTCATTCCTGGAACAGGTACTCTTAGTCCCGCTTCTTGGGAAGCGGCTGAATTTTCCAGAAACACTCCGCGGAGGGCATCATCATCATCAATCGTATTTATTGAGCGCTTACTATGTGCAGAGCACTGTACTAAGAGCTTGGGAAGTACAAATTGGCAACATATAGAGACAGTCCCTACCCAACAGTGGGCTCACAGTCTAAAAGGGCAGAGGAAATAGGGGTGGCCACGGTGTGAGTGAGATTTGTGGCTCAGTGGAAAGAGCCCGGGCTTTGGAGTCAGAGGTCGCGGGTTCAAACCCCAGCTCCACCAATTGTCAGCTGTGTGACTTTGGGCAAGTCACTTCACTTCTCTGGGCCTCATCTGTAAAATGGGGATTGAGACTGTGAGTCCCCTGTGGGACAACCTGATCACCTTGTAACCTCCCCAGCGCATAGAACAGTGCTCTGCACATAGTAAGTGCTTAGTAAATGCCGTCATTATTATTACTATTATTATTCGGCCCCCACACACCTGGGGTCAGCCCACCAGGGCAGTGCAGCAACTGGACATGAGCCCACTGTTGGGTAGGGACCGTCTCTAGACGTTGCCAACTTGTACTTCCCAAGCGCTTAGTACAGTGCTCTGCACACAGTAAGCGCTCAATAAATACAATTGAATGAATGAATGAATGAATCTAGACCGCCCCCTGAGAAGACCCTGAATGTGGGAGACTGCAGTTAGGGGTGGAGATACCAGGCCGGGAGTCTCTAGGCCTCAGGTAAGCCCTGCCAGGAATTCCTGAGGAAGTGCAGGCCACTTCTGCAACGGGAGGTGCCCTTCCGTACAGCCCCGTGGGCATCAGTGTGTTAACCTGGACTGGCAGAGGGGGCCCAGGCTGAACCCTGACGGGGAAGAATCCACACACCGGAGGAGAAAGAGCAGCCCGGTCGGTCTCGTCTCTGAACCGCCACGGCAGAGCTGTGGGGTGGGCACCCCTGCAGACGTGCCGGGCCACGATCCAGGCCACCCAAGGGAACGGCCGTTCCGGTCCAGTCCTGCAGAATATTTCGACGGCTCACCCTCCTGCCTCCTCCTGTCACAGGCTGGGGTTTCCCGGCTGGACTTCTAGCCTGTGAGCCCACTGCTGGGTAGGGACCGTCTCTATATGTTGCCAACTTGGACTTCCCAAGCGCTTAGTACAGTGCTCTGCACACAGTAAGCGCTCAATAAATACGACTGATTGATTGATTGGTTGGACTCCAGCCCCTCGGGATCAGTCCTGGTTGGAGGCGATGCCCAGCAGAGGGTGCTCAGAGTCCTAAAGCAGCCTTGTGGATTACAGGGAAAAAATATTCCAGAACTCCCGACCGGCAAGGCTACTACGGGCTGTCCTTCCTGGGAAGCCAAATCAACCCTCACAGTCATTCCACCCGGATCTGGTCTCAATCCGTGGCCGGCCAGTAATAATAATAATGATGATGATGGCATTTGTTAAGCGCTTACTACGTGCAGAGCACTGTTCTAAGCACTGGGGAGGCGACAAGGCAATCAGGTTGTCCCATGGGGGGCTTAGAGTCTTAGAAGTAAATCCCCCTCTCCATCCCCCCTGCCTTATCTCCTTCCCTTCCCCACAGCACCTGTATATATGTTTGTAAGTATTTATTACTCTATTTATTTGTTTTATTTATTACTCTGTTTACTTGTACATATTTATTCTATTTATTTTATTCTGTTAATATGTTTTGTTTTGTTCTCTGTCTCCCCCTTCTAGACTGTGAGCCAACTGTTGGGTAGGGACCGCCTCTATATGTTGCCAACTTGAACTTCCCAAGCACTTAGTACAGTGCTCTGCACACAGCAAGCGCTCAATAAATACGATTGAATGAATGAATGAATGCCCCATTTTCTAGATGAGGGAACTGAGGCACAGAGAAGCTAAGTGACTCGCCCAAGGTCACACAGCAGACAAGTGGCAGGGCAGGGAGTAGAGCTCACAACCTCTGACCCCGGGCTCTTTCCACTAAGCCACGCTGCTTCTCTAGGAATATGGAAAATCTCTACAGGGAAGGACTCCGGGCATAGGGAAGCCTGGAGTCAGGCTTCAGTCAGGAGTCAGAGGTTATGGGTTCAAATCCCGGCTCCGCCACTTGCCAGCTGGGTGACTTTGGGCAAGTCACTTCACTTCTCTGTGCCTGAGTTACCTCATCTGGGAAATGGGAATTAAGACTGTGAGCCCCCTGTGGGATGACCGTATCACCCTGTAACCTCCCCAGCGCTTAGAACAGTGCTTTGCACATAGTAAGCGCTTAATAAATGCCATCATCATTATTATTATTATTATTATTGTAAATGCCATTATTATTCCCCCACTGCCTCTTTCCCATCAGGTAGGAGAATGTGATCATCCCCGGCTCTCCAGAGGCCTGGGCCGTACCTGTCTGGTGTCTTCCTCTTGCCATTCTCGTTGACTTCCAGCAGAAGCTCGGAGGAGTCGATCGGAGAAGAGGCATTGGCATCTAGCAGGAGCTGCTCGTGTTGGGCCAGATACTGGGCTGGGGTCTGCTTGGCCAGGCGGGCACAGTGGAGGAGCTCTCGCTGAAGCAACGGCAGGTTGGCCTGGGGGCAGGAGACAAAGGGAGAGACAGGAGAGGGGAGGATGTGTCCCCGTTCATTCATTCAAGAGAAGCAGCGTGGCTCAGTGGAAAGAGCACGGGCTTTGGAGTCAGAGGTCATGGGTTCGAATCCCGGCTCCACCACAAGTCTGCTGTGTGACCTTGGGCAAGTCACTTAACTTCTCGGAGTCTCAGTTACCTCATCTGTAAAAACGGGGATTAGGACTGTGAGCCCCACGTGGGACAACTTGATCACACTGTATCCCCCCCCCCAGCGCTTAGAACAGTGCTTTGCACATAGTAAGCGCTTAACAAATGCCATCATTATTATTATTATTATTATTATTATTCAATCGTATTTATTGAGCGCTCTCAGGCCCCTCTCCATCCCCCCCACCTTACCTCCTTTCCTTCCCCTCAGCACCTGTATATATGTATATATGTTTGTACGTATTTATTACTCTATTTTACGTGTACATATCTATTCTATTTATTTTATTTTGTTAATATGTTTTGTTTTGTTCTCTGTCTCCCCCTTCTAGACTGTTGGGTAGGGACCGTCTCTATATGTTGCCAACTTGGACTTCCTAAGCGCTCGGTACAGTGCTCTGCACACAGTAAGCGTTCAATAATTACAATTGATTGACTGATTGATTGTACTGAGTGCTTGGGAAGTACAAGTTTGAAACATATAGAGATGGTCCCTACCCAACAGCGGGCTCACAGTCTAGAAGCGGGCTCACAGTCTTTTGGGTCTGGGACCCCTGGGGACCCCTCGAGCCTTACTAGGATTGGACCCACTCCGGTCCCTAGATAATCATGGATGGCATTTGTTAAGCGCTTACTATGTGCCAAGCACTGTTCTAAGCACTGGGGGGATACAAGGTGATCACGTGGTCCCACATGGGGCTCACAATCTTAATCTCCATTTTACAGATGAGGGAACTGAGGCCCAGAGAAGTGAAGTGACTTGCCCAAAGTCACACAGCTGACAAGCGGCAGAGCTGGAATTAGAACCCACGACTTCTGACTCCCGAGCCCGCGCTCTTTCCACTGAGCCACGCTGCTTCTCTCATCAATCATCTAGATCCCTATCTTGCTTCTCTGTAATGATATAGAGAAGCAGCGTGGCTCAGTGGAAAGGGCCCGGGCTTTGAAGCCAGAGTTCATGGGTTCAAATCCCGGCTCCGCCACTTGTCTGCTGTATGACTTTGGGCATGTCACATCACTTCTCTGGGCCTCAGGTACCTCATCTGTAAAATGGGGATGAAGACTGTGAGCCCCACGGGGGGCAACCTGATCACCTTGTAACTTCCCCAGCTCTTAGAACAGTGCTTTGCACCTAGTAAGCGCTTAATACATGCCATTATTATTATTATTATTATCCCCTCCATCAACGATATTTCAATCCATCAATGGTATTTATTGAGTGCTTATTGTGCACAGAGAACCGTACTAAGTTCATGGGAGAGTACGATACAAAACAGTTGTATCAAGAAGCAGCATTGTCTAGGGGAAAAAGCACCAGGCCTGGGAGATGGAGGATATGGGTTCCTATCCTGGCTCCTCCACCTGTCTGCTGGATGACCTTGGGTAAGTCACTTCAGTTCTCTGTGCCTCACCTCATCTGTAAAATGGGGATTAATACTGTGAGCCCTATGTGGGACAGGGCCTGTGTCCAACCTGATTATAAAAAAATAATAAATAATAACGGCATTTATTAAGCGCTTACTATGTGCAAAGCACTGTTCTAAGCGCTGGGGAGGTTACAAAGTGATCAGATTGTCCCGCAGGGGGCTCACAGTTTTAATCCCCATTTTACAGATGAGGTAACTGAGGCGCAGAGAAGTGAAGTGACTTGCCCAAAGTCACACAGCTGACAAGCGGCGGAGCTGGGATTTGAACCCACGACTTCTGACTCCAAAGCCTGTGCTCTTTCCGCTGAGCCAGTCCAGGCTTTGGAGTCAGAGGTCATGGGTTCAAATTCCGGCTCCGCCAATTGTCAGCTGTGTGACTTTGGGCAGGTCACTTCACTTCTCTGCACCTCAGTTACCTCATCTGTAAAATAGGGATTAAGACCGTGAGCCCCACGTGGGACAATCTGATCACCTTGTATCTTCCCAGCGTTTAGAACAGTGCCTTGCACATAGTAAGCGCTTAACAAATACCATCATTATTATTATTACCCTAGTGCTGAGTATAGTGCCTGGCACACAGTAAGCGCTTAACAAATACCACAATTATTATCATTATCAATAACAAATACCACAATTATTAGAGTCGGTAGACACATTCTACCTGATCTCTCTCCCTCTCTCCAGTCTCGCATCTCCTTCCGCCTTCAGGACATCTTTACTTGAATATCCTCCCATCACCTCAAACCTAACATGTCCAAAACAGAGCTCCTTATCTTCCCACCCACACCCTGTTTTCCCCCGAGAACTTCCCATCACTGTAGACTGCACCACCAACCTTCCTGTCTCACAAGCCATAACCTTGGCATTATCCTTGACTCCTGTCATTTAACCCACATATTCAATCCATCATCAAATCCTTCCACCTTCACAACATTTCTACAATCCACCCTTTCCGCTCCATCCCAACTGCTTCCACGCTATTACAATCACTCATAGTATCCCGCTTGGACAGGATAAGCCTCCTCCCTCTTCCTACTCCAGTTCATACTTAACTCGTACACCTGGATCATTTTTCTACCAAAACCTTCAAGACCTATCACCCCATTCCTCAAAAACTCCATTGGTTGCCCATTCACATTCGCTTCGAACAAAAACTCCTCACCATTGGCTTTAAACCACTCCACCAACTTGCCCCCTCCTACCTCACCTCGCTTCTCTCCTTCTGCAACCCATTCCACACCCTCCTCTAGCGCTAACCTTCTCACTACGCCTCGATCTCGCCTGAATCGCTGCCGACCCCTAGCCCATGTCCTGCCCCTGCCCTGGAATGCCCTCCCTCCTTATATTCGACAGACAATTACTCTCTCCCCCTTCAAAGCCTTATTGAAGGTATATCTCTTCCAAGAGGCCTTCCCAAACAAAGCCCCACTTTTCTTCATCTCCCACTCCCTTCTGATTCGGTCTGACTTGCTTTCTTTGCTCTTTCCCCTTCCTAGCCCCACAGCACTTACGTACATACTTGTAATTTTATTTATTTCTCTCTCTGTCTGCCTCCCCACCTCTAGACTGTAAGCTCACTGTGGGCCGGGAATGTGATTGTTTACTGTTGCAGTGTGCTCTCCCAAGAGCTTAGTATGAAACTGGTCACTCAGTCAGTCAATCGTATTTCTTGTACATATTTACATATTCTATTTATTTTATTCTGTTAATATGTTTTGTTTTGTTGTCTGTCTCCCCCTTCTAGACTGTGAGCCCGCTGTTGGGTAGGGACCGTCTCTAAATGTTGCCGACTTGCACTTCCCAAGCGCTTAGTACAGTGCTCTGCACACAGTAAGTGCTCAATAAATACGACTGAATGAATGAATGCTCTGCACACACTAAGCGCTCAATAAATACGATTGAATGAATGAATGAATACTCTCGGTCTTTGAGGAGCTTATAGTTTCCTACCCGGCTTCTGCAGATGGCCTGGGGCTGGAATGAACCCACAGGGCCCTCTTTGCTCCAGTTTTGCATTTAAGGGCTGGGTGGAGTTGGAGAAACCCTTAGAGGGAGATCAGGGCATATCTGTTGAGGCCTTTACCTCAGGCCACTCCACCGGCCATTCCAGCTGAGCTAGAAACAGAACTCCAGATTAGATGGTAAATTCTTCGTGAGCAGGGGTCCTGTGTTTTGCTTCTGTTGCACTTTTCCGAACATTGAGTGCTCTACGTTACATTAAGGAGGCACTCAAAAAATACGATTACTACTATTATTACTACCGCTATGCAGGGGCTGATCTCACCGGCTCCAACTCTCAACAGTGGCCTCTAGATCTACGGCCAGGCCCATTATCTGGTTATATCATTATCTGGCTGTATTTCCCACCATGTCCCAGGACATTTGTTTGGATCTGAAAACTTCTCCTGGGAACACGATTATCTAAGAAGTTGGGAAAACATGAAAGAGGTGGGGGGCGGGGAGAGGGAACAAGCAGGGAAGAGACTAAGGGAAACCAAATTTCTGCCTCCCCAGGATTGGGGGAAATGACTGGATTCCCCAGTATTTTGGGGAGACTTTGAGAACGCCAACTTGTGATCTGGGAGGCTTAGATAAAAGACCTCGCCCCTCCACTAGTAAGGCCCAGCACATCCATCCAATGTCTGGGGGATGCGGCTCCTGAATCGGGCTGCCCCTTGACTCAAAAAGGACCGCAATACCAGACGCTCTGCCCTGTCCCGTAAACAGCAAAGGTCCACACACTTCCCTGTTCCCCATCCATCTGCTGGTTGAGGCCCCCGACCCCCGGCTCTGCAAAATGACCCATAGTCTCTGAAAGCAAGAGTTTGCCTCTGGCCCCCGCTCACTGTTGCGACAGTGACCTAAGCGGGGTCCCACCCTGTCCCCCTGGGGGGTCCCTGCTGGAGCCTGTGCCAGGGAAAGCGAGGGCCGAGGGGCAGCCGCCATGGGAGACGGAGCCGGCTAGGCAGGACGGCGCTCGGAAAAGTTAGCGGTTTGTAAGTATTTATAAATAAATAAATTCCCCAGCCCGTCCTCCCTTTTTCATACTGTTCCAAAGCTGCGAGCCCAGCCCAGCCCCCACCCGCTCTCCATAAGAGCATTCAGAGCAGAAACCATTCACCGGCAAAATGCATTTTTGTCAAGCTGCTCTCCCCGCCAGCCCTGTTTTTCTATTTAGATAGCTGAAAGCCAGCCAAACCTCCATCTGTTGAACATGTTAAGAGTGTGAGCTGAGGAAATGTGGGGCTGCAGATTTGAGGTCGGCAAACATCCTTCTCCCTCCTCCTCCCCAGCCGTTCCTCCTCCCTTCATTGCCATTAAGGAGGAGGAGGAAGAATAATCATAATAATAATGAAAATAAAAAAGAGAGAGAGTACGGGAAACAAACTGGGGCCGGCTGGTTGTAGTTAGGATAATGAAAAGCATCTGGATCCCTAGCTAGAAACAGCTGGAACCAGGGTGCCAGCGTGAAGCTGGGGAACAGTGTAAAGTGATTTTTCTGGCTCCAGGAAGGCCAGACTCAATTCAACAACGTGTTAATGAGACGGGCTTGGAGTTGGAAGAGCTGAGTACTCTCAAAGCAGGGTAGGAAACCCAGGGTCAGCAGGGGCGAGTAAGAACAGAGTGAGGCTATAGGTCCAGGGCTTCGGGCCCGGTAGCCCCATCTCCCGTGGGGGTAGCCTTCTGGGCAAGGCAGGGAGGGACAGTCTAGCTCTGCCTGAAGAGAGCCCCCGGAGAGAGCAGAAGGCCACCCATTGCTGGCAACGCTGTGGGGAGAGCAGGAGCTGTTCAGATTGGGTTCAAGACGACAGAAAGAGAAGGTGCCATCTTCCTTGGATGGTAGACACACCCTCTCTCGCCTTCAAGGTTCTAGCTGGGCTGGACGATCCACCCCAGCTGGGGATTCTGAGCCCTACCTGCCCCGTGACGATGGAGGAGCTAGGTTACCCCTCAGCGGAGCCCCAAAGCCATGTGACCGAGCAAGCGGGCACCCAATGCCGAGCCGCCTCCCAATGCTGTCTGCTGGGGGAAACTGGCTTTTTTCACCACTTGCCCCAAGCGAGAAAGGTGGAGAGGTGGATGAAGAAGGAGGTGCCTGGGCCAAGAAAGCCCAACACAGCCAATTAGGCTGAAGATGGAAAGTTGGAGGAAAATTCCAAGGAGGGAAAAGTCCAAGTTGAGTTGGGCTGGGCCTCGCCCCCTCCAGGTGCTCAATGATCACGATGACGACCCTGCTATTGGGCTCTCTGGCAGCACTCAGATATAGTAGCCTTCCGGGCCGGAGGTCTTAAAGCCCTGCTGCTGGGCTGTGGGCCGGTCTTTCTGCCTGGGGACCCTTCATGCACTCTGCTGGCAGGACCCCCTTCATTTATGACCCTCCCACTCATCCTCCTCCACATCCAATACCCACACGAACAGTCATTTCCACCACACTCTCACATCGATCATCTCCTAGCTTCCCCATACTCCCTCTAGACAGAGAGCTCCTTGTATGCAGGGAACGTATCCATCAACTCTACCATACTGTTCATTCATTCAGTCATATTTATTGAGCGCTTACTGTGTGCAGACCACTGTACTAAGCACTTGGGAAGTACAAATTGGCAACATATAGAGACAGTCCCTACCCAACAACGGGCTCACAGCCTGGGGTGGGGGGACAGACAACAAAACAAAACATATGGACAGGTGTCAAGTCATCAGAATAAACAGAAGTAGAGCTAGATGCACATCATTAGCAAAATAAATAGAATAGAATTGTTCTCCCCCAAGCATACAGTAGAGTGCTTGGCACACAGTAAGCGTTCACTAAATACCACCGATTGATCGTCTGGTTAGATTGTAAGCTTCTTGAGGGCAGGGATCGTGTCTACCAACTCTAATATAAACAGTAAGCACTCAATAAATTTCACCGACAGATCGAGCTTGCCAAAACAGATCTCGTCCCCCATTGCAGGAAGGGAAACAGGCTCAAGAAGTTCAGTTTCTCATCCAGGTTTTCCGGTGAGTCAAGGGCCGGTCCCAGGCCTTCCGACTCCCAACCTGGGTCGCCTCCCATTAGCCGGCCGCCTGGGTGGGCTACTCCTGCTTGTGACCTTTTTTCTGCCCAACCTGGGAGGGAGGAAGTTGGGGACAACGGACCGGCAGTCCCCTCATACCGACCTCTGACTGCCCTGGGATAGCAGAACTGGGAGCGGGGCTTGGGAGGGCTCCGCAACCTCAACTACCGGGGTGGAAAATGAAAAAAAAAAAAAAGAGAAATGAAGATGCAAAGGTTGTTTTCTCCCCTTCTCCTCCACTCCGCTGATAAACAACGGCAGCTGAAGCCAGGCCCAGAACATCTGCTGTAAATATTTGATTTGACAGAAACGCTTGTATGCTGTGTGTGTCCCCAAAGATGGAGAGCGGGCAGACTCAGCATTAAGTCAGAAGAAGGAGAAGAGGAGGAGAAGGGGAAAGAGCAGAAGAAAAAGGAGAAGAAAACGGGAAGGGCTTCCATGAATTGTAAATGATTGCCAGATGGGCCTAAACCCTCCTGTAATTGCAAACAGCTCCAAACATCTTTTCTTGGGAGCACGCTCAAGGCGGAGGAGAGTGGGCGTGCATAGGCAGAATGCATCGATAGGTTCAAGAAGAGCTTGGAAAATTCATGGAGGAGAGGACCAGAATGGGTTATTAGAGGGAAACTTATGGTGCATTAGAGGCATATTTAAGGACATTATACCACATATTCAAGACCATGAGGCCATAAGGCAAGGAGGACTGTGAGCCCACTTTTAGACTGTGAGCCCACTATCGGGTAGGGACTGTCTCTATGTGATGCCAATTTGTACTTCCCAAGCGCTTAGTACAGTGCTCTGCACATAGTAAGCGCTCAATAAATACGATTGATTGATTGATTGATTGACAACTCTCCCCCTGTACCTCTGGGCAGCCTCTGTTGTCCCTGTTGGGACAGGATTCTCAGCTGAATGGTCCATCGGTCTGTCCCGGGCTGAGTTTGCTTACGCTTCCATGGCCCGGAAGAAAGAATGGGGGAATCCACGTGTGTGCCGGGCAGGGGTGGCATCTAGGCAACAGCGAGTTGGAGATGGGTGGGAAGAGAGGCAGGGCTAAAAAGATCTTGGGGCAGCTTCTGGAAATCCTGCCTGAGAGCCGTGACCAGAACAGAGCCAGAGAAACCAAGGAAGTGAGCTGCCTTGAGCGAGAGTGGGGAAGAGACATCATCCCATCAGAACCCAGGCAGACAGAACACAAGTCTGAGCTTCAGGCTCACGGCCCGACGGAACCATTCACTCATTCGTTCAATCGTATTTGTTGAGCGCTTACTGTGTGCACAGCACTGTACTAAGCACTCGGGAAGTACAAGTTGGTAACAATGTGGCAACCACAGACCTGAAGGCCCTGCTCTGCCTCAGCTTCTCTGGATGGGACACGAATATTCTCCCCTACTTCAAAGCCTTACTGAAGGCATATCTCCCCCAAGAAGCCTTCCCTGATTAAGCCCTCCTTTTCTCTGCTCCCATTCCCTTCTGCATCACCCTGACTTACTCCCTTTATTCATCCCCCATCCCAGCTCCACAGCACGGTGTACCTATGTACATATCTGTAATTGACTTATTTATTCATTCATTTATTTATTCATATTAAGGTCTGTCTCCCCCTCTAGACTGTAAGCTTGTCATGGGCAGTAAATGTGTCTATCATATTGTACTCTCCCAAGTGAGTAGTACAGTGCTCTGCCCCCAGTGCACCTGTCTACATGTTTTGTGTATTGAGCCACGGAAAGCAGGGTGGCTCAGTGGAAAGAGCCCGGGCTTTGGAGTCAGAGGTCATGGGTTCAAATCCCGACTCCGCCACTTGTCTGCTGTGTGACTTTGGGTAAGTCAATTAACTTCTCTGGGCCTCAGTGACCTCATCTTTAAAATGGGGATTAAGACTGTGAGCCCCACGTGGGTCAACCTGATCACCTTGTAACCTCCCCAGTGCTTAGAACAGTGCTTTGCATGTAGAAAGCGCTTAATAAATGCCATTATTATTATCATTTTGTTTGTTGTCTGTCTCTCCCTTCTAGACTGTGAGCCCGTTGTTGGGTAGGGACCGTCTCTAAATGTTGCCGACTTGTACTTCCCAAGCGCTTAGTACAGTGCTCTGCACACAGTAAGAGCTCAATAAATACGACTGAATGAAGGAATGCTCACTAAATACAATGGAATGAATGTATGACTGCATTCTTTGTGCCCCTTGCCTGGGATATGTGCAGACAGTCCTCGTGGAGATAAAGGTCAGGAGCGAGAAAATTGAAAGAATTTAAGGACAACAAACAAGTCAGGTGAGTCTAAATGATCCTCGAGGGGAGGGGAAGTCCCCCTGACCCCTCTCCTCCCATCCCACCCCAGCATGTGAGCCCCACGTGGGACAACCTGATCACCTTGTAACCCCCAGCGCTTAGAACAGTGCTTGGCACATAGTAAGCGCTTAACAGATACCATCATTATTATTATTATTAACCCTCTGTCTTGCCTGCCATTTTCAGGTGCAGGACAGGGAGGGCTGTGGGAGACGCAGAGTTGTTTTGGGGACAGTCGGGGCAGAAACTCTTCGCGTCTCCACGGGCTCGCTGTTTCAGGCTGGAGGGTCCCTATAGCAACCACTCAATCAAATGATATTTATGGAGCACTTACTGTGTGCAGAACCTGCCCTGAAAGCTTGGGAGAGTACTGTAGTATATGTAGTACTGTAGTATACTGTATACTGTAGTATATCAGAGTTGGTAGACTCATTCCCTGCCCGCCAGGAGTTTTCTTAGTTACTCCCAGAGAGGTAGAGTTCAGTATATCAGAGTTGGTAGACTCATTCCCTGCCAGCCAGGAATTTTCTTAGTTACTCCCGGAGACAGGGGCTGGGGCGGGAGGAGCAACTTGACTTTATCCGTGGCTATCTTCTGCTCAGGGCAGAAGCGGCAGAGCCTTACCTTCAGGAAGGGAATGACAAATGGGCGCAGAGGGAAATTGGTGGCTTCCTGAAGCTTGGAATGGAACTCCTCAATGGTCAGGGTGGAATTCTGAGGAGAAGGAAAAAAAAAACAAAAACACCTAATTAAATCAAGAAGAGACCATCTGGGGACTGAGCGCAGAACAGCCTCAAGGTAAGTACTGGCACTGTTTTCCAGCTGCAGCGGATGGCAAGCGCCCATACAACACACACACACACAAATACGCCCACAGACACAGCTTTGCCTACAAAGACTTACAGCCCATCAGCGTGGCTCAGTGGAACGAGCCCGGGCTTGGGAGTCAGAGGTCATGGGTTCTAATCCTGACTCCAGCACCTGTCAGCTGTGTGACTTTGGGCAAGTCACCTAACGTCTCTGTGCCTCAGTTACACCTCATCTGTAAAATGGGGATTAAGACTGTGAGCCCTACGTGGGACAACCTGATCACTTTGTATCCCCCTCAGCGCTTAGAACAGTGCTTTGCACATAGTAAGCGCTTAACAAATACCGTCGTCATCATCATCATCTCTCCCTTACCCCCTTTGGAGGCAGAGAAAGGGCTCAGGGGGTACTGGGAGATCCCAAATTGGATTCTAGCCATGGCTTTTGGTCAGGGCCCTCGCCTTCTGCTGGAGGCCAGACCCTGCTTGGCTTTGGGTGGGTGGCTCTTCCTCCCCCCTTCCAAGAGGCCCCGACCCCAGCTTACCACGAGCCCCAGCACCAAGCTACGGACCCGCTCCCCAATCTCGGGTGAGATGTCATTTCCAAACTGCTGTAGGGTAGTGAGGAAGCGCTTGAGCTTGCTGAGCTGCCGGGCGCCGCAGGCCGGCGGGAGTTGCTGGTTGGACAGCGACGCCGTGGAGGAGGTGGCCGGGCCGTTGCTGAACCCGTTGGGGGTGGACGGGGCTCCATTGATGGCCGTCGGGGAATGACTGCTCCCATTCATCACTGAAGCGAGAGAAGAGAGCTGGTGAGCGGGGGACCGGATGGCAATGGATGCGGAGGGTTTCTGTTTCCTCAAGCCGGAAACCCTCGGTTGCCGCCGTTTTGACATCACCCCGACTCAGCCACGCAAAGCCCTGGTGCCCCGTCCTGAAGATTCAGGGTGAGACGCACAGGTTGGAACAGGTGGGTCCCCGGGGTCTACGTTCCCTTTTGGAAAGAGAGCAGCCAGCATTCACGGGTGCAGAACCCGCAATCACCAAGCTGCCCGGCCTTGCCCCGGCTTCAGTCCCGTGCCATTCTTATCACCACGCTGCCGGCGGCACTGGGATAGCCACACCAGATCTCCCATGCGACAGGGCCGGGCGATGAGCAGCGAGGCCGCCGGGATCATCTCAATGCACCCCCACCTTCTGTGGTGGGCAAGGGGAAAGAAAGACACACGCCTGAGGTACAGGGCACTTGAGGTGGCAGTGGGTACGGTCCCTTTAGTGCAGTAACACCCTCTCTGGGTGCTGAGCTTGCTGCCGTACGGCTGGCAAGGGGTGCGCTAAAAAGACCTGTAGGTGGGAGAGTGTGTAGCAGTAGGGGGTATGACAATGGCGGGGAAGGAGGGGCAGGACGCCATTTGCCTCATCAGTCTCTACCCCTGACTCTCAGCACGCCCCCGCCCAGATGATTGGCAGCGCTAAAAACAGCGCCCGAGGGTGTGCCGCCCGCGCTAAAATGCCCTGCTGATTTCTGCCCACTCCTCTTGGGAATTCCAAACCCCCAGAGCAAGTCTAGCCAGGCCTTGCCTACTGATTGAAGGCTGGGAGACAATAGGGAGGAAAACAAGACTTCTATTTCCTGGGGAGCCGGACATTGGTTCCTCCGGGGATAGTGATCGGAGCTCTGGCTCTCCGATCCCCCCAGGACTCCTCTCGGGTCACGGAGGGATAGTGATCGGAGCTCTGGCTCTCCGATCCCCCGAGGACTCCTCTCGGGTCACGACCTCACTTGGTGCCCAGTGCCTATCTGTTGTGGATGACGAAGACGACAACGATGAACCACGGTGGCCAAGTGGTTGTCTTTCCAGATCTAGAGTCAATCAAACTATCCACCCATCGACCACTTAGACAACTTCTGGTTACTCTGCAGGCCCTCCCCAGCCAGAGACCACTTCCTCAGTTTCCTGCATCTTGTTCCCAGATTTGCTGGGTGCAGGCAGGTTTTTCTGACATGCATTCAAGTGCCGGCTTTCAGCGTCCCCTCCCCAGATCCGGGAAGTCAGGGGCTATCGTTGAAGTCAATCGGCCGGGAGCTGCCCTTTCGGAAAGAAGCGGTGGAAGTTGAGAAGACTGACAGACTTGGCTGGGAAGCTCCCGAGGGCAGCTCCTTCACCCTCTGGCCCGTGCACGCTTCCTTCCCACCCCCACCACAAAAGCCACAGCCAACCCCATACCCGGCAGGCAGAAGCGGTGACCCACTGGGTGGGCCCGAATGCACGCACGACTAAAAGACCACCGCTTCACCCAGGGGCCAGTGAAGACAGTAGTTGAAACTTATCCGTTCCCATTCCCGGCCCACTGACCACAGCACCCTGGGGAAGAGCAGGAGGGCAAGCCCTAGCCTCATTTCCCAGTACAGTCCCTAGAATGGCCCTGCGATAACTACTTACTGTTGGACTGACAGAAGAGGCCTGTAGTTTGGGTGTGCTGAAGCTGGTCCCTGGGAGACAAGGGGAACAACGGGGAGGCTGGAGGGTCTAGGAGTGTGCTGGAGACAGGGGTAGATGGGGTGGAACAGAGGCTGGGACTTAGCATGCGGACTGGGCTGTTGCAGCTAACAGGTGGCCGATAGCAAGTCGAAAAGACAGGAAACCGGGGTCTCGACCTCCCTCCTATTCGAGATTCAGAATGGGTTGAAGTTCTCTGAATCCCACCCGAGGTCCTCTTATCTATGGGGTCGTGTTCTCTCACCCGGCCACTCCTTCAAGCCTCTGACCACCTGGAGAGCACCCTCCTCTGCCTATGTTCCCTGTGGACTCTGGCTGCCCCAACCCAGGCCATTCCAGTGGAACCTCCAACCACCTGGTCCTGAGGTCAGGGCCGACCACTCACGAGGGGTCAAATTCCTCCAGGCCACAGGATACAGGGGTTCTGTTGGGGCTTGGTGTCTTTCTCAAACACTAGGAGTAAAAGGACATCATTTTTGGTGTGTGGGAGGGTTTGCTTTCTTTTCTCTTTGATTCTAATGTCTTTGAAGGCAGAAACTGTATCTCTTAGTTTAACTCGAGAGAGTGCTTCCGGGACCAGTGCTCTGCGTGCCCAAAGGGAGGATGAAATCAACAATGTGGCGACGAGACTGACTAAAGGTACAGGGGATCGTTCAAAGTCTTCCACTTCTGCTCTACCCCACCAGTAATCGAATCTGCACCTGATTTTCACCCAAATCTAAAAAATGTGTGTGTGCGCCGGTAGATACAGGCTGAGTTATGAGTTCCTCCTGGGGAGAGATGGAGAGGGGCAACAGAAGCAGCGCTTCCTTACCCACTGATTTGGCCCAAACATTATGGGCTGAGTTTGACATCCCACACAGCTTTCCCGGCACGATGACTGTGTCCTGGGAATCTTGACTGATCGGGGGTGGTGCTCAGAAGTTTTGACCCCATGTGCTCTAACCCTGCCTACCACTGAGGACTCTCCTTGCACGGTCAGAATGGCGGAACTGAAAAAAATTAACAGAGGACACAGCCTGGGCAGTGACCGCAGCCTCGCACAGCATCAGCAACGATGGATGCTGGGAGATAGACAACACCGGCTTTTCTACTAGAAACTGGCTAGTTTCTTAGAGAAGTGGGGCTAATAACACAGAACTGGAGGCGTCTGCATGCTGGGTGGAACTTGTTTTCAAGACAAGGGATCCAAAGCCCTAGCCCGCCTGGTTTTTGTTAACTGGAGGTCCCACAGCCTGCTTTCTAAGAGTTTCCTGTCCTTAAGTGGGGCAGGCCTGGTCAGAACAACGCTTGTGTGGTCTAAAACACTCTGTCCCAGAAGCATCTGTGCAGTGTTTGCAGTTGAGAGCCATCTCCTCACATGCTCGGGAAGACAGTCTTAAAAAACATGCCGTAGCTGCCCTGAATAGTCATTTCACATGCATGGATTTGTTAAGAAAGGGGCACCTCCATTTCAAGTTCCAACCTTGCAGAGATTCCCAGAGAGAACAAATCCACAGAAATCAGTTAAGGAAAAGGTCTACTGGTATACCCAGTGCCCTCCCCAGCCCTCAACGCCCGCTCTCCACCTACCCAAGAGGACACTCTCCAAAGCTTTTTCCCCTGAAGCAATCATAAAATGATCAGACAATCTCACTGCCGACTGAGTCATTTGCTCACCCTGGCCCCCTTCGATTCACAAGAAGGGAGCAACAGCAGCGTCCCAGGGAGATACTGACCACAGCAAGGGTCACCTGGAGAAAATACAGGCCTGGGCACCAAGCTTGGGGTGAGGGTGCCCCCACTCCAGGCCCGAGATACTAGGGGCACCCCCGGTTCTTCTGCACAAAGCAGACACTCTCTTGAATTGAGAAGCCCAGGCAACCAGACCACGCTCTCCCTCATCACCACTTCTCCCCTCCTCTCCCTCCTCCACCCCGCGCCCGCCCGCTCTGGGTCACCCTGGGTTCTGGGGTGCTCAGGGTACCTCAGAAGACCCCCGTCCCAGAGCCGGCCCCACAATTTGCCTCGACTGGGAAGAAGAGCCTTGCTGCAGAACCGCACCTGGGCACCTCCCTTGCGCTGTCGCTTACTAACCTCGCCCGCCGGGTTTGGGTCGTCTCGGAAGCCAGCAGCCCTGCCTCTCCCGTGTATTGTCAGGCTTGCTCTCACTCCCACTCGCTCTCTCGCTCGCTCTAGCTGCAGGGCAATATCAGCAACTTGCTGAAGAGACGCCGAAAATAACCACATGGCCACAACTGCTTTTATTCCAGTGACAGGTGTGTTACTAAGTTAGACTCCGCACATGTCCCTGGCTGAAAGTTTGTGAACACAAGCTCGCATCCTCGTTACTCTCCCAGTACCTCCCGGGCCCTAGAGTTAAAGCGAAAGGGGAGCAGATCGGAGACAATGAAATCCCAGAAGACGCCTTGTCAGTTTGGCCAGTCTTAAGGGTTTTATGGATCTTCACTGGCTCCTGCTTCGAAGAGGCTGTCACTGAACCGCTCTTCCCTTTATCTCTCTGGTCTCAGAGAGCAACCTGACAGGAAAGTCTGCTCCCTCCCTCCATCCCACTCTCTCAAAAGTCTCTTCCCTCCCAGTCACGGGAAAGAAAAATAAAAGAGCATACATTTTATAGAAAAGCCCAATAAGTCAGCCTAAGCATCTTTTCTTCCCACCCCAAACAACTTTGTAAAGTCTCCTGCCCATTTCCAAGATGAAGGGAAAAGAACTCCAGCTTGGCCAGGGAAAATGCACCTTATCATTTTTTATACCCTGTCCTATGCCCCGGAAAGCCCATGTCCCAAGTCCCTGTTGCCCCTGAGGACATTCCCAGACAAAGATTTAGGCTTTCCTGGCAGTGTCTCGTGGAGGGGAAGGAACATTTTCCCTGTAGCCCTATCTCTGGGGCCGAGGGAAGATGTGGTTGGGTTCCCTCGTTCGTGCTAGTGTATGTTTTGTTATTTTACTTACAAAGACAGACCATAGACCATTTCAAGCAGCCATGAAAACGGCCATGAGGCAGAAACGTCGGAGGCCCATCTTCTCGATCTGTAAGCAAAATAAAAAAACAGACGCTATCAGGAGAGGTGAGGGAGGGGGCGATGGGGATGGAGGGGCGGAGGGGAGGCCTGGGCGGGACTGGACCCCTCCCCAACCTGCCTCTTTGGAAACGGCATGCTGGACATTCATTCATTCAATCGTATTTATTGAGCGCTTACTGTGTGTAGAGCACTGTACTAAGCGCTTGGGAAGTACAAGTTGGCAACACTCCTCTCCTCAGAGGAGGAGAATGGGTTCTGCCAGTGAGGTGGAGGGCAGCGGCAGCAACCTGCACCCTTCCACCTCCACCTGACTGGCCGCTACCAGACTCTTGTCTGGTTTCACTGGGAAGGGTCAAAAAGAAGACAACTGGGGAGGCTTTCTCTCCAAGCTAGGTGCCCCTTAGTGTTAGGGGACTCCCAAGACCCCCACCACACAGGGACAGGAGTCTGGAATGGGCTCGTCCTTTGAAGGCCAATCGATCGATCGATGGTATTTGAGTGCTAACGTGTGCAGAGCTCTGTACTAAGCCCTTGGGAGAGCACAATACAAAAATGTAGGTATAGTCAGATGATCCCTGCCCTCATGGAGCTTGCAGACTAAAAGGAGAGACAGATATTAAAAGCAATTACAGGTGGACGTGCTGTGGGATTGAAAGATAGGTGAGTGGCTCAGTGGAAAGATCCTGGGCTTTGGAGTCAGAGTTCATGGGTTCAAATCCCAGCTCCGCCAATTGTCAACTGTGTGTCTTTGGGCAAGTCACTTCACTTCTCTGTGCCTCAGTTTCCTCATCTGTAAAATGGGGATTAAGACCGTGAACCCCCTGTAGGACAACCTTGTAACCTCCCCAGTGCTTAGAACAGTGCTTTGCACAAAGTAAGCGTGTAATAAATGCCATCATCATTATTATTATTATTATTATCAACGTGCATATGGGAAACAGACCCAAGTGAATAGGTGACATAAAAGGGAGGGGGGTAAAGCAGAGAAGGGGAAGTTAGTTGGGAAAGGTCTCTTGGAAGAGGTGTGATTTTAGTAGGGCTTTGAAGGTGGGGAGGGAGGTAGTCTGTTGGATATGAAGAGGAAGGGAGAACCAAGTCAGAGGGCAGATGTAGGCAAGGAGTTGGTGGCGAGAAAGATGAGAAGGAAGTACAGTGAGGAGGTTGGCGATGATTGACTGTTTTAAACCAAGTGGTAAAGGGTTTCTGTTTGATGCACAGAGGGATGGGCAACCACTCGAGGTTTTTGAGGAGAAGGGAGATATGGAATGAGCAGATTTTTAGAAAAATGATCCATGCAGCAGAGTAGAGTATGAGAGTTTTATTCTGAGGACTGACTGGATGCTGAAATTTGGGAGGAGAGAAAAGTTGAAGAGTTTGGGGGTAGAAATCAAGAGCATCCTCTGGGAGGGTGGGGAAGATGTTGGTGTTGGAAGGGAAATCCTTCCTTGCTCGGTATCCTCAGGGGCTGCTCTCAGTCAGTCACTAGGGATAATTGAGTGCACTCACTGTGTGCACTTTCCAGAGCCCAGGTGCTCAGGGCTCACCCTCCAGACTCCACCTACCCTTCCAACCACAACCCCAGATTTTGAGGGTGGAAATCCATTACCTCCTTCCCTTCCCCATGGTACCTGTATATATGTTTGTACATATTTATTACTCTATTTATTTTACTTGTACATATTTATTCTATTTATTTTATTTTGTTAATATGTTTTGTTGTCTGTCTCCCCCTTCTAGACTGTGAGCCCGCTTTTGGGTAGGGACCGTCTCTATATGTTGCCAACTTGTACTTCCCAAGCGCTTAGTACAGTGCTCTGCACACAGTAAGCGCTCAATAAATACGACTGAATGAATGAATGAATTTCTCTTTTCTACTCACCCCATGGCTTCTCTTTGATCTAGAGCTTGTCTGCCTTGTAAGGTATAGGGAAATTGAGGACCCTAATGAGCAGAGTTTGGCAGTCAAGATGAAATTATGAGGCTGAAACCACAGTTTCACATTCAAACCATCAGTTTCAGGCTTGGGGGTTCTGGTGCATATGGTTGTCTAGGGTCCAAACCCAAGCCAAGCCCACCGAGCACATCCTTCCTCATCCAAGTAATTCATCCTTGGGATGGTGGAGGGTTACAGAGCTTGCTGTTGACCAGGCCCAGAAATAGCTAACCCATTGGACTTTTAGAGTTCCAAATGGATTTAAAGAAGAAATCTCTGAGGAAGGCTGTGGCGGGTGTTGAAGGGAATTGCTAACATTCACTAGAACTAAGGGAAAAAAAGTAACCACACCATTAAAAAAATCCCCCATTTTTCATGCATAACGTCTAAGCACTTGAAATTCACACAGCATATTATCTCCAGTAATGAATGGGTTTAAGGGTGAAAGACCAGGAAATACACATGGCCGAGTACGAAAAACACAGACACGCAAACACAAACACTTTCTCTCTCTCTCTCTCTCTCTCTCTCTCTCTCTCTAAGAGCCACCACATCTGTTCCAAAGCCCAGATTAAAAGTAAAACCCATCAGATCACAGATGATCAGGGCCCAATTCCTAATTAAGGAACATCTGCTCCCAAACCAACACTCATCCTAGCTTAGAAGAGAGGAAAGAAGTTGAGTTGCAAGGGGGCAGAAAGGAAATGAGGGGGGGAAAAAAGCCAAGTACAACACCTTCAGGGTTCTGGGGCAAGCTTTTGCAAGGGAGTTCTTGCTTTTGTCTCTTTTTTGGGGACAGAAGATGGATCAGATCTCATTGCTACATGGACACTGGAGACTAATTTTGTTTTCACGTATAACCAGCAAGAAGCCATTGCATTAGGTCATGAGCAGAAATGCCCTTAGTTTTAGCGTTTTTTGTCCATGACGGAGCCTGTGTGGGAGGTATTGGAACCAACCCTTCTCATTATGACTCTACCTTCTTACAGGAGGCGCATCCAGAATTTTCCTTAAGAAGGAAAACTCTCTCTCTCTCCACACACACAGACCTCAAACAGACTTTGAAAACCCATAAAAACCAAGATATTCCACTTGCTTGCCAGTGTTTATCAAACTGAACTCCAAAAATAAAAAAAATAGGGGAAGAGGCACACTCAGAAGGTAGGGAATACATAGATGAATAAGGGCCAATCATGGTCTCCAAAGGTACAGAAGACAGAGTTCAGCTCAGAGGAACCTGGAAACATGATCTCCTGTATCCATGAGGCCAATTCAGTGATTTGAAACCATTTAATTGGCCACTTGGACTGTTTTTCTGAACTGATCCAGCTGTTTGCTTGTGAAGCACATTCGATAGAACTGTCCTTCAGTTACCTAGCTAAATCCTCGGACCTCCAATCCAGAATCTGGGGAGGAGACAGGGGCAGACGTTTTCCCAGCCATTCATTATACAACAAAAGTCCGAACCCATAATGCCCACACCCCAACGAGACTCCCTACCTACAAAGCAGAAACAATTTTGCTAATTTTGATAATTAGCAGAGATAATTTTGAATCTCCCTTTGCAAAACCCTTTCAGAGGCAGGTCTAGTCTAGTGAAAATCACCCTGTGCTGGGAGGCAGGACAACTGAGCTAATAATAATAACTATGGTGCTTGTTAAGCACTTAGTATGTGCCAAGCACTGTTCTAAGGGCTGGGGTAGATATAAGCTAATTCAGTTGGACACAGTCCCTGTCCCATATGGGCCTCACAGTCTTAATCCCCATTTTACAAATAAGGTAACTGAGGCCCAGAGAAGTTAAATGACTTTTCCAAGGTTACACAGCAGACAAGTGGCAGAGCCGGGATTAGAACCTAGGTCCTTGTGATTCCCAGGCCCGGGCGCTATCCAATAAACCACGCTGCTTTTCCAGAAACAGGTCAAACTGCCATTTGGGGCTCAGGTTCTCTCTCCATAAAGTGGTGATAACGATAACATCTACGGGATCCAGGCAGAACAGTTGGGAAGACAAATGACAAAATAGGTGTGAACGCGTTTTGAATTGTTTGAGCTAAATAAATACAAGAAACTGTTCCACAGTTATCAACGTTTCAGAAAAGCAAAATCTCTCCCCCCAGGCCTATACAGCAGACAGCCAGGTTTGGTTGGGCTCAAATGCCGACAGAATCCTCCTCCTCCTCCCCAGGACTAGCGGTCCTTGAGGGCTGTGTGCTTGCTATCCACTGCCAATCGGGCCGCCACGGGGCCATTGCCAATGCTACCAGAGGGCATTTCAGGAAGGACATTTTTCACATCCTGCACGCAGTAAGAGGCTCTGCACCCTGCAGTCGATCTAACCTCCTGGGGCACCCCCCTCATCTCTAACGTTCTGGGGAGAGCCCTCCTTTGGACACCTGTGACTCACGTCCCTCTGGACCAACTTGCCCTGGCGGAGGGGGGCATTTCTGTGACAGAGCTTGCTCTGCAGAGACGCAGCAGGCTGAAGACACTGACTAGGCCAGGCCAGGCCACAGTTCCATGCAGCCAATGCTGTCTCCCGTCCCATTCTGTCACTGGGCTGCTTCGGAGCAGGCTAGGGGGTCGTTCCATTCAGGGACGACGTCCAATGCGAAAGGTGGGCTGCTAGTTGGACAAGCCATAGGTCTGGGCAACCCAGGTTTTGCAAAAAAAAAACTTCTTGGGAATGCCAGCCGAAGGAGCTTTAAAGGACACAGTCTGGCTCCTTTCCACAGGACCTGGAGGCTGGGGCCGGGGGTGAGGAGGAGCAACTCTTCTGGGTCTTACATCCCTCCTTTTCCATATCGCAAACTTTCTACCTTGAAACAAATGAATCTGCACAACACAAGCGCTGCTGCAGGTATTTCCAAATGGTTCCACGTGCCCAGGGACAGAAAGGAACTGCAGCTCATCCACCAACACTGAACGTGCACCTTGCTGGATCGCCTCTGGTAGAATGGATTTTTAACCCCTCATGGGCCCACCCCTTTCCCCACCTAGTTTTGCAGACCTCAGGCCTGGCGGCTCAGGTGTCCACAAAGCGGCCTGCTACTCACTTGCGTTTGGCGTGAAGGAAGGGTGGCGTGAGGCTCCCTGGGTGACGGCTGGAGGTGGGGGTGGCATGCTGGGTGGGGTGGAGCGGGATTGCGTCTTCACCTCGGCCGGTGAGTCGGGCATCGTGGCCGCCTTCTTCTCTGCACTGTCTGCCGGGGGAAGGGAGTGGGGATGAGGATGAGGGAGACACAGAGAAGGGAAGGGAGGAATGCGAATGAGAACCACATACTGGAAGTAATCAATCCTCCTTTTCCCCAGTCACCCCAACAGGTGGAAGCCTCACCTGCCGGCATTGCCACTGGACTCACCTGAAGAAAGTCTCTTCTTGCATATCCCAAACTTGCCTGCTCATGGAGCTAATGAAGGAGAGGGGACCACCCCTTGCCTTGGGGCTAAACAATGAGCATCAGGTGGCTCCCCCACCTAACTGCTGACACTCTCAGGCTGTTGGACCTGAGCACTAGATAAGAGCTCTGGGAGTTAAACCAAAAGCTTTTCTGAGAAATCCCGTGGATGTGCACCATTAAGGCCACCAATTCCTGCCTATGTCCTTCGACACTGGCCTTTTTGAGCTGTTTGGAATGAGGGACTGGGATATGCACAGAAAGCAAACATTGGCATGAATGTGACTGTGGCTAACGCAGGAGCAGACCTAACTCGGCCTTGGCAATAGCCCCTCTCACACTTGTTTTAGATGGGAAAGTTTTCAAACTACGTAAGCAGGAAAGAAAGTTAACCCTATTGCCTTTTGCTGCCTGCTTAGCGTCACAGGGGAAGGGACACCTCTTGGGATTTTTCATTAGGCTGGACCAAGGCCCCTCTTCCAAGAGGAAGAGTAGGTCTACCAGTGGACCTGTACCCAGGACTACTCCGTTTCAGGTATGTGGATGGACTCTTGAGGGGCCTTCTTTGATCCATAAACCAGGCCAGCAACAGCTAGAGTTGGAGATGGAAGGAAAAAGACAACAGAACTAAGGAAAAGACCACTAAACTCCAAGTAAGGGCCAGTTCCCCTTTCCAAAGGTAAATATTTGTCTAGCAGCTTTCTCTCCTTTCAGCACAACTTCCAATGGCTGCCCATCAAACTGAAACTCCTTACCATTGGCTTTAAGGCCCTCAATCAGCAATCCCCCTCCTACCTCACCTCGCTAATCTCCTGCTACGACCCGATCTACTCACTTCTTTCCTCTTACACGAACCTTCTCTCTCAACGTCAATCCTGTCTATTCTACCAATGCGGTCCTCCCTTTGGCCTTGGAACTCCTTCCCCCTTCATAAATGTTAGTCTACCATTCTCTCCACCTTCAAAACCCTCCTAAAATCACATCTCCTCCAAGAGGCCTTGCCCAACTAAACCTTCCCTCCCCCTACTCACCCTCCCTTTCACATGTCCTATGTGCTTTCATCTGTACCTCTAAAGCACTTGATATTCTCCCTACCTTCAGCCCATAACACTTCACTCACATAGCCCTACACTCATGCATTTTTTTCTATTATTTTAGTGCCTGTCTCTTCCTTTAGTCTGTAAGCTCCTTGTGGGCAGGGAACATGTCTAACTCTATTGTACTGTACTCTTTGAAGTATTTCACACAGTGTTCTGCCCACAGTAAGTGCTCAATGACTACCATCCACTGACTGATTCAGCAGTTCAGAGCCCACTTGTGTATCCAGACAGCCTCCACCTGCATGAATATACGCACCTACACATGAGCCCTGTATTAATAATGACACTAATAATGGTATTAAGCACTTACTATGTGCCAGGCACTGTACTAAGCACTGGGATGGATACAAGCAAACCCAGTTGGACACAGTCCCTGTCCCAAGTGGGGCTCTCAGTCTCAATCCCCATTCTACAGATGTGGTAACTGAGGCCCAGAGAAGTGAAGTAACTTGCCCAAGGTCACCCAACAGACAAGTGGCAGAACCGGGATTGTAACCCATGACTCCTAGGCCTGTGCTCTGGCCACTATGCAAGGCTGCTATTTGTAGGGTAGAACTACCCGACTTCATCCTGAGGACACCCGAATCACTTGTTGGACATCTGTCCAGACCTGTACTGTATTGAGCTCTCTCTTCTCTTAAGACTAGCATCATGGTCTAAGAGGTCAAGCAGACACACACACACACACACAAACATACACACACATGCACACGCACAGAGACATGTGCAATACTGCTGCTAGAATCCTGGGAACGTTTCCTGCTCCAGACCCTCCACCAAAGTATTGTTCATCTACCCTCATCCTTCATCATTTGTCAAGTTTAATAAAACTCTTCAGGGGTGGCTGGGCCATCGCTGTTTCCCATGAAGTTTTCAATGCCTACAATGATCCAACAACAATTCTGTCCCACTTGCTGTTCCTCTGTTCTCAAGGCCACCCAAGTGCTACAGCCCAGTGTCAGTGAAGAAGAATTGCCCTCCCTGTGTCTCTCCAATCCAATGTCTCTCAACCAGGCCCCAAAAGAAGAACCTAAACCAACCTGGGATTCAGTATGATCATCCCATTAGTCTCACCCCAGCTCCCTGCTTAAGAGGAAGATGACACTTAAATCTGACCATACCAAGACGTCAAGAACTAAGGATACAAGGGTGTGCAGATGGCCAGTATGCAAGCAATCCCTCAAGAGGAAAAGAGGCATACCAGAATGACCACTGACCCTTTCTCGGGACCACTGAAGACCGCACTGCATTACTATTCATTAACTAGTGCCCTATGAGTTTGAAGGAGTTAACTGACATCCCCCCAGTACCCCGGCTCCTTTCCATGCAGGGTGCCTTACTTCCAGGCAATAATTCAGTCTCTGGGACGATCTGATTGCAAGGAAAGGCCCAGTATTTAAGCATCTCTCAGGGCGCTAATCTGATATTTGCCAGTTTCAAGCACCAATGCCTCAGGGGTGCTGAAATCTGGCTCTGACTGTACTGCATAAATAACATGAAGCTTCCATGTGAAAGGCAATAACTGACCAGATTTTCCGGGCTCGCTGATGTCCATCAATGCCCACTGACTTCCTGAAAACAGCAAAGGGGTGATATACCCTGACTTTACTCAAGGCTTGTGGGGGGGATGACTTCTGGGTACAGTCCCCTCTCTTTAGATGGAGTTTGTGTGGCCCAGTCTGTGGCAGGGGAAGGGACTGGGTGCTCCCAAGTGCTTAGTACAGTGTTCTGCACACCATAAGCGCTCAATAAATATGATTGACTGACTAACCCCACAAGGCCCTCTCCAGCCCTCTGGTTGCCAGTCTGGAGCAGCTCTGTGGAATCCGGGCTCCCCTACCTCTTTCAACTTTCGGACCTCTTGGGGCAAGATTGTGGGGAAAGGAGGAAGGGGATGGGGTGGGAGGTGGGGGAGATAACTCTGCTTAAGGCCTGAGGATAGTCAAGCCCGGGGAAGGGCCTGGAGGGGCAAGGCGGAGGAGGAAGGCAGGCAAGCAGGCAGAAACAAGTAAACAGACAGCAGCTAAACAAGCAGAGGGGACAGTGAGCACCTGCTGCTTGGATCAGCTGCTGCCAAGTTTGTCTCTGGCTCTCTCTCGCTCACTGGCTCTCTCTCTCTCTCCCTCTCCTGTCTGTCTGAGAGGATGCGCTGCAGTCTGATGTCTCGGCACACGTGCAGCAGCAGCTGTGGGGATCTGTCAGAGGGCTGCTTGGCGGGATGGGGCTTTGCCAGAGACCCCGGTGAGAACCAAAGAAGGAAAACCTCAGCTCGCCGGGAGGATCCGACCCCTGCCTTGGGGAGATGGCGATGCTTTTGTGGGGTTGGGGGCACTGCCGCTGGCCCGACTACTCCAGGGATTCTGTTCAGAGGTTAATCTGATAGTGGCTTGATCTGACCCAACTGGACACGGGATGGGAAATAAACTGAACTCTGCGACATGGATGTTCAAGGTGCTTGCCGGCGTCTTAGGACAGGAAAGGCCTGGGTCTGGACATAGATGGGGGGAATAGAGCATGGTGGGAGTTGCCAGATGAATTGGAGCCTGGGAGCCAGGACACCTGGCTTCTCTTCCTCGCCCACACATCCATTTGAGGAGGGAGTGTAACTGTGCTGCTTTGGCTCCCTGAATTTTGGCTTCTCTAGCCACAGAGGAGGAATAACAGTGCAGACCGCCCAGGGGATGAGGAGAAGATGCCTGGGCCCTGTCTGAAAAAGCTAGCGTCCCAAGGGGCCGTCAGGGCTCAGAATCCAGGGCTGTTTCTCATCCCGAGCTAATGACAATCTCCGCCTGGCAGTCGGGCTCATCGGAGCAGCGTGCGCAGCAGAGCCCAGGCTGGAGTTGGCCAGGAAATGTGCCACAGACTCCAGCTCGGGTCCTCTGCTCTCTGCAGGGGGTCCCTGGCTCAGGAGGAGACCGGCTTTCCGATGGCTCTCGTCGGGTCCCAGGAGACCTGTGCTCCAGCTGGTCTCTGTATGGGAGAGAGCAAGAGTCGGGGGGCCAGGTGTCTGCCTGGGGCAGGAAGGGGGGCCCTGGCGGCCTGGGTTTCAGACACAACACTGAGAAGGACGCAGGCGGCTCTGAGCCGTGGGCTGGAGTGTTGGGATGGAAGTCTGGACCGGTTTGGAGCCCCGGCTCAGCTCTGGAGGATGGGGTGAACTCGAAGCAGGGTTGCTTTTCTCCTCAGGGGCTCAGTTCCCACCCCCACACCCTCCATCCCACAAGCAAAAGGGTTTTCACAGCTACTCTCCATTCAGGGCTGAGCGGATGAAGGGACTTGGGGTCCCTCAGAAATGGGTGTTGGGGCCAGAAGCAAGCATAAAAGAAGAGGGCAGCTACCTGCCATGGGATCTCAAGCCTCGGGACACATTTCCCCACCCCCGGGGTGTCCCGCTGCCCCCAGACGGGACAGGCTCCAGGGGTTGGGGCTTGGTTTGCTTAAATCCACCCCAGCCCTTAGTACATTGCCTGGCGCGTAGAAAGCGCTTAACAGATACCACAATTACTATTATTATTATTGAGTGAGGAACCAGGAACAGGCCCTTACACTTCTCCCTCTTCAATCACAGGGGTTGGCTGAACCTGGCACTGGGAACCTGCACATCCGTTGGGTCCCGTGGTCCGGGGGGTGGGAACAGGGAGGGAAACCCCTCCACTCCGGAGCCGGAGAGAGGGCCGGGGATCCCCCAGGTGCATTGTACTGAGCGCTTGGGAGAGTTCAATGCAGTAGAATTGGCAGACATGTTCCTTGCCCATCTCCAGGGGATACCCCCCATTCCCTGTCCCTTGCCCTCCCATCAATCAATCATATTTATTGAGCAATTACTATGTGCTCAGCCATTCAGAACACCATACTGTACTGAGCACTTGAAAGAGTACAATACAGTTGTAGACACATTCCCTCCCCACAATGAGACTCACTGGAAAGAGCATGGGCCTGGGGGTAAAAAGGTCATGGATTCTAATCCTGACTCCGCCGCTTGTCTGCTGTGTGACCTTAGGCAAGTCACTTCACTTCTCTGGTCCTCGGTTACCTTACCTGTGAAATGGGAATTCAGACCGTGAGCCCCACGTGGGACCTGGGTTGTGTCCAACGTGATTACCTTTTATCGACCCCAGCACTCAGAACAGTGCCTAGCACATAATAAGCATTTAGCAAATACCATCATCATTATTATTATCAATACAGTTTCTGGGTGGATTTCTGCCTGCGTTGGAGAGCAGCACGGCTTAGTGGATACAGCACGGTCCTGGGAGTCAGAAGGTCATGGGTTCTAATCCTGACTCTGCCACTCGTCTGCAGTGAGGCCTTGGACAGGTCACTTCACTTCCCTGTGCCTCAGTTACCCCATCTGTAAAATGGGGACAAAGACTGTGAGCCCTGTGCGGGACAGGGACTGCGTCCAACTCGATTTGTTTGTATCCACCCCAGTGCTTAATACAGTGCCTGGCACATGGTAAGCACTTAACAAATACCACAACATTATTATGATGATGACGATGCCATCTCATTAGGAACCCTACCTTGTGAACATAACGCGAGTACACCCGCTGCTTCCACGGTAAAGCGCTGTCGGGGATTTAGCAGAGCCATCGGGGGCCACCCTAGGCCTGATGCCATACGAAATAACCCTGAAGGGGTGAGGAGGGGCAGCCGGGGACCCAGGAAAAGCCAAGCATTTCTTCCCACCAGCTGCCTTCCCCTCTCGGCCCTGTAAACTGAAACCCGAGATGCTCAAGCCCAAACTGGAGTCCGTGCTGAAATCCTGAGGGAAGAGGTGGGCGTGACACAAAGATATTCCACAAGCTGCTAGAGGCACCTCTCCCTCTGGTGACCTGGCCTCTTCTCCCTCTTCGTTCAAGGCAACAAGAAGGCACAATATTCTCTTTGAAGTGGGTGCCTGGATAGCTCCGATCTCCTCATGTAGCTATAGCCATCAATACCGCCAAATGGGCACCGTGGCCTTGTGGAAAGAGCATGGGAACCAGGAGACTTGGGTTCTAGCTGGCTCAGCTACTGTGTGGCCTTGAGCAAGTCACTTAACTTCTCTGTACTTCAGTTTCCTCATCTGCAAAACAGGGGTAAAACAGCTGTTCTCCCTCTCTCTTAGACCGTGAGACCCATATAGACGAGGGGCTGTAATCTTTTTTTAAAATGGTACTTGTTAAGCACGTACTATATACCAAGCACTGTTCTAAGCACTGGGAGAGATACAAGGTTATCAGGTTGTCCCACTTGGGGCTCACAGTCTTGATCCCCATTTTACAGGTGAGGGAACTGAGGCACAGAGAAGTGAGGTGACTTGCTCAAAGTCGTACAGCTGACAAGGGCGGAGTCAGGATTAGAACCCACGACCTCTGACTCCTTTATCTTGCATCGACCCCAGTGCCTGGCACGTAGTAAGGGCTTAATAAGTATCACCATCATTGTTGATGTTGAATGGAAACAGGTTGTTGGCGTCCAACTTCCCTAGTGCAAGCAGTACACAATAATGATAAGGATGATATTTGTGAAGCACTTACGTGCCAAGCACTGTACTAAATGCTGGGGTAGATATAAGTTAATCATAAATACAGTCCCTATCCCACCAGCTGTTCACACAGAGTCTAAGGAAGGGGAACAGGAACCGAATCCCCATTTTATGGATGAGGAAGCTGATGTCCAGTGAAGTTAAGCGACCCATCCGAAGTCACACAGCACGCAAGTGAGGGAGGTGGGATTAAAACCCAGATCCTCTGACTCTCAGGCCATGCTTCTTCCCACTGGGCCACAAGAAGGTTGGGCTCACTCCTCCTGGCTTTCATCACACTCCTCCGTTGAACTCCGGGAGGGAGTCTCCCGGCTCCAGTGAATCTATCATTTATTGAGTGCTTATGGAGAGTACAACATAACAGAGTTGGCAGACACGTTCACTGCCCACAATGAGGTTACAGTCAGTCTAAAAGGGGAATCTGGGGAGCAGGTAAAGTCAGGTGGCCAGGGGTTTCCTGCTCGTGTGGCCCCAGCTACGATTTGTCATTTCTGACTCTGGGTCCCACGTCCTCACTACCCAGACGATGGGTTCGGCTGGACAGCATCTTTCAGATTCCCTTTCCCCGTCCCTGCCCATCCTGCCCTCCATCACTCAAGGCTGCTCCTAAGGCAATAGAAACTTCTGTCAGCGAGCCAGCGGTGGCATCACACCTGCCCCTTCCTGGCTCATTTGGGGCTGGGAGAGTTAGGGGTTCCAGAGTCAACTCCCCCATCCTGGTCTGAATTATGCCCCTCGCCAGCAGCTGGCAGATACTGCTGAAAGAAACATTCGGACTCTACAGTCCCTCGACCCTGGGGATCTCAAAACAAGTCACAAAAGCTTCACGGGGGGGAGGCTGAGGTATGTTGTGGGGTACGTTAGCGAGAGACCCCCAAACCATGGAAATACAGGGCGGCCTTTCCCCTTAACTTTATAAAGTGCCCATTTTTCATTTTGGGTGCTTGGGGAGAAAAGGGGGCAGAGGTTTTAGTAGGGGTGAAGAAGGGGAGGGAAAGAGCTTCCAGGAGTCAACGGACCAGAAAACCACCATTCTGGGACTTTATGGCCTTGGTTGGAAAGTCTCAGATCTTGCCAGAGACCTAGAATAAGTGAGCATGCCTTGGAGTCCAACTATAGCGCTGTGGGGGCAATCACCCCCACTGCACCTAGGCTCCTGAAAAGGCCTGTGCTCAACGGCACGAGTGAGGAATTGAGCAAGATTCCCGGGCATGTGGGAATGGATAGCTCCTTGGGTCATTTCTCTCTCTGAATTGTTGGGGCACTTCCCTCAGTCACAAACAAGGTTTTTCTGGGAAGTGCGGAGTCTCTTTCATTCCCCTCTTCCCTAGGCAGGGGGCTGGGGGAGATCCCCGTGATTTACAGCCTTACTATTGTGAAAGCCACAGCGGAGCTGGGACAAGCCAAGTTCAACAGAGCTTAAAGGGACAGGCGCCCTGGGGCTCCAGCCCTACTGATTTCTTCCCAACGCCCGCGACCTCGCACGAGTAATTTGGAAAAGGAGAAACAGAAATACACTATTCCTGGCAGACTGATTAGTTTCCCAGACAGCGGTGGCCTTGTCTGCTCTTGCCTTCTCGGTTCCCACCCCTTCCTGGCCCCACTGAGCCCCCTTGCTCCAGCTGAGGTTGGTTTCCATGTCTGGTCAAAGACCCTCTCACCCTCCAGACCAGTGGCGTCTCCCTGGGGAGAAAAGTTTGGATGAGGGCCAGGCCCTAAAGTTTCAGTCTCTAGCCTGTGATATCCTTGCCAACCGTCCAGCTGACTTCTCTCCAAGAGACTCTGACTTACCTGTTGGACTTTGGCCTGGGGGTCTGGAGCTAGCTCTGTAGCTGGCCAGTTAATATCGTGCCCGGGCCCAAGGTTTGGGGCCCAGCCTAGTGCTCTCTGGGCCAAGCGTCAGAAAAGCCAATTTTTTGGAGGGGATCTCAGGATAGCTGGGTTAAAAGCGAGGTGCTTCTGGGTAGGGAATAAGAACATAAGCCCTGCCATTACTGGGATAGCCCAGTGGCCAGTCAATCAGTGGTATTTGTTGAGTGCTTACAACAGTTGATCCAGTCCAGTATTGGCTCTCCATCAGAGGCAAGAGGATTTGGGAGGAATTGTGTGAAGATTGGTTTCCTTGACCTATCTCCTACCGTTAAGGATAGACCATCTATTTGTTCTGACTTGACACCTGTCCACGTTTTGTTGTCTGTCTCCCCCTTCTAGACTGTGAGCCCGTTGTTGGGTAGGGACCGTCTCTATCTGTTGCCGACTTGCACTTCCCAAGTGCTAGTACAGTGCTCTGCACACAGTTAGCACTCAATAAATACGATTGAATGAATGAATGAATGCCAGTCTGATATGGACAAATCTCCAGCGGGGCTGGGCTGGGTATGATGAGGGGGCTTCGGGGCCATGCACGCAGGCCTGGCTTCACAGTGGAGTCACAGGTCACGCGCTTGCTGGGGACCACAGCCTCCCATCTCGGCTCTGACCAAAATGGAAAACTTTATCTTAAAAGTATGTCTGCCCCATGCAGACATGGATGGAGATTTAGGTGCCAGGCAAGGCTTCTCCACTTCCTCTCCTCCCTCTCTCCTGTTGCTGGCTGCCGGCAGAGGTGGGGGACACTGTTCTTTGGGGTGGGTTTGGCTAGCAGGAGACTCCATGGAGTGGATGGGTATTCCTGGACCTGCCACTGGTTCCCCCTGTGCAATCTGGGGCAGGACACTTCCTCAGGGATTGCTCCCTGCTATCTTGCCAGGGAGCAGAGAGTGGCCTAGTACACTGGCCTGGGAAGCAGAAGGACCTGGGTTCTAATCCCAACTCCGCCACTTGTCTGCTGTATGACCTTGGGCAAGGCATTTCACTTCTAGGTGCCTCATTTACCTCATCTGTACGAGGGGGATTAAAACCGTGAGCCCCATATGGGACATGGACTGTGCCTAACCTGATTAGCTTGTATCTACCCCAGCATCTATTAAAGTACGCAGCACAGAGTTGGCATTTAACAATTACCACACATTCAATCAGTAAATAAATGAGAAGGTGTGGACTCTGGCAGAGATAGGGCCAGCACCGAAGACTTCCGAGACAGGCCCAGCTGTTCCACCCCAGAGTGGCTGTCACGCTTTCACTCGGTAAATCAGAGAGCATTTTCCTCCCTGAGGACTCTGACCTACTTCTCCAGGTGTCCCAGCTGCAGTTCAGCAAAGGACGAGGGCTTCCGGGACCTACCTCATCTGTAGGTCCTGGGGTTGGAGGGCAGGACCCTTAAAGCAGGTGGGCCCCAGGGTCAGAGCCCTCAGAGCAGGTGGACCAAATGCCTGGTCCCTTTTGATTTTGCTGCTGAACAGGGATTTTTGAAAGCTTTTACCTCCAAGGCACAACTGAGATGGGCATTCAAAAGCCCACAGGGATGGACACCATGCCCATCAGCAAGCTCAGAGTGACCCTTTCAGGATGCCCACTGACTTTTTCATTGAGTGGCTCCTGGCAGAAGACAAGAGACGGCAGAGAAGTTTCAATGAGGATGTGTTGCCACCTGGAAGGGCCCAGCGATGGCAGCCCTGGGGAGACCAGCTGAGCTGGGGTCTTGTAGTAATAATAATAATAATGGTGGCATTTGTTAAGCACTATGTGCAAAGCACTGTTCTAAGCACTGGCGGTGACCAGGTTGTCCCACGTGGGGCTCACAGTCTTCATCCCCATTTTACAGATGGGGGAGCTGAGGCACAGAGAGGTTAAGTGACTTGCCCAAAGTTACAGAGCTGACAAGTGGCGGAGCAGGGATTTGAACCCATGACCTCTGACTCCCAAGGCTGGGCTCTTTCCATTGAGCCACACTGCTCTTGTAACTTCACAAGCAGGGACCAGGAGCGGGGATGACTCATCATGGTGTCGTAAATGAAGGCCTAAGGCCAGTTGGGGGATTTTGGAGTGGTTGGGTGAGGGGGACCCTGGGCTCCGACGCTTTCTGACAGAACAGTCCCCAGCCAGAGCTGTGTCCTTGGGAATGATGTATGTAGCAAGGAACGCTGTTGGCTCACTGGCATTTATTTATTTGTATATTTGTGCGGGTTCATTCCGAGCCTGAGCTGTTGTTCTGGGCCAATTTTCAAGAGTAAATGTTACTGTTGCTCCTCTCTGCTTTGTCATTTCTTGAGGTTTCTCTTCACTGGTCCTTCTCAGCCACCCCCTGCGACTGACCCCACTACATCCCAAGTACAGTGCTCTGCATACAGTAGGTGCTCAATAAATACGATTGATTGATTGATCCCAAGTAGACAGCAGGGAGAAATGAGATCCAGGACCACGGGATGGTCTGGATGGCTCCCAAGCTGAGCATCCCCTTATCCTCTGCTCCTCCTCTCCTCCCCAGTGCCCCCACTCCCTCCCTCTGCCCTACTCTAATCCCATCCCCACTCGCTTGTGTATATTTTGTACATATTTATTACTCATTTATCTTATTAATGTGTATATATAGCTATAATTCTATTTCTTTTGATGGTATTGACACCTGTCTACTTGTTTTGTTTTGCTGTCTGTCTCCCCCTTCAAGACTGTGAGCCCGTTGATGGGTAGGGACTATATCTGTTGCTGAATTGTACTTTCCAAGTGCTTAGTACAGTGCTCTGTACACACTAAGTACTCAATAAATACTGAATGAATGAATGATGAAGGGCCAGAAGGGGCCACTAGCAGCCTTCAAGCCAGTGTTTAGGGAGCCCTACTCTAGTTGGTCTCCATATTCCTATGTCTGGGCAGCCCCTCCAACTCCAAGCTAAGGGCTGGCACTAAATGTTGGTCTCACTGCTCCTTCTTGCCCAGACCTCGGAGGGGAGAGAGATATTTCCTTAATGCAATGGAGCACCGAGCATCGTTCCACTGGCCCCACTATGACCAGACAGAGGCCTCCACTGGCCCCTAGTAAGATGGCCAGAAAGGGAACCAGGGTAAAACAGCCTCTCTGACATGAAGGGTCACGTGGGAGAGTCAGTGGTGCCTAGGGCTGGGCCTGTGGGGAGATTGGGAGGGTCCCTCTCCACTCCAGAGGCAACCCCATCCAACAGTGATCCCTACTCCTCTGCCACAACTGCTTCCCCTTCTTGCCAGAGGCAACACTCTGCCCCTTGGGGTTGGCGAGAAGTTGGGAGGGAGAGAGGCACATCACAGAACCACTCTTGCGGCAGGTCACCTTCACTAGCCCCCACCTCTGGGTAACGGCGGGTGGGAGGGCCGGTAAGGACAGGGTGATGGCCCCCACAATCGCATCCTCCAGTACATGTCACCCTGGTCCTCTCCTGGGCATAGCCCCCATCCTTCGTTTACCTTGAGTCAGGTAGGTATTGGGGCTGGATTCTCTGAGTTCTGACAGCGAAATTGAGAACGGTGCCCTATGCTGCCGCGGCCAGTGCAGAACCAAGTCAGTAAATTCTGGCAATTTCAGGGAAAGCCGAGTGAGAGACGGCAGCACCAGCAGGGAGCTTCCCGAGAGGGTCAGCCCAGTAGGAAAATTCCAACATCTTACCGTGTCAGGGTCAGAGAATGGTCGTGTACATCTGCCCCGTCTGGTTTTACCTCTCAATGCCTATCGTGGGGGTTCGGGAGGAAAGGAACAGAACGGGAACCATGACCATCCAGGTCAGGGAGGAGTCAGTCCTCCCGGTTCCTGAGGGGAGGGAGCAATGATGGGAGTGTGAGGGGGAGCAGAGTGGTCCCCATACTCCTCTAACGGGAGCAAAGGAATGAAAGGCTGGGCGGGGGGCTTCTTTTCTTCCCTGTCAGAGGACGGGACAGGCTGTGATGGAGGAGAGGTCAGCAGGAGAAGGTGAGAGGGGGGGATTAAGTTCATCCCAGCTCTCAGGCCACCTAAGCACTGGGAACGGCTCCATTTTTAAGTCTGTTACTGGAATAAGATGAAATTCCTCGGGCGGCCGGGCGGTCGTGTGAGTGATTGCAGATGGGTTACGAATCATCCTTTCAATTTCTTAGGGCCCTTTCATGCTTGGATCTCCAAGCACTTGTCAACAGAAACTCAGAGGGCCAGTTGGAGTATTCAGGAAAATGGAGAGTGCTAAAACCTGGATAACCCCAACCACAGATGACGGGCAGACTGCAACCTGCCCAAATCCACTCAGTAAGTCAGGGGCAGAGCTGGAATGGGAAGTCAAGAATTGTGAATCCTCTTCCCCGACCACCCCAGGCTCATTTTGGTAGACTGGGGATGCAGCTCTCAATGATTCTCTTGGGTGATTGGTCTGGACTCTCCCTCTGCTCCTCCCAATTTCCAGAGCCATGGAATTCCACCTGCTGGGACACTCTCCCCAAGGCCTACGAGAGACCTTCTGCTTTCCCAGGGTTCTTATCTAGTTCCCAGCCAAATGTCAAGCGGCACCAATCTGTCTGTGGAAGAGAACATATTTCAGACTCTGGAGTGGAGTCAGAGGGGAACGTCTTGATTTTTTTTTTTGTTTTTTCTTTGAAAAGTGCCCCAATCAATCACTGGTTCCCTTACTGGTTCCCACTTTTGGCCAGCCCTCCCCGCCGCAGGGTGTGCTTGGTTTAGAACTCTCTGGGAGCCACGGAGATTGGAGAACATTTCAGCAAATAATCGCAGTGAATCAAAGAGGTCTCACTGACGTATTGCCCACACTTGTGCTGTTTCTCCTCTCTCCCCGACTCAGGCAAGCGTTTTTAAATCACCCGCTCCTTTTTGTTCCTACTGGTTCTTTCCTCCTCTCCCCTCCTACTCCACCCATCCTGCCTCTCCACCCCAGGCATACTCATCTTCTTGGGGCTACCTGGTAACCCCCATTGCTCCTCTTCCTCCCGCTTCCCTGCCTGTGCTCCAGCTGTCTTGCAGTGATGGACCACACCCCTGTCATCTTTGACTATTTGTCCCTAGGCTCATGTCTACGGGAAGCAGCGTGGCTTAGTGGAAAGAGCCCAGGCTTGGGAGGCAGAGGTCGGGGATTCTAACCCCGACTCCGCCACTTGTCTGTTGTGTGACCCTGGGCAAGTCACTTTTCTCTGTGCCTCAGTGACCTCAACTGTAAAATGGGGATGAAGACTGTGAGCCGCACGTGGGACAACCTGATTACCTTGTATCTACCCCAGCGCTTAGAACAGTGCTTGGCACATAGCAAGCGCTTAAGAAATACCAACATTATTATGATGATGATGCATACTAGCCAGTCAACCACCCAGCCATTCACAAGCCCAACTCTACCCACTCTTGAGATTCCTGAAGGCCCCTTGTCCTGTCCACAGTAAACCTCATCTCCTCCATTATACTGTAAGCCTCCTGAAGATAGGAAGGGTGTCTGACCCCAGTGGTCCTCCAGCACCCTGTGAATGCTAAGGAATGATGATAATGATGATGATGACAACGACGTTGGAAAATTAGGTAGGAAAGAAGCAAGACGAGTCCGAAATGCAATTAACCCTGCAAAGGCAGGAACCTCCACATACAACAAGCGTCTTGTTTTGAAAGAGGAAGTCTCTGGATCAGCCCAGTGACCCAGCCAGGTTAGGGCTTTCCAACAGTAAGACCAGTAGCACTAGAATTAGTTTAGAGCACATCAGGTGGTACAAAGCCCAGCACCCTTATATAAAGCCTGATCGCGCTTGCTCGCTCTCTAGGGAGGGTATGGTTAATATATTGGATTTTTTTTGTTTTAGATAACTGTTTGGTTTCTCATGGAAAAGGGTTGTTTTATTGCCGAAGTTTGCAATACCTCCGAAACTGTTCTTTTGGTTCTTCATTTTTGTGAGCCCACTGTTGGGTAGGGACCGTCTCTATATGTTGCCAACTTGTACTTCCCAAGTGCTTAGTACAGTGCTCTGCACACAGTAAGCACTCAATAAATACGATTGAATTAATGAAATGAATGAATGGTTTAACAGATATTCCCTTCTCACCCTGATCAGGAGATGGGAAGGTGGAGTTTAAAGCAGATGAGGGACTCCAAGAAAAATGGCTGAAGAGCAGAACATTACCCAGAAGGTTCCTCTGCACATTCTGAGTGAATGGAGGAGCTATTCAATCCCACAGCTGAAATGGGGTTGAACCATCATCATCATCAATGGCATTTATTGAGTACTTACTATGTGCAGAGCACTGTACTAAGCATTTGGGAGAGTACAATACAACAGAGTTGACAGACTGCAGGAGAAACAGCATGGCCTAGTAGGAAGAGCCCAGGCCTGACACTGCCACTTGCCTGCTGTGGGACCTCGGATGAGTCACTTAACTTCTCTGTGCATTAGTTTCCTCCCCTGTAAAATGGGGATTCAAAACCTATTCTCTCTCCTCCTTACACTGTGGGAGAGGGACAGTGTCTGATCTGATTATCTTTTATCTACCCTAGTGCTTAGTACAGAGTTTGGCACATACTAAGCGCTTAACAAATACCACACAATTATCAGGTGGCTTCTCAGGGATGTTCATCTGTGATGCTCATCAAGTCAATGTGGCTCAGTGGAAAGAGCCCGGGCTTTGGAGTCAGAGGTCGTGGGTTCAAATCTCGGCTCCGCCAACTGTCAGCTGTGTGACTTTGGGCAAGTCACTTCACTTCTCTGTGCCTCAGTTACCCCATCTGTAAAATGGGGATTAAAACTGTGAGCCCCCTGTGGGACAACCTGATCACTCTGTAACCTCCCCAGAGCTTAGAACAGTGCTTTGCACATAGTAAGCGCTTAACAAATACCATCATCATTATTATTATTATTATTATCTGGGGCACCAGGATGCGAGGTAGGCGGGATAAGGAGCGGGAAGGAGGGGTGCTCTCATTAGAAAATAATGATGCTGAAGAATTTCTAAGCTTTTCTTGCATCAGACGGTCTCTGTTCCTGAGCAGCAGCCTGTGAGCAGTGGGGTGGACAGACAGCCCTACCCCCTTGGCTGCTGAGCATTGGAAGCAGGAGACAAAGCAATTAGTGCTTGTACCCCTTGGGGTTTATGAATGCAGGACTTTTCCTGATGAGAATTCTCCCACCCCTTTAGTGTGGCTCAGTGGAAAGAGCAAGGGCTTTGGAGTCAGAGTTCTTGGGTTCGAATCCCAGCTCCGCCAATTGTCAGCTGTGTGACTTTGGGCAAGTCACTTAACTTCTCTGTGCCACAGTTACCTCAGCTGTAAAATGGGGATTAGGATTGTGAGCCCCCCGTGGGACAACCTGATCACCTTGTAACCTCCCCAGCGCTTAGAACGGTGCTTTGCACATAGTAAGCGCTTAATAAATGCCATCATTATTATTATTATTATTCCAGCCCACACTCCTCTGATAGCCCCTTACTGGCTCACAGAGGGCAGACTCTTCCCTCACCCCAGTCTGGAAACCACTGGGCCTGGATGCCAAACCCAGTGGGTTCTGCCAAGGCACCACCTGTTGTGTTGGGTGTTGTGGACCTGGCCTGCCCTGTTCCGTTCTGAACAGGCTGATGATACCATGCTGTGCTTATTACAGCGCTTAGAACAGTGCTTTACACGTAGTAAGTGCTTAACAAATGCCATTAATATTATTATTATTATTATTAATTATTATTATTATTCGTATTATACTTGTTAAGCACTTACTACATGCCAAGCACTGTTCTAAGTGCTGGGGTAGATACAAGTTAATCAGAGTGGACAGTCCCTGTCCCACACGGGCCTCACACTAGAGAAGCAGCGTGGCTCAGTGGAAAGAGCCCGAGCTTGGAAGTCAGAGGTCATGGGCTCTAATCTCGACACCACCACATGTCTGCTGTGTGACCTTGGGCAAGTCACTTAACTTCTTTGAGCCTCAGTTCCTTCCTCTGTAAAATGGGGATTAAGACTGTGAGCCCCACGTGGGACAACCTGATCACCTTGTATCCCCCTCCCCCAGCAGTTAAAATAGTGCTTTGCACATAGCAAGCACTTAAACACCATCATTATTATTATTATTGTCCCACATGGGACTCAGATGAGGGAATTGAGGCACAGGGAAATTAAGTGACTTGCCCAAGGTCACAAAGTAGACATGTAGCGGAACCAGGATCAGAACCCAGGTCTTTCTGACTCAGGCCCATGCTCTATCCACTAAGCCATACTTCACGCCGCTGCCCGGATCATCTTTGTCCAGAAACGCTCTGGGCATGTTACTCCCCTCCTCAAAAATCTCCAGTGGCTACCAATCAATCTGCGCATCAGACAAAAACTCCTCACCCTGGGCTTCAAGGCTGTCCATCCATCCCCTTGCCCCCTCCTCCCTCACCTCCCTTCTCTCCTTCTACAGCCCAGCCCGCACCCTCCACTCCTCTGCCACTAATCTCCTCACCGTGCCTCGTTCTCACCTGTCCTGCCATCGACCTCCGGCCCACGTCCTCCCCCGGCCCGTTATGCCCTCCCTCAGCACATCCGCCAAGCTAGCTCTCTTCCTCCCTTCAAAGCCCTACTGAGAGTTTCACCTCCTCCATGAGGCCTTCCCAGATTGAGCCCTCTCCTTCCTCTTCCCCCCCAACCCCCCCGCCTTACCTCCTTTCCCTCCCCACAGCACCTGTATGTTTGTACGTATTTATTACTCTATTTTATTTGTACATATTTATTCTATTAATTTTATTTTGTTAATATGTTTTGTTTTGTTGTCTGTCTCCCCCTTCTAGACTGTGAGCCCACTGTTGGGTGGGGACCGTCTCTATATGTTGCCAACTTGTACTTCCCAAGCGCTTAGTACAGTGCTGTGCTCACAGTAAGTGCTCAATAAATACGATTGAATGAATGATTGAATAAGCCCCTCTGCTTGGTCCAAATTAAGTGCTTAACAAATATTACAGTTATTATTATTATTATTGTGCTGTCCTGCTATGGCAGAGGAGGCAGCTAGTCCTGCCCATTGAGTCCCACCCAGCCGCTCCCAGAACAGCTGTCCCGTAGTCCGGCAGCTCTGCCTCAGCTGGACGCCTCCACGGGCAACCCTTGGCTCTGTGACCGGCCTGGGCTCCCACACCAAAGGGCCAGGCCAGTGCACCCTGGCATCTGCACTCTCTTCTCCAACCCTGCTGTCCCTTGGCACTTGCTGGACTACTGGTCCAGTCAGCGGCCCCTGGGGTGGGAAGTGTGGGAGACGGCGGCTGTCTCAGGACCAAAAAGACAGCATCCCTTCTGAGCTCCAGGTCCCTGTGGCCCTCTGCCATCCTCTCCTCCTCCACGGCCGGCTGGTCACCGCTCTGCCTGGATGGTGCCCCTGTTCAGCCCGGCCGGTAAGTTGAGTCAGCGCTCCCCCGCATGTCATGCCAGGCAGGGAATGTCTCAGAGCCACCTGGCTCCTGCCCCCTGGAAGGACTGGCTTTGTTCCTGCCGGTGTGGAGCTCTGTAGGGGTGCGGGGCCAGCAGTCGGTGGCAACATCTTCCGAGTGCCACTTGGAATTTTTGAAAGGTCAGGGGAGGTGGCCCTTTGGCTGGAGGGGGAGGAAGGAGATGAAAGGGAGGTAGCAGGTGACAGCTTTCAATCCTGCTCAGCTGATGGGAGAAAGGAGACCTGGAGCAGGGAGGGGGCTCACCCAGCCCAAGGACAGCCCACTAGGCCCCTCGCCATTCCCACTGATTCTCTCTGTTGTCAGGGATGCCCCAGAAGAACCACCCTGAGCAATAATAATAATTACTATTATGGTACTTGTTAATCTCTATGTGCCAAGCACTGTTCTATGTGCTGGGGTAGATACAAGTTAATTCAGGTTGGACACCATCCCGGTCCCACAGGGGCCTCTTGGTCTCAATCCCCATTTTACAGATGAGGTGACTGAAGCCCAGAGAAGGGAAGTGACTTTCCCAAGGTCACACAGCAGACACGGAGTGAAGCCAGGATTAGAACTCAGGTCCTGGTGAGTCCCAGGCCCATGCTCTATCTCTTAATAATAATAGTAATAATAATAATGATGGCATTTATTAAGCGCTTACTATGTGCAAAGCACTGTTCTAAGCGCCGGGGAGATTACAAGGTGATCAGGATGTTCCCCGGGGAGCTCACTGTCTTCATCCCCAATTTAAAGATGAGGTTACTGAGGCACAGAGAAGTGAAGTGACTTGCCCGAAGTCACACAGCTGACAGGTGGCGGAGCTGGGATTTGAACCCATGACCTCTGACTCCAAAGCCCGGGCTCTTTCCACTGAGCCACGCTGCTTCTCTAAGCCATTAAGCCACACTGCTTCTCCAGAACCGAGGAAAGGAGCTCAGCCTTGGATCTGGGGCCCAGGAGTCCCTACTGTGATTGAGCCCGGGAGGTTGGGGGAGGCCAACCTCGGGGCCACTCCTCGGTCCAGGCAGGAAAACCCTCTCTGCCAGCTCTGAATCTCATCCAGCTTAGAATCTAAAGCTCCCGGACGGGACAGAGTCCTGGCTAAGAGGGAGTTCATGTGTGGGGGAGTTGGGGCAGGGAGAGAGGGCAGGACCGCTGCCTCAATCTTCTGTGAAACATGACCTTTTTAGTAACATTTTCCCCCAGTGGGCTGGAAAGCCTGTGCTGCCCAGCTCCTTCTCCTCCTTCCGCTGGTATCCATGTGGCACAAGATGATGGCCCATATGGGCCTGGGCCTCGATCCCTGAATTGACTCCAACTCTGAAAGAACTTTCTTTTTTGGGGGGGGCGGGGGGGTTGAGGGACGTAATGTGTCCCAGTTGCTCAAGCCCCGGGTCTGTTTTTCAACATCTGGTTTCCATTATCCCATGCAGTCCAAAAGAATAAGTAATAATATAAAAATAAAAGGATGAGTATTTACTCCTCCATTGGCTCGGATGGACTTCCCCGCCCACCTTAACTCCCATATCCCTAAGGGAGTCAGATGCCAAATCCAGATACCCACCCACTCCCTAGGCCATCCAGCCTGACCCTAACTTGTCCCATCAGCAGCTTTTTTAACCCTCTCCCTGCCACGACCCTCAGTCCCGATGGTCTGGTCTAAGCCAGATGCAACATCTCAGAGCCTCAGTTCCCTCATCTGTAAAATGGGGATTAAGACTGTGAGCCCCACGTGGGACAACTTGATCACCTTGCATCCCCCCCCAGCGCTTAGAACAGTGCTTTGTACATAGTAAGCGCTTAACAAATGCCATCACTATTATTATTATTATTATTATTATTATTATTTCCAGGCTGTTCACAGAGGTTCCCCACTGGAGACCCCAACTGATGATGAGAAATCCCCCGGGGGAACAGTCTGCTCTGGCTCCAGGGACCTTTCCTTGTCCCCAACCCATCTTGTTTAGAGCGATCCAGGCAGGACAACTGTTCTGGGAACACACAGCCCTCTTCACACAGAAAGGGCTCAATAAATACCATTGACTGACTGGACCCATTCATTCAATGGTATTTATTATCATCATCATCATCATCAATCGTATTTATTGAGCGCTTACTGTGTGCAGAGCACTGTACTAAGCGCTTGGGAAGTACAAATTGGCAACAAATAGAGACGGTCCCTACCCAACAACGGGCTCACAGTCTAGAAGGGGGAGACAGACAACAAAACATGAGGACAGGTGTCAAGTCATCAGAATAAATAGAAGTAAAGCTAGATACACATCATTAACAAAATAAAATGAGCACTCATTTCTCTGAGAACCCTTCATGACCCTAATGGTCAGTTTTCCTTGGACAAACAGATGGAGTTTTGCAGCAGAGGTCTCTTAGGTCCCATAACCTGGGGCTTCCTCACAGAATTCTAGGGCTAAGGGAGAAATCTTGAGAAGCCACCTAGTCCATGCCCCTATTTCCAAGCCACCTAGTCCATGCCCCTATTTCCAAGCAGGCCCCTCAAACTCTCCCCTGCCCGAGCCCTAGGCCCAGTCCCACCCTCCAAAATCTCCCATCAACTCTGGCTGACCCCTCTGTTTGCTTAGATAACGATGTTCCCACCCAAACAACCTTCAGGCCCACTGTGGCCACATCAACTTGGTACAGAGACCATCACTCTCCCCACATTCAAAGTCATATTAAAAGCACATCTCCTCCAAGAGGCCTTCCCTGACTAAGCCCTCAATTCACCTTCTTCCATTCTCTTCTGCACTGTCCCTGAACTTGGTTTAGTATCCTTTATTCACCCAAATCTCAGCCCCACAGCACTTATGTACATATCCATAATTTACTTATTTACGTTTGTCACCCCTCTGGACTACATGCTCACTGTGGGCAGGGAAAACGTCTACCTAATTTGTTATATTGTACTCATCCAAGCACTTTGTAGAGTGCTCTGAACAAGTCAGCATTCACTAAATACGACTGATTGATTGAAATGGGTAACCAAAATGGGTTACTTCTCTGCAAGGATAAACTGAAGGAATTATATTGCTTTGTCTGGAAAGATTAGATGGAGAAGCAGCATGGCCTAGTGAAAAGAGCACAGGGCTGGGAGTCAGAAGACCTGGGTTCTAATCCTAGTTCTGCCACTTGCCTGCTGGGTGGCCTTATGCACGTCACATCTATCTATCTCCGTTTCCTCATCTGTAAAATGGGGATGAAATAACCATTCTCCCACTTGCTTTGACTGTGAACCCCACATGGAGCAGGGACTGTGTCCGACATGATTTATCTTGTGTCTGCCACAGAGCTTGGCACATACCAGCACTTCACAAATGTTGTTATTTTATTATTATTATTATTATTAACAAGAATGGAAGAGCCAGGATTAAAGTCTTTGAAATCATGAAATGGGTTGGCAAGGGGAACAAAGAATTATTCACCAAATCCCACAGCAATGGGACCAGGGGTTGAAAACGGTGGGGTGAAGGCCAACAAAACCCAAAGCTGTTTCACCCAGTGATTAGTCAACATAAGGAACTCATTACCACAGGAAGCTGTGCAGAGAGAAAATACCAAGAGGTTCAAGAATAGAAGGTACACCCCAAGCCAGGAGAGGCGATTTCAAGTTATCGCTGTCACACGTAGAGTGCCGGGCTGGAAGAGCCATTTGCTCTGGAACTCAGTGGGCATTTCTGATCTTTCTGAAAGGCCGAGGCCCAGAGAGCGCTCTCTATATAGTGCCATTCCGCCGGCAACTCCCTAGATGTCTACCTTTGCAGGACAAATCTCCTAAAACAATCACCCCCTGACATTCCCATCATCATCATCATCAATCGTATTTATTGAGCACTTACTGTGTGCAGAGCACTGTACTAAGCACTTGGGAAGTACAAGTTGGCAACATATAGAGACAGTCTCTACCCGACAGTGGGCTCACAGTATAAAAGTCTGCCATGATCCCTGAGCACAGCCTGGGGTAAGGTGACTGGCTCTCACTACCTACTCTACTTTATTGAACCCTCCAAAGTGCTTAGTACAGTGCTTTGGACACAGTAAGTTTTCTACACATACCACTGATTGACTCTGTTCTGCTCTTCTGTAAGGACGGACACCATCCAGACACCAGGAGTCCATGGAAGGCATTCCCCTTCAATCCCTTCCACTCACTTCCTGAGCCCCCGTGGGGTGGACCCTTTGGGAACGAAGCGGGGAAAGGGAAGCTGGCCCTGACCCAGGGCTAAAAAGCCCACCTTCTCTAGCTGCGTTGTTGGAAAACTGCACTTTGGCTGGTTCAAAAAGCCAAGGTCCCTCTAGCCTCCGGTGAGTCTGAGAGAGCCACAGCTGCTGCTCTCTGCTGAGGCTTGGGGTCAGAAAGGAAAGACAACCAGCTGAGGGAAGGGGGCAGGTCAACTTGGGGAGTCACTTCCCTTTGGCAACCCTGGGTGGGAGCAGGGAGAGGGTAAAGGAGAGAAGGTGTGAAGCCAGGGGAGCAGCCCAGGCCGCACTTTATCCCGTTTCTACAGGACCGAGGGTGTGGACCCCCAGAATAATATCGTGCTTCTGCCGAGCTCTCCCTCTGTGGCATCTGAGGCCTAGGGGAAGGCTTACAAGAGAGGGGGAGGGGGTGGAGAGAACTGAAATCTTCCATGCTTTCCAAATGTCGGCAAATGAAATCCAGATGTGGGGGCCACGTTCCCTCCCGGGGTAAGGAAGAGCGTCCCAGATGCTCAGCCGCCGGGGCATCTGGAGCCAAGAACAGCTTCCCGATGAAATCGTGGGGACGGAGCCACTCCTTCTGGGCCATGTCGGGGGAGCGCGAACGGGCTGAGTGCTGACGGGCCGGGTGGGAACAGGAGAACAGGAGGAGGAGAGGAGGAGGAGAAAGGGAAGAGGATGGGAAAGAGGAAGCTCAGCGCTCGATCTCTCAGATGGATGAGTGGATGGGCATTAGGCTGGAAATTAGGAGACCCACCAGGGGTCCTGGGGCAAGTCATTTAGAAGCCACTTTGGCTCAGTTTCTTCCTCTGTGAGATGGGGATAATAATCTTGGTCGACCCAATCCCCTGCCCACCTAGCTCAAGGGGAGGGTGAGCGGATAATGTCTGGAGGTATAATAGCTGTGAAGAGGCTTTCAGCTCTTCAGAAGAAAGGTGCTCTAGAGATCCAAATCATTTTGCCTTGTTTCCCACTTGGGTTTGGGCCTTTCTCCAGGCACGCTCTCTTCCCATGGCTCTCACAGGAGCTGGGAGTCAATAATAATAAAAAAAATTGTGAAACTTGTTAAGTGCTTATGGTAATAGGAGATAATCAGGTTAGACTCAGTGCCTGTCCCACGTGAGGTTCACAGTGTTTGGCAAACAGTAAATCCTTAAGAAACACTGTTAAAAAAAGGGAACAGGTATTGAATCCCCATTCATTCATTCAATCATATTTATTGAGCACTTACTGTGTGCAGAGCACTGTACTAAGCGCTTGGGAAGTACAAGTTGGCAACATATAGAGACGGTCCCTACCCAACAACGGGCTCCCAGTCTGGAAGGGGGAGACAGACAAAACATGTGGACAGGTGTCAAGTCGTCAGTCGTCCCCATTTTACAGATGAAGAAACTGAGGCACAGAGAAGTGAAGTGACTGAGCCAAGGTCGCCCAGCAGACAAATGAGAAGCAGCCATGGCCTAGTTCAAAGAGTCACCGCTATTACAGGAGAGGCAGGAAAAGAAGGAAGACCCTCACCCTGGTAATTCAGGGCTCCTGGTGGGCAATACAAGGGCTGAGAGTCCGGCAAACTCCCGGCCAGACTTCTTCCCCAGCTAATAACCACTGTCCTTCCCAGCCCCAACCGTGGGGGGGACCTGATCAAGAGAGGGAGGTGCAGCGCTGCTGGGAACTCATGCCTCTTGTCGCCAGGTGCTTTGCGTGGGACTGAAGCCTGGGAGCCAAGCAGCTTGAGAAATGCTGTCGTTAGGTCAATCCAGGCATTCCCTCCTGAAGGAGGAAGTGTCTGGCACCAGAGTGCGTGCCCTGATTGAGTTGGCTTCTCCTCTGGTTCTACAGCCCTGCAGGATGCCCAGATTCCAGAGGGAGGGCACAGCCAGGACCAGATCTGGGGGAGAGTGAAGCTGAAAGGGAAATCCTCCATCTCTTTGCAACTATAATAATAATAATAATAATAATGATAGCATTTATTAAGCACTTACTATGTGCAAAGCACTGTTCTAAGTGCTGGGGAGCTTACAAGGTGATGAGGTTGTCCCACGGGGGGCTCACAGTCTTAATCCCCATTTTACAGATAAGGGAACTGAGGCCTAGAAAAGTTAAGTGACTTGCCCGAAGTCCCACAGCTGACAAGTGGCGGAGCCGGGATTTGAACCCACGACCTCTGACTCCAAAGCCTGGGCTCTTTTCACTGAGCCACGTTGCTTCTCAGCTGTTGCGACTTAGCAACTCAAAGGAGGATGCAAACTTGGACACCCCCTTCCCTCCCCGTCACGCCTTGATGCCCCCCCCGGGAGTCACTCTGGAGTCTTGAGAAAGTCTCTCTTTCCAAGAAGGCAGTTTGTCCTCTGACTCCTAGAAACACCTCCCTGCTTTCCCCTTTTCCTATCCTGTCGTCAGCAAAGACGTTGGCTCAGGGGAGGGAACAAAACTGTTCTGGGAATCAGGGGAACTGAGTTCTAGTCCTGGTCCTGCCTGAAGCTGGCAGACGAGGATGACGACTGCACACGCACTGGATAATGGGATGCACAGCCACCTTCTACTCGCTAGTTGCACTACGTGGCAAGTGGGAACATGACAGGTGGGGAGGGCAGGGTTAGCTATTCAGCCCCATACCTGTTGCTAGCGTGCTGCTCTAGGTCCTGAAGGCTTGGTTCAAAGTTCAACCATCATTCCTAATGGTAAATTCCACTACTTTTCATCTAGCTCATCCCTCCTGAGCACTTTACGGAAGAGGAGGAGGAGAAGGAGGAAGATAAGGAGGAGGAGGAAGATAAGGAGGAGGAGGAAGAAACACCAAGCTTTACCTCTGCCCACTTAGCTTGAGAAAGCAGGAATGGGTTGAGGGGAGGGATCAATTCCCCTGTAACAGCCAAGAGAATCTGGAGGACTCTATTTGGTCCCACTCTAAATTCCAGGATCCCTCCTTATCTGTGAAGTACCGTGGCCTTGTGGAAAGATCTTGGAGTCAGGGGGTCTGGGTTCTAATCCTGCCTCTGTCCCTTATCTATTGTGGGACCCTGGGCTAGGAGTCACTTAACTTCTTGGTGCCTGGGAGTGGGGATGAAAGACCTGTTCTCCCTCCTACTTAGACTGTGAAACAAGGACTGTGTCCAACCTGATTATCTTGTATTTATTCCAGGACTAGTACAATGCTTGGTACAGAACAAACGCCCTGTCACACCCAAACTAGCTGGTGCAGAGTTAGGCCAACTGGGATCTGTGTCTAGGCTGAGCTGAAATGAACCAGGGAGAAGTGACAACTATACCTGCAGACTTGAGTCAAGACAGACCTGTAGTCAAACAATACTGGGGAATGTCAGGAATTCCTTCTTCTATTGGCCACCAGGAAATAGCCTCAGGCCTCTGGGTTTGTTTTTTTTTTTTTAAGTTCCCTTCTTTCACTCTAGACTTTAAGTTCCTAGTGGGTAGGAAACCTACCAACTCAAACACTTAGTATAGTGCCCTGCACCCAATAAACACTTAATACAAACCACTGTTGACTTACCAGCCCAAGTTTCGATTAAAATGACGCAAAACCTCAGAAAAGAAATACTTTCTGCGTAAGAAATATATATTTTTTTGAAATCACACCCTCTGAACCAACCTCTGATGTTCTTGTCTTACATTTCCTTGTTCCTCCCCAACTTCCGCCACTTTCTTCCCCAGTCAGAGACTGAAGGGTCTCTCAAGTTCAAGGCCAGCAAGGAGAGTAGAGCAAGTTCTTTCAATTCTCTTTTTTTTTTAAAAAAAAATCTGTTTTACAAGCCTTCGTTCGCCATTGTTTATGTAAACAGGTAAATTGTTTCGTGCCTCAATTAAAAACATCTGCCACATAAATGAATACCAATTAACTCATCCTGTTTTTAATTACTCTGTTAATTACACACAGGCAGCAGAAAGGATGGCATGGGAATAGGGAAAGCCTGCTTGCACCCCTCCCTCCCCCCACTTCCCTCCCCACCTCACTCTTGGCAAGAATCCGAAATATGCCTAGATAATGATGGATTAAGGTGGCTGGTGAAAACAATGGCTGGTAGCCAACTCCAGGGATTTCGGCTGTGTTCACAACTGCTGCTCGGAGACCTCTTCCCTCAGTGGGGAAACCTGCCCCTTCCAACAAGCGCCTCCTGGAGAACTTCATTTAGCGTGATGGAATGAGCCAGTTCTCCCATGGTCTCCCTCCTTCCCACGCCTCCTCCCCATCCCTCCTCCAGCCCCTTTCCTCTTGGTTTCATTCAGATTTAGCGGGGCTCTCCATTTCCGACGGCCCCTGAAGTTCAGAAATCTTATTCCCCGCGCGCCTTGGGGTTTTCCCAAGGTAGATTTAAAGGGATTTGGCTTTGCTCACTGAGGCTGGGGCTTTTCTCCTCGGGCTTTCCGGTCCTGGATCACTAAGGGTAGTGAGAGGAAGAAATACACAGCTGCTGGGAATGGGGGGTGGTGGTGGCAGGAGGCATGTAAGCATAGGGAAACCCCATTCCAAGTCAGCTGAACTGTACTGTGTCCTGCTGTCTCAGTCAAACCAATCAATCAGTTGTAAATAATTTATTGAGCACTTAATGTGTGTAAAGCACTGTAATAATAATAATGTTGGTATGTGTTAAGCGCTTACTATATGCAAAGCACTGTTCTAAGCGCTGGGGAGGATACAAGGTGATCAGGTTGTCCCACGTGGGGCCCACAGTCTTAATCCCCATTTTACAGATGAGGTAACTGAGGCACAGAGAAGTTAAGTGGCTTGCCCAAGGTCACATAGCTGACAAATGGCTGAGCAGGGATTCAAACCCATGTCCTCTGACTCCCAAGCCCACGTACTAAGTGCTTGAGAAAGTACAGTACAATGCAATATGGTTGGTAGATCCCCCTTCTGGACTGAGAACCCGTTGTTGGGTAGGGACCGACTCTATATGTTGCTGACTTATACTCCCCAAGCGCTTAGTACAGTGCTCTGCATTCAATAAATACGATTGAATGAATGAATATGATTCCTGCCCAGAATCGACAGAAGTCTTGAGCTGCCTCACTTCAAGGGCATTTCTGCTCTTCTCAAGCCTGTCCTCCTGGATGGTCTTGTATCTACTCCAGCGCTTAGAACACAGCAAGAGCTTAAATACCACAATTATTATTTATTTTTTTTTAAGTTTAGTACTGGTGAACACAAGACACGAGTCAAGGCAGTACCCCCTTGCTGTACTTTCCATCCCTGACGAGGAAGCATTTAGCAGTTGAAGACCAAAGCTTTGCTTTCCAACTTTAGTTTCTGTATCTACCTGGCCCTGGTAAGTGCTCAGGAATTGAAGCATCTGATTCCTCTGTGCCTTCTTTCCAGGCTGGCAGCCCCAGGCCCCGATTTAGCCTGGTGGGGTTTCTCAGCAGCTCAAAAAGCCCACCCCTGGGCCCCCATCTCATCTCGGTGCTGCTCAAGGCGGCGGCCCCAAGCCCTCTCCGTTCCCTGGCCCTAATCCGTTTCTAGCCCTTCCTTCAGACATTAGCCAAGCATCCAATTGAGCCAGGGTTTCTCCGTGGCCTTTTAACCAATTTGAGCAATAAGCTTATCCTCGGCAGCAACTGCCCAAAGAGCAGCTAAATTATTAAGTGGGTGGCTTTGAACAGCCCGTTCTTTGGCTGTAATCTCTCCCGGTGGGGAAAAAAAAGCCTAGGCAACTTTGTCCCCCTTTCACTCTTCTCGAAATGTGCCTCCCGCATCTGTTTTTTTCTTGAGGGAGGTTAGTGATGATAGAGGAAACGAGTAAATAAACGAACTTGAGCAATCCCTTTTTAAGCAGGGGCCAAGCTTTCCTCCACCTGGTTTGAGCCTGGTGAGTTATCTTGGCCAGAACGGTACCCCAGGCCCTGGGGACCCCAGCCTCCATGGTATCCTGCTAGGCCAAGATGTTAGCAAAGTTCTTGGTGGGGTGGGGTGGAGGCTCCGGGCCGGTAATTTGGCTGAGGGGAGGTTGCATCTTTCAGGTGGGCAGTAAAGACTGGAAGAATCAACTCCAAAGCTACAGTGCCTTTTAAGACTTCCCAAAGTTTCAGAGGAGACGCACTCTCAAACTTCAGAGGGTGTTTGTCTCCTCAGTCCTTTGTATTCCCCCGTACTACCAGGGACGGACCTTAAGCGGAGGTTGCCTTGACTGAAGGCTTCACGTGACTCCGTTCTCCAGATCAGTCTCCTCCTCCCCACCCAAGCTTCATCAGCTTCAGCAGCTTTCCAAGTAGGCAGATGGAAAACTATTAGGCAGCAGCAGCGGTAGTAGCTGCGGCTTCTGCAAGAAGAGTACGGCAAAGGCCGGGTTCCTCCGTTGCCAACTTCACATGCGAGCCTCGGGTGCATTTTCATTCATGCCACTCAGTGTTTGGAGGCCTAGCCTTGGGATGGGGTATGGTGAGAGAGGACTCTGACCCTCCTGGCAACCTCTTTCCTTGAACAGTCAAGACCTGGCGGGATTTAGGTCAATGCTTCCTCTGACTAAATTCATTCATTCACTCACTCAATCGTATTTATTGAGTGCTTACTGTGTGCAGAGCACTGGACTAAGCGCTTGGGAAGTACAAGTTGGCAACATATAGAGACGGTCCCTACCCAACAGTGGGCTCACAATCTAGAAGACTAAATAGCAGCCTAGTGGCCTGAAAGACTTCATGCTGTTTTCCAAGTTGCCTATATTTCAATCAAGGAAAATGATCTCCAGCACAAGGAAATCTAGATTAATAGCTAAAACAGGGATTTAATATCTTTGCCTCCTAGTGAGCCCGCTGTGGGGTAGGGACCGTCTCTATATGTTGCCAACTTGCACTTCCCAAGCGCTTAGTACAGTGCTCTGCACACAGTAAGTGCTCAATAAATACGACTGATTGAATGAATGAATGGATAGTAGAGTGACATAAAGATGGCATTTATTAAAGCGCCTACTATGTGCAAAGCACTGTTCTAAGCGCTGGGGAGGTTACAAGGTGATCAGGTTGTCCCACGGGGGGCGGGGGGGGGCTCACAGTCTTAATCCCCATTTTACAGATGAGGTCACTGAGGCACAGGGAAGTTAAGTGACTTGCCCAAAGTCACACAGCTGACAACTGGCGGAGCCAGGATTTGAACCCCTGACCTCTGACTCCAAAGCCTGTGGTCTTTCCACTGAGCCATACTGACTTCTATATGGGACAGGGACTACGCTCAGTCTGATAACTTCGTATTTGCCCCCATGCTTACCTTATAGTAAATTCTTTATGAATATTATTATTATTATTATAAAATGGCCCCACTCACATGCTTTCTCATTTATCTCCTTCTTCATTCAATCAAGGTGATTTGTTCAAAGAAGATGCTGATGTAATACTGTCAGCCCTAAAACTACCCTATGCCTGATTCTCCTTAGCCCATTCATTCATTCATATTTATTGAGCACTTACTGTGTGCAGAGCACTGTACTAAGTGCTTGTGAAGTACAAGTTGGCAACATATAGAGACGGTCCCTACCCAACAACGGGCTCATAGAAGAGGGAGACAGACAACAGCTCTAGACTGTGAGCCCGCTGCTGGGTAGGGACCATCTCTATATGTTGCCAACTTGTACTACCCAAGCACTTAGTACAGTGCTCTGCACACAGTAAGCGCTCAATAAATACAATTGAATGAACAAAGCAAAACATGTGGACAGGTGTCGTCATCAGAATAAATAGAAGCAGAGCTAGATGCACATCAATAACAAAATAGAATAGTAAATATGTACAAGTAAAATAAATAGAGTAATAAATCTGTACAAAGCCCATCACCCCCACTATGCCATCCGCTACCCCTCATCTTTTAATGGAGAAAGGGCTCTTGCTCTGATGGGTTTACTATGGTTCCTCATGGCCCTGGGGAACAGAGGTGCTGCAGGTGGTGATGGATGCCCTTCCCATCTGTGACTGTCTTCCAATCCCACCCCCTCCCCAGACATGCCCAGGTGCCAGCAGCCCCACCGATGGTTCCCTGGAAACAGCACCAGGGATGAGGTCATCCCTTTTAGGAACAGGTGTGCAGGCTGGAGTTTAATAATCTAGCAACACTGAAGTCCACCCAGGCACATAGCCACTTCTTCTATTTTCCAGCTGTCTCATGTTTGCTGGACTTCAAACCTCTCTCCTCCCAACCCCCTACTCCCCTCCCCCAGCCCCCAACTACAAATAAACAGAGCGGCAATGTGATCTGGGTTTCTGTGGCAGCCGAACGCCAGGCTTCCTGCATGTGTTCTGACTTGCCCGCTGGCTGGTCCAGGCCCCGGTCGCCCTGGGAAACTCCAAGCCTTCGGAGCTCCAGCCAACTGGCAGTTACCCGGGCCAAGTGGGGAGACCCTGGGCAGCACGGTTTTCAGAAACTGTCCTCGCCGGTTCAACCTTCCTCCCGCAAGAAAGAAGTCAAGTTGACTGGCTTTGGCTTCCTATCTTCTGCCTCGCTGAGTTAAGGAAGCACTGGAAAAGCAGACAGGTTTGCCCTCCATGAGGAAGGGAGAAGAAGCAGTGTGGTCTAGTGGATTGAGCACGGCCCTGGGAGACAGAAGGACCTGGGTTCTGATCCCGGCTCTGACACTTGTCTGTTGTGTGACCTTGAGCAAGTCACTTCACTGGGCCTCAGTTACCTCATTTGTAAAATGGGGATGAAGACTGTGAGCCCCACGTGGGACAATCTGATCACCCTGTATCCTTCCCAGCGCTTAGAACAGTGATTTGCACATAGTAACTGCTTAATAAATGCCATCATTATTATTAAATCTATCTATCCCAATGCTTATTAGTACAGGGCCTGGCACAGAGTAAGCATTTAACCAATACCATGGGGAAAAAAAAAGCCAAAAGCTCTTTACACCCACAAACCTGGCTAACTGGAAATTGGATGTGACTGTTTAGTCTCTAGAGTTGGCAAGCCCAGATAACATAAAACACAGTACCAGAAGGCAGGTCACATTCCTCCTGGCCCTTAAGGACCAGTATGATAAATTAAGGATTTTTCCAATACCCCATTCTGATGTGGGGCCCTCTGGGCTTCAAACTTTCGAAAGGGAGCAAACCGCTCCCATCCATGGGACTGGGGGGTAAGCAAACTGCTCCCATCTATGGAACTGGGGGGGCCATCAACCTCTGGGATTCCTCCATTACTACTGCATTCTGATGAGGTCAGGGGAGTTCCACAGCTGCACTCATCATCGTCAGCATCCGATCAAATTTATTGAGCACTTACTGAGTACAGAGCACCGTACTAAGGGCTTGGAGTGTTCAATATAAAGGAGTTGGGAGACACGTTCTCTGCCCACAGCAAGTTTACAGACTAGAGGGAGGAGACACAGTATTATAAATGGAGAAGCAGCGTGGCTCAGTGGAAAGAGCGAGGGCTTTGGAGTCAGAGGTCATGGGTTCAAATTCCAGCTCCACCGCTTGTCAGCTGTTTGACTTTGGGCAAGTCACAACTTCTCTGTGCCTCAGTTACCTCATCTGTAAAAGGGGGATTAAGACTGTGAGCACCCTGAGGGACAACCTGATCACCCTGTAACCTCCCCAGTGCTTAGAACAGTGCTTTGCACATAGTAAGCACTTAATAAATGCCATCATTATTACTATTATAAATAATTTAGAATTATACCGAACAGCTATGTACATAAATGCTGTGGGGCTAAGGGTGGGGTGAGAGGTTTTCATTATGAAAATTTTCTTCTATTCATATCCCTCTGGGACAGGTACTCAAGATATTAAACTGACACCATCCCTGCCTCCTTAATGCTTACTGTAATAATAATGATAATAACTGCAGTATTTGTTAAGTTCTTACTATGTGCTAAGCCCCATTCTAAGCACTGTGGTGAATACAAATAAAGATGGACATACTGCCTGGCTCAAACGGGGGTCACAATCTCAATCACCACTTTACAGATGAGGTAACTGAGGCACAGAGAAATGAAGTGACTTGCCCAAGGTCACACAGAAGATAAGTGCCAGAGCCGGAATTAGAACCCAGATCCTTCTGATTCCCAGGCTCGTGGTCTAGCCATTAGGTCATGCTGCATTTCTTACCATCTGTGTTAGTCAAGAAAACACAGAGGAGAGGCACCCGTGGAGATCAGTAAAACAAATGGAAGAGGCAGGATGGATAAAGAAATAGACATGTATTGAGAGTTATTATGAAGCGTGCTCTACCTGTCATCTTATGCTAAGGAATGGGTGAGAGGATGGTTGGTAGATGGCAGGAAGGGGGCAGGGGGAGGATCGTCATTTTTACATGCCTTGGGTCTGGAAAGGTTCTGAGGGGAGGTTGGGACTCTAGGTAGTCTTCGAAGCTTCGCTCCACTCATGTGTTTCCCCCTTTGTATACTTGCAGTCACCTGGCCACTGGGGATTTCCCATTGAAGAGATTGTTAAGTCCCTGGTTTTTCCCTGTCTTTAAAAGAAACAATCTGTGTTCTGAAACAATGGTCTGAAAATCAGGGTTTGGAAACATCCCTCCAAAGAGCAGACTGACACATGTGCTCAACTCTTGGGAAGCAATGTGATCTTGTGGATAGAGCACGGCCTGGGTATCAGAAGGACCCAGGTTCTGATCCCAGCTTCGCCACTTGTCTGCTGTTTGACCTTGGGCAAGTCACTTCACTCTTCTGTGCCTCAGTTCCCTCATCTGTAAAATGGGGATGAAGACTGTGAGCCCACGTAGCACACGGACTGTGTCCAATCTGATTAACTTGTATCTACCCCAATGCTCAGTACAGTGTCTGGCACAACTTAAGCACTTAAATACCGTTCAAAAAAATATTTCATAGCCATGCAAACTTAAATTTGAAACCGACCCAGGCTCTCACCATTAACCACATCAAATCGCAAGGGTCAAGTTTCCTGAAGGTTCTCCCAGGGGATTGAAAAACTCCTTTGATAAAAATCCTGGCTGCAAAGATGGTCTGCAGAGGCTTGGAGGGAGGCACCATGGTGTGGAGTTTTGACCTTGTGATTTTGGAATATGTTGTACTGGCTTCCAGCTATGCCCTGGATGGGGTGAGGACTTGTGGATTATCTCCTAGGCTTCCCAGCCAACATGATGGCTCACCTTAGGGTCAGTTGCTTCACTACCCAGGCTTTGGTTTCTCCACCTGTAAAATGGGAGGTCTCTCTCCTCACCACCCTGTCCTCTCTACTCTTTGGAGAGATGGGAGAGGGGAGGTGAAGAAAGAGTGGGATTAGTGTGTTTACTGTTTGTCTTTTAAGTTGGTCTATTTTTGTAGAATCTTGGTTCAGCGGAAGTATCGACAAATCAATCCTGATGTAGGAAGCAATTCAGGTGGACAGAGAGCAACTGGGCAAGAAAACTGAGCAGCAGGAAAGGAACATCCCCCTCTTCTCCCCTCCCAGGACACCACTCCAACGGCTCCAGGACAGACGGGCCATATCGGCTCCTCTCGATCAGTAATTTAAAACCCACCACACCATGAAGCCAACATGGGGTGGAGATTGTCATGGTTTCTGTCTGTTTACTGCCACCCCCATTGCAACCGAGGTCAAAGGAAACTGCAGGCGATTATGTTTCTGTAGCATATGTTGAGAATTAAGACCAACACTGTTTTCAGACTTGGAGAAAAATGGAATATAAACATATAAATGAAAGCTAGGACACCGGTCCAGCCTGGAGGCTGCTTCCCTCCAACCTCTCCGGGCTGTCAGAAGAAACTGGAGCCCCCTATTTGCTCGACTTTGGCCCTGACTCTTAAATCGGCTTAATGATGGGTTGGCACCGTGAGGAGTGGGAGGCGATTTGGAGCCCACTGGAGCCACTGTAGCTGGCTGCAAATGGCCCTGGAGCAGCAAGTTTCACTAAATAACCTTAATAATCAATCTTTCCGGCCCCTCTCACCTCCACCAAACACGGGCAGTCCCTCTGGAAGGCAAGGCGGAGCAGGCAGGCCTCCTGCTCGGGGTGGCCAGCTCCAGCTGCGAATGAGCCCAGGGACGGCACCCATTCAGGCCCCCAGATTGGAGGCAGGCCGGGGGGCTCGGTCTCCCCAGCTGGAGCTCGGACTGGTCGGAGCTGCCTGGAGAGAACCCGGGCTAGGTACCGTCTTGAGCGGCTGGACCAGGTCTCTCGCCTTTGATGTGGGCAGGGTTCAGGGCGCCCAGCTGCAGAGAGAAAATGACTAATGTCTCTCAGCTGCTCTGGGGGAGGCCGGGTTCTTACAGCAGAGAGTTGGAATGGGCAACGCCTGCCAGCTGTGATTTAATGGGAGCTGGATAAGACCTCTCAGCTGCAATTTGGTGAAAAGTAACATCCTCCAGCTGGGATCCAGTGAAGAAAATGGTTTCTTGGTTGCCATTTTTGGTGGACGATAAGGCCACCCAGTTACAGTCTATTAAGGTAGCCTGGTGAATAGTTTTCAGAAGCCACAAGGCTCCTGCCGCACTATTTGGTTTGCAAAATGAGCCTGAGCCCTGCTTACATTTCCTCATTCTCCCCCTCCTCCTTCGACTTACCCCACCTCCTCCCACTCCCCATATCAGCGGGTGAATGCAAGCCTCCGCCAGGAACCACCCACCCATCTTCCACAAACTCAAGTTTTCATACAAACCCTAGAAAGGAGCCACCGAATAATTGCATTTCATATTTCAGTTCACCACCCTGATTTTCAAAGGTCAAACTGTCTGATTTCCTTTAGCGCTACCTGGATTTATTTTAGGCTCTGCGTTTGTGGGTGTGGGCTTATTTTCACAGCTGTGGTGTCTAACATGGTGCTCTACTTCTCTCCTTTAACCTTCCAGCAATTTCTCTACCCAGGGAACAAGAAACCATAGGAAACAGACCGTGAAATGACAGGCCAAACGTGACAAAAGTGGGAATCTGGGGGGAAAGGCGGAAATTCTCTTTCTAGAGAAGCAGCCCAGTATAGTGGATAGCACACAGGCCTGGGAGTTCTAATCCCGGCTCTGCCTCTTGTCTGCTGTGACCTTGGGCAAGTCACTTCACTTCTCTATGTCTCAGTTAATTAATCGGCAAAATGGGGTTTGAGACTGTGAGCCTCACATGGGACAGGGATTGCGTCCACTTGATTTGCTTATATCCACCTCAGCGCTTAGTATAGTGCCTGGCCCGTAGTAAGTGCTTAACAAAATGCCATCATTATTATTGTTATTATTATTATTATTATTATTATTATTATTATTAATCCAGTTGCCCCTAAGTAGGTATGTGGAAGGTACAGTAGACTGTAAACTCATTGTGGGTCAGGAACAAAGTCTACCAACTCTGTTGCACTGTACACTCCCAAGAACTCAGTACAGTGCTCTGCACATAATAAATCCTCCATTCATTCAAGAGTATTTATTAAATAATAATAAAAATAATGATGGCATTTATTAAGCGCTTACTATGTGCAAAGCACTGTTCTAAGCGCTGGGGAGGTTACAAGGTGATCAGGTTGACCCACGGGGGGCTCACAGTCTTCATCCCCATTTTACAGATGAGGTAACTGGGGCCCAGAGAAGTGAAGCGACTTGCCCAAGTCACACAGCTGACACGTGGCAGAGCGGGGATTTGAACCCATGACCTCTGACTCCAAAGCCCGTGCTCTTTCCACTGAGCCATGCTGCCGCTCGTTTACTGAGCGCTTACCATGTGCAGAGCACTGTACTAAGCGCTTGGGAAGTACAAATCGGCAACATATAGAGGCGGTCCCTACCTAACAATGGGCTCACAGTCTAGAAGAGGGAGATAAATACCATTAATGAAATAAACCCCAGCTTGAAGGGAGTGGTCGATCCAACATTTGATCCAGTCAGAATGATGGCCAAAGTTACGAAAGTGACGTCAAGCATAGCCGGCAAATCAACACACCGAAAATCTCTCCCCCATCAATCAGGCCTGATGCTCACCCCCACCCGCGATCCATCTTATTTTGTAATGGGTTTTAATGTTTTTCAAGTAATACTGCACAAGAATCAAAGCCAAACCACAAACAGTAACGGGCTGTGAATGTTTCTGTTGCTGTTTTTAGCCTGCTCTCCTGAAGGCTGCCTCAGTGAGCTGTACAGTTGCATGGGGTTCTGTGCACCTGTCATTTTTCTGAAGTCCATGTTAGCACCTGGTAAAATACGGTGCTCTGCACAAAACAGACCCTCAATAAAGGCTCTTGAGCGTTACGGATATAAGTATGTATCTACTTGGCCAGAGTGCGGCCAGCAAAAATAATTTGGGACCGGGTGACAGGAGATCTGAGGCCAGCTCAGCCACTAGCCTGCTCTGTGAACTTGGGAAAGTCACTCTACCTCAGTTTCCTCAACTATAAAATGGGGATAAGAAAGCTGCTCTACCTCCCATTTAGACTGTGAGACCCATGTGGAACAGAGATTAGAGGATGCAACCGGATTCTCGTGATCCACCTACCTCAGCGCGTAGTACAAAGTTTTGGCATAAGTTGGTGCTTAAGGAATATTATTGTTATTATTAGTATTATCATTAATAAAAGAAATCAAGGTGGGACAAGAGGAAATTAGATAGTGGACTTTAAAGAGAATTAAAATTTTAGACGCTAGCCATTGGATGACAATGGCAATGGGGACATTTAGTGGTTTTGTCAAGTTTTCAAGCTCTGAGCAGCCCAAGGCCTTAACACAGACAGATTGTAAATACCGTAAAAGTACACAAAACTTCAGGAACTGAAAAAATAAACCCCAGCCTCAGCCAAACAGCCCCCTGTTCCTTAGGCTACTAACCTCCCCACAACTCAATGTGGCCTCTGTCAGGCTAAGATCTTCAAGCAATTCCCCCGGAGGCTTCCATTCTTGATCCCCAAATGAAGAACGTGGGGGCTACAGAAGCCCTATGGTTTTGATGCTTCCCTACCCACCATTAATCTCAAATTCAGAAGGCAAGGTCATGCAACCTGCTAATGAAATCCAGATTCAGTAACTCCCCAAGCTACAGCGAAAGTGATCACTCTCTCTTCCCCCGGGATGGAGGCCGCAGAGTCTAACAGAGTTCCTCAGATGTGTCGCAGTACTTGACACATAGTAAGCACTTAAAAAATAGAACAACAATAATATTAATAACAGTAAGCAGCTTGTCCCTGTTGCTCCTGGATACTTATTTGACTCTAAGTTCCTTGAAGGCAGGGGTCATGCTTACCAATTCTATTGTACTGTACATTCATCCCACCCCCAACTCCACAGCACTTATGTACATATCTTTAAATTATAAATTGTTTATTTTTTCATATTAATGTCTGTCTCCCCCTCTAGACGGTATGCTCCCAGTGGGAAGGGAACGTGTTTGCTAATTCTGTTATACTCTACCCTCCCAAGCGCTCTGCACAAAGCAAGTGCTCAATAAATACCATTGATTGATTGATTGATTAGTGTCCTTTCCCAAGTGCTTACTACAGCGTTCTGAACACACATTGAGCCCTCAGTAAATACCACTGATTTGACTGATCGACTTTTTCCCCTGCAGCGCCGTCTTCCCGCTTTGCTACTTTTTGAGAATTGGGATTCTAAAAATGTTTTTTTCAGAGAAATAGCTGGGGGTTGACACAGTGTTTTCTTCACAACACCTTCCCTCCCTGCAAAGAGCCTGGGATCCCCTGGTCCTCAGACTGAAGAATGTGAGGACCACTGGTCTACCTGAAAGAGAACTGGACAGTGGCTCAGAAGACCTACCACCTGATCTAACCGGGTACCAGTCGACTGGGTGGCCTTCAGCAGTCACTTTAACATCTCTGTGCCTTGGTTTCCCCACTCTAAAACTGGGATAGTAATATCAACTTCTTCCTCCCTTCCACAGATGTGGGGATAAGCAGGAGCTATGAGACAATGACACAATTCTTCCCTGTTTTGGAGAGTGGGTAACTTGAAGTACATAGGATTGGGGAAGGCAAAATTTATCATACAATAAAGTGTAAGGGGGATGTGATGTCCCAACACCTTTACCTTTATGCAGTCTTGCGGAAATGAATTTAAATGCTCTTCCAAACAGGGGAATCGCAAGGGTCAGTAGATGTGAAAATGTCTTGAATTTTTCAGTAGTGCTATATGAATCTAAGTTCTTGTGAGTCCTGAGGCCAGGTCACGGTTATTTATTATACTGGTCTATCCATTTCCAGTTCTCTGTATGCTGGTTAAAATGCAGCCCTAACAGGGAACAACAGATTTAGCTTTAGAGCACTCAGAGCAACGTGATTCGAGGAGTCTGGAGAATCTAGCCTGGTACCCACTAATGCCTTTTCTCCAGCCTTTCTGTCCTCACATTTGGAGGGGTCCCTAAGATTAAGGCCTACAATCTCTTCTCCTTCAGGGTAGCCGGGAGGGGATCATGGCAGGATTGAACCCTGAACACCATTTCCCAGTCATTGGAGTCTGAATGAAAACCATGTCAGGGAGACATGGAGAATAGACCGAAGGAAAACAGAGAAAAGCAGAGAAAGAAGGGAGTGAAGGCAAAGCTGAGTGGCGAGCTGAGAAATTATCCAGATCATTTAGGACGTTGGAGAAGACGGGTTATTATTTCTTTTTTGACCTGAACTGTACACTTTGGCTGTGCATAGTGATCAGATTAGAAGGAAAACTGCTCAACTTTCCACTCTGGTGTAGATTCTGCAGGATGCTCTAGCAGTAGAAGCAGCATGGCCTAGTGGATAGAGCATGGGCCTTAGATTCAGAAGGACCTGGATTCTAATCTTGGCTCTGCCACTTGTCTGCTGTGTGATCTTGGGCAAGTCACTTGACTTCTCTGGGCCTCAGTTTCCACATCTATAAAATGGGGATTAAGACTGTGAGCCCTATGTGGGACAGGGACTGGTGTCTTTAGAACAGTGGTTGGCACATAGTGAGCGCTTAACAAATGCCACCATCATCATCATTATTATTAGCTTGTGTCCAACCTGACTATCTTCAATCTACCCTAGCACTTAGAACAGTGCCTGGCACATAGTAAGCACTTAACAAATACCACCATTATTATTATTAGCTTTTTCCTTTTGCCTCTAAAAGGGATCCAGTCTTGTTTTAGGAGAGAAATGCCTGATGCGGCCTTCATAGTTTCCAGTAACAGGACAGGGGCTGAATCACAGAGACGCACAGGACTCCCAAGATCATGCAGAAGAAGGAGGATGTGGTGTTTTCCGAGTCCACGCCAGTTTTGTGCTGTGAAACTTAAACCACCTCTTACATAATGGTCCTGAGCATCTGAGCAGCAGCACTAATGCTAATTCTCATTATTTCCTGCTGCTCATAAACACCTTGCAATAAAACATTCCAGTGTTATGATTTTTGCTCTTCTGGGTGCATTCATGGCCAGAGTCCTGTTACGGCTTGCTTTAAACATGCAATGCAGCAGCCCTTGTGTCAAAATCCGGACCAGCCAGTTACAGAAATGTAGGGCAGTTTGGTCTGCCCAATCATTAACCACCAACGAAGTGAAATTAAATCATAGCTACCTTTCTCAGCCTCTGCCCACACCAAGGCTCTCAAAGCACTCTATCTTCTGCAGACTCTGCTGACCCCTGAACCGCCTCGTTTAGAACTGAGCTGCGGTGTTAACACTCTGTGATTTTTCTGCTTATCCAAGCTGTCCAGGCCAGGAGGGAGCATTCCATTTGAAGCTACAAGGGTGAATGTAATTACTTGTGGGCCAGTGTTTAGTCGGGCCGTGTTCTTGCTCTCACAGAAAGCACCGTGGGACTGTCAGTGCTCGGACGTGTTCCAAAGACGCCGTGTTTTCGGCGGGGCAGTTTCACCCAGCATAAAGCTGGGGCACTACCAATCTAAAGTTGATCCACATGGATTACCTTTGGTGGATTCCCTGGGTCTAAGCAGACCCAACCGGGCAACAGTGTGAGAAGCATTCATTCAATCGTATTTATTGAGCGCTTACTGTGTGCAGAGCACTGTACTAAGCAGTGTGGCCTGGTGGACAGAAGGACCTGGGTTCTAATCCCGGCTCCAAAATTTGTCTGCTTTGTGACCTTGGGCAAGTCACTTTTCTTCTCTGGGCCTCAGTTACCTCATCTGTAAAATGGGGATTGAGACTGTGAGCCCCTTGTGGGACAGGGACTGGTGTCTTTAGAACAGTGCTTGGCACATAGTAAGCACTTAACAAATGCCATCATCATCATCATTATTATTATTGTTAGCTTGTATCCATCCCAGTGCTTACTACAGTGCCTGGCACATAGTATGTACTTAATAAACACTATTATTATTATTACTACTACTACTAATAATAACAGCATTTATTAAGCTACAGTGACAAGAGCCCAAGAGAACTTTGCTAGGTCTTTTCAGTAGCAGCGTTCATCACCTAACACTATGCTTTCCCCCTCATTGTTATTCATTCTGCATGTCTGAGAAGCAGCGTGGCTCAATGCAAAGAGCACGGGCTTTGGAGTCAGAGGTCATGGGTTCAAATTTCGGCTCCGCCAATTGTCAGCTGTGTGACTTTGGGTAAGTCACTTAACTTCTCTGTGCCTCACTTTCCTCATCTGTAACATGAGGATTGACTGTGAGCCCCCCGTGGGACAACCTGACCACCCTGTAACCTCCCCAGCGCTTAGAACAGTGCTTTGCACATAGTAAGCACTTAATGAATGCCATTATTATTATTATTATTCTCTGTGCCTCAGTTACCTCATCTGTAAAATGGGGATTAAGACTGTGAGCCCCCCAGCGGGACCTGATCACCCTGTAACCTCCCCAGCACTTAGTGCTTTGCACATAGTAAGTGCTTAATAAATGTCATTATTATTATTATTATGTCAGAATCAAACTCATCCTCCAAGAACTTGAAATGAAATATGTTTGCCTCCCACAGCCTTGAACGCCAGAGTCCTCTCTTGAATGGGTCCTTATTGGATTCAAGTTCAGGGGCCAATGGCACGCAGTGGATTGTTCCATCCTCATCCTCACCTGACCTTCTATTCCCGACATGACTGGTTCCATCCCCTAAGTCCTGCTGGTTTTGTACCCTGTCCATACCGCACGGGCCAGCAGGACTGAATGGATGGAAACAGATTCACTTGGTCCATTCTAACCCTGGCTCTGCTGTGTGACCTCGGGCAAGTCACTTAACTTCTCGGTGCCTCAGATGCCTCCTGTGTGCTAGGGCATCATCTAGGGCCTAAGAAATGCTGGTGAATGGGGAGGGCAATTTAGAAGATGATAGAGAAAAGCCACCTTGGATGTTATGGTGAATTTCATCCTCATCTGTACTAAGGCTGATCTCTCCTGACTCCCTTCCTAAACCGATTGCCTTGAAAAGGAGTCGGGGTGGTTGGTCCTAGTTCATCCTTGCTCACTGACTGACAGTGTGACCTACAGTTGACACACAGAGCAGCCTGGAAATTAAAAAAAGGCAATTAACTCGTCAACGTACTTGTCTCCCCAGCATGCTCCTTGGGGAGTGGGAGGAGATGACAGCAATTGCGGAAGATGAAAAGGAATGGATTTGGGGACCGGTGGCGCAGCGGGGAGCAAGAAGGTACTGATACCATGGGACCCTTGGGAGGAGGAGGAGGAAGAAGGAGAGGAGGAGAAAGTCAGGGCCTATGTCCTCCTTTCCCCAAGGTTTACTTGCCCAGAGAAGCAGCATGGCCTAGTGAGAAGACCACAGGCCTGGGTGTCAGGAGACCTGGATTCTAACCCTGGCTCTGCCGCTTGCCTGCCATGTGACCTTGGGCAAGTCACTTAACTTCTCTGTGCCTCCGTTTCTTCACCTATACAACGGAAAGAAGATAGTTGCTCGCCCTCCCTCTTCGACTGTGAGCTCTGTTTGGGGCAGGGAGGCTAGCTGATCTCATTATCTTGAATCTGCTCCAACACTTGGAATATAGTAAGCACTTAGTAAACATCATAATTATTATGAAATAACCTCATGGGGTTTAACGGGGAGGGAGTGAAAATCTTAGAGTGGTGGGCACGCTGGTGGGTGGGGAGGGCAATTTGGGACAGTGTACAAAAGCCATCTTTGGTGTTGTGGCAAAATTTCATCTTTGCATTTCTTTACCGATACAATCTGGCTCATTGGGAAGTCCCATAGATTAGAAAAAGCAGAACTCTCACTTCTGTTTTAATGCCACAGGAAACACTCTGCAGGTCCCAGAAGCCTTTCCCTATTAATGCTTTGATATTATTCCGGGGCACGATTCAGACGGTCCCCTCCAGGCAAGGCATTTCCCAGAGTTACAAGTCCAAAAGCACGAGTCATGACCAAATTATTTATTACTTTAAGTGGAATAAGTTTCCATTCCAAATGCCAAGGTTCTGGAAACAGATTCTTTTCTCCCAGGACTGCTTCAAAGGAAGGCTCCTCGCAGATTACACACGAAGCCATTCCTCTGGCCCCCCGGCCGGGGAATCTCCTCGCTCTGCCAAGCAATGGTGCGGTGCCCCTCCCTGGGGCACTATCCCACCCTGGAAGATAGGATTCATCCCACAGAGCTTAAGGAAGGAAAGGAGAGAGAGACAGAGAAATGGTGGGGGGAGAGGGAGAAAGCTGGCAGTCTATGTGGTCCTGGTGTTAGGGGTCTTCTCAAGGAGAAGCAGCAAGGAGTGGAGTAGGGTTAGGGTTAAGGAGGGTAAAGAAAGAAGTTCTTGTGATGGCAAAAGTTCCCTGGTTGTGAACACCCTTGCCTTCTTTCTTTTTTGTCTCCTCCCTCCTCCCCAAAGCTCTCCATTTGGAGTGTAGCTCGGGTCAGAGGGGCTCCCCGGGCAGATCAGACTTTAAATGAAGATTTATAAAATAGTTTGAGATCCTAAATCAATCAATCAATAATATTTTATTGAGGACTTGCTATGTGAGGAGCATTGTACTAAGCGCTTGGGAGAGTACAGGATAACAGAGTTGGTAGGCATGTTCCCCTCCCACAAGGAGCTTACTGTCTAGATTCTTCGTTTTGATCTCCAGTGCTTAGAACAGTGCTTGGCACAGAGTAAGTGATTAACAAATACCATCATAATTATCTTTAGTCAGAAATCATTATAGGAGCAGAAAAGATTATTTCCCTTTCCATTAATTAAGCACATTTGGTCAGGAACAATTGATCAGTGTTTGACCTGAGTGTGGAAGACAGCAGTGCCTATTTCAAACCTAGATCTGGGTTCAATTTAAACCAGTCTTTGAGAACTGACCAAGAGTAACTCAACCGCCCAATTTATAGTTCCTTTCTTAAGCTCAGCACTGATTAACAAGGCTATGAAAAGGGAGTGTAGACTGTAAACATCTTTAGACTGTAAGCTCACTGTGGGCTTCCTTATTATCGCCTACTTGCTGTTCTCCACAGATCAGTCATATCACCACCTGGCTCTTCCTGAAGTTCCACTGGAACTCTCAGGAAAGGGTTGTTGGTGTGATAGGTGGGTTTTAAATAGCTTTCTGGGATACAGACCCCACTTGGAAAACCCTAGAATGGATAGTTTCCCTGCAGCTTCTGTCCTGGCGGCAACGTCCAGTTCCATATAATAATAATAATAATAATAATAATAATAATAATAATAATAATAATGATGGCATTTATTAAGTGCTTACTGTGTGCAAAGAACTGTTCTAAGCACTGGGGAGGTTACAAGGTGATCAGGTTGTCCCACGGGGGGCTCACAGTCTTAATCCCCATTTTCCAGATGAGGTAACTGAAGCACAGAGAAGTTAAGCGACTTGCCCAAAGTCACACAGCTGACAACTGGCGGAGCTGGGATTTGAACCCATGACCTCTGACTCCAAAGCCCATGCTCTTTCCACTGAGCCACGACAGAACCCAGGACGCGCTTTGACCACACATCGACAAGCATTGAAGGAAGCAGATCAGAAAGTAGGGTGTGGGCAAATTATCTTTGCTCTCACTGAATGCTGGAAAGCTGCGGCAGTTTGGAAGCAAAGACTGAGAGACAACAGCACAGCTCCCTCCTAGCCAGGTTCTCTTATATCTATTTTGCTTTTTATCTTTTATTCTTGTATTTTTAAATGCTCATTTTGTCTGGAATTGATTTTCTCTACCTTTACCCCCCCACAACCTAGACTGTGAGCCCCCTTGGGGGCCTGAACTGCTCCTCTGGGATTCACCTCCAAGCTTAACACAGTGCCCAGTGAACAGCAGGCACTTAATAAGTACCATAACTAACTGAAAGAAAGAAGCCATTCTCCAGGTTCTGGTATAAATCGACTTGCAATAAAGGACCTACCTTTTCTTCCCAAGCTACTCTCTATTGGAAGGTGCTCTAATGCATGGCTGGTCAACAGAGTAGAGCCAGCATTTTAGAGTCCCGCTAGATAAGTGGGCAAATGACTAGTCACGACTGCATATTCCAGTCCTAACATCATTTGGATTCAAATCGGTGGCCGTCCTTCCTCTCATCGCTTCAGTGGGAACTTACTGTGAGCTCCCTGAACTACAATAGGGTTGATCATCAGAAGAGTGAATAATATTAAGCGGTTGTGGGATTTTCGGTGATTGTCAGCTCTTCGTGAACTTAAAATTATTCACAATGCGAGAGGACTATTTGGAAAATCATTCACAAGGGATTAGGGGAAATGCAGGAAACTCAGGAAGCAGCTGGGCTGGAAGCAGGAGGCCGACTGCCGACGGGGGGTGGGGGTGGTGGGAATAATAATAATAATAATAACAATGGTATTTGTTAAGCGCTTACTATGTGCCAAGCACTGTTCTGTGCGCTGGGAAGGGCAGTCGGGACAGAGTGTGGGGCAAGGCTGGGGCCTGGTTAGGGCAGTTCTATGGAACCCTAACTCCCAGAACAATCACGGGAGAGAAATTACAGTGCCTTGTGAATCTCATATCATTAACAGGTGTTTCCGAACAGGAAAGGGTAAATTTAGATCCAGGCTGAGGATCAATGTAACATTAACCAGGACTAATATGGAGTAGCCTCCAATGTATTATTATGGAATAAGGATAACAACTTATATTTACCCTGCAGCTAATATATTCTTTATCTCATTTCTCTTCAGAGCATTCGGATGCGGGAGGCAGGAGGAGAAGACTGTACTATACTATATTACCATGGTATTATACTATATTCTCTATACTAGACTGTAAGCTTCTTGTGGGCAGGGGCCGTGTCTACCAACTCTGTTGTATTGTACTCTCCCAAGCGCTTAGTAGAGTACGCTGCATGCAGTAAGTGCTCAAAAAATACAACTGATAGATTTCTTGAAACGAAGGAGGAGGACATAAAGAAGGGGGAGGAATGATCCACATTTTGTAGTTGGGGAAACTGAGACCCAGAGATACTAAGTGATTCCTCTCTGTGAGTCACTGGCAAGGATGGACCCCAGGACTCTGGACTTCTCAAGTTGAGTCTCTCTCACCAGCCTGTGCTGCCAGACATATTTTTTCAGCATCGCCAGTGGGTTTTGACAAGACCACCAAGGAGAAGCAGTCTCAGAAGGCTGTTTCAACAAAGGGAACAAAATTCATGCTCAGTTGTACAGCTTTGTAGAAATCTTAAAAGGTGCCTTCCTTTCTTCTTCTTCCTTCCAAGCCAACCTCAAACTCTCCCTGCCGAGGAAGGAAAACAGCTCTGAAAGAAGGGCTGAAGGCTCGAGAAGTCACAAGCGTTTAAATCCATACCTTCTAAGAGAGGGAGGGGAGGATTAGTGGCCAAAGCTCGCAGCTTCTCCGGATCTTCGCGTAGGAAGGAAAATGAATTTCTTCCAGTCAGGAAGAAATGAAAATATGTGAAGCCAAATGAAAGAGATTTTCTGTAGGTGGTAACCCAATTATGCGGATATTCTAGACAACTGAGAACACGCCAGGTTGTGCTGCAGGTAGGCAGCCCTGGGCTGCTTTCCTCATCCCACCCACCTGTGCGGCTCTCCCATCCAAAGCACTGACTGAACCCGCTCAAGTTTTGCAGCCCCTGACGGGATGCTCTACTGTGGCAGAGTTGATCGATTTGCAGCAATAACAGTGGTCAGAGATTCCATGTAACTTTCATACCCTTTCATTACGTGGCATCGCACTAGACATCCAGGAGGGTTCCTTCGGGAGGCAGATTGCTCCAGCAAAATGATATTCTCTCTCTCTCCCTCCCCATCTGCCTCTATCTCACACTCTCTCCCCAGGTTTGCGCACGCTGCTTGCATCTACTGTTCTCTATTCCTCTGCACAGCATCTTTTCTTCCTCTTTAAACTCACTGGATGTAAATGTAGTGGTCCAGCCTCAGGAGTCCATCCCCCCCAAACCGTACCCTAAACGTGGTTTCAGTGACTGACTGCTCAGAAAAAAAAACCCCAAACCAAGAACAGCCGCCTTCTGCAGGAACTCTTCCCAGTCACCTTTGATATTTTATTGAACGGAACAGTCTTCCCATCTCCACTATGAAGAAGAAATGGGAAGAGGGTAAGCGATACATCATGAAAAGCTGCTCCAAAGCTTTTACATCCGTCGTGGCCCTGCCCTGCATCATCCTTTTGAAACAAATGCCCAGCAATTCCGCTTTCAGGCAGGGGCAGGACGTCCCTGCCCCTTCGCCCATTATAGAAGGAATATTCTAGGCTGCTTGCAGTCCAAGCTCCAAGGAAGATCAAACTTTCTAAATCTCAAGTCCCCAGTCCTTCTTTCTTCGAATGGCAACGCACTCTTCAAAGCCGAGAGCAGCCTGTGACTTTCACGCTACGGACAGAATGGCTTCCTGACCTCACTCTAAACAACTTTCCCTGTGGTTTTGGAATGGCCAGGGAATCCGGCCCCATCTGTGACCCCTGTGTGGGTGCTGAGCGGGAGGGCTGCACGAACCTGGGATATTTGGGCGAATCGATATCCCAGCCAAGGGGTTCGGACTGTCCTTAAGTCAGGTCATCCCCATCCTCCTGGCAAAAAAAAAAACCCAAACTCACTTCCGAATCCCCCTTCCTCTTCTCCCATTTGAAGCGGCCAGAATTTGGCCCCACTGAATCCTTTCTCAGCACGGAATATTTACGACCCACTTTGTCCCACGGGGGTGTGTGTATGTGTGTGCGGGGGGGGGGGGGGTGTCTTTAGCTTGTACATTTCCCTTAGGCCCCAACGCCCCCGCAGCTGCCACAGTTAGCACCACATTCCTTCCAGGAAGCATCCCAGCTCCCAGCGAGCTCCCGTGACCAGGGAGGGAAAACCATGGGTGTGCGTGTGCTCAGAGCTGAGTTCCCCAGAGCGGCGCATCCCACCAGCCTCTCTGCACCTTCTGCTTCTTTTAGAACTGTCTGGGGACTTTGGGTTTCCAACCATCTGTCCCCGCAAGTCTGCCCAGACTTCCTTTGCCAAGTTCCCACATTCTTAGCTAGAAGCCCATGGGCTGGAAGGGCTGGAGGGGCGTGAGCCCCCCGGCTCTGGGGCTTTGGACCTGTCCACATGGAAGCAACGGAGGGCCGCTCCAGGATGGTGCCAGGACCGCGCCAGCAGCTGGCACTTGCCCGACCTACGGAGTCGGCTCCAAAGCCCCAGGAGCCGCAGCCAAGCTGCTTTCCCGGCCCACATCCCTGTCCAGATTGGGGCACAGACAAAAACCCATCCATCACGGCACAACTTCTCCCTGCCTTCTGGTGACGGAAAGGGATGGAGGGCAGAGCGGGTTACCACCGTACCCCCTGCGCCCCTCTCACCCCTAACTACCACCGGCCCCGAGGGCCAAGTCCAACCTCAGGAATCCCAAGCCCAAAGTGCCCTTATCTCCCACCGAGCCCCACCACCCAATATGCCCAGGCCGACCCCCTCGCCCTTTCTTTGTTAGGAAGCCAAATGGATGTACCCAAGATGCCCCTGCCACTTAAAATTTATAAGGGCACCAACCCCTGCCTCTCTCGGATAGGGGCCAGGCCGCCTTGTCCAGTCACCTGCCCTTCCCCCGTAATCCCCCGGCCCCAAACGGCAGAAGGCATCACCATCCTGCAACAGTCCACAAAAAGTCTGCCAACTCTGAGGACCACGCAGAGGGCAGACGTTTCTGGGGGGGGGGGGGTCCTTCGTGGCCAGATAATAATACTGTTAGTATTTGTTAAGGGCTTACATGTGCCAAACACTGTTCTGAGCGCTGGGGCAGATACAAGGTCATCAGGTTGTCCCACGTGGGGCTCGCAGCCTTCGCCCCCATTGTCCAGATGAGGGCACTGAGGACCAGGGAAGTGAAGTGACTCACCCACGGTCACACAGCTGACAAGGGGCAGGGCCGGGATTAGAACCCACGACCCCTGACGCCCCAGGCCGGGCTCTTGCCCCTATGACAAGCTACTTCTGGGTCGGGGGGCGATTCAGGACCGGTCACTACGGGGGCAGAGAATCGATCCCCTCCAACCTCTCGGCTTCAGTGTGGACCCGCCTGGGCTAATTGATGATGATGTGCTTTGCTTATAGTAAGCGCTCAACAAATGCCATCATTACTATTATTATTATTGTGGTATTTGTTAATCGCTTACTACGTTCCAAGCGCTGTTCTAAGCGCTGGGGTAGATACAAGGTAATTAGGTTTTCCCACGTGGGGCTCCCAGTCTTCATCCCATTTTACAGGTGAGGTCACTGAGGCACAGAGAAGTGCCTTGCCCAAAGTCACCCAGTTGATAATGATACTAAACACGATGGCATTTGTTCAGCGCTTAATATGTGCCAAGCACTATTCTAAGCGCTGGGGTCGATACAAGGTAATCAGGTTGTCCCCTGTGGGGCTCCCAGTCTTCATCCCCATTTTACAGATGAGGTCACTGAGGCACAGAAAAGTGCCTTGCCCAAAGTCACCCACCAGATATAACAATGACAACGACGGTATTTGTTAAGCGCTGACTACTGTTCTAAGCACTAAAGCGACGGATGCGGAATTAGAACCCACAACCTCTGCCTGTCCAGCCGGATTTCTTTCCCCAAAGCCACGCTGCTTTTCTAATTCATTAATTAATCATTAGAGTTCCCCAATTCGGACCGACCCGGGGGTGGGGAGGGGGGCATGGGCGGGTCCAGGGCAGGACCGGGGGAAGCCAGGGTCCGGGGGGCATGCATTCATTCATTCATTCATTCAATTGTATTTATTGAGCGCTTACTGTGTGCACAGCACTGTACTAGGCGCTTGGGAAGTACAAGTTGGCAACATATAGAGACAGTCCCCTACCTCACAGTCACAGTCTAGAAGGGGGGAGACAGGCGACAAAACATATTAACAAAATAAAATAAATATGTACAAATAAAATAAATAAATAAACACGTACAAACATACAGACATATATACAGGTGCTGTGGAGAGGGGAAGGAGGTAAGGCGGGGGGGATGGGGGGGGAGGGGAAGGGGAGCTCAGTCTGGGAAGGCCTCCTGGAGGAGGTGACCTCTCAGTAGGGCTTTGAAGGGAAGTTAAGTGACTTCATTCATTCATTCAATCGTATTTATTGAGCGCTTACTGTGTGCAGAGCACTGGACTAAGCGCTTGGGAAGTGCAAGTTGGCAACATATAGAGACGGTCCCTACCCAACAGCGGGCTCGCTTACTGTGTGCAGGGCACTGTACTAAGCGTTGGGAAGTGCAAGTTGGCAACATATAGACGGTCCCTACCCTACAGCGGACTCGCTTAATGTTTGCAGAGCACTGTACTAAGCGCTTGGGAAGTCCAAGTTGGCAACATATAGAGACGGTCCCTACCCTACAGCGGACTCGCTTAATGTTTGCAGAGCACTGTACTAAGCGCTTGGGAAGTCCAAGTTGGCAACATATAGAGACGGTCCCTGCCCAACAGCGGGCTCGCTTACTGTGTGCAGAGCACCGTACTAAGCGCCTGGGGGGTCCAAGTTGGCAACATATAGAGACGGTCCCTACCCGACAACGGGCTCACAGTCTAGAAGGGGGAGACTGACCACAAAACAAAACATGTTAACAAGACGAAATAAATAGAATAAATATGTACAAATAAAATAAACACGTACATATATACATATATACAGGCGCCGTGGGGAGGGGAAGGAGGTAAGGCGGGGAGGATGGGGATGGGGAGAGGAAGGAGGGGGCTCATTCATTCCACCGTATTTATTGAGCACTTACTGTGTGCAGAGCACTGTACTAAGCGCTTGGGAAGTCCAAGTTGGCAACATATAGAGACCCAACAGTGGGCTCACAGTCTAGGAGGGGGGACAAGTTGGCAACACATAGAGACCCAACGGTGGGCTCACGGTCTAGAAGGGGGAGCCAACTTGTACTTCCCAAGCGCTTAGTCCAGTGCTCTGCACACAGTAAGCGCTCAATAAATACGATTGATTGATTGACAAGTTGGCAACACATAGAGACGGTCCCTACCCAACAGTGGGCTCGCAGTCTAGAATCCATCAATCGTATTTATTTGAGCGCTTACTGTGTGCAGAGCACTGGACTAGGCGCTTGGGAAGTCCAAGTTGGCAACATAGAGAGACGGTCCCTACCCAACAGTGGGCTCACAGCCTAGAATCAATCAATCGTATTTATTGAGCGCTTACTGTGTGCAGAGCACTGTACTAAGCGCTTGGGAAGTCCAAGTTGGCAACATAGAGGGACGGTCCCTACCCAACAGTCGGGTCACAGTCTAGAATCCATCAATCGTATTTATTTGAGCGCTTACTGTGTGCAGAGCACTGTACTAGGCGCTTGGGAAGTCCAAGTTGGCAACACAGAGAGACGGTCCCTACCCAACAGCGGGCTCACAGTCTGGAATCAATCAATCGTATTTATTGAGCGCTTACTGTGTGCAGAGCACTGTACTAGGCGCTTGGGAAGTCCAAGTTGGCAACACATAGAGACGGTCCCTACCCAACAGCAGCGGGCTCACAGTCTGGAATCAATCAATCGTATTTATTGAGCGCTGACTGTGTGCAGAGCACTGGACTAAGCGCTTGGGAAGTCCAAGTTGGCAACATAGAGGGACGGTCCCTACCCAACAGTGGGCTCACAGTCTGGAATCAATCAATCGTATTTATTGAGCGCTTACTGTGTGCAGAGCACTGTACTAGGCGCTTGCGAAGTCCAAGTTGGCAACACATAGAGACGGTCCCTACCCAACAGCGGGCTCACAGTCTGGAATCAATCAATCGTATTTATTGAGCGCTGACTGTGTGCAGAGCACTGGACTAGGCGCTTGGGAAGTCCAAGTTGGCAACACATAGAGACGGTCCCTACCCAACAGCGGGCTCACAGTCTGGAATCAATCAATCGTATTTATTGAGCGCTGACTGTGTGCAGAGCACTGGACTAAGCGCTTGGGAAGTCCAAGTTGGCAACATAGAGGGACGGTCCCTACCCATCAGTGGAACCACAGTCTAAAAGGGGGAGACGGAAAGGGGGGCTCAGTGTGGGAAGGCCTCCCGGAGGAGGTGGGCTTTGAAGGGGGCACGACTTACTGTCCTGAGGTCGGCGGGGAGGTAATTTCCCAATCCCGGGAGCACGGAGGAGTCCAGAAGGGGTTCAGCAGGGGGGTGCCAACTGGGGGTGGCGTCCTCTTCAGGGTGGTGCCCGGGGGCTGGTTCCCTCCCCCGGGCGGCCCTCCGGAGGGGTCCCGGGGCTCCCCCAGCGCCGCCCCGGGCCCCCGGGCCCCCGGCCGGGCAAACCCCGCTTTGTAAATCCGGCGGAGGCGTCTCCCCCGCTGTCCGGGGGGCGGGGGGGGCCCCTGCCGGCGGCCGTGCCCGCGGCTCTCAGGCCAAGGTGCGGGGCGCTGCCCGCCGCCGCCGCTGGCCCGCGGGCACCCCGGGCACCCCGCCCACCGACGCTGGGCCCATCGAGCGGCTCCTCCTCCTCTGCAACCCCCGGGACGCCGGGGATGCCAGGGGCCGCCGCCGCAGGGCGAGCAGGACGAGCAGGAGGCGGCGACTACAGCCACAGGCGCGCGCCCGGGTGTGTGTGTGTGTGTGTGCGTGTGTGTGTCTCTGTGTGTGTGTGTGTGTGTGTGCAAGGGGAGGGGCGGGCGACCACCGATCCGCTCTGCAGCGCTTGCACCGTCGTCTGCCGAATCGCCGGCACCGCCTGCGGCGCTTGCACCCCGTGCACCGTCCGCTGAATCGTTGGCACCGCCCGCCGCGCTCGCCCTCGCCCCCCTCTGCCCCGTCAGCGGCGCCTGAATCGTTGGCACCGCCCGCAGCGCTTGCCCTTGCAGCTCTTGCACCCCGTGCACCGTCCGCAGCTCTTGCACCCCGTGCACCGTCCGCAGCTCTTGCACCCCGTGCACCGTCCGCAGCGCTTGCCCCTCTTGCACCGTCTGCACCGCCTGAATCGTCTGCACCGCTTGCCCCTCTTGCAACGCTTGCACCTCTTGCGGCGCTTGCACCCCGTGCACCGTCCGCAGCGCTTGCCCCTCTTGCACCGTCTGCAGCGCTTGCCCCTCTTGGATCACCAGCGGCGCTTGCACCTCTTGCACCTCTTGCAGCGCTTGCACCGTCCGCGGCGTTTGCACCCCGTGCACCGTCCGCAGCGCTTGCCCCCTTGCACCGCCTGAATCGTCTGCACCGCTTGCACCCCGTGCACCGTCCTCAGCGCTTGCCCCTCTTGCACCGCCTGCAGCGCTTGCCCCTTTTGCACCGCCTGCAGCGCTTGCCCCTCTTGCACCGCCTGCAGCGCTTGCCCCTCTTGCACCGCCTGCAGCGCTTGCCCCTCTTGCACCGTCTGCAGCGCTTGCCCCTCTTGCACCGTCTGCAGCGCTTGCCCCTCTTGCACCGCGTGGATCGTCTGCACCGCCTGCAGTGCTTGCACCTCTTGCAGCTCTGGCACCGACGGAATCGCCTGCACCTCTTGCAGCGATTGCACTGCGTGCAACGGTTGCAGCGCGGGCCTCGGTCCTAGGGCTGCCGCTGATGCCCTCGCCGGTGCCCCTTGCCCGGGCCCGGTTGGCCCCGCGGCCGCCCGGTCCTGTGCCCCCCTCCGGCTCCTCCTCCCTCCGGGGCCATCGGCCGCGCCCCCCGACACCAGCCCCAACAGAAACTTCGCAGCAACGCGGACCTTGCAGGACGCCCCCACCCCAATAATCCTCCTCCTCCCCCGGCCGGGGGGCTCCCGGGGCTGGCAGCCTCCGGGCACGGCTCCTACTGGGGTATGAGTGTGTGTGTGTGTGTGTGTGTGTGTGTGTGTCTGTGAGTGACGAGGGGGATGGGAACCAGAGGCAGGGCGCTCCCCCCGCTCCCTCCCCTCCTTCCCTCCCTAGGCTCCCAGCTGGTCCCGGAAAATAAGAATATAATGCGATTATTATAGACTTCTAGACTGGGAGCCCACTGGTGGGGAGGGACCGTCCCTAGATGTGGCCAACTTGGACTTCCCAGTGCCCTGCACACAGTAAGCGCTCAATAAATACGATTGATTGGTATGTGTTAAGCGCTTACTATGTGCCAAGCGCTGGAGGGAGATACAAGGTGATCATTCACTCATTCAGTCGTATTTATGGAGCTTCTAGACCGTGAGCCCACTGTTGGGTAGGGACCGTCTCTAGATGTTGCCAACTTGGACTTCCCAAGCGCTTAGCACAGTGCCCTGCACACAGTAAGCGCTCAATAAATACGATTGATATTGATTGGTATGTGTTAAGCGCTTACTATGTGCCAAGCGCTGGAGGGGCATACAAGGTGATCAGGCTATTTGTTAAGCGCTTACTATGTGCCAAGCGCTGGAGGGGGATACAAGGTGATCAGGCTATTTGTTAAGCGCCTACTAAGTGCCAAGCGCTGGAGGGGGATACAAGGTGATCAGGCTATTTGTTAAGCGCTTACTATGTTCTAAGCGCTGGAGGGGGATACAAGGTGATCAGGCTATTTGTTAAGCGTCTACTAGGTGCCAAGCGCTGGAGGGGGTTACAAGGTGATCAGGCTATTTGTTAAGCGCTTACTATGTGCCAAGCGCTGGAGGGGGATACAAGGTGATCAGGCTATTTGTTAAGCGCCTACTATGTGCCAAGCGCTGGAGGGGGATACAAGGTGATCAGGCTATTTGTTAAGCGCTTACTATGTTCTAAGCGCTGGAGGGGGATACAAGGTGATCATTCACTCATTCTGTCGTATTTATGGAGCTTCTAGACCGTGAGCCCACTGTTGGGTAGGGACCATCTCTATATATTGCCAACTTGGACTTCCCAAGCGTTTAGTACAGTGCTCTGCACACAGTAAGCGCTCAATAAATACGATTGATTGAATGAATGAATGAATTGAGCGCTTACTGTGTGTAGAGCACTGTACTAAGCGCTTGGGAAGTACAAGTTGGCAACATATAGAGACGGTGGGCTCAGTCTAGAAGATCAGGCTATTTGTTAAGCGCTTACTATGTTCTAAGCGCTGGAGGGGCATACAAGGTGATCAGGCTATTTGTTAAGCGCTTACTATGTTCTTAAGCGCTGGAGGGGGATACAAGGTGATCAGGCTATTTGTTAAGAGCTTACTATGCTCTTAAGCGCTGGAGGGGGATACAAGGTGATAAGGCTATTTGTTAAGAGCTTACTATGTTCTTAAGCGCTGGAGGGGGATACAAGGTGATAAGGCTATTTGTTAAGCGCTTACTATGTGCCAAGCGCTGTTCTAAGCGCCGGAGGGGGATACAAGGTGATCAGGCTATTTGTTCATTCATTCATTCATTCAGTCGTATTTATTGAGCGCTTACTGTGTGCAGAGCACTGGACTAAGCGCTTGGGAAGTACAAGTTTGCAACATATAGAGACGGTCCCTACCCAACAGCGGGCTCACAATCTAGAAGCGGGCTCACAGTCTTTTAAGCGCCTACTATGTGCCAAGCGCTGTTCTAAGCGCTGGAGGGGGATACAAGGTGATCAGGCTATTTGTTAAGCGCTTACTATGTGCCAAGCGCTGGAGAGGGATACAGGGTGATCAGGCTGTCCCACGTGGGGCTCACAGTCTTCATCCCCATTTTGCAGATGAGCTGAGGCCTGGAGAATGATAATAATAGTAACGATGATAATAATAATAGTATTTGCTAAGTGCTTATTCTGTGCCAAGCGTTGTTCTAAATGCTGGGAGGGATACAAGGTCATCAGGTCACGGGGGGCCACACAGACTTCATCTTCATCCCCATTTACAGGCCCAGAGAATAGTAATGATGGCATTTGTTAAGCGCTTACTATGTGCCAAGCGTTGTTCTAAGCGCTGGGGGGGATACACGGTGTTCAGGTTATCCCACATGGGGCTCACAGACTTCATCCCCATTTACAGATGAGGGAGCTGAGGCCCAGAGAATAATAATAATAATGATGATGATGGCATTTGTTAAGCGCTTACTATGTGCCAAGCGCTGTTCTAAGCGCCGGGGAGGATACAAGGTCATCAGGTTGTCCCGCGTGGGGCTCACAGGCTTCATCCCCATTTACAGATGAGGGAACTGAGGCCCAGGGAAGAATAATAATAATTTTGGAGTTTAAGCGCTTACTATGTGCCAAGCACTGTTCTAAGCGCTGGGGGAGATACAAGGTGATCAGGTTGTCCCACGCGGGGCTCACAGTCTTAATCCCCATTTGACAGATGAGGGAACTGAGGCCCAGAGAAGAATAATAATAATTTTGGTATTAAGTGCTTACTATGTGGCAAGCACTGTTCTAAGCGCTGGGGGAGATACAAGGTGATCAGGTTGTCCCACGCGGGGCTCACAGTCTTAATCCCCATTTGACAGATGAGGGAACTGAGGCCCAGAGAAGAATAATAATAATTTTGGTATTAAGTACAGTGCTTTGCACATAGTAAGCGCTTAACAAATACCATCATTATTATGTGCCAAGCACTGTTCTAAGCGCTGGGGGGGATACAAGGTGATTAGGTTGTCCACTTGGGGCTCACAGTCTTAATCCCCATTTGACAGGTGAGGGAACTGAGGCCCAGAGAAGTGAAGCGGCTTGCCCAACAACAAAGCGCTCAATAAATACGATTGAATGAAAGTGGTGGAGTGGGGATTAGAACCCAAGACCTCTGACTCCCAAATCCGGGCTCTTTCCACTGAGCCACACTGCTTCTCTAACACTCCTGTCTCCGGGCCCCCCGGACTCCTGGGTTCCCCGGACCCTTGGCCCAGGGGAGCAGTCCCACTCGATTCCCTCTTATTGTCCCTGTTTGTCTGAGACTGGGCCCACTGTGAGCCCACTGTTGGGTAGGGACTGTCTCTATATGTTGCCAATTTGTACTTCCCAAGCGCTTAGTACAGTGCTCTGCACACAGTAAGCGCTCAATAAATACGATTCATTGATTGATTGATTGGGCGGCAGGGTGTTGGGGTCCCCCTCTCCCAAGATGGGTTGGGGGGTCGGGGGTCCACCTCTGGGGATGCCCCCCAACGCCGGGCACCTCGGTGGCACCAACTGAGGGCAGAGTGGGGCCCTCTGCCCCCATAGGCTTCGCTTGGTCTTTAATAATAGTCATCATGGTGGTATTTGTTAAGCGCTTACTATTCTATTTATTTTATTTTGTCAATATGTTGTGTTTTGTTGTCCGTCTCCCCCTTCTAGTCTGTGAGCCCGCTGTTGGGTAGGGACCGTCTCTATATGCTGCCAACTTGGACTTCCCGAGCGCTTAGTACAGTGCTCTGCACACAGTAAGCGCTCAGTAAATACGATTGAATGAATTAATGATGTTTTGTTTTGTTGTGTCCCTCCCATCTAGACTGTGAGCCCATTGTTGGGTAGGGACCGTCCCTGTATGTTGCCGATTTGTACTTCCCAAGCGCTTAGTACAGTGCTGTGGACACAGTAAGCGCTCAATAAATACGATTGAAGGAATGAATGAATGAATAAATATGATTGAATGAATGAATGAAGCACTGTGCTAAGCGCTGGGGGAGATACTTGGGATCTGGGGTGGGTAATGGGACGGAATAGCGATTCTTTCCCCTCCTCATCCTACTTCCCTGCCCTGCCTGAATAAAATAATGATGGCATTTATTAAGCGCTTACTATGTGCAAAGCACTGTTCTAAGCGCTGGGGAGGTTACAAGGTGATCAGGTTGTCCCACAGGGGGCTCACGGTCTTCATCCCCATTTTACAGTTGAGGTAACAGGCCCAGAGAAGTGAAGTGACTTGCCCAAGGTCACACAGCTGACAATTGGAGGAGGCGGCACTTGAACCCATGACCTCTGACTCCAAAGCCGGGGCTCTTTCCACTGAGCCACGCTGCTTCTCTGTGTTTTTCTTTGCTGTTTCTCTGCCTTGCCCAGCTCGATGCCTGCCTTTCCCACCCAACATTTATCCGGGCCGGGACCCCGGCATTTTTCCCTCTCCTCCCATCTCTCTGTGCCTCCGAGTCTTGGGTTCTAATTCCGACTCTGCCACCTGTCAGCTGGGTGACTTTGGGCAAGTCACTTCACTTCTCTGGGCCTCAGTTTCCTCATCTGGAAGATGGGAAGACTGTGAGCCCCACGTGGGACAACCTGATTTCCTTGTATCCCCTCCAGCCCTTAGAACAGTGCTTGGCACGTAGTGAACGCTTAACAAATACTATTATTCATTCATTCATTCATTCATTCAATTGTATTTATTGAGCGCTTTCTGTGTGCAGAGCAGTGTACTAAGCGCTTGTGAAGTATTATTATCATTATGCGGACACTGTCTCTCACTCTCTCCCTACCCCCTTCCCCTCCCCACAGCACTTGTGTACATTTGTACATATGTATTATCCCCACTCCGCTGCTTGTCAGCTGTGTGACTTTGGGCAAGTCACTTCACTTCTCTGCGCCTCAGTTACCTCATCTGTAAAATGGGGATTAAGATTGTGAGTCCCACATGGGACAACCTGATCACCTTGTATCCTCCCCAGAGCTTAGAACAGTGCTTTGCACATAGTAAGCGCTTAACAAATACCAAAATTATTATTATTATTACCCTATTTTGTTAATGGAGCGCTTAGAACAGTGCTTTGCACGTTGTAAGCGCTTAACAAATACTACCATTATTATTATTATTATATAGCTATGATTCCATTAATCTATTTTGATGGTATTCACACCTTGTTTGGTTTTGCCGTCTCCCCCTTCTAGCCTGTGAGCCCGTGGTTGGGTACCTGTTGGCGAATTGGACTTTCCAAGCGCTTATATATGTTTGTACGTATTTATTTCTTTATTTCTTTATTTTATTTGTACATGTTTATTCTATTTATTTTGTTAAATACATTTTGTTTGGTTGTCTGTCTCCCCCTTCTAGCCTGTGAGCCCGTGGTTGGGTGCCTGTTGGCGAATTGGACTTTCCAAGCGTTTATATATGTTTGTACGTATTTATTACTCTATTTATTTCTTTATTTTATTTGTACATGTTTATTCTATTTACTTTATTTTGTTAATACGTTTTGTTTTGTTGTCTGTCTCCCCCTTCTAGACTGTGAGCCCGCTGTTGGGTAGGGACCGTCTCCAGATGTTGCCAACTTGGACTTCCCAGGCGCTTAGTACAGTGCTCTGCACACAGTAAGCGCTCAATAAGTACGATTGAATGAATGAAAGTAAGCGCTCACTAAATACGAATGAATGAATGAGTGAGTGAATGAATGAATGAATGTGTCCCTCGCGGGCCTGCAGAGGGCGCTCTTCCCCTGCTGCAGCTGTGGCCTTGTGCAGCCGATGTTCATTCATTCATTCATTCATTCATTCAATCGTATGTATTGAGCGCTTACTGTGTGCAGAGCACTGGACTAAGCGCTTGGGAAGTCCAAGTTGGCAACATCTAGAGACGGTCCCTACCCAACAGCGGGCTCACAGTCTAGAAGGGGGGAGACAGACAACGAAACAAAACATGTAAACCAAATAAAATAAATAGAATAAATATGAACAAGTGAAATAAATAGAGTAATAAATATGTACAAACATATATACATTGTATACAGGTGCTGTGGGGAGGGGAAGGAGGTAAGGCGGGGGGAGAGGAAGGAGGGGGCTCAGTGTGGGAAGGCCTCCTGGAGGAGGTGAGCTCTCAGTAGGGCTTTGAAGGGAGGAATAATAATAATGATAGCATTTATTAAGTGCTTACTATGTGCAAAGCACTGTTCTAAGCCCTGGAGAGGTTACAGTGTGATGAGGTTGTCCCACGGGGGGGGGCTTCACAGTCTTAAAGCCCATTTTCCAGATGAGGGAACTGCGGCCCAGAGAAGTTAAGTGACTTGCCCAAAGTCACACAGCTAAGTGGCGGAGCTGGGATTTGAACCCGTGACCTTTGACTCCCGAGCCCGTGCTCTTTCCACTGAGCCACACTGCTTCTCAAGAGAGCTAGCTTGGCGGATGTGCGGAGGGAGGGCATGCCCCACCAAAGCCCCAAGTCCAGCTCTTTCCTGGTCAAAAGGGATCAAGACCCCCAGGATTCCTCCCTCTCGCTCCCCCGGCCTCGCCCTCCAGCCCTCTTTATTTACTCATTCATTCTTTCATTCATTCAATTGTATTTATTGAGCGCTTACTGTGTGCAGAGCCCTGGACTAAGCGCTTGGGAAGTACAGTTCAACAACAAATGGAGACAATCCCTACTCAACAACGGGCTCACAGTCTAGAAGGGGAATAATAACGATGGCATTTGTTAAGCGCTTACTATGTGCCAAGCACTGTTCTAATAATAATGATGGTACTTTCATTCATTCATTCATTCAATCGTATTTATTAAGTGCTTACTATTCATTCATTCAATTCAATCGTATTTATTGAGTGCTTACTGGGTGCAGAGCACTGTACTAAGCACTTGGGAAGTCCAAGTTGGCAACGTATAGAGACGGCCCCTACCCAACAGCGGGCTCACAGTCTAGAAGGGGAATAATGATGATGGCATTTGTTAAGCACTTACTATGTGCCAAGCACTGTTCTAATAATAATGATGATACTTTCATTCATTCACTCATTCAATCGTATTTATTAAGCCCTTACTATGTGCAAACCACTGTTCTAAGTGCTGGGGAAATACAAGGTGATGAGGTTGTCCCACGTAGGGCTCACAATCTTAATCCCCAATTTACAGATGAGGTAACTAAGGCACAGAGAAGTTAATTGTCTTGCCCAAAGTCACACAGCCAATAAATGGCAGAGTCGGAATTAGAACCCACGACCTCTTACTCCCAAGCCTGGGCTCTTTCCACTGAGCCATGCTGCTTCTCTAAGCGCTGGGGAGGTTACAAGGTGATCAGGTTGTCCCATGTGGGGCTCACAGTCTTCATCCCCATTTTACAGATGAGGTCACTGAGGCACAGAGAAGTTAAGTGACTTGCCCAAAGTCACACAGCTGACAAGTAGTGGAGGCAGAATTAGAACCCATGACCTGTGACTCCCAAACCCGGACTCCTTCCACTGAACCACACTGCTTCTCCTAACTGAGGCACAAAGACTGAGGTAACTGAGGCAAAGAGAAGTTTAAGTGGCTTGCCCAAGGTCACACAGTAGACAAATAAGACTGAGCCCGTTGTTGGGTAGGGACTGTCTCTATCTGTTGCCCAATTGTACTTTCCAAGCGCTTAGTACAGAGCTCTGCACACAGTAAGTGCTCAATAAATACAATTGAATGAATGAGTGAATGAATGTGGATGTGAATAGAAGCAGTTTGGCTCAGTGGAAAGAGCCCGGGTTTTGGAGTCACAGGTCATGGGTTCTAATTCTGCCTCTGCTACTTGTCTGCTGTGTGGCCTTGGGCAAGCCACTTCACTTCTCTGTGCCTCAGTTACCTCATCTGTAAAATGGGGATGAAGACTGTGAACCCCACATGGGACAAACTGATGTTCTTGTATCTACCCCAGCACTTAGAACAGTGCTTGGCACATAGTAAGTGCTTAACAAATACCGTAATTATTATTATTTCCATGCTATTCATTTAATGCCGACGTATTCTTCAGGTTCCTAAACCCAGGTTCAGTCATCCCGCCCACCCTAATTTCCCCTCTAACCTTTTCCCCCAAAGCCTCCAGCCTCCCTCCCTTCCCCACCACCAGCCCACTCTGTTTAACTCCCGGACACCATCTCACATAGTAAGCGCATAGTAATAATAATAATGACATTTGTTAAGCGCTATGTGCCAAGCACTGTTCTAAGCACTGAGGTAGGTACAGGGTCATCAGGTTGTCCCACGTGGGGCTTGCAGTCTCCATCCCCATTTTACAGATAAGGTAACTGAGGCACAGAGAAGCAGTGTGGCTCAGTGGAAAGAGCGCGGGCTCGGGAGTCAGGGGTCATGGGTTCTAATCCCGGCTCCACCGCTTGTCAGCTGTGTGACTCTGGGCAAGTCACTTCACTTCTGTGCCTTCTCTGTGCACATGCTTAACAAATACCACCATCATCATCACAGAGAAGTCAAATGACTTGCCCAAAATATTCTTCAACTCCCCAAGCCCAGGTTCCATCACCCCCCAACCCTAATTTCCCCTCTAACCTCTTCCCCCAAAGCCTCCAGCCTTCCTCCTTCCCCCCAACCCCCCCACCCTGTTTAATTCCCGGACACCATCTCACATAGTAAGCACATCATCATCATCATCATCATCATCATCATCATAATAATGGCATTTGTTAAGCGCTTACTATCTGCCAAGCACTGTTCTAAGAACTGGGAGGGATACAAGGTAATCAGGTTGTCCCACGTGGGGCTCACAGTCTCCATCCCCATTTTACAGATGAGGTAACTGAGGCACAGAGAAGTCAACTGACTTGCCCAGAGTCACACAACTGATCAGTGGTGGAGCTGTGATTAGAACCCATGAGCTCTGACTCCCAAGGCCATACTCTCTCCACTAAGCCATGATGCTTTTCTACAAATACCATAATTATAATTGTAATCTCAAAAAATCTCGAAATCGTAAGAGACGCGCGTTGACTGCGTTTCTTCTCCCTTTTGTCCCTAGCCCTTTCCCGCCACCGCCTTTTTCTCAGAGGGAGGAGGAGAGGCCGCAGGCTTGCGAGAAAAAGTGCCAGAGCTCTTGGCTGTAGTCATTCGTGGCTCGCGCGTCGGTCTTTTCAGTCACACTTGCGCACATGGCTGGCGATCACTGTCAGTGGCATCATCTTCAAATAAGATGCTAATGATATATTTATACTGATTTGCGTGTCATTTGGCGTACCATTTGCATATAGAGTTCAAGAGGGATGTAAAATTAAGGGTCCGCTGGTGCCTTTCTTCGCCTCCCATTGGGAGTGGGAGAAGTCGTCGAGTCGGGCCAGAAGCATTTGCAAGGAGGGGAGCGGGCAGGGGATTGAGGGGTGGAAGAGATGCCAAGACGCCAAAGACCGTCACTAGGGCCTATTGGCCTCGTAGGAAAGACACTGCCAGTGCTGCTTCTTATTGGTATCATTGTTAATGCCAGACTTGTAATTTGCTCCTGCTTTCCTCAGCGGTGTTTCTTACTCTTAAGTGATATTTCAAAGACCCTTAATTTATCACCCGGACACGTTGCGTCGTGAGTTAAATTGCTGCCCTGCTCAAACCGCAACTTAACTCATCAAAACAGGTAGCAAAACACAGGCCCCGACAAAGGTTCACCAGGTTTTTCTCTCCGATGAGCCCGGTCTCTTTTACAGAAAGAATGCAGGAGAAAATCAAAGTGAAACAATCCTCTTCCCCCATCCCTCAGGAATTGGGACTGGCTAAGATTTATCATCCTTTACAATAATAATCATCATTCATTCATTCATTCAATCGTACTTATTGAGGGCTTACTGTGTGCAGAGCACTGGACTAAGCGCTTGGGAAGTACAAGTTGGCAACATATAGAGACGGTCCCTACCCAACAGTGGGCTCACAGTCTAGAAGAATAATTGTGGTATTTGTTAAGCGGTTATCATGAGCTAAGTAGATTCAAGATCATCCGATCAGACCCTGCCCCTGTCCCACATCCCACGTGGGGCTCCCAGCCTAAGGTAGGTGCTTCTTGGCCATTTCTCCCAGAAACCAATGATCCTCACTGAAATTGAAAGAAATTCACAGTTCCTTCAGCCCACCAAGTCCTGGCTCATTGGCATGTGAACAAAAGGGAGTTAGTTAAGTTAGTCAGTATGGCATGTAATAATAATAATAATTCTGGTATTTGTTAAGCGCTTACTGTGTGCCAGGCACTATAGTAAGCGCTGGGGTGGAGACAAGCAAATCGGGATGGACACAGTCCCTGTCCCACATGATGATGATGGTGTTTGTTAAGCGCTTATGATGTGCCAAGGCTGTTCTAAGCACAGTCTCGCAGTCTGAATCCGCGTTGTACAGATGAGGTAACTGAGGCAGAGAAGAGTGAAGTGACTTGCCCAAGGTCACACAGCCAGCAAGTGGCAGAGCCGGGATCAGAACCCATGAACTTCCAACTCCCAGATCCATGCTCTATCCACTACATCGTGCTGCTTCTCACTACACTACGCCTGCTTTCCAAGCCTGTGGAAAAAGCACGAGCCTGAGAGTCAGAGGACCTGGGTTCTAATCCTGACTCTGCCACTTGTCTGTTGTGTGACCCTGGGCTAGTCACTTCACTTCTTTGTGTCTCAGTTCCCTCATCTACAAAATGAGGACTCAATTTAGACTGAGTCCTACTTAGACTGTGAGCCCCATGTGGGACCCAATTATCTTTTAATTGCCCCAGGTCTTAGTGCGGTGCTTGGCACATAATAATAATAATAACAATGTAAGAGCTTAGCAAATAGGACAGTGCTTGGCACATAGTAAGCGTTTAACAAATGCCATCATTATAATAAGTACCACAATCATTATTATTATTCCTAGACCTTGTGGTCCTCATTCATTCAATCGTATTTACTGAGCGCTTACTGCGTGCAGAGCACTGTACTAAGCGCTTGGGAAGTACAAGTTTGCAACATATAGAGACGGTCCCTACCCAACAGCGGGCTCACAGTCCTCGAGCCTGTCTGAGCGGGGGAAAGGTAGGAAGAGCAGGCCAGGCAGAAGTGCCACTGCGTTCCTTCGTCTTGCCTGCCTCTAGACTGATTTAGGGCCATTCCCGACTGACAGCTACTGACATAATCAGATTCTGAGAAATTGTCTGACCAACCAGGAGGACTTGGTGGTGTCAAAATTCCTGGGGAGGGCTGGGAGACAGGGCTAACGGGACACGCTTGGCTTTGCAGGTTCAACTCAATCATCCTTAACATCGCTTGGGCTCTAAGGGCCCACCTTGCGCTTGTTGTGGATTTGGGCCTGAAATGATATTTTCTACTGAAAAATATCTCTCTTGGAAATACCCTCTTTCTCTGCAGACTCATCCTTCGGCTTTATAGACGGCAGGTCCCAACAAATTAACTCAGGGGTTGGCCTGCTGCTAGCAGCCTGCCGCTAAGTACACCTGGTCATTGGCATCTCGGCTTTGTGCTTCCTAGTTTTGTTTCCCGGCCCTGACAATGGTACGTAAGAGCCCTTCTACACCTTCTGCCCAGGGGAACTTGTTCTCAGGGAGCAGAGCACAGACCACATGTGAGGGAGTGTAGGTAGTTCATTCATTCAATCATATTTATTGAGCGCTTACTGTGTGGAGAGCACTGTACTAAGCGCTTGGGAAGTACAAGTTGGCAACATATAGAGACGGTCCCTACCCAACAGTGGGCTGCCCTGGGTACTCAAGGAAGGAGCTCCTGGCAGTGAAATTCACCTAGTGACTACGTTAGGGGCTGAGAAGGCCAATGCAGGACCCGCAGTCCCAATTGCACCGTGTACACATAAAGACTGTCCTTGGTATGTGGTCCTGTCTGGCATTTGGTGCTCTTTTTGCTTTTACCTCCTCATTTTGTGACCCTTAAGAAGTTTCTGGTCAAAAAGAAGTTTCTGGTCAACCACTTCTTTCTTGACCACCTTGCATCAGGCTGGTCTACCTGTAGCTAGACCGGGTAGCAGGAGGGGCATCTAGCAAGATGTACCGTCTCTCTCTTCTCCATTTGCTTTTTCTTCAAAGCTCACGTTCTTCCACTGGCTTAGTCCTGGAAGGGCTGGGGGAGGGCGGTGGCTAGCGGGACAGTGAGTTTCCCCGGCCCCAGGTGGCCTGGCCAACATGGAGATGAGAGTAAGAGTCAGCATATTTTAATTTTATTCCTTTTTTCTCTCTTTCACCCTGCAACAGGACTTCCATTATAATCCTTTCTAGTGGTCAATACTCTGTACATGGGCAGTGAGAGCCTCGCTCCACAACAGCATATAAACTAGATCCAGGGAGCAGGAGGACAATGAGCAGGGTGAGACGTTTCTCTTTTTATGTGTCCTTCCACTGGCTTGACTCCAAAAAGGAGGGCTTCTGGGGAAGTGGGGTAGCCCTGCCCCTGGCTTCCCAGCCAGTGTGGTGAAGAGTATGGGCTATTTTCTTTTCAAAGTTTTTTTCAAAGTTTTTAACTTTTTCCTCTCTCACTTCTCACTCTCTACAAGTGCCACTTGCCTCTCGTTCCTCTTCTGGGAGGTCACTCCCTTGGTGACCTCATTTGCTCCCACGGCTTCAGCTATCATCTCTATGCTGATGACACCCAGATCTACATCTCTGCCCCTGCTCTCTCCCCCTCTCTCCAGCTTTGCATCTCCTCCTGCCTTCAGGACATCTCCATCTGGATGTCTGCCCACCACCTAAAACTCAACATGTCCAAGACTGAACTCCTTGTCTTCCCTCCCAAACCCTGCCCTCTCCCTGACTTTCCCATCTCTGTTGACGGCACTACCATCCTTCCCGTCTCACAAGCCCGCAACCTTGGTGTCATCTTCGACTCCGCTCTCTCATTCACCCCTCACATTCAAGCCGTCACCAAAACCTGCCGGTCTCAGGTCCGCAACATTGCCAAGATCCGCCCTTTCCTCTCAATCCAAACCACTACCCTGCTCGTTCAAGCTCTCATCCTATCCCATCTGGACTACTGCATCAGCCTTCTCTCTGATCTCCCATCCTCGTGTCTCTCCCCACTTCAATCCATACTTCATGCTACTTCCTGGATTGTCTTTGTCCAGAAACGCTCTGGGCATGTTACTCCCCTCCTCAAAAATCTCCAGTGACTACCAATCAATCTGCGCATCAGGCAGAAACTCCTCACCCTGGGCTTCAAGGCTGTCCATCACCTCGCCCCCTCCTACCTCAACTCCCTTCTCTCCTTCTACAGCCCACCCCGCACCCTCCGCTCCTCCGCCGCTAATCTCCTCACCGTGACTCGTTCTCGCCTGTCCCGCCGTCGACCCCTGGCCCACGTCATCCCCCAGGCCTGGAATGCCCTCCCTCTGCCCATCCGCCAAGCTAGCTCTCTTCCTCCCTTCAAGGCCCTACTGAGAGCTCACCTCCTCCAGGAGCCCTTCCCAGACTGAGCCCCTTCCTTCCTCTCCCCCCTCGTCCCCCTCTCCATCCCCCCGTCTTACCTCCTTCCCTTCCCCACAGCACCTGTATATATGTATATATGTTTGTGCATATTTATTACTCTATTTATTTATTTATTTATTTTACTTGTACGTATCTATTCTATTTATTTTATTTTGTTAGTATGTTTGGTTTTGTTCTCTGTCTCCCCCTTTTAGACTGTGAGCCCACTGTTGGGTAGGGACTGTCTCTATATGTTGCCAACTTGTACTTCCCAAGTGCTTAGTACAGTGCTGTGCACACAGTAAGCACTCGATAAATACGATTGATTGATTGATTGATTGGTCAGGATGTTCAGTGAGGAGGAGGAGATTGGTCATCATCTAGGAAGGGCAGAGCTACCTTGGGTCATATGGGAAGCAGAGAAGCAGCGTGGCTCAGTGGAAAGAGCATGGGCTTTGGAGTCAGAGGTCATGGGTTCTAATCCCAGCTCCGCCAATTGTCAGCTGTGTGACTTTGGGAAAGTCACTTAACTTCTCAGGGCCTCAGTTACCTCATCTGGAAAACGGGGATGAAGACTGTGAGCCCCCCGTGGGACAACCTTATCGCCTTGTATCACCCCAGTGCTTAGAACAGTGCTTGAGCGCTTAACAAATACCATCATTATTATTATTATGTGGGCTGGCCAATTGAGGAGTTGATAGCCCAGCCCAGGATAAAGTCACTTAACTTCTCAGGGCCTCAGTTACCTCATCTGGAAAATGGGGATGAAGACTGTGAGCCCCCGTGAGACAACCTTGTCACCTTGTATCCCCCCAGTGCTTAGAACAGTGCTTGAGCGCTTAACAAATACCATCATTATTATTGTTATGTGGGCTGGCCAATTGAGGAGTTGATAGCCCAGCCCAGGATAAAGCTACATGGCCCCAATGAAGACTGGCTCTCTGACATGTGTGTAGAGTGCACTTGCTCTGGAGAACTCCTTCCTCCTCAGAGCAGGGGTGGTCAGGGGGAGCAGTTGCTGAGAACAGTCCTGCCAAACCTGCCCAGAGGCAGATGTGACTGTTTGAGGCTGCTGTTCTGTCCCTAGAATGTGTCATCCTTCCTTGAATAGAGTCTGGCCATTTTTGGACTCTGGTCTACATAGTGGAGCAGAGTGGTAGCTCTTTTCTTTGTTTTGGTTTTGTGTCTTGCTTTTGCAAGAAAGAGGAAAGCACAGTCCAAATCAGTCACCTTACAGTAGATGCCACTGGGTATTAGGGGGATCCAGGGGGGAGGGTGTGGATGTCTCAGGGCAAACCATCACCTCTACTGCAAAAACAGATTATCATTTCTTTTAATCAACAATAATATTAATAATAAAAAATAATAGCTGAGGGCGTAAGAAATAGAGGTTCCAATCTGCCAAAGTGGTTCTAGACTGTGAGCCTGTTGTTGGGTAGGGTAGGGACCGTCCCTGTATGTTGCTGATTTGCACTTCCCAAGCGCAAATGTGCCAAGCAGTTTTCTAAAGCACTGGGATAGATGCAAGTTAATCAGGTTGGACACACTCCCTTTCCCTCATGGTGCTCACAGTCTCAATCCCCATTTTACAGATGAGGTAACTGGGGCCCAGAGAAGTTAAATGACTTGCCCAGGGTCACACAGCAGACAGACAGCTGGCAAAGCCGGAATTAGAACCCAACTCCTTCTGATTCCCAGGCCCTTTCTTCATCCACTAAGCCAGGGCTGCTTCTACACAGCTTAAAAACATGTCTTGATGGAGGGAAAATATAGCATTACTGTCTAGGCAATGCTCACCCCCTTAAAAAGCAAGCACTGCTGCATTTTCCTGGATACCATGTGCAAGTGGTCTTCTACAGGAGACAAACTGATGGATGCAATCTCACCATCAACAGTTTTGCTTTTGAGCTGAAGGACAACTTTGTAATCTGTGGCAATCGGTTCCACGTTCTCAGCGCAGACGCAGCACTTTCTGAGTTTTGGCATTGCTGCATCCTTATAATATTTCTTGTCCTCCTTGGTTTTGGTTTTCCAAATTTGGCTCACCAAACATCAGCTGGTGGCTAGTAGGAGGGAGTGGGCTTGCTTAGGCAAAAAAGACTGAAGTTGGAAGTGCGGGGAGCACTTTCGACACTCACTGGGAGTAACTTCACAAGTCCTCCATTTTAGCTCCATCCCATTGGCACCACTTCTTTCATTCATTCATTCCATCGTATTTATTGATCTCTTACTGTGTGCAGAGCACTGTACTAAGCGCTTGGGAAGTGCAAATCGGCAACATATAGAGACGGTCTCTACCCAACAGTGGGCTCACAGTCTAGAACCACTTTGGCAGATTGGAGCCTCTATTCCTTACACCCTCAGCTAATAATAATAATAATAATGATCATTATGGTATTTGTTAAGTGCTTGCTATGTGCCAAGCACTGTTCTAAGCACTGGGGTAGATACAAGGCAATCAGGTTGTCCCACATAGGGCTCTTTGATCAACTCTGCCCGTAGAGACCTCTTGGGTAGACACCTCCTTACCACTCCATTAACTGCAGGCTCCTTGTTTAACAAATGGGTTTTTTTAAATTGGGGGGGTGGGTGGAAATCTTGGTCTCAAATCATTGTCTGGGAAAGTCTCTGGTTCAGTAATCCGAGATGATACGGCCATTTGGCCCACACCCTATAGCTTCTCCACTCCTGCTTTCTTTCTGACACTTCACAGCTCAAGAACTGCTTTGCTTTTATTCACCTAAATTAACTGGGTCAGAAAGCCTGACTCATGACCAGAAATGTAAATAAGATGTATGTTTTCTAGGCAAATGATATTAAAGCATCCACTGCCATTTCTTTCTTGTGTATTTCCTTTGGGGTTTTGACTGGCCAAATTGGGCCAAATTCATGAGCACCAATTTGAATCCCTTCCTCTTTTACTCCATTATCCCTTCCCCCCCAAATTCCAAGCACTCCTGAAGTCCTATTTCACTAGGAATCATTCCCTGATTGAATTCCTCCACTCCAAGTAGTGTCACCCCAACATCTAGCTTAGCATTTGCTTATATATCCATCTATGGACTGTTGTTTTTTTTTTAGTGGTACTTGTTAAGCACTTACTCTGTGCCAAGCACTGTTCTAAGCACTGGCATAGATACAAAATTTATCAGTTTGGACACAGTCCCTGTCCCACTTGGGGTTCGCAGTCTAAGTAGGAGGAAGTAGGATTTCATCCCCATTTTACAGATGGGGAAACTGTGGCATAGAGAAGTTAAGTGACTTACCCAAGGTCACACAACTGACTCGTGGCAGAGTCGGGATTAGAACCAGTTCCTCTGAATCCTAGGCCTGTGCTCTTTCCCCTTGCCACTAGGCCACACTGCTTCTCCTGATTCCCTCATTTATTCCCTCATCAATTAATTGATAAATGGTATTTATTGGGAGCTTACTGTGTGCAGAGCATTGCACTAAGCACTTGGGGAAGTCCAATTCAGAGAATTGGTAGACACAATCTCTGCCCACAACAAGCCTACATTCTACAAGGGAAGACAGACATTAAAAAGATAAACACCTTTGCATTTGGCTTTGTACTCCTTAAGCACATTGATGCTCATCCTAGTCTCTGCCCCACAACACTTAGGTACATATCCTTATACTCTAAAGCTTCCTCTATCTAATCTATTTTAAGGTCCCCCCAGTGGACTGTACGCTTCTTGTGGGCAGGAATCATGACAACAAACTATGGAATTGTACTCTCCCAAGTGCTTAGTACCGTGTTCTGCACCCATTGAGTACTCAGATTTATTCCGCTTCGTGGAAAGATTTAGAAAACCACAGCTTGAAATATCGATGAGGGTAAATCTCAGGCATCTAGAACCACTCCAACTCACCCCAAATGAAGGGGCTTTTGACCTTGGAGACAGACCTTGAAGATCTAGTCAATGATACTCATTGAGCACTTACTATGTGCAGAGCACTGAACTAAGTGCTTGGGAGAGTCCACTTCTGCAGAGTTAGCAGATGCGTTCCCTACTCACAGTGAGTTTACAGTCTAGAGAACTAGTGCGGCAGAGGATTAACCCGAAGCCTCCATCACAGAGTCGAATCATTTATTCCGGGCTGACAAGAGCTCTGAGGCGTGGACTCTCCCACCTATAAGCCTCCGAGGGTTGGCCACAAGCCTTCTCTGAAAGGGAAGGGGGACCCAGAGGAGGGGAGCTGGGCTTTCCTACCTGCTGCAGCACAATTCAGTCAGCAATGTGAATTCCCCCGAGGAAAGCATTCAATTAAAAAGTTCACCGTCATGTAAGTGAGGGAGCCATCTCCTCAAGTACAAAGGGCTGACATTTTCTCAGCATGTAGGCCCTGAAACTGCAGACAGGAAGCCTTTGTCTAAAGCCGTAAGCAAAGACAGTGTCACTCAGCCCTGCAGTGGAGTGCAGGTATTGAAAGCCGAGACACAAAGGGGATGGCAGGGGTCTGATATGACAGTCATCTTCCCAAGAGAGGAGGCTGATCACTGCAGAGTGGCAGAGCCCTGAAAGAAAGATCAGGCATTCCCTCGCAACTCTGACCCATCAGGTTCCATTTACTTCTCTCACCTTTTGGGTTCTGTTGGCTCTCCCAGAAAATGGGATTGTTTCTTCCCTGCTGAAGCACAGAGAGGAGAGACAGTTGTTTGGAGAGAGGAAACCGAGTAGACGTTTGGTCCGGGGGCTGTCGATTGAGGATTCCCCTGATGGGTTTTGAAATCCTGACCACTACTCTTGTTGACCTCCAAAAAGTGCAAGACCCCCCCAGAGTGGCTTTGTACCCCTTTACCCAAAGTAGAAGGGCTGGGACAAAGAACTAGAGTAGCCGCTCCGTGTCAAACCACAGGACAGTTGTGGAAAAGAGTGTTCCCCAGATGGTAACAGGAACGGGAAGCAGCATGGCCTAATGGAAAGAGCCCAGGCCTGGGAGCCAGAGGATCTGGGTTCTAATCCCTGATCCACCACTTGTCTGTTTGTGATCTTGGGCATGTCACTTAACTTCTCTTGGCCTCAGTTTCCTCATCTGTAAACTGGGGGTTCAACACTGTTCTCCCACCTACTTAGGCTGTTAGCTCCCTGTGGGACAGACATTATGTCCAACCTTATGATCTCATATTTACTCCTGTGCTTAGTATCGCACCAGTAAGTGTTCAGCAAATAGTATTATTATTATTAGATAATTAAAAGTAAGTGTGTCATTCAAGGGCAGCAAGTTGTATAAAATGGTCTCCGACAGGCAGATCCTCCCGGGGTGGAAGCCAGAGGCACTGTTTGCTCTTCATTAAGTCTTTGAGGCTATTTGATGATGATGTGATGATGATGGTATTTGTTAAGTGCCTACTATGTAAAAACACTATTCCAAATGCTGGGGTAGATACAGGCTAAGCAGGTTGGACGCAGTCCCTGTCCCACATGGAGCTCACAGTCTCAATCCCCATTCTACAGATGAGGTAACTGAGGCACGGAGAAGTGATGTGACTTGCCCAACATCACGCAGCAGACAAGTGGTGGAGTCAGGATTAGAACCCATGACCTTCTTACTCCAAGGCCCGTGCTCTATCCATTACACCACACTGCTCCACAGTCTCAGGCCTGGCGATGTCTGCGCAATTTCCCCCAAGGAGCCCGCATACTGGGAGAATCGGTCTCGTTGTGGATTAACGGTGATTGGCGGGGGGGGGGGGGGGGGGGGAACAAAAGCCAGCCAAAATCCCACTTTTGGGCAGCCAAAGGAGCATTTCCTGACTGCCTTATGGTAGGGAATCCACTTTCCCGGGCTGGGGTATCAAGGGACCATTTGACACTCTGTGTGTCTCTTCCTGATTCCCCTACCGGGGTCCTGCCCCCTTCCTTGGGCAGTCCAAGGAGCCACTCGATCGTAATCTCTTAGTCACAAGCTAAGGTACTGAGAGCTGATGGGCCATCTCGCTTCTGGAGTGAAGAGAAGAATAATGAATGAGTTACATGAGTTTGAGTTATCAGAAGGAGCATAGTCCTGTTGGTTACATTAATGCAAGTTATGCCTGTGCACTGAACGGGGAGATAGGTTCCTCTGATAGTTGGTTAGAAGGGCATGCGGGGCAATGGTCAGCAGTGACTGATATGGGGATCCTCATGCTCCAAACTGAATCACTGAATATAATATTCATAACATTCATCTCTCTAACCATCTGCCCCTGCAGTCCTAAATGCTTGCTACCGCAGTGCTCGGAAACTCCCCGGAAACATCACACTAGGCAAGAGAAGAAAATATAGGGGACTGGGAGAGGTTTCTTGTTTTAATGGATAAGACTTCCCTTATAAAGGAAATAAAAAGTTGTTTTAAAAGCCCACTGGACTCTAAACTCTCTTACAGGAACTCCCAGTTAGTTTGGAGAAATGGTATGGTGTGGTGAAAGCAGTGTGCTTGTTAGAGTTTGGGCAATAGTGTGTTGGAACGAGAGGAGGGGAGCGATTTTTTATTTAACTAGGAGGTTCAAGATGTAATAATGGAGGGAGACTCCATGAAGGGCAGCAAGAGGTCGAAGATCACCCCCTCCCCTCAACTTAATGCCAATCCCGCCAAAGGTGATGGGGAAGTTGGGCTCTGGTCAAAGTTTCCGTGGAAAGATGAATTGAGTCACACTGATGCCGCTTTGAGTTTCGGATTGTGGTCAGATATTCAGCAGGAGGCTAAGAATAGAGAGGTCGACTCGGAACGTCATCTGCACCGGGGTAGTAGTGGCTTAGTGGTAGAAGCAGCGTGGCTCAGTGGAAAGAGCCCAGGCTTGGGAGTCAGAGGGCTTGGGTTCTAATTCCAGCTCCGCCACCTGTCTGCTGTATGACCTTGGGCAAGTCTCTTAACATCTCTGTGCCTCAGTTACCTCATCTGTAAAATGCGGATTAAAAGTGTGAACCCCACTGGGACAACCTGATTACTCTGTATCTACCCCAGTGCTTAGAACAGTGCTTGGCACATCGTAAGCACTTACCAAATACCATATTAATAATAATAATAACCACTGGAATAGGAGAGCCCCATCCATGCCACTTTCCCTTAGACTGAAAAGTGAGTTTTGATTAGGCTTGATTTCGAACAAGGAACCTCCCCGCTCTCTGTGCCACCCGAGGATGAGGGTTACAAGTAGCATGGCGAAGTGGATAGACCATGGGCCCAGGAGTCAGAAAGTCATGGGTTCTAATGCCTGTTTCACCACATGTCTGCTGTGTCTGCTGTGTGGCTTTAGTCAAGTCACTTCACTTCTCTGTGCCTCAGTTACCTCATCTGCAAAATGGGGGTTGAGACTGTGAGTCCCACATGGGATGGGGACCTTGTCCAAACTGATTTGCTTGTGTCCACCCCAGTGCTTAATACAGTGCCTGGCACTGTAGTGAGTTTTGATCTGGAGAGTTTAGCTTCCTGTATATTCCCCTACAATGAACATGCTCTTGAACAGCCAGGTCTCATTTGGATGAAATGTTAATCTCCTATTTCTCATGCCTAAAAGATTCCCCAATTTTGGGCATTTCAGTGGAATGAGATCTCCCTTTTTCCTTTCCTCTCCAAATCTGGCTGTTCTGTTTGCTATTAAGCACCATATAGATTAGAATGTGACTTTTAGGCAGGTTTTCTGCCACTGGTTATGGAGGGGAATAGTAAAAAAATGCCATAGTATTGTGGGATGGAAGATGTTAGGGACCAAGCACATTTGTGTGGCTGCATGTGCACATAAGATAGGGAGGGAGACTATATCCTTTATCAGTAAGAAAACAGTGAAGGACCTGGGGTATCGATTGATATCCAGAGGCATAGTGCCTTACACTACGGAGACAGTTAGTTATCAACGGATCCAGGGAACCACACTGAGTTCTGTCAGGTGCAAATATGAATCCTGAGCTGCAAGGCTCTTGTGAAGTTGGCAGCAGGCAGCAGTGGCCCTCACGTCCCCTGAGGAAGCTGCCATTTGGAGCGGCCTCAATTTGAACAAAAAAAAAAAATCCACGTGGCTACCACAAGACCAATTCGTTGCCGAGAAATCTTATTAAGAGAGAGGAGACGGGCCCAGCGCGAGACCTGGGGACTGCCGCCGAGTCGGCAGCGGGTCCTGATAAAAATCGGATAAAAATGTCTAACAGATCATAAGACCCACAGAGGCCCGATTCGGCCTGGCAAGGTAACCCTGACCCTAAGTGCTTTCTGTTGCCCCTTCTTGCCACCCCACGCTCAGATCCCCAACTCTCTAGACTGAGAGAACTAAAGCAGTTGCCTGGGGCACATGCACTCTGTCTTCCAAAAAGGGAATAGAAAGGAGAAACAGATTATATTCCTTTTAAGCCCGTGGCCTGCATTTCATTCAGCCCGCTTCCCAATTTCTCTTAGCATGGGCAAATGCCTTTTCTCTAGGCTACGCTCCAACTTTAGAGGTGATCTGTCCTCTCCATACCGACATGCTGTTTGCCCTTCCTAAAATCATCAGCCCCGAGCTACCCAACTGGTGAAATGGAGGTGTCAGCGTGGCTCGGTGGAAAGAGCAGGGGCTTTGGAGTCAGAGGTCATGGGTTCAAATCCCGACTCCGCCAACTGTCAGCTGTGTGACTTTGGGCAAGCCACTTAACTTCTCTGTACCTCAGTTACCTCATCTGTAAAATGGGGATTCAAACTGTGAACCCCCCCGTGGGACAAGCTGATCACCTTGTAACCTTCCCAGTGCTTAGAACATTGCTTTGCCCATAGTAAGCACTTAACAAATACCATTATTACTATTATCATTAACTAAACTTAACTTCCAGGCGATAAAGCCCATACCCCATATCTCCCTGCTTACCTGGAGAAGAGTGGAAGAGTGCTACTTTCCAGTTCTGTTTTGTCTAGCTGGGGAAAGGACAACTGGACGCCTTCTGTTGTTTTGCCTCTCGGAGGGTTTTGGTTTGTTTTTAGCTTCTTAAGACTTCCCTTGCTTTATGCAATTAAATGGAAAAGGCTCCCCTCCCACCCACCCACCCAGCCAAGCCAGCCTGAGAGTATCATTCCCAACAATGACTTATCAGATGGGTGAGGGCTTACTGGTGTCTGTTACTCTTGAGGCCTCAGAGATAGTCTGTTCTGTGACCACAGTCTACACCCGTTCTCCCTACCAGCCATCTTGCAGGGTGGGCTGCTGGATATAGGGGGACTAGGTGAGAGGGAGTGAATGGTTCAGTGCATACCAGCCCCACTGCTACAAAATTCCTTCAGTTGTATTTCATGAGCGCTTAGTACATACAAAGCACTGTACTAAACACTTGGGAGAGTACACTACAATAACCGACACATTTCCTGCCCGCTCAAATGACTGTCCTGCTGGTGCTGGACCAGCGCTTAGAACAATGCTTTGCACATAGTAAATGCTCAATGAATGCCATTATTATTACTATTATTATTATTATTATTATTAGTGTTACCCAGATGGCAAGGGATCAGAAAAGATGTACTCCTGTATTTTCATGGGTAAAGCGTGCAAGAGACATCCGTCAGAAACACTCACACTCATAGATGCAGTCTCACCATCAGGAGGATCATCTTGGAGTGGAAAGACGACTCTCAGGCTACACTGTTCTTTCCCCTTGCTGTCTTTGCTGCAAAGGACTGGGACGACGAATGCAGTGGGGTTGTGGAAATCCCTATATGCTTTCTTTGCTTGTGTACATCGAGATGGCAATGCATATTTCATTTCTATTCAGTACCCATGGTCCATAATTTCCGTCTATTGAAATCATAATTTACTACTGGGAAAATAAACATTTGTGTTTGTTTTACTCTGAGAACTTCATATGAATTTTAATAATTCAGTGCCTGCACACTTTCTGTATGGGTTCTAGGCACCTCCCTTTGCCCAGACTTCAAGGTAAAGCCTGACCCCCTGTATGTCATGGGCTGCTACCCTCTTGTGTTTCCTTGAGTCTGATCCATTCCACTAGGGAATCAGAAATACCTGGGCATATTTTGGGAAGGACCGAGATGAACCAAGTTCTTCTGCTTACTAAGAGGTTTTTTCATTCCCAGAGTAAGGGAGGGGAGGCCAGCTCCTTGGGATCAGGATCAAGGTTAAGATTGAAACCAATTCTTCCAGGGCTTAAAGGTGACACCCTGCTAGTCAGTCTGGATCTTCAGAAGGAGCACCAACCCTTTCAGACCCCCAAGGGACCACTGAAACCATTGTGGCATGCACTGGGCACACACACTCACTCTCACTCTCTCTCTCTCTCTCTGGAATCTTTTTCCCAATATTCTAGACTTAATACCCGGGGGTATTCTTAGGCCCTGGGAGAATTGGATTTTCAGCCTGATCCTTCAGAAGGCTAGGAAAGTGACCTGTGAAAGGACTTTGGGGAAATGGATCAGAGTTATTTTACTGAGAACCTTCTGTGTGCAGAGAGCTGAACTAAGCACTTGGGAGGTAAAGTACTATAGAGTTGCTGGACATGATCCCTGGCCTTAAGGAGCTTACAATCTAGATGAAAAATTATATTCCTGAAAACAACAAGACACCAAAGAAGAGATATTCAATTTCAAAAGGGACTAGATTTGGGGATTTTCTTTTTAGTCCCTAGGAGAAGCAGCATGCCCTAGAGGGCCTGGGAGTCAAAGGGCCTGGGTTCTAATCCCAGCTCTGCCACTTGTTGGCTGTGTGACCTTGGGCAAGTCATTTAACTTCTCTGTGCCTCAGTTACTTCATCTATAAAATGGGGATTATGTGGGACATGGTCTGTGTCTAATGTGATTATCGTGTATCTACCCCAGCGCTTTGAACAGTGCTTGACAAATAGTAGGCTCTTAACGTATACTTGTCATCATGATCATCACCATTACCTTTGACTTGTGTAAAATCTTGTATTTTAGGGGACTATCAGTTTGCCACCTAAACAAAAGAGTGAGAAAATGGGGAAAGAATTTGGCGAAACAATTGGATACTTTAAGAAGGCAGAGATTCCAGTTGTAGAGAGAATGCATGAGAGGAATCAAGAGGGCTCTCTTTGAATATTTACACTGAAATATCAGGGAAGTAAAGGAGATAAGATTTCCAGACCGCACTGTGTTAAAAATGACAACAGATTATTGACTGTTGGGGAAGTTTGGAACGGAACTATGGAAACCAAATAAATCTGGTTTAGTATAGGAAGAAAGAAAGGTAAGTGTAAAGTTGATCACTTAAAGCCATGAAGCACTGTTCCTCCTGAGGATGAACAAGATTAGTAGGTGATGATGAAAAAGCACATAAAGAAGGCCAAAAAGAGGCCAAAACAAGGCCTTTGGGGAATATAATCAGTCACTGAACTGAGGCATTACTTGCAAGATAAACAGAGGAGAAGATACAATTCCACTTGTAACTGAGATTAAAGGACAAAGGAGAAAAGTGTGCACATGAAGAGAAAAAAAGTGAGAAAAAGGGGAAGGGTGGGCTACAAATTAAGTTTTCTCAGGATATAAAAATAATCAATCAATCATATTTACAGAGTACTTTCTGGGTGCAGAGTTCTTGTTGAGAGTGCTCCAGGAGAAGAACAGAACAGAAAGTGACCATGACTTTAAAGGACAGAAATGGAGAAACTCAGACTTCTGATTCCCAAGCCCAGGCTCAGTGGAAAGAGCACAGGCTTTGGAGTCAGAGGTCATGGATTCAAATCCTGGCTCTGCCAATTATCAGCTGTGTGACTTTGGGCAAGTCCCTTCACTTCTCTGTGCCTCAGTGACCTCATCTGTAAAATGGGGATTAAGATAAATAATGGAAATGATTGGCAGGTGTGTCTGAGGTTAAGCCTGTGAAAATTTAAGTGGATCAGAAACATGGGAAGAGTTTAGGATTCTTCCTAAAACAACAGATGGAAAACTTCTAGAGGGTTTAGTGACAGAAATAATTTGTGGAGGGTTAGATAGAACACTAGAGTTCTTAAGGAAGGGAAGTCATCTTGGAACAGAAGGATTCCCTGCTGAAGTTTTAGAGACTCCATCAGTGGTTTCAATGCACCGTGGGCTAATGACTGTTTTCATCATCACATGAGGTCATGTCAAGGTCCATGACAAAATGGTTATTTTCTTAATTGAAGTCTTCTTCCTGCTTGTTTATCTTGCCAGTCACAGTTTACTGGTGAGCTGGGTTTGAGCGAGGCAGGCAATTTTTAGGGAGCCCTTTTGCTCTCAAGGGCGAGCAGTGCACTCCCAAATTGTGCTACTCAGATATCTAGCAAGCTGCCGGGAGGCCCTATTGCCTCTTCAGTGGTTTTCAATGCAACTGTGAAGAAAAGGGAAGTGAAAAATCCATGCCAAGAGAGCTTTTAACTCTTTTGTGTAAGATAGTGGAAGCCATCAGGTATTGGGGGCTTCCAACACCCCCTTACAATACTGTGGGAACTTAAATGTGAAGACTGAAAGGGTTAGCAGGCAGAATGAGGCACAAGACTTCCAGGAGTCAACTCTGGCATCTCTGGTGTTGGCGATTCACAGACCCAGCACCATTAGTAGCCCCAGCATCTCTAGGATGGGTCATATCATATCCTTGGCCCCTTTGGGGTTGGCAATTCACAACCACATCTGATGTGTATATATCTGTAATTCTATTCATCTATTTTGATGGTATGATGCCTGTCTCCCCCTTCTAGACTGCGAGCCTGTTGTTGGGAAGGGATTGTCCTTAACTGTTGCCGAATTGTACTTTCCAAGTGCTTAGAACAGTGCTCTGCACACAGTAAGCACTCAATAAATACGATTGAATGAATGAATGACTAGCCCTGGCATCTCTAGGATTGTCCACTGACAACCCTGGCACTGTTGGGTTTGCCAGTTCATTTCTGAAAGTAAAAGTAAAATCTGCATTTTAGATTTGTAAATATATTAGATAATAATAATAATAATAATAATAATAATAATAATGTTGGTATTTATGAAGCGCTTACTATGTGCCAAGCACTGTTGTAAGCGCTGGAGTAGATATAAGGTAATGAGGTTGTCCCATGTGGGGCTCACAGTTTTCATCCCCATTTTACAGATGAGTTAGCTGAGGCACAGAGAAGTTAAGTGACAAGTGGCAGAGCTGGGATTAGAACCCACGACCTCTGACTCCCAAGTCTGGGCTCAGTGGAAAGAGCCCGGGCTTTGGAGTCAGAGGTCATGGATTCAAATCCTGGCTCCGCCAATTATCAGCTGTGTGACTTTGGGCAAGTCACTTCACTTCTCTGTGCCTCAGTGACCTCATCTGGAAAATGGGGATTAAGACTGTGAGCCCCCTCTGGGACAACCTGAGCACCTTGTAACTTCCCAAGCGCTTAGAACAGTGCTTTGCACATGGTAAGCGCTTAATAAATGCCATCATCATTTCCACTAATGTAACACTCAGAGTAGTTACATGAGTAATTACATGCTCTCTCAGACTGCTTACTGCTCTTTCAAATAAGCTTGTTAGGACTGTATAGTAAACAGTATTATTGTCGCTAGAAAGAACAGTAATATCTGGTATTGGTTTAGAGACTTTCCTCTTAACTTTGCAATCATTCGCTGACTAATGGGGACAGCAAAGGTCAGAGCGGCTACCAAAGCAACTGCCTGACGGGTCATGGCACTAGGGCACAGCATCGGCCCTGTGCCAAGTTCACGTTTCCCGCAAAAGGAGCCTGCAGGTAAAAAATTTGTGTGTGCACTTCCCAATGTCATATGCCCCTATCTGCCTGCTTGCTTGTGGATTCTGGGCCCCTGCGGGAATTTGATTGACAGGGGCCAGAGACCATGAGTGGTTCTGCCCAAGTCACCAGGACTATCATCAATTCCTCTCCCCGAGTTTTCAATCCTGAAGTTTCAGAATCGAGTCTTGCCCAGTGTGTTCCCAACAGGAGATTCTATCATCCCATTAGACTGTAAGCAACTCAAGGACAGGGACCATATCTTTGTTCTTTCTTTGTAGCCCAGCAGAATGCCAATCAATCATATTTATTGAGCACTTACTGTGTGCAGAGTGTTGTACTAAGGGCTTGGGGAGTACAATGTAAGAGAGTTAGTAGACATGTTCCCTGCTCACAACAACAATAATAATAATAATAATAATGGCATTTGTTAAGTGCTTACTATGTGCAAAGCACTGTTCTAAGCGCTGGGGAGGTCACAACGAGCCTACAGTCTAGAGGGGGAGGCAGATGTGAACATAAATGATTCAGGATATATACATAAGTGCTGTGGGGTTGAGGGAGGGGAGAGTGAAGGATGCAAATACAACTTCCAAGTTCTCAGTGAATGTTCAGCCAATTTACTGACTGAATAGGAGAGATAGAGAGAGACAAAGAGAGGGGGGAGAGAGAGAGAGAGAGAGAGAGAGAGAGAGAGAGAGAGAGAGAGTCAGAGTCAGCTAGATTGGTTGGACAAAGAGGCAAATTCAATCTAACAAAAAATAATTCAACATATGGGACTTGGTGTTTAATGTTTTCCCTGGAAGCCAGCAGAGCCAGCAAAACCCAAGATGGAGATGTTCAGCGCCACACTGTGAAAACCCTGTGCTCTGTAGGAGTTTGCAGGAATCTCTGGGAATAAAGGCACAAATGATGATTATGATGGGACTTGTTAAGCACTTACTATATAACAAACACAGTTTTAATCACCGGGGTAGATACAAGTGGATCAGGTCAGACACTGTCCCACATGGGGTTCCCAGTCTAAGTACGAGGCTGAAAAGGAATTGAATCCCCATTTACAGTTGAGGAGACTGAGGCACCGAGAAATTAAGTGACTTGCCCAAGGTCGCAGAGCAGGCAAGTGGTGGAGCAAGGATCAGAACCCAGGTCCTCTGACTCCCAGTTCCGTGCTCTTTCCACCAGACCATGCTGGGTTCATTTCTCAATATTTGAAAAGCTGGGTACGATTTGAACATTCCCTGCCTGATATCTGGTCAGCTTCCTACAGAAAATTTGGCAAAATAGAAAATGTCTAGGGAAGGGGGAGACTGAGGCAAAGATCGGGGCCACCAGGCCATGGACACTAAAGTTATTTCCTTGGCCGCTGCACCGGAGAAAGCAGAGGAGTGGGGAGATGGTTAGGATGGAGAGAAGAGGATTCAGCAGTGAAGGAGGGAGGGTGAGAGGGAGATATGGCAGTTTCCTCATTTGCATTTTCATCTTCTCTGCTCTTTATCTTTTTCTCAGTCTCTGTATTGCTGCAATTACAGACACTTTAAAACACAATGATCAGGCTGTTAATGTGATGGATGACAGCAGCTTTCTGTCTGACTGGAAACTGGTTTAAATCATCCCCTAGAGTGAATGAAGTTTCAGGAATTAACCCTTTTGTAGACCCAACAGGGTTCTCGTAGTAATTTATTTTACTAGGCAAATTGTTCTGAACTGAATTCTCTGATCCAGGAGCAGCTAGGGTACTTGGGATTTGTGAAGACGAGTTAACCCCTGCAGCATTCTGTTACTTCTAGTTCATATAGCAAAGAACTCCTCAGTTCCTTTCATTTCTCTTCTCTTCTTGAAGAAGCTGTATTTCAGTTTGTGAATGTTCCACAGCTGATGTTTAACAAATGGCTGCACTGTAACAGCTGTTCCCATGGAATCCCTAACATTACATGTATAGATCTAGGAGTATATTGGGGAGCTATAGTAAGGACTGGGCTACTCCTTTGGAGAGGGCTAGGATTTGGGGTTAGAGCATGGGAGTTGACCCCCCACCCCCACACACAGACTCTCAAATCATGCCTCCTGTAGACCTTATCAACATGACTGCTGCTTGGGGCATTAGGAAGATGATGGCCTTCTCAAAATGGTTACTGCAAGGCAGCTGGGGCCAGCACCTCTGGCTCTTGAAGGAAACACTGCTTTTTAAGTTGGGAGGAATGAGCAGTGAGAGAGGAGCCTGCAGGGCCCAGAGTTCACCCCAGTAGGATCTGGGGTCATTCCTTGAAAATCCCCCCCAGAAACCTTCTTCTCCTCCTTCTCCACCTCACTTAACCCAGCTAGCAAGGTGATTGGGGGAGTTTTCCTTGAAATATTAGCACTCTTTGTGTTCATGAGACTATGAGCAGAGACTCTAGACTGTGAGCACCTTGCGGGCAGGGAATGTGACTGCCAACTCCGTTGTATTTTGCTCTCCCAAGTGCTTAGTTCAGCGTTCTGCATCTTCTAAGTGTTCAGTAAATACCATTGATTGATTGACTGATTCAGTCATCACTTTTGTTGGCCAGTTGAAGTGGCTCTTCTGACCTGGGTTTCCAGGGAGAAAGCAGGATATGGAACCAGGGGAATCCATCGCACCCTTGGGCTTTCACAAGAGGGAAGCTCAAAGGACAGTTGCCTCCCTTTGACCCATCCTCCCTTCCTCCCTTCCTTCCTTTCACCCATCTCTTCTCCCCACTTTCCCCCCTCCCCATCAACCAAGATCACTTGGCAATAGCCTAGCCTGGAACCATATATTAGGACCAGAGGGACAGTTACAACTAGTAGTCACTTAGAGTCCATTCTGGCCCTAGAAAAGAATAGAGAGAAAGCACAAAAAAATGTAATCTGAAGAGAGAAGAAAACCTGAACAAAGACAAATGGGAAAGACAGTGGATCGAGGGAAATGTCAGAGGAGGGAAAGCCAGGAAACCACTGTTCACAATTCTTCTTCTTCAAATTTCAAAAGTATACAGAGTAATAGCCAACCAGCACAGTTCCAGTGTCATGAGCATTTGTTGAGAGCTGACTGTGGGCTGATCACTGTATTAGGAACACACGAGATAAGTAAATCAACCAATCAATCAATGGTATTTACTGAGGGAGAGCACTGTAATAATAATAATCATAATGATGGCATTTATTAAGTGCTTACTATGTGCAAAGCACTGTTCTAAGTGCTGGGGGGATACAAGGTGATCAGGTTGTCCCACGTGGGGCTCACAGTCTTAATCCTCATTTTCCAGATGAGGTAACTGAGGACCAGAGAATAACAATAATAATAATAATAATGGCATTTATTAAGTGCTTACTATGTGCAAAGCACTGTTCTAAGCACTGGGGAGTTTACAAAGTGATCAGGTTGTCCCACGGGGGGCTCACAGTCTTAAATCCCTATTTTACAGATGAGGGAACTGAGGCCCAGAGAAGTGAAGTGCCTTGCCCAAAGTCACACAGCTGACAAGTGGAGGAGCCAGGATTTGAAGCGATGACCTCTGACTCCAAAGCCCGGGCTCTTTCCACTGAGCCACGCTGCTTCCAGAGAAGTTAAGTGACTTGCCCAAAGTCACACAACTGACAAGTGGCGGAGCTGGGATTTGAACCCATGACCACTGACTCCAAAGCCCGTGCTCTTTCCACTGAGCCATGCTGCTTCACTGTACTAAGCGCTTGGGCAAACACAGTACAACAGAATTAGCAGACACATTCCCTGCCCATAATGAGCTTACAGTCTAGAGGGGAAGATAGGCACTAAGATGAATAAATAAGTAATTTATGATATATCATTTAAAGATGCGTCCATAAGTGCTGTGGGGTTGGGGTGAATATCAAATGTCCAAAGGTCACAGATCCAAGTGGCTAGATGATGCAGAAGCGAAAGCGCGGCGCAGAAAAGAGGGCTTAATTGGGGAAGTACTCTTGGAGGAGATGTAGACCTTAATAGTGCTTTGAAGGTGGAGAGAGTGGTGGTCTGGCATGTATGGAGTAGGTGGAAGTTCCAGGCTAGGGAATCCCTGCCCTCTCCTCCAGGAGTGAACAATATGATAGGAGAGACAGTGGATATAAATTGATGAGTACACCATAGTTAAGAGTGAGGATGAGACAATGGATGTAAATAATAGACACGAGTGAATAAACAAATAAATAAATGTAAATACATGGGAACCGAGGTGACTGTTGGAATGCAGTGTGGCTAAGCGCTTAAATAATACCATAGTTATTATTATTATCATAGAGCACAGGCCTGGGAGTCAGATGGACCTGGTTTCTAATCCTGGCTCCACCCCACGTCTGCCATATGACCTTGGGCAAGTCACTTAATTTCTTTGGGCCTCAGTTACCTCATCTGTAAAATGGGGACTGAGACTATGAGCCCCTTGTGGGATAGGGGCTGTGTCCAACCTAATTAACTGGTAGTAATAATAATAATGATGGCATTTGTTAAGCGCGTACCATGTGCCAAGCACTGTTCTAAGTGCTGGGAGGATACAAGGTAATCAGGTTGTCCCACATGGGGCTCCCAGTCTTAATCCCCATTTTCCAGATGAGGGAACTGAGGCACAGAGAAGTTAAGAGACTTGCCCAAAGTCACACAGTTGACGAGTGACGGAGCTGGGATTAGAATCCATGACCTCTGACTCCTAAGTGTCTGCTCTTTCCTCTGAGCCATGCTGCTCCAGCTCTTAGAACAGTGCTCAGCACATAGTAAGTGCTTAACAAGTACTATTATTCTTATTATTATTACATGATTAGAAAGATGAAGGAATTAATCATGAAATACCTCTTGGAGGAGGGGACTTTTTAGGGAGGACTTTGAAAGAGGGAGGAATGTGGTTTGTTGAAGCTGAGTTGGGAGGGAATTCCGGGCAGTGGGGAAGGCATGAGCAGGGACCGTCTCTATATGTTGCCAACTTGTACTTCCCAAGCGCTTAGTACAGTGCCCTGCACACAGTAAGTGCTCAATAAATATGATTGAATGAATGAATGGGCAATGGCTTGAAAATGGGAGAGTGAAGAGTGAAGGACATTAGGAGGTTCATGTGGAAAGGATCGTGGCTCAGTGGAAAGAGCCCGGGCTTTGGAGTCAGAGGTCATGAGTTCAAATCCCAGCTCTGCCAATTGTCAGCTGGGTGACTTTGGGCAAGTCACTTAACTTCTCTGGGCCTCAGTTCCCTCATCTGTAAAATGGGGATGAAGACTGTGAGCCCCACGTGGGACAACCTGATCACCTTGTATCCCCCCAGTGCTCAGAGCAGTGCTTTGCACACAGTAAGCGCTTAACAAATACCTTTGTTATTATTAAAGAATGAAGAGCCTGGGATGCCAGAGAAGAAAAAGTTGGTAGGAGGGAGCCAGTTGGATGGACAGCATGGAAATCAATGTCCAGGAACTGTTTGTTGAGACCAAGGGGCCCAGGAAAAGGGCTCGCCTAAAGTAGATGAGGCATCAATCAGTCAATCAGTAAATGGTATTTACTGAGTACTGACTATATGCGGAGCACTGGACTAACCACTTGGGAGAGTACAATACAAAAGATTGGTAGACATGATCCCTGCCCACAAGGATCTTACCATCTAGTGGCATCAGTAGGGTGACAGACAAAAAGCCCTCCCATTTTTCTTGGCCATGTTTGCCACCTGCCTCCCTTCAGTCCCTTTGGCACAGGGGATCTGGGTCAGTGTTTGAGGATGGAGGAGGAGGAAAAAAAATCAAGAAATAACAACCTTTGGAGAAGCCATAATTACATTTTAAGAAAGTAAACTCCTCAGAAAGAGCCAGCCTCATCAAGGCAGGCTTCTGCAAATGATTCACACATCTGCCCATACACCACCCACATTTTCTACAAATTACCGTTTCTGCAAATGACCACGTGGCCCTTCTCATAAGCCGAACATGGCCTACGGGAAAACTCTGATGGGCAGACCCCGTGCTGGGGCTTTAAGAAAAGGGGGGCCCTACCCATTCTCCCCTTCTCTTTCTGACATTCCCGCTCATCTGGCCATCCTATGGGGTCAGTCCTGCCAGCTCGGGCAGGGGTCTGCCCTTCGGTATCACTAGTCTGTGCGGAAATAAATTAATAAAGGAGGAGTGGCCATCGCTGCTTCCCTATTCTTCTCAGCTTTGTTTGTTGTGGGAAAGGAGATTAGGGCAGGGTGGCAGCCAAGGGGGAGCGATAAGAAAGTGTGAGTGTCTGATAGGACCCCCGGATCAGACTAGAGGCAGGATGCAGAGTCAAAAAGGCCCCTCCCCGGTCAAATCTGGAAGAGAAAAGAGAAAAAGGCCAGGCATTTTGGGGAGAGATAGCCCAGGAGGGCAGGCCGGCCCTGCAGGAAACAGAATGCCAGGCAAACAGTAGAGGAGATAAGCTGGTCTCCTCTTGGCCTGAGACCCTGGGCTGAGCTCACTCCCAACCAATTCCTACAACCACCGTGAGAGCTGAATGGGGAGCGGGAGGGGGAGGAGGGATGTGGATTGGGACACAGTGACAGTGGGCAGTCGGAGCCAAAAGTGCCCTAATGAGCTTCTGTCAGTCACAGTGACACATGATTGACGGCTCAGCGTGCGACACCTGAGCTGCAGGGACTAAGTGAACGTGTTAGGTCGATTCCTTGCATTCCGTTTTCTTTCCCCGTTTTTAAAGGAACAGTGTTTCCTCCTCACTCATCCCCTCGTTCTCCAGTATTTTCATGTTACTGTATGTCCAGGCCTTCAAACCCAAGCTGCTCTCTGAGCTGCTCCTGTCCCTGCCCTGGAGATTGTCACTTTGAACCACTTCGCTCCCAATTGATAAAATGGTGTCTTCAGCAGGCCAGAAAAGAGGGCTCCCAGGGACCCAGAATTAGAACTAGAACTCCAGAATCCTTGAGCTGGAATAGGCTACAGGAGACCATTTATTTCAGCCCCCACATCCAGGTAAATCTCCAATACTGGAGATCTTTTACCATAGATCATGCAATTTGGGGTTTTTTGTGGTATTTGTTAAGCACTTACTCTGTGTCAGGTATGGTACTAAGTGCTGGGGTAGATAATCAGGTTGGTCACAGTCAGTGTCTCTCATGGGACTCACAGTCTTAATCCCCATTTTACAGATGAGGTAACTGAGGCACAGAGAAGTTTGGTGACTTGCCCAAGGTCACCCAGCAGACAGGTGGCAGAGCTGGGATTAGAACCCAGGTCCATGCTCTTTCCACTAGGCCACACTGATTCTCTAATTATCAGAGATGGAGGTTTCTCAACCTTCCTAAACTGGCCTGTTCCACCAGTTCTTCACCCTTACATCAGAATGTTTTTCCTTATGCCTTATGCTGTACTATTTCCCCAAACTGGCATTTATTTTAACATCTGCCTCCCCCAAGGACTGTAAGTTCCTTATCAATCAATTAATCAATGATATTTATGGAGTGTTTACTATGTGTAGAGCACTCTACTAAGCACTTGGAAGACTAACAGTACAACAGAATTGGCAGACATGTTCCCTGCCCATAATGAGCTTACAGTCTAACGGTGGAGACAGACATTAATATAATAAATAACTTATAATTTAAGATATATACATATGTTCCTTGTGGGCAGGGATTGCATCTACCAACTCTATTGTATTATACTTGCCAAACACTTAGTATAGTGCTCTGCACACAGTAAGTGCTTCCTTTCTGATCTCCCATCCTTCTGTCTCTCCCCGCTTCAGTCTATACTTCAGTCCGCTGCCCGGATTATCTTTGTACAGAAACGCTCTGGGCATGTCACTCCCCTTCTCAAAAATCTCCAGTTGTTGCCTGTCAACCTTCGAATCAAGCAAAAACTCCTCACTCTCGGCTTCAAGGCTCTCCATCCCCTCACCCCCTCCTACCTCCCCTCCCTTCTCTCCTTCTCCAGCCCAGCCCGCACCCTCCGCTCCTCTGACGCTAACCTCCGCAATGTGCCTCGTTCTCCCCCTGGCCCGGAATGCCCTCCCTCTGCACATCCGCCAAGCTAGCTCTGTTCCTCCCTTCAAAGCCCTACTGAGAGCTCACCTCCTCCAGGAGGCCTTCCCACACTGAGCCCCACCTTTTTTCCTCTCCTCCTTCTCCTCCCCCCATCGCCCCACCTCCCTCTGCCCTACCCCATTGCCCCTCCCCACAGCTCTTGTATATATTTGTACATATTTATTACTCTATTTGTACATATTTATTACTCTATTTTATTCATGATGTATATATAGCTATAATTCTATTTATTCTGATGGTATTGACACCTGTCTACTTGTTTTGTTGTCTGTCTCCCCTTTCTAGACTGTGAGCCCGTTGTTGGGTAGGGACCATCTCTATATGTTACCAATTTGTACTTCCCAAGCACTTAGTACAGTGCTCTGCACACAGTAAGCACTCAATGAATACGATTGAATGAATGAATGAATGAATGAATGAATACTACTGATTGAATGATCAGTGCCTTGCCAAAGCAACTTTGCTGCACTCATTGATCTGGTACTGCAAGGGACTGTGAAAAGAGGGGAGATTTATTTTTCTCTCTCTTCCTCTCCATTTTTTCTTTCCCCCTTTACTCTTTTCTTCCCTCTTTTCTCTTTACCCTGTTTATTTTTTCTTCCCTTCCAGCCACCTACTTCTGCTCATCATTCCCTCCCACTCTCAGGCCGTCAACCACTGACCAAGCTGTTGTATTTTTGGGGTACCTACTGTGAACAGAGCACTGTACTGAGTGCTTGGAAGAGGACAATCAAATGAGAAGGCATGAGATTCAATCCCTGCCCTAAAGGAACTTCCTGCCAAGTGGGACAGACAGATACAAATTAAGTTACAGAGAGAAGAAGAAAAAGAACAAATGGGTAAGCAGTTGAGTGCACACCTAAATGGTAGGTAGGTAAATCGATACGTACAGAAGTGCAATGGGGGCAGCAGTGCAAAACTAGTGCAGGAAAACTGAAGTGGTAGAGGGGATGTGACATGAAGATGGGGAATTAAGCTCACACTCATGTCCCTACACAAACATGCACACACCAACAGCACCACTTAATATCAATAATAATAATGTTCTTTGTTAAGTGCTTTTGATGTGCTAAACACTGTACTACTCCCTTTGAGCTTTGTTCTTCCAGGAAAAATAGTATCAAGGCTTTTAACTTTCACATTTCCTCATAAATCCCAAACCTTTCACCAGTTTGACTGCTCTAACAATCAGTAAATCATATTTCTTGAGCACTTACTGTGGGCAGAACACTGTACTAGGCACTTGGAAGAGTAGAATGCAACAGGAGCTTACAGTGTTCCCTCAATTACTGCAGTTTCTCCACCTATATCTTAAAGGTCACTAGAACAAATCTGGATCTCCTAATAATAAAAATTGTATTTGCAAGCATTTACTATGTGTCAAGCACTGTTCTCAGCACTGAATTACAAGCTAATCAGGTTGGACACAGTCCCAGTCCCACATGGGGGTCACTGTCTTAAGCTCCACTTTACAGATGAGGTAACTGAGGCCCAAAGAAGTGAAGTGACTTGCCCAAGTTTACACAGCAGAAGAGTGGCAGAACTGGGATTCGGAGCCAGACCCTTTTGACTCCCAAGTCCATGTTCTATCTATTAGGCCAGGTTTTAACTAATGCTGAGTTCATTCAGAAAGCATTCTTCTCTACCTTCCTTCTGGGGCCTCATTCTCTTTGTTAAAACAACCAAAACTGTGTAGGCTTTGTCAGTGACACAACCCTGCAGTTGTCTCCCATAGATCCTCCAGCCCCACAGTTCTTCAGTCTATTTTTAAATTACTGCCATTATGGCCATCTCCACATAGCAGTCTAGACAAATTCCTGCAACCCTGGCTAGAGCTGTTGGGGATGAGGTTCTTGAAGACAAAACTTCTGGGCCCTAGAGAAATCCTGGTTGATATCAGTAGTCCTAGTGGTCTGGAAGATGTTGGAGCCTACTGGGAAAACTGCCAATTCCCTGGCAGAACCCTGGACGAACACCTCAGTTTCCTCCAGGGTAGCTCAACCCCAGCCACTATCAAATCATTTTCCCTTTCATTGGTATGGCTGAATCTTTCCACCTTTCAAAACCCTTCATTTGCTCCCCCTCTCCTTCCCCTCGGGTCCCTTTTCTTGACCACGTGGGGTCTTTTAAAGGTCTCATCAGTCTTCACCTGCCTAATCTAATCTCCCACATCTTCCATCACACACCTGCCTGCTTTCTCCAGTCCAATCAGCTTGGCTTTGCCCACTTCTTCCACCTGCATGCCTCCCTAGTTCAGCTTTGATCCTCTGCCCAAACTGCCTGGAATAACCCTTCCCACCCAACCCATCTGCCACCCTCCCTCCTCTCTTCCTTCCCTCCAAGTGTATAATGAACCACCTCTTCCCTGAAACCTTCTCTGAAGCTTCTCTGAGCTTCTCTGAAGCTCAGTGAGTGGGGGATAAGGACCACCTGCAAATTAACAGAGGAGCCTCCAGCAGCTGGATTCCCCTGAGGTTTCTGGGAGGGTTGTAGAAAAGCCCAAACTCTGGCTCACACCCTTCCCAGCCGTGGACTGTGCTAAGAGAAGCCCCTTTCTCATGGCCCAGCCATCCTATCCATGGATGGGCAGTGGGCGATCTAAACTCCTGTCCTCCCCCACTGTAGGGGTATGGCTGTTCTGGAGGGGCAAATACCTGAATGGAGCTGCTTGTCAGGTTCTAGGAGATGAGATGTTGACCAAAGGGGCATGTGACTTCTAGCCTCAATCAACTTCTGCTTTTCCCACATCTGACTGCCTGGACTGTATAGCATGGAGAACCAGGTACCTTTAAATCTGAGTGCTCTGCACAAAGTAAGCACTCAATAAATATGATTGAATGAATGAAAGAATGGGAGGAATTCTATCTGGCCTAGACTACAAGTCTCTCAAGGATAGGGATGAAGCTCTTCCCCAGCTTCCATTACCCAGCATCTATCAAGCAATGGTATTTATTGAGCACTTATGTACAGAGCACATACTTGGGAGAGTCAGGCCTCCTGTGGGTGCTCAATAAAGTACCGAATCTAGGTGGGGCTAATACAGCAATGTCTCCTGGGTGTATACCCACTTTCATACAGTTCTAGGGCATCCTTCCCAGGGGTTTGGGAAAATGTGCGGGAAGTGAAAAGTTATTATTACTAGCCAGAGTCCAGCTGTGTGCCAAGAGAGTCCATACAGAGTCAGAGAACAAGGCCAGGGTAATAACTGGGGAGAGACACAGACCTGGCTTCTCAGACGGAGAGGCCCAAATAAGGACCACGTGAGTTGAACAGAAGCTGAATAATTTGACAATAATAATAATTATGGCATTTGTTAAGTACTTACTATGTGCCAGGCAGTGTACTAAGTGCTGGAGTAGATACAAGCAAATCAGGTTGGACACAGTCCGTGTCCCACATGGGGCTCACAGTCTCAATCCCCATTTTACAGACGAGGGAACTGAGGCCCAGAGAAGTAAAGTGATCTGCCCAAGGTTACACAGCAGATAAGTGGTGGAGTTGGGATTAGAACCCATAACCTCCTGATTCCCAGGTCCATGCTCTATCCACTATGCCATGCTGCTTCTCAGGAACAGGAGTCAATTAATCCATGGTAATTATTGAGCACTTACTGTGTGCAGAGCACTTGGAAAAATACAGTTACAACAGTGTTGGTAGATATGATCCCTGCCCACAAGGAACTTAGAGTCTACAGGGGGACACAGACCTTAAAAGGAATTGTTGTTGTCTTATGCTGTCGAGCCATGTCCGACCCATAGTGACATCATCGACACATCTTTCCCAGAACGCCCCACCTCCATCCGCAGTTGTTCTGGAACTATATCCATAGTGTTTTTTCCGTAAAAATAGGAAATAGTTTACCACTGCCTCCTTTCACAAAGTAAACTTGCGTCTCCACCCTCAATTCTCTCCCATTCCGCTGCTGCCCAGCACAGGTGAGTTTTGACTTGTAGCAGGTTGTCTTCCATTTGCTAGCCACTGTCCAAGCTAGGAATGGAATAGATATGCTTTTGCTTGACTCTCCCTCCCGTAGTCGGGACTGGTAGAGTTCTGGAAACTCTCCAGGTGCTACCCTAAGAAGGGTTAAAACGAATTACAGAAAGAGGAAATAGAGTATAAGAGCATTTATATAAGTACTGTGGGGCTGGAGTGAATATCAGCGTGCTTAAGCGATACCCAATTAGTTGCATAGTCGATACAGAGGAAAGGGGGGGGTGGGGGAAATAAAGGGCTTATTCTGATAACCCTTTCTCAACTTGAATTAGCACATTTCTCCAGCACTTTTTGAGGCCCTGGCCATATCTGCAGTGGGTGGGCTAATTTCTATCAGTGGGGTGGGAAGTTCTATCAGTGGCCCAAATTTGCCCAAGCAAGCAACTTTTTTGTGCCAACTTAATGTCGACGGAGATTGTCCCAAGTAAACAAGGTCAGTTCTTTGGGAGTTGCATTCTTCCAATCCTGTCACCATGTCCCACTCCAGGAACACAGGGACGAGCACTTTCACCAACCATCTGACTGACGGGCTGGCTGATTGTCAGGTAAGCTCGGGCTTGCAGCTGAGATGAAGGGGCAAGGCAGAGGCTGCAGCATTCTTGGGCATCCCTGTCAGTTGGGTAAACCCTCCTCCAAAGCCACAGAAGGCATACCTAAAGGTAAACCCTCACAACCAAAGTTAGCTATCCAGTTTACTTGCTCTCAATCCAACACTTTTCCACCTTTCCCTGATAACATGCGATAGGCACTGCTAATATCAAACCCTGCTGATGCTACCTGGATGAGTCAGAAATCCTGAGGCACAGGTGGAGCCCATGCATTAATTTCCAGCTGCCATAGGGTCTGCCCATTGCAAATCAGGTTTTATTTCCCAATATCCCAAGATACTTTGGAATATTCATCTGAACAGGCTTGGTAGCCTTCCTGATCTGGAGGGGAGGAAACTCTTTCTGGCTTCCACTTTCAGATGTGCTACCTCACTAGGCCCCAGGATCCCTACAGCCCAAAGACTTCAAGGTGGTCCCATCTTCCACTCCTGTAGCCTAAAAGTTTCCTACTTCTGCAAGGTTGAGTGGACCCGGGCTTCTCCCATGAATCATCCACAGGGGTGGTGTTAGGGTTAGTCCACTTCCTCCAAACCCTAATAGCTCCACAAGTGGGATGTGAGGGGGATTGTGAGGAGAAATGAGCAGCCAAGATCTAGTTGGAGTCTGGCCTGCTGTGGTCTAGTCCTTCTGTGAAAAGGACAAGAGGCCAAGGCACTCCTGAGGAAGGCGAGGTTACCCTGAAGACCTGGAGATTGGGGCCCTCTGAACCTGTCTCGGCCCTGTGCAATGGGTATATCTGCCCCACCTGGCCTTCGGAGGATTCAGGGCAAAGCCATTTTTCGAACCCTTCTCTCCCTGCAAGGAAGTGGGTCTCTGGGTGGAAATTCAGAAAGCAGGTTGCATCTGGAGGCTGCCGTTTTCCCTCCTGGCTTGGCCATGCTCCCCTAGCATGTGAAATGCCCCAGGCTGGGGGCCCTAATGTTCTACTCAGGCAGCAGAGTTGGGAACGAGAGAGTTGCAGGCACTGCCAGCCTTCTCCTCCTCCTCCTTGTCCTCCTCTTCTCCTCCTCCTTCTCCCCCTTCCTGGTCTCATATCACTCTTTTTTTTTAATGGTATTTTTTAAGCACTTAGTATGTGCCAGGCACTGTACTAAGCACTGGGATAGATAAAAAGCTAGTCAGCTTGGACACAGTCCAAATCCCACATGGAGCCCACAGTTTTTACCCCACTTATCAGGTGAGGTAACCTAGGCAATGAGAAGTTAAGTGAATGGGCCAAGGTCACCCAGCAGGTAAGTGCCAGAGCTGGGATAATAATAATAATAATCACAATTATGGTATTTTTCAAGCACTTACTATGTGCCAAGCACTGTTCTAAGCGCTGGGGTAGATACAGCATAATCAGGTTGTCCCATGTGGGGCTCACACTTTTAATCCCCATTTTCCAGATGAGGTAACTGAGGCACAGAGAAGTTAAATGGCTTGCCCAAGGTCACAGAGCAGACAAGTGGTAGAGCCGGGATTAGAACCCATGTCATCTGACTCCCAAGCCTGTGCTCTTTCCATTAAGCCACACTGCTTCGATAAGAACCCAGGTCCTCTGGTTTCCTTACCCTGGTCCTCTAGACTGTAAACTCTTTGTGGGCATGGATTGTATCTACCAACACTATTCCACTGTATTCTTCCAAGCACTTACTATGGTGCTCTACAAAGTAAGCACTCAATAAATACCACTGATTGACAGATTGATTGATTATCCCAAGAAGGAGGCAGCAGTGAGTAGAGCTGAAGGATGGATATAGCTCTTACCAGTGGTTGAGCTGGCTCCAGTGGCATTGGCTATGACCTTTGGGCATATTCATGCACCTTGGCCCAGTCATTTTTGCTCCTCAAATGCCTTGCTTTACCGTGTTATTTCCCTAATTGTTATCTGCTTCTTAGATATTCTTCAGAACATATGTTTAAATAAGAAAGAGACAAATGCTTACTCCGCACAGAGTAAGCTCCCAATAAATACTACTGATGGATTGACTGACTGATTGGAAATAAAACCACGTCTTATTTGTTCCCCGGTAAATGGTCTCTTAACTTTATCTGTTCATACCTGATCTTGAGGACCAGCAGAAATTGCCTGCATTCTAAAGTCTCTATTAGTCAGAGGAGAAAGTGCTGGATTCAGGAAATGCTGTGTTTCCTAGTTTCTCCTGCATTCCTTCTTGCCGCCTTTCCCTTTTCTCATTTCCCCTAGGAAATAGATCTCTGATATGGTTTTCAGGCAGGATCAGGCCTCCGGGCTGGACTAATTTTTGACCCCCGGTAACCCCAGCTGAGTTTGCCATCCAGTTCCAGCTGGCATCCTGCTAGCCTGTTCTCCAGGCCCGGGAGAGCAGCCGGGCCCCACTGCCCTCTGACATGTGAACGTACCCCTCTTGGCTCTTTGAACAGCCCCCACTGAGCTCTGTGGACCCTCCTGGACCTCTCCTGTCGAACACAATGGAAGCAAGCTCTGGTAGAAGAGTGGTCCTCCCTCCTCCCAAGCCCCCCAGGGCCCACTTGAGTCTTGGCTGCTGATGGAGGGGGCTGATGGAAACTGGTTCTGGATTATCCCAGGTGGTTTTAGGGAGCCCAATACTTTTCCGAAGGACAATATCCATTTTGGTGGTTCAGGAAGATAATAATAATTATCATTATTGTGGTATTGTTAAGTGCTATTATATGACAAGCACTGTGCGAAGCACCGGAGTAGATCAAGGTTGGATACCGTCCCTGTCCCACGTGGGGATTATGGTCTAAGTAGAGGTAGTGGTAGTTAATTCCTATTTTTCAGATGAGGAAACTGAGACATGGAGAAGTTAAATGACTTTCCCAAGGTCATGCAGCAGACAGGTGACAGAGCTAGGATTAGAACTCAGGTCTTCTGACTCCCAAGCACATACTCGTTCCACTAGGCCATGCTGCTTGATTTATATTTTTTCCACGAGCAACAGAATAAAGGGAAATATGACTGGCTGGGGTTAACATCTTTCCATTCTCTCAAGGAGCGCTGAGCACTTGCCCATTATTTCATCCATCTTCACACCCACACTGGGGTCAGGAAAATAGGCAGGCACCATTCCGCCTCCCCATCTTAGGACAAAATGGCACACAGTGTTGCCATCCCGCCTCCCCATCTTAGGACAAAATGTCACAAAGTGTTGTTAGGAAAGTGAACTCCAGAGATCTGCCCTAGCCATCAGACTTCACTGCATCCTTCCCATCACAGAATCCTTATTGGAGCGCTGAGGGAATCTCCATTCCTGGAATTGGGCTTGGGGTGCTGTCAATGAATTCTTGAGTTCTCTCCATGCCCTGGGCTCCTCTGAGTCATTTCTGAGTAGTGAGACCTGTTCTCTAGAGACTTGACATCTGTCTCTTGACAACCTGGGAAATGTCAGCACCAAGTCTGCCCACTGCAGAAATAAACTGCTGCTTTATGGCTGGTTGGCAGCTGGTAGGAGGAGGCACTTTCAGGAGAGCAGGTGTTGGGCCAGAAAGGCTGCTCCTTAGATCACAGGTGCTGAGGTAAGTGAGACCTCCTGTTGCCCTGGAAGCTCCAGACCTTGCCTGTCACCCGTAGAGAGGACTTCCTGGAAGCCACTGGCATCTGTTGCCAGTGACAGGGCCCACATTCCCTGCTCGTCTCTGCCTGAAGCCCCCAAGAGGGTGGCCCGTTGTCTGTTTTTATACACGACAGCTAGTTTTCAGCTGGCCTGTCCCCTACCCGAGACAGATAGAACACTGGATGCCTTTATGCCTGGTATTTTTATTATCCACACCCAGCCTGCCTCCGTCTTGGCCCCTGCCTGCCGAGTTTCATGACTCAGAAGCGGAGCCTGAGTTTACAAGTTCCTTGTGGGCAGGGAACTTTACCAACTCTGTTGCTTCATACTCTCCCAAATGCTTAATACAATGTTCTGCACACAATGCTCAATAAATATTATTGATAGATTAACAGGGATCTGGAGCAGTAGAACAATTGCTCTGGGGAAAGTAGGGAGGTGTCAGCTTCCTCCAGAGAGAGGCTACAGATCTGGTGACCTCGGTGGCATCATTGTGTCATAATAATAATGGTATTTGTTAAGCACTTACTATATGATAAGCACTGTTCTAAGCACTAGGGGAGATACAAGGTGATCAGGCTGTCCCATGTGGGGCTCACAGTCTTAATTCCCATTTCACAGATGAGGTAACTGAGGCATGGAGAAGTTAAGTGACTTGCCCAAAGTCACACAGCTGAAAAGTAGAGGAGCAGGGATTAGAACCCATGACCTCTGACTCCCAAGCCTGTGCTCTTTCCACTGAGCCATGCTGCTTCTCTGCGACACACCTGATGTCACCTGGGTAGTATCAGGCACAACTGAGCATCCAGACTCCACCAGGGCTGCCAGTGGCCACCCTAGTCCCCAACCAGAAACTTGAACCTGGGAGCTGGCCAGGCTGCCCGCTAGCCAAGTGACTCCCTGCAGAAGAGCATCTGGCGTGGTTCCAGATAAACGTGGTCCAAGCCGGTGGTAGTGAGGCAGTCAGAGGCTGGGGCTCCCTACTGCCGGTAGATCCCAGAGGCCTGGGCAGACACCCTGAACGATCCTGGGCCCAAATTCGCCAGGAAGAAGACTCTGTCCTAGTCTCGGTCCCTCTGGACTGCGAGCTCCTTGTAGACAAGGAACGTATTTATCAACTCAACTACACTGTACTTTCCCAAGAGCCTAGTTCAGTGCTTGGCACACAACTGCTCTATAAATACTACTGATTGATTGATTGACAGTCTCCTCTTCCCTTCCTTCCCTCCCACCCATGGCTCAGAAGCCTGCTTTGTCTGGGACTCTCCTCAACCCAGTTCTGGACTGGACAACAGTTCCCCAAGCCCATGGGGAAGGGCAAAGACCAGGAACAACCCCCCAGTCTCCACCCATCTCTTCAGGGTCTGCAGGCTCCCGGCAGCAAGGAGCTGAGGAGCAGGGCTGGGCTCCCCTCAATAAGGCACCCCAGGCAGGAGCTGTTTCCTGTTCTGATTTAACCAGGCTGAAGGAAGGGGAACTCGGGCCTTCCTCTTGGCTCAATGGAGAGGGAAGCAGTGGAGCAACACTGTTCACCTCTGGCTTTCAGCTCCCTTTATGGGGCCCTTCACCCATTGATGTTCACCCTCAGGAGGGAAGGAGGAGGGTTTGATGCAGTACTGTTCTCTCTCATCCCTCCCCCTGGCCAGGCTGAGACTTTCCCATCCATCTAGTGCACCTGTTCCCCGCAGTGTGGGATGTCCGACCAGGCTAAGTGCTCCCCAGACAGATGGCAAGGCAGCTAAGTCCAGACAAGGAGCCTTGGAGAGCTGGCTGATCCTAATGCTCATCCAACGTGGGGGATGTAGCAATTCAAGAGCCGCCCCCGCTTCCTCCGCCCCGGGTGGGAAGCAGAACCCTGGGGCTCCCCAGCTAGCTGCGCCTGTTCGTTAATGAGCCACAAGCCTCAGGGACAATAGTGATTGACAGAGCGCCAAGAGGAAAGCGTTTTGACTTCGTTTGTTTGGCTATCAGTGTGGGACAGGCTGGGAACCATGAAAGAAGCATGGGCAGATAGGCAACGATTGTGGGCTGGGCCAAGTTTCCCACTTATCTGGGCTAAGGAGGGAACTTGGCTACCTTCTGTTTGGCCCCCATCTACCAAATCAGACCCGGAAGCCCTCTGGCAGCTAGCGGGCTTGGCTGGGAATCAGGGCTCCTGAGTCCGATTTCCAGGACCCCCTAGTCTCAGTGTGGCTCTGGGCAAGTGGGTCGTTCTTTAAGTAGCCTTCGTGAACCCTATATCACCTCTGGAGGAACACTCTGTCTGTTCCCCCTCCACCCACAGGGTGTCATTTTTGGGGGAGCCATTTATACCCCTGTGAAGTAGCTTTGGGGCAAAGGCTGGGTGGCTAAGGGTTGTTTCCCTTCTGAACTTCATCCGGACAGTGGTTTCCCGGCCCTTGTCGAGTCGAGCAAATTGGTGCTCCAGGTTTAAATCAGAGGTCTGAGCAGGCGGAAGCTCCTTGAGAGCAGGGATAGTGTCTTCCAACTCTCCCAGGCTCTCAGTAGTGCTCTGCACACAAAAAGCAATCAGTAAAAACCATTGACTGTTGGACTGTTTGAGAGAGTGGTTTGGGGAGAGAACACTGAGAGCCCATGGGATGGAGGAGAGAGTGGCTGGCTGGGAGAGACCCAGCTGGAGAGACTCTGTTCCCGGCGTTCTGAGATGATTTTAAACCCATCTCCACTTTAAAGTTAGGTATGGGCATTCTTCTCAGCCGTTGGGTCTCATTGACCATTCCCTGTTATTGTAGGAAATAATTTAGAGTGGGGTCCTCCCCATTTTATTCTTATCTTTCTTAGACTGGGAACCCTGCATAGACTGTATCCACCCTGGTGGTTAGTACAGCATTCAGCACATAGTATGCACTTATTATCCTTCTCCCAGAGCTAAGGGCCCAAATTAGGGGCTCTTCCTCTCTGAAGGATTAGAGGTCAGCCTCCCTAGCACTGAAATGGCCAATAACTGTTGTTCAATTATCCATTTGATGTTTTCTGAATGGGCTTGGGTGTGTGTATGTGGTGTGTGTGTTTATAGCTTGTGTGTCTGTCTTAATCTCAGTGCATAAATCCAGCTTGCAGCTAATCCCAGGAGCTGCATGCTGCTCCTTTTTAAATTTTATTTGAAACAGAAGCTCTCTCTCTCCCCTCCCTCCCATGCCTCCCTCTCTGTTTTCCAGTTCTGTAATTCAGTGCGGAATGCACAGAGGAGATAAGGGGCTCGGTGTGAGCCAGTGGGCTGGGAAAGGCGGCTCACCCGCGCTCAGAAGTTATCACTCAGTGCAGCTGCATCCATCTAGGTGACATCTGCTCAACAGGAAGTTCCTCTTGCTGTTTCTCTCAGGGAAGGTTTTATATTTTCAGTTAGTTTCTTGGGGGTTGGAGACTTTGCGCGAGTGAGTGCATGCTTGTGGTAGTCTGTGGATGCTCATCTGGTTGAGGTACCGTCGAGGGCAGGGATTGGGGTAAGGGGGAAGGCTGGATGTGGTCTCCTTGAGGAACCTCAAAGGGGAGTTAGGGAGGGCAGGAAGAAGGGGAAAAGGCAGCTTCGTGCAGCTTCGGAAAAGGCTTGACTGTTCCCCGGGCTGGCTGAATGGACTCGTTTCCATGGGGCGGGTCCCGCAGAAGCACATCCTCACACATTTATACACACACACACATTCAGGAAGTCTGAGCAGCTCGGCAGGCTGAGCCCAGGCCGGAGGCAGGGGGCCGGGAGTCAGGATCTCAGAGTAGCAATCCCGACCCGGTCTTTGCCTCACTGTATGACCACCGGCAGGACGCTTAAACCTTCCGCCACACCATTTCCTCCTGCTGTGGAGTGCAGATAGCGCTGACCTGCCTCAGGGATTGAGGCCTGGCTGCAACAATGGGATGAACCATTTTGAACCGTCATTCCAAGAGTCCAGCATCCTAACCAATTACAAAAGGAAGCCAGGGGAACGCAGCCCAGACTTCTGGGCTGAGAGATGGATCTTGGTTCTGTTCGTGACACCACTCCTGACTCATGCTCTGTGACCTAGGAGGAGTCACTTACCCTCTCTGTGCCTCCATTTCTTCCTCTATAATGAGGAGATAGATACTCACTCTTCCCACATACCTCCCAGAAGTATTGTGGGAATATCCTACAGGATCGGTACAGGATCCCAAGCGCTTAGTACAGTGCTCTGCACATAGTAAGCGCTCAATAAATACGATTGATAAATACGATTGATATATCGGTAGATAATTTATAGTCTGCCCTGGGCCCCCCTGAAGACCTGGAAAATCCAAGGGACCAATAGGACTGTTTTAGCCTGTGGAAAGATTGGTCCATATAAAATCAACTTGGACTTAAAATCCTCTGGCAACTGGCAGACTCACTAGGGTACTATGCTCCCACTCTGTTTCCTATGTGTATTATTATAATAATCTAACGACGGTGGTATTCGGCAAATGCTTGCTCTGTACCAAGCCCAGTACTAAGCACTGGGGTAGATAAAATTCAAGCAGCTCAGACGCAGTATCCTGCTCAGCCATTCTGATGCACCCTAATTTTCTGCATACCCCAGATTTTTTTTTACAGTACTTGTTAAGCATTTACTATGTGCCAGGCACTGCTCTTAGCACTGGGGTAGAGAGATGTTAATCAGGTTGGACACAGTTCATGTCCCACATGGGTTCACAGTCTTAATCCTCATTTTACAGATGAGGTCCCCGAAGCCCAGAAAAATTAAGCGACTTGTTCAAGGTCACACAGCAGATCAGTGGTGGACCAGGGATTAGGACCCAGGTCCTTCTGACTCCCAAGCCCGTGCTCTAACCACCTGGCAACACCACTTCTCCTTGACAGATTGAACTCAGTGCTGGAATCGTGCTTTAGCTTGGCATTTAAGGGAGTAGGGAAGAAGCAGTCCTGCATATGTGGTTTCTAAAACCAAACTTTTCTCACCCCGAAACATTAGCCCCAACGGGCAACATGCCCCACTTCTGTCTGGTGCGTAGGAGTTGAGGGGCCGAAGAAACCACCCTTACTACAGCAGTGGGATAACCTGACTCTTCCTGTCTTCCTTACTCTCCCTCCACGCTGACCAGCTCAGCATCTTAAGGACATCCTGAAAAACCCCCAAATTCCTCTCAGAGAGCCAGTCCAGGACCTTAAAGTGTTCCACTCAAATTCTCTTCCCATCCTCAAAGTTTATCTTGGCTACCATCCTTTTCTTTCACTCACGTAAGCTCGTTATGGGCAGGAATCATGTCTACCAACTCTACTGTACCTTTCCACATACTTAATACAGTGTTCTGCACAACAGTAAGTGCTCAATAAATACCATTAATTGATTAATTAGGCATACCTGCAAACTGACAGCAACTTAGCCGCTGGAACATAGTTCTCATTGCAGTTCATTTGAGCAGGGTTCGGGGGACTAAACACCAGAGACTAGTTCAAGAATCTGGTCAAGGTCTACCTTTCCTGAAGAACTAATACTCTCTTCTGCTGTTGCTGTCTGTGCCTCAGTTACCTTATCAATAAAGTGGTGATTAAGACTGTGAGCCCCACGTGGGACAGGGACTTTGTCTAACCCAATTTGCTTGTATCCATCCCAGTTCTTAGTACAGTGTCTGGCACCTAGTAAGTGCTTAACAAGTACTTCAACTATTATTATTGTTATTATTAAATGAGCATAATAATGATGGTATTCGTTAAATGCTTACTTTGTTCCAAGCACTATTCTAAACACTGGGACAGATACAAGGTAATCAGGTTGTCCCACGTGGGGCTCAGTCTTAATCCTCATTTTGCAGATGAGGTAACAGACACAGAGAAGTGGCGGAGCTGGGATTAGAACCCATGACCTCTGATTCCCAAGGCCGTGCTGTTGCCACTAAGCCAAGCTGGGAATTCTCCCTAAAAACAGGGAAGAGGAACCCAGTAATTGGACCAAAGAAGCCTCTTTCAGCATATAGCCATAGAAGATTGGGTTGAGATAGTCTCAGTAGAGTTTGGTGTGAGTGTAATTTTCTGGTTGATTTAAGGAGCCTCCACCCAACACACACACTATTCTCACTTGAATTTCCTTAGTCAGCCCTCCTCCTTGAATAATAACAGTGGTACTTTATAAGAGCTTACTATGTGCCAAGCACTGTACTAAGCACTGAGGTAAGTTACTAGGAGGGAGAACAGGTGTTGCATCCCCAATTAATGTGGACCCTGAGGCTCAGAGAAGACAAGTGACTGGCCCAAAGTTACACAGCAGGCACGTGACATGCCTCTTCCAAAACTACAAATCAGTTATTCAACATTATACCCTCTCCACCTAGCCAAGATGAGACCCATCTGTATGTGGCTGCTGTAATTTCTGCTGCTACAGTTCTCACTGTGTCATTTTTTAATGTTATTTGTTAAGCACTTACTATGTTCCAGGCACTATACTAAGCAATAGGGTAGATACAAGCTAATCAGATTGGACATAGTTCACATCCCACATGGGGCTCACAGTCTTAATCCCCATTTTACAGATGAGGGAACTGAGGCACAGAGAAGTGAAGTGACTTGCCCAAGGTCACAGAGCAGACAAATGGTGGAGCTGGGATGAAAACCAAAACCCTTTGGCTCCCAGGCCCATACTTTCTCCACTAGGCCATGCTGCTTCTCATTTGACTCAGTTGACTTCAGTGTCACATCTCAATTTTTAGAAAATGCCCCCATGTGCCCAGCATCTGGACGTTACACTATACAGTACACAGTGATTTATAAAGTTATGGTCCCTACCTCTTTGCTCCTCTACAGCTGCTGATGGTCTAATAAATACAACTTCACCCCAGCAAATACATAATAATAATAATTGTGGTATTTGTTATGCGCTTACTAGGTGTCAGGCACTCTTCTAAGTGCTGGGGTAGATACCAGGTAATCATTTTGGTCACACTCTGAGAGTTGGACATGTAGAAAGCAGCGTGGCTCAGTGGAAAGAGCCCGAGCTTGGGAGTCAGAGGTCATGATTTCTAATCCCGGCTCTGCCACTTGTCAGCTGTGTGACTTTGGGCAAGTCACTTAACTTCTCTGGGCCTCAGTTACCTCATCTGTAAAAATGGGGATTAAGACTGTGAACCCCCAGTGGGACAACCTGATTACCTTGTATCTACCCCAGTGCTTAAAACAGTGCTTTGCACGTAGTAAGCGATTAATAAATGCTATCATTATTATTACTATTATTCTCTGGGCCTCAGTTACCTCATCTGTAAAATGGGGATTAAGACTGTGAGCCCCACGTGAGACAACCTGATTACCTTGTATCTACCCCAGCGCTTAGAACAGTGCTTGGCACATAGTAAGCGCTTAACAAATACCAACATTGTTATTATTAGAAAGGGAAATAACACAAAGGGCAGCACGTTGTTGCAGGGAATATGCCCATCAACTCCACTGTATCATAATACGGTGCTTGGCACACTGTAAGCACTTAATCAATATCATGGATTGATTGATTCTGAGCGACGATCCAAAGCAAAGACCGAGTCCTGAGAATTAACCAACATATACACGTTTATATTTTGTACAGAGCTAGCTTGGTGGACGTGGCAAAAAAAACCGTTGCCTCATGTCCAGTCAGTCAGAGACGGGCTTCCTGGAAGAGATGATGATTCCAAGAGGTCGGTTAAGGAGTAGCGAGCAGGATATTGCCTGGACCTGCAGGGGAAGAGTTTACCTGGTGCAGGGAGCAGTACTCTATTTATTTATTTATTTATTTTACTTGTCTATATTTATTCTCTTTATTTTATTTTGTTAATATATTTTGTTTTGTTGTCTGTCTCCCCTTTCTAGACTGTGAGCCCGCTGTTGGGTAGGGACCATCTCTATATGTTGCCAACTTGTACTTCCCAAGGGCTTAGTGCTTTGCACATAGTAAACGCTTAACAAATACCATCATTATTATTATTAGTACAGTGCTCTGCACAAAGTAAGTGCTCAAAAAATACGATCGAATGAATGAATGAATGAATGAATGTTTGGTGGGGTCTGGAGTCAGGACTGTGAAAAACAGATGCAGAGAGTAGTGAGACGGTTATGCTGTTATTTAGTCCTGCTTCCTGCTGCTGGCTTTGCCACGTCTGACCTTGTCCTACTGGATTACTTTTTCCCGGCAGGGAAACTCTGTTCTGCACGGGGGCTAATGCTTGCCGGCCCAGCTTGTCCAATTGAGAAGGGAGGCCTGGAAATAGGCTGGGTGCCAGAACCACTGATTTGATAGGATGGAATTGGCTGGAAAAGGCTATTTAATGATGGGGATTTAATTAGCTTGCATTGCAGTTTCAACACCTCCGGTCCTCACCAAAAAAAAAAAAAAAATCAATCTGAATGGACAGAAGTCAATCCAGCACACCCTGCTGTAGCTCTGTCATATAAACAGAGTTATAGACAGCTTTATCAGAGGGTACAGTGGAGCAGTCTTAATGGACAGAGAACACTTGTGCTCCTCTCCCTCCCAGCTCACACTGGGTCAGATGGCAAGTTTGAATTATTTACCAGCATTTCCAGAGAAAAACCTCCATATTTATACCTCTTCTGAGCCAGAAATAAATGATTTCGAGCTGCAGTGACATCTTCCTGGGCGGCCGATGGTTGGAAAATCAACCGTGGAGTTAAAGGAGGGGTTTTAAAGTGAACTGTGGGTGAGCTCAAACCGCTTTTGCCATGGCAGCAGGACCAAAGAGAGAATGAAAGGGAACCAACGGTCCCCGTGACTGCTGGGCTCTACAGGTAGCCACGTTCTGGTCCTGGGGTATCGGGCCTGCATTGCCTTCCCTGTGAAGCTCAGTCAATCTGAGTCAGGAAAGGGGACTAGGGGGGTGGAGTGGAGGGAGGAAGACAGAGAGGGTGAGCTCAGATCACCCTGCAATCCCAGAATCTCTGGATCTGCCCTTCTCAGAACTAATTGTAATTATCCAGTTGTAATTGTATTTATTAAGTACCTACAGTATGCAGAGCACTGTACTAACTGCTGGGAGAGAATACACAGGAGGGAATTAGAAACAATCCTCGTCCCTTGGGAGGCTCACAATCTAAGAAGGGCTTCCTCTCCCGCCTGACCCAGGTGAACCTTTGGGGTTAAACTCTTCTGAGGGACATGTCAAGGGCTTTTTTTTTTAAAATGACATTTATTAAGCACTTACTATGTGCAAAGCTATGTGCAAAGGGCTTCTCAATGCAGGGTAAGCATTCCAAAAGCCCTAGCGGGATTAGCTTGTCTCTACTCCAGAGCTTAGAACAGTGCTTGACACATAGTAAACATTTAACAAATACCATTATTATTATTATCATTATTATTAGCTTGTCACTAATCCAGAGCTTAGAACAGTGCTTGACATATAGTAAACATTTAACAAATGCCATTATTATTATTATTATTATTTCAGAAAATCTCCCAGCTGTCAAAGCTCAGAGGTCAAACTAGCCCCATGGGCCTGTTCTCTGCATTACTGCAAAGCAGTCCACCAGAGGAAGGATAATGTCCCAAACTTAATTCCAAGGAATCCTGTGGGCCCGAGGAACTAGAAGCAGGCCTGGGGAGGAGGGTTGGAGGAGCATGGAGAGAAAGACCAGTGTTTTCTGGGTGCCCTCAGACGAAGGACCAGTCCTAGATTTCACTGGCAGAGACCACTGGGAGTTAGGGAATCAATCAATGCAATTTACTGAGGGCTTACTGTGTGCAGAGCATGGAATTTATTGAGTGCTTACTGTGTGCATAGCACTGTACTAAGTGTTTCTTTTAATGGCATTTGTTAAACACTTACTATGTGCCAGGCACTGTACTAAGTGCTGAGGGAGATACAAGTTAGTCAGGTTGGACACCGTCCCTGTTCCACATGGGGCTCGCAATTTTACAGATGAGGTAACTAGTTAATGGGTTCAAATCCCAGCTCCACCAATTGTCAGCTGTGACTTTGGGCAAGTCACTTAACTTCTCTGTGCCTCAGTTACCTCATCTGTAAAATGGAGATTAAGACTGTGAGCCCCCCGTGGGACACCCTGATTACCTTGTAACCTCCCCAGCGCTTAGAACAGTGCTTTGCACATAGTAAGTGCTTAATAAATGCCATTAAAAAAAACTGAGGCAGACAGAAGTGAAGTGACTTGTCCAAGTTCACACAGTAAACAAGTGGCAGATTTGGACTTAGAACCCAGGTCTGTGCTCCATCCACTAGACCACGCGTTTCGGAGAGTACTGAATACCAGAGTTGGTTGGTGCATTCCCTGCCCATAACGAGCTTACAGTCTAGATTGAGAGATGGACATTCATCTAATACATTATGGGTTTATACATAAGTGCTGTGGGATTGAGGAAAGGCGGAGAACTCATGGTCATTGCCTTCCAGGAATCTGCAGCTTAATGTAGTGCATTCAACATTAAGGGGTCGTCTGAGTGTGCAGTACAGTCCCTGACTCTCCCAGGAAGCGCTCAGAGAACTCTCCTTGGGTTCACTAACAGAGAATCATTATCTAGGGGTAGGGATGAGGCGGATAATGACTGACAGTTCCTTTCTGCCCTGCGAGTTGGCCGCTTCTACCTTCTGGCTGGTGATTGCGTTGCCCCTCACATGCCTGATGCTATTTATGTCCCCTTGTGCCTGGTTTCTCCCAAGCCTTTGTTCAGAAGAGTGCCTCTGTTCGTGAATGCGATGAGCCAGGCCTGCCTTTCCACTGCTGCTTCCTTTTTTTTATGGCATTTATTAAACGCAAAGCACTGTTCTAAGCGCTGGGGAGGTTATAAGATGATCAGGTTGTCCCTCGGAGGGCTCACAGTCTTAATCCCCATTTTACAGATGAGATAACTGAGGCATAGAGAAGTTAAGTGACTTGCCCAAAGCCACACAGCTGACAATTGGCAGAGCCAGGATTTGAACCCCTGACCTCTGATTCCAAAGCCCGGGCTCTTTTCCACTGAGCCACGCTGCTTCTCTGCTTCCTTCTAGAAGCAGAGTGGCCTAATGGATAGAGCACAGGCCTGGGACTCAGAAGGACCTTGGTTCTCTCCCGACTCTGCCACGTTTCTGCTGTGTGACCTTGGGCAATTCACTTCTCTGTGCCTCAGTTACCTTATCTGTGAAATGGGGATTAAGACTGTGAGCCCCATGTGGAACAGGGACCATGTCCAGCCTGATTAGCTTGTATTTATCTCAGTGCTTAGTACGGTGCCTGACACATAGTAAGCGCTTAACAAATGCCATACAAAAAAAGGTTAACATTAATCCCGCATTGCTTGAGGTGGGACATTTTGGGTTCCTAAAGTGCTTCATCTCGGGGTGACTTTGCCACTAGGAGAAGCCGACTCAAGAGTTGGTGGTTCTGGTGACCCCAAGAATCTAGCCCTCATGGAGAATGGCAATCCACTGGTCTCAAATATTCATTCAATCATATGTATTGAGGGCTTACTGTGGGCAGAGCACTGTGCTAAGCACTTGGGAGAGTACACTATAGCAGAGTTGGTAGACGTGTTCCCGACCACAAGGAGCTTACAGTCTATAGGACTGATATTATGGTCCTGATATGGTCCTGATATACTGATAATTATGCTTAACAAATGTTAAGCATTTACTATGTGCCAAGCACTATATTAAGTGCTGGGATAGATACAAGACCATGAGGTCTGACACAATCCCTGTCCCAAATGGAGCTCGCAGTTTAAGTAGGAGGGAAAACAGGTACTGAATCACTGATTTTCAGATGAGGAAACTGAGGCACAGAGAAGTTAAATAACTTGGCCCAGGTCACCTAGCAGACAAGTGGCGGAATTGGGACTAGAACCCAGTTCCTCTGGTTTCCAGGCCTGTGCTCTTTGCACCAGATCACCCTGCATTTCTAAAGATTTTGAGACTTTTTCCACGGTCATGCCATGAAACACCTCCTTCCCTGTTTCCGGATTTTTTATCTAAAAGGGTTTGCCATCCCCGCCAAGGAAATTTTTCACCTCCGTGTGACTTTACTGATTGTTACCTCCCTGGATAATGCTCTAGTAGTCATCTGAGATAACAGCTTCTAGACCAGGGCAGATCTAAGAGTGGCCAGCATTACCCGCTAGAAGCCCGTGGCCGTTTCTAAGCCAGGAAGTCTTCAGAGGTGCCCATCCCACATCTTTGCACATCTGCACTTCCCCCGTGGCTGCAGCTCCCTTTAGTTCTCCCGACAGACCAGATGAGACTAGGCACTGGCCAATCTGGCCTCTGGTTGAGTCTCTGGGTGGACAGGTTCACAGGCATGACCTAGCTCAGATGGGGATAATAATAATAATAATAATGGCATTTATTAAGCGCTTACTCTGTGCAAAGCCCTGTTCTAAGGGCTGGGGAGGTTACAAGGTGATCAGGTTGTCCCACGGGGGGCTCACAGTCTTGAGCCCACTGTTGGGTAGGGACCGTCTCTATATGTTGCCAACTTGTACTTCCCAAGCGCTTAGTACAGTGCTCTGCGCACAGTAAGCGCTCAATAAATATGATTGATTGAGTGATTGATTGATTAATCCCCATTTTACAGATGAGGGAACTGAGACTCAGAGAAGTGAAGTGACTTGCCCAAAGTCACACAGCTGACAATTGGCAGAGCAGAGACTTGAACCCATGACCTCTGACTCCAAAGCCTGTGCTCTTTCCACCGAGCCACGCTGCTTCTAGATAGACAGCATAGTCTCTGGAGGGAACATGGGCGTGTGTTCTGTTCTTCCCAGGCTTTATCTTCATCCACCTCTCCTCCCCTGCACCAGAAATCCCACTCTCTTCTCAAAATACAAGGGCAGGGAGGTGCTGGGGAAGGTGACTGTGCGCTTTGGCTTGGCTTTGTGGTGTTCACTGCCATTCTGCTCAAGATACAGCATGGCCTAGTGGAAAGACCATGAGCCTGGCACCTCCTTCCCCTCCCCACAGCACCTGTATATATGTATATGTGTTTGTATGTATTTATTACTCTATTTTATTTGTACATATTTATTCTATTTATTTTATTTTGTTAATATGTTTTGTTTTGTTCTCTGTCTCCGCCTTCTAGACTGTGAGCCCACTGTTGGGTAGGGACCCTCTCTATATGTTGCCAACTTGTACTTCCCAAGCGCCTAGTACAGTGCTCTGCACACAGTAAGTGCTCAATAACTACAATTGAATGAATGAATGAATGAATAAGGACCTGGGTTCTAATCCGAATCCACTACTTTTCTGCTCTGTGACCTTAGGCAAATCATTTTTCTGGGCCTCAGTTCCCTCATATATAAAATGGGGATTAAGACTGTGGGCACCATTTGTCCAACCTGATTAGCTTGTATCTACCTCAGCGCTTAGTACAATGCCTGGCACATATGCCTGGGGGGAACCAGGGGCCTCTGAGCTCCCTCCCATCTGCAAACTGCTCCGGGCCTATCTTTCTGCCAGAAGGGTTAGAATGCGGTTGCTCAGTTCCCGTCCTGGCCACATCCTTATTTCCCAGGAACGGTGGGAGCTGAGATCCGAAACCTGTCTGCCCACCTTGGCTCTCACGCTTCCGCCAAAATGTCATTCCGCTGGTGGTGACTTGGGTCCCACATCTGAGCCCTATCCCTCACATGTGGGCATCAATGTCAGCTCTTTCGGTGAGGGCCACCCAGGGGCTCTGAAAGACAGCATGGGCAACTATAGGAAACTCAGAGTCTGGGATGGTGGGACAGGTGTGGGTTTAGGCCCACCAGAGGTGGGGTCAGAGGTTAAACCTTTTCATTCATTCAATCGTATTTATTGAGCGCTTACTGTGTGCAGAACACTGTACTAAGCGCTTGGGAAATACAAGTTGGCAACATAAGAGACCATAACATTGGAACCATAACTCTGGTTCCAATCTGCTCATGAAGGGGAGCCACACCTGATTTAGCATACAACCCATATGCAAGTGAATGCAGGGTAAGAGAGGACTGAGAAGAGAACCTTAAGTACACAGCTCCCAAACCCTTACCACTGAGGCATTAACTCACATACATATCCCCTTTTCCTCCATTCACCTATCTCCCCCCACTAGATTGTGAGCTCCTGAAGGGCTGAAATCATGTCTATTTATTCTATTGTCTTCTACTAAGCATTTTAGTACAGTGCTCTGCACTTAATAAATGCTATTGATTAATTCATTCAATTGTATTTATTGAGCGCTTACTGTGTGCAGAGCACTGTACTAAGTGATTAATAAATAAGTTGATTGAATGTCACACCCTTTACAACAGTGAGCAGGCACAAACTCAGTTCTCTAGGGAGAGGGTGAGGAGAACTTGGGGCAGTGACGTCTGATGGTCAGAGCATTCAGTAGGTAGCGATTACGCATTCTGAGGTTGTCTTGCCAATTCCACTCGGTCTTACTATGCTACACAGGGTGAATCACATTTTTTTGTTGGGCTGGAAAATGGGGAGGACCTGCTCCCTTAGCTCCCTCAAACATTCCTTTGAAATATAAGGAGGTAACAATCATGTAGTTCTTATGTTCTCTTTCCAAAGAGCTACCCTCTTCGGTGAGCCAGAGTTCCCTGCAAGCCCTGTATTGGTAATCTCATTTGTGTTTGGGATCACATCTCAAATGGCGAAAAATTAATAAAAGACGAGATGATGTCAGTGTTTCTTTTTCCGTCCCTAAGCGTCAGAGAAGGGATCGTAATGATCTCTAGAATCTTTCACCCGTGGAAAATTCTGTTGGCACTCAATGTTCAAACTAAAGCACATCCTTTTTCTTTCTTTTTTTTTTGATGGTATCTGTTAAGCGCTTACTATGTCAAACACTGTTCAAAGTGCTGGGAAATGTATAAGTAAATTAGGTAAGACACAGTGTCTGTCCTACATGGGCCTCACAGTCTAAGCAGAAGGGAGGATAGGTATTTAATCCCCATTTTACAGTTACAGAAATGTGGGGAAAACAGTTGTAGAGGCAGAGAAAAGGTAGGTAATTAGCCCAAGGTCACACAGCAAGCAATTGGCAGAGCCAGAATTAAGACCCAGGTTTTGTGACTCTTACGCCCATTCTCTTTCCACTAGACTTCTCCCTTCAAATACGTACCAGTCCACAGTTTTTTAGGAGTCCACTCTCCACTCCCGAGGTGACCAGGTAGTAAAATGAATCTGTTTCCACACATCTGGAATAATTGTTACTTGACCTGCTTAAGGCAATGACCATTCTAAAGTCTTGTTTTACACCGACGCTAAAATGTGCTCTAAGCACGTGAAAGGTTCTGTGTTGCCTTATAACGTCCTGTTTCTTTGTCTCTGGCCTCCAACCTCAACTCTATGTTCCTTGCAACTGTGTGGAGCTCCCAAAAATTTTGAGCCCCAAAGAGGGAGTTGACTCTAACCATAACCAGACCCCACTTTGGCTTCTCCAGGCCATCTGCTGAAGCAGTTAGTGCTCCCCAAATGCAGATGGAGAAACAAAAGGCCAGCTCCCCAGGTGCGCTGGCTGCCCTGCTCTGGCATCTCAGGAGTTGTCTCCAGGCTCATCCCCACCTGGTTCCAGCAGCTGCCTTTACTCTGCGCTCCATGCACAGATGGGTGAAATCAGTTCAGTTGAAAATACAGCACAAGAGTCATAAGTAAGTGCCTGGTTGAACCAAGGACCAACCAAACCCCAGAACTGTCCTTCATTACTTCCACACAGAAAGCCTCCCCTTTATGCTTTCCCACAGTCCAATGCCACCTGGTCCAGAACATCTGCTAAAGGGGTGACATACTGTTCTGCTCGTGGGGTGGGGGAAGGAGAGCCTATCCAACTTGGGGCTGTCCTGGCTAATGGTTCTTCCTCCCAAGGGCTGACACGCCTGGTCCCTTCCAGCGCACGTAACCCCGTAGGAGGGAGGCCAAGCTGGAAAGGGTCCTATGGAATCTCAGCCAATGCTGCTGCTTGTCCAGATGATCCCTGACTCCCACAGGCCCCGGATCCAGGGATTCAGACCTGGGAGACAGCTTCCAGAGGCAAGGTTCCTCCCCAGCTCAGGGAGCCTGGAGAGTTCCCTGTCAACCAATTATATTTATTGAGCACCTAATCTCAATAAATATGATTGGTATAATAATGGTATTTATTAAGCGTTTACTATGTGCAAAGCACTGTTCTAAGTGCTGGGGGGGGGGTACAAGGTGATCAGGTTGTCCCACGCGGGGCTCACAGTTTTAATCCCCATTTGACAGATGAGGTAACTGAGGCACAAAGAAGTGAAGTGACTTGCCCAAAGTCACACAGCTGACAATTGACGGAGCGGGGATTTGAACCCATGACCTCGACTCCAAAGCCCGGGCTCTTTCCACTGAGCCACACCGCTTCTCACACACCTCTCACACACCTACCGTGTGCTAAGTACTAAGTACCTGGGAGAGTACAGTAGCAGCAAGGCACACATTTCCTGCCCTGAAGTAGCTCACAGTATAAAGGCGGCGGGAGACGGACAATAAGATTCCCACTAGATTGCAAACTCCTTGAGAGCAGGGATTGTGTCTACTAACTCAATTGTCCTCCCCCATGCAGTACTGTGCACACAGTAGATGTTCAATTTATTTTTATCATTGTTGTTGATGTTGTTATTATTGTTCTATTTTTTAAACACTTACTCTGTGACAAGCACTGAGTTAGCACTGTTCTAAGCACTGGGGTAGATATAAGATAATCAGGTAGGGCACAGTCCCTGTCCCCCATGGGTCTCACAGACTAATTAGGAGGAAGAAGTCATTGAATCCCCATTTTACAAATGAGGAAACTGTGGCACAGAAAAGTTAAGTGAAAGGTTAAGTGAGTTTCTCAGGGTCAAAGAGCAGGCAGCTGACAGAGCTGGGATTAGAACTCAGCTCCTATGACTCTCAGGCCCTTGCTCTTTCCACTTCTCAGGGTTTTGATTTGGTTTATTCATAAATGGACTAAATACCCTTAATCGATTTGTAGCTGGTGAAAGCCGGAGAAAGAACAAGAGATAAAGCAGGAAGTGGCAGAAGCACATCAGGATGAACAGCTGAACAGATAATTGAATGTACAGATAAGTGTAAAAATAGAATATAAAAATAAAAATATACACGTGTATATGAGTGATGGTAGGAATGAAATGCACAGGTGTTAAGAGTGGGTGTCAGGCTGACGTGACTGGGGTGTTTTGAATTCAAGGGAGAAGCAGCGTGGCTCAGTGGAAAGAGCCTGGGCTTTGGAGTCAGAGGTCATGGGTTCAAATCCCTGCTCCGCCAATTGTCAGCTGTGTGACTTTGGGAAAGTCACTTCAAATCTCTGGGCCTCAGTTACCTCATCTGTAGAATGGGGATGAAGACTGTGAGCTCCCTGTGGGACAACCTGATCACCTTGTAACCTCCCCAGTGCTTAGAGCAGTGCTTTGCATATAGTAAGTGCTTAATAAATGCCATTATTATTATTGTTAAGGGGGAAGGCTCAAGGTGATAAAGGGAGGAGGAGGGACAACCAATGCTGGATTGGGAGGAACAGCATAGTCCTAGGGGTAAAATCGTGGGCCTGAGTTCTAATCCTGTCTCCACCATTTGTCTGCTGTGTGACCTTGGGCAAGTCATTTCACTTTTCTGTACCTCACTTTCTTCATCTGTAAAATCAGGATTAAGGCTGTGAGCCCTAAATGAGACAGGAACTATGTCCAACCTGATTATCATGTACCTGCCTCAGCACTTAGTTCAATGTCTGGCACCTAGTAAGTGCCTAAGAAATACTCATTCTGGACAGACATGCCTACCAACTCTGTTATATTGTATTCTCCCAAGTGCTTTAGTACAGTGCTCTGCACACAGTAAGTGCTCAATAAATACAATGGATTGATTGACTGATTAAAAAACAAAACCCTAGAGCTGACTAGAGAAATGTTGTGAAATTGGCTCTATGGGCCCTTCAGGGAGGTTGTTGCCTGTGGCTGAGGAGGCCCAAGGTGGATTTCTAAAGCAGGGTCACCTGGCTGCTGGGGTAATTGAAGAGTTATAGAGAAGCAGTGTGGCTCAATAGAAAGAGCACGGGCTTGGGAGTCAGAGGTCATGGGTTCTAATCCCTGCCCTGCCACTCATCAGCTGTGTGACTTTGGGCAAGTCACTTCACTTCTCTGGGCCTCAGTTCCCTCATCTGTAAAATGGGGGTGAAGACTGTGAGCCCCCCCCCCCCCACCCTCCATGGGACAACCTGATCACCTTGTATCCCCCCCAGCGCTTAGAACAGTGCTTTGCACATAGTAAGCGCTTAACAAATACCATCGTTATTATTATTATAGGGAAGGAACCCCCAGCCCGTCACCCTCAGAGCCTGAGGTGGAGTTTCACCTGCGGGCCCTTCACCCGGGAGGCCAACAGGCAGGATGTGTGCCAGTCCTAACTCTAGTTGTCCAGCAGGAATTTGGGGGGGCAATCTCTCCCTCCCCTCAGCCTCCCCACCATCTACGATCCCACAATCCCTGGGGTTAGGCCCCTCCCAAGGCCTGCAGGAGGATCCCAGCACAGGGTGGGATCCTGTTCAGATGTCCAGAGAAGAGGTGAGGTTCAACGGCCTCCAGAACCCAGAGAGAGCATGTGCCGGATACTTGGATTCCCCTCCAGAGAAAGCCCACTCTGAAAAGGAGGCAAATGACCAGAACCTGCAGTCCAAACAGTAGCACCCACATCAGAGACGCTGTGGGGGAGGGGCCCATTCAGCTTGAGAGCACCGCACCTCTACTGGGTCCCCAAACTCTTCCTGAACCCAAATGCTAGCTTCCCACCTCTGAATGCTAACCCTCTCCCTTCAGGCTCCCATAGCCGATGCCAATTCCCAGCAGAAGGGACTACTCTCCAGAGAAGGAAAAACAATTTCTTTTTCCTCTGACACCAGAAACCTTATCCCACCACCAGGCAAACTCACTGAGCCACCACCCTGGGATAACAAGTTCACTTTCACCTGACCTGGATGCCTATTAGGACATCCACCCCCTCTCGCCCACCCAGGAGTAAAAAGGGAGCTGTTCATTGCCCCTGCTGGCCCTCCCTCTGATCCACACCTGGCCCAGGTGTTCGAAAGTGGGGATGCCAGGACACTGACAATGATTTGGCACCTGGAATAAGTAGGCAGCTGAACATTGGGTGGGTCCCAATGCTGACAGCCCTGAAGGGATTTATGTAGGTGGAGAGGACAGAGAGGGAACCTGAGAGGAAAATTATTCCCACCACCCTGCCCTGCACCCTTGTCTCCCTCCACCCATGTCCCCTAGGCTTAACAGGCTTACCTGAGTTGTTCCTCCTCACCGCCCTGTTCCAAGTGGGCTGGCTGGCTAAAGGCAGAGGCCGGCTTTCCAGCATGGAAGATGCTCGGGACATAAGTTCAACTGAGGGGGTCTGGCAGAGGGCCTTGGGCCAATATGGGGCTGTCGCAGGCACCTGCAGGCGGTAGGCCGTGGCACCAGGGAGCTCCCCTTTGCTGTCCCGTAGCGGGCAGAACTATCGACGGGAGGGTGAGTCGTTGTCAATTCCTCTTCAGTACCCTGGGCCTGGCTGACCACACCGAGCTGAGGCCGGTCACCAGAGAGCCCCAGGGTCCTCACTGAACATGCAGGTGAAAAAGCCAGGAGGATGGAGGGGCTCCTAGGTCTGACCTCATGGACCCCTCCTCCCACGGTAAGGGCCGAGGCACTGCCCGGCCTCTACTTCTGGCGGTCCACTCTGCTTGGCGCAACCACGGGGAAGAGCCGGGGGTGGTGGTGATGGTGGGAGGGTACTCATGTGACAGGCTTGGGGGGGAAGCAATGGAGGGAGAGGTCTCCCAGGGCCAAAGGGGAAGGCGGACAGCTGGGTCACGGCGATAATGCCGCGAGGACAGTGGGGGGAAAAAGCAGAAACGGGCAGCTGTACCCTGGCTCTTCCCCCAACAGGAACCATCTGTGACCAAGCCCTGCTCTGTCTTCCCTATCAACCATTCCGGTCTGACTTTCCAATAACTTCCTCTCAGCGTTAACTTTGCTTCCCCGAGAACTCCGGGGAAAGTCAGTGCGGCGGCGGCAGCTCCGGCTCCACCTACTCCAGCGGGCCGGGCCGGGGCCCGTTTGACGCAGGCGGATTTGTTAGCGTCTCCTCCCTTCCCTTCGAGCCGTGACCTGCTCGACACAGAACCATGGGGTCGGAGGTCCAGGGGCCGGGGCCTCCTCGCCCTCTGCAAAGTCCTTCCTACCCCTCCTGCTGTCCTGATCTGTCGGGTGGCCCTCCTTCCTGGTGCCACAGATTTCTGTCTGTTCCCCGCCTGCTTCCGTGCCTGTCTGGCAGCCTCTCACTCCTGCCTGCCCCGATCCCAGCTCTGGGACCGATTCCTGCCCTGTCCACCCTCAGCCCTCGATCTATCTCTCCATCCTGCGACACATCATCCCACTATGCTCTCCAATATTATTATTATTATTATTATGGCATTTGTTAAGCTCTATGTGCCAAGCACTGTTCTAAGCGGTGGGGTAGATACAAGGTAATCAGCTTGTCCCGTGTGGGGCCTACAGTCTTAATCTGTAGCAGCGTGAAGCAAAGCAGCGTGAAGCAGTGCGAAGCAGCATGGCTCAGTGGAAAGAGCGTGGGCTTTGGAGTCAGAGGTCGTGGGTTCAAATCCCATCTCCCCCAATTGTCAGCTGTGTGACTTTGGGCAAGTCACTTAACTTCTCTGGGCCTCAGTTACCTCATCTTTCAAATGGGGATTAAGACTGTGAGCCCCCAGTGGGACAACCTGATCACCTTGTAACCTCCCCAGTGCTTAGAACAGTGCTTTGCACATAGAAAGTGCTTAATAAATGCCATTATTACTATTAATCCTCATTTTACAGATGAGGTAACAGACACAGAGAAGTGAAGTGAATTGCCCAAGGTCACACAGCAGACAAGTGGTGGAGCCTGGATTAGAACCCACATCCTCTGACTCCCAAACCCCTGACCTTGCCACTAGGCTCACTCCTCATTTTCATGAGAGAGGTGCCAAGTGATGCGGTTTTGAGTCTTGGATTTGGTGGAAGTGTTTTGGTCTGTCCCAGTAGGCAACTACCAGCTTCCTGTCGGGGCCAGACTTGAGATTTCTGTTTCCCCCAGTGACGTGGCTGGGGCAGGGAGAGGAGGCCCTTGGATTACCAGAGGAGACTGGTTGAAGAAAGCTAAAAAAGAGCAAACCCTCAGTGGCAGTGTCCCCCATCTGCCCCTCTCCCTGTAAAACATTCCCCAGGACTCCACTGAAGCACGTGAAAGAGGCATGTGGGACTGCAGCTGAATTTGGTTGTGATCTGCTTAGACCTCCAGAGTCTCAGGCAGTTTTTTAAGTTGAAATAGGATTTAGCTTTTCTGAAGGTCTTCAAGTCTCAAATGTCCTTTCTCCCCTTCTTCCTCTGAGTGACTCAGCTGCCCTCTCCCAAGAGGTGAGTGGTAAAGAGAGCAGGGGTCTCAGCTCCAGGACTACCTCTTCCAAGAAGGTTTCGCTGATTAGCTCCCCCATTCCCCAACCTGGCAGTCTGATCCAGTTCCACTCCTCTTCCTTGACTCCCTCTTATGCTTTGAAATCTCTGGAGAACTTCTCTAGAGTGAGAGGAAATGGAGATCTATCCAAACTGATAAGGCTCCATATTGGGAAACACCAGCTGCTGTGAGTCAGGGCTGTCTTCATTCACAACCCCCACATAATCAGCCAGAGGGAAAATGGACCTCCCCACCTGCCAAACTCCAGGAACAGATTTTCTTTTCTTATCATTCCCTCGGCACTCATATATATATATATTGACATTTTCATGTGTGTATTAGACAACTTATTCGGCTACTTCATCTTTTATGGTATTTGTTAAGCACTTACTATGTGTCAAACACTGTTCTAAGTACTGGGGTAGGCACAAGTTAATTAGATCAGACACACAGTCCAAATAGGAGGGAGAACAAGTTTTTCATTTTACAGTTGAGGAAGCCGAGGCACAGAGAAGTCAAGTGACTTGCCCAAGATCACACAGCAAGCAGTTGGCAGAGCTGGGGTTAGAACTTCAGGCCTGTGCTCTCTCCATTAGACCACAATGCTTCCTCCTGATGGGGTTGGGCCACCTCCCATAAATACTCTCTGTAAATCAAATTTGTCTATCTCCCCATTTAGATTGTGACCTCCTTGAGTCAGTCAGTGGTGTTTCCTGAGCTCTGACTGTGTTCAGAGCACTGCATGAGTGCTTGGAAGAGCAGAAGCGAGATGGTAGACATGATTCCTGCCCTGAAAGCCCTTACAGTCTAGGGGGACAACCAGACAGTAAAATAAATAGCAGAGTCTAAGTACAAGTGCTGTGGGGATGGGGGAAACATGTGAACTGCTTCCTTTACAATCTCCCAAGCATTTATGTGTTTAGCAAAGTGCTTCACACCCAATAGATGCCCAATACCTTCCACCAACTGACTGAGCAGGCAGATTCCCCTACTGCACCCCCCTGGGTCTCTCAGTAACGCTGTCACTATCATTCGTTCATTCAATCATATTTATTGAGTGCTTACTGTGTGCAGAGCACTGTACTAAGCACTTGGAAAGTACAATTCGGCAACAGATAGAGACAATCCCTACTCAACAACGGGCTCACAGTCTAGAAGGGGGAACAGACAACAAAACAAGTAGACAGGCAGTAGACAAGTAGACTCTTTATATCCACTGCCCTTTTCCCATTCCATAGGAAGCAGAAAGCGTTCTCTGCCATTGCAATTTGGGTCTGGAAACCATTCATTCATTCATTCAATTGTATTTATTGAGCGATTACTGTGTGCAGAACACTGTACTAAGCGCTTGGGAAGTACAAGTTGGCAACAGATATAGACGGTCCCTACCCAACAGTGGGCTCACAGCCTAGAAGGGGGAGACAGAGAACACAACAAAGCATATTAACAGAATAAAATAAATAGAATAAATAAATAGAATAAATATATACAAGTAAAATAAATAGAGTAATAAATATGTACAAACATATATACATATATACAGGTGCTGTGGGGAAGGGAAGGAGGTAAGGCGGGGGCTCAGTCTTAAACCAGTCCAGCTTCCAGCTTGTCCTATCCTGGATAATAATAATAATAATTATAATCATGGTATTTGTTAAGTGCTTACTACATGCCAGACACTGTTCTAAGTGCTAGGGTACAAGATAATTGAGTTGGACTGTCCTGCATAGGGCTCACAGACTTAATCCCCATTTTACAGGTGAGGGAACTGAGATACTGAGAAGTGAAGTGACCCAAGGTCACACAGCTGACAAGCTGGGGAGCTGAGATTAGAACTCAAGTCCTTCTGACTTCCAGGCTTTCCCTATCCCTAGAGCTGGCTCCAATGGCCCTGGGGCTTTTGGGATTCAGCCTGGGCACCTGTGGGCAGAATCCCAGGACCTCTAAGGGTGAAGGTGTGCAGTGGCTCACCCCTGCAGCGACACACCCAAGCAGCTATAGGGAACAGAGGTTTCTGGGACCAAGGGTCTCTCTTGGCACTAGTTGCTTCTACTCCTCCACTCCCTACCTCCCCATACCCACAACCCTGACTCAAGCTGGGAAAGAATTCTTCTGGAGGCAGAGGCTGGGAGAACTGCCATATTTGAGCTCTGGCACCTCTCCCAGGACAAATTAAGCACCGGTCTCAGAACTGGAAAGTTGAGTTGCAGTGGGTTTAATATGGTTTAGAGGGTGACATATATATATATATATATATATATATGGTGCCTTCTAAATCATATTAAACCATATATATATATATATATATATATATATATATATATATATGAGAAAGGCTGGTTACTATATCAATCAATTGTATTTATTGAGCACTTACTGTGTGCAGAGCACTGTACTAAGCACTTGGGAAGTACAAGTTGGCAACATATAGAGACAGTCCCTACTCAACAGTGGGCTCACAGTACGCCAAGCACTGTACTAAGCGCTAGGATGAATACAAGCAAATTGGGTTGCAAATTGGGACACAGTGTCTGTCCCGTATGGGGCTCACAGACTTAATCCCCATTTTCCAGACCAGTGGCAGAGCCAAAATTTGAACCCATGACCTCTGATTCCCAGGCCCGTGCTCCATCTACTACGTCATGCTGCTTATGGAACTGGGAATCTACCGGAGGGGACAGAAACTTGAGGAGGCCCCTCATATAGTGTATATATATGTATAGTATATATATATATAATATATAAATATATATTATGTGTATATATATATATATATAGTAACCAGCTTTTCTCAAATATATATATATGTGTGTGTGTGTGTGTGTGTATATATATATATATAGTTTAGAGGGTATACATATTAAACCATATGTATACATATATGTATGTATCTGTATCTATATAGATAGTGACCAGCTTTTCTCAAATCCAAAATGGGGCCAAATTTAGGCTGACAGCCCCATGTGGGTCAGGGACTGTGTCCAATCTGATTATTTTATATCTACCCCATTGGTAATTCTTCACACAAGTACTAAGTCAATTTAAGCAGCATGCCTTAGTGGAAAGAGCATGGGCTTTGGAGTCGGAGGTCATGGGTTCAGATCCCAGCTCCACCACTTAATAATAATAATGATAGCATTTATTAAGTGCTTACTATGTGCAAAGCACTGTTCTAAGCACTGGAGAGCTTACAAGGTGATCAGGTTGTCCCACGTGGGGCTCACAGCCTTAATCCCTATTTTACAGATGAGGGAACTGAGGCATAGAGAAGTTAAGTGACTTGCCCAAAGTCACACAGCTGAAAATTGGCAGAGCTGGGATTTGAACCCATGACCTCTGACTCCAAAGCCTGGGCTCTTTCCACTGAGCCATGCACTTGTCAGCTGTGTGACTTTGGGCAAGTCACTTAACTTCTCTGGGCCTCAGTTACCTCTTCTGTAAAATGGAGATTAAGACTGTGAGCCCCAGGTGGGACAACCTGATCACCTTGCAACCTCCTCAGCGCTTAGAACAGTGCTTTGCACAAAGTAAGCACTTTAATAAATGCCATCATCATCATCATCATAGTAAATGCTTTTTTTAAAAAAAGGCATTTGTTTCATTCATTCAATCGTATTTATTGAGCGCTTACTGTGTGCAGAGCACTGTACTAAATGCTTGGGAAGTACAAGTTGGTAACATATAGAGACTGACCCTACCCAACAGTGGGCTCACAGTCTAGAAGACTGTGTTGTTAAGCACTTACTATATGTCAAACACTGTTTAAGCTCTGGTGTAGTTGCAAGATAATGAGTTTGAACACAGTTCTTGTCCCACATAGTAATGATGGCATTTGTTAAGCATTTACTATGTGCAAAGCACTGTTCTAAGTGCTGGAGCACTGTTCTAAGTGCTGGAGCACTGTTGGGGATCACAGTCTTAATCACCATTTTACAGAAGAGGTAACTGAGGCACAGTTAAGTAACTTGCCCAAGGTCACACAGCAGACAAGTGGCAGCACCAGGATTAGAACCCAGTTCCTCTGACACCCAGTCCTCATTCTTTCCACTAGGCCACGTGCTTAACAAGTACCACAAGTAGTACAAGCCTTGAGGGGCAGGGAGAGAAGAAAAGAGCAGGAAAGGAAGCATAAATCCACGTGGGCACATACCAGATAGACACATACACAAACACACAGGCGTACTTGGCATTGAGCTGGGCAGAAGTGGTGGGAGGAGGTAAGAAATTGAAGTGGTGGATGAGCACCCCTGTCTTGCTGGAGTTTCCCAGCTGCAGTTTGTTCTTCTGCCCATCTAGTGGGTGGCTGGTGGAAAGAAGGAGTGCAATTCATGATTGTCCCACCCAGAGCAAGATGAATGGCCACTTTAACTCTGCAGCAGTGATATCCATGAGTAAGGAGTGATGAGACTAGAACCCACAACCTCAAGTTTGCAGTCAGCCCTTCCTTCAAGAGGGAACTACAATACTATCTTTCAATATAACGACTACTTGTTACAACTAGTATCTTCCTGAATTTATAAACTCCGTCATATTAAGGATTAGGCTGTGGGTGTCAGAGGATCTGGATTCTAATCCCTGCTTTGCTACTTGCCTGTAGTGTGACCTAAAGGAAGGCACTTGGCTTCTCTGTGTGGAGATTTAATACCTTTCTCCTTCTGCCTTAGATTGAGAGCACCATGTTGGATAGCTATTCTGTCCTGATTATCTATCTCCTCCAGTTCTTAGTACAGAGCTTGGCACATAGCTAGTACCTAAATACTACAATTATTATGGCATATGTACTTATGATGATTGTATACTTATCTGATTTGTCATCTTAGTAGGGAGAAAGCATCCCGAGGACAGAGATGGCTTCTATTCTTTGGCAACCCAAGGATCTTGCATAGTGCTATATAATGGGCCTCAATCCTGAGATTTCAGAACCGAGAACTTGTGTAGCAGTTTTGGAGAACGCTTTTTGTGCTATTTCATTCTGCCAATCATTTCCGCTGGGGCTTGCTGGGCAGTGAGCGAGTAGGCGAGCTGGGTTCAGCATGTGACAAAGTTGAGTGGAGAGTATTTTTACATGCAAGGACAACTTTTGGCCAAAGCGACCACAGCATAGTGCCAGTACTGCACTGTCCAGCTGGTACGGGCCTTGGTAGCCTCTTCAGTCTTTGCTGACCGTGGTTGGCCAGCTGTTTTTTAGAATTCCTGTTGGGTCCATCCAGCTCGTGGGACTCCCTGGATGGATGTTTGCCGCTGGTGAAATACTCCCAAGAGAGCAAGACAGAGATGAGAACCAAGGTCTCCTGATTTCCAGAGGAATACATTTTCCACTGAGCCAACAACAGGGCTAGGGAGTTTTATGAAGACTTAATGACTGACAGACAGAAAGGTATAGAGGTGGGGAATGGAGTGTGTTTGTGTGTGTGTGTGTGTTGGGGAGTGGCGGGGGGAGGGTGTAACATCTCCAGATACTTTCAATGGGCCATTGTCACCCTCAGGCCTCAACTGGAAGAACTTTCTCTTTGTAAAAAGAAAACCAAAAAAACTCCAGAGGCAATGTTTATTGCAGTGTCTTTGACGTGAAGGAGTTGGCAATCTCAGCATACTAAACACAGGGCAGCAACTCATCCATCCTCAACTCGGGAGCCCCCCACCCCCACACCCAAAGGTGGCTAGACAGATGGCCAGTCCCAGACTAGCACCTGCGGGGGCCTGCCCTGCAGATGGCTTCCACTTCCACTTTCATTTGGCCCCGGAGTTTCCTTTTCAGTTCTGCCTTCTATTTTCATCACCGGTTCTAAATCCGCTTCTGCGTCGGGCAGGGTGAAGAAAAGAAAAGAAAGCAAACAATGGGGAGAGAAAGAGAGCCCGTCTGGCTTCAGTGACTTCTAGCTCTCATGGGTTGTGCCCTTCGAGGTAACCCCAAGAGCTTACCCCTCTCGCTCCCGGGCGGGCAGTTGGGCTCTTGCCTGGAAGCAGTCGTTTGACTGCGGCTTCTGGAATTGTTGCAGCCACTCTGCGATAAGACTTTGTGGGAGGAAACGGTGAAAAGCCGGTGGTCTTGCAGCAAGTGTTAAGATGAAGTGAGATTGTGGTTCCTTTCCCCACCCCCTTTAGCAACCGAGCCCCTGTTGTGCTTTCAAAAGATTCTTTCTTGCTGGTGCAATCAGGAGGGGCGAGGCCCTGTAGAAGAAAGGGGATCGTGTTCTCAAAACTGCCCAATGGGAATGGAACAACTCCTGATCCCTTGATTGGGTGTGACCTATATTTGCGGTATTGGTTAGAACGCTTACTATGTGCCAAATTCTGTACTAAGCGCTGGGGTAGATACAAGATCACCAGACCTGGGCTACAACTCATGGCTGATAGCATAACTGCTTGCCTAGTGAGGGAAGACCCCGCTGATCACCTAAACTATCAAATTCTGTTTCCAAGTTAATTGTTCCAGTTCTACACCCCATGGAGAGTAGTACTACACCCCTTTGGAGAAACTCTGATAGCAAATCGAAAATCAAGCCACACCCTGTCATCTTTGTGTCAACTTCTCTGTGGCACCCACCTTATCGATTCATTCTATTTTATTTATTGACCATCTCCAGGGTGCAAAGCCCTGAGATAAGTACTTGGGGAAGAATACAGCAAAGAATAAATAAGATGAAGGCCCTTGTCCACAGTGGGTTCTCAGACTGAAAATCCATCCCCTGATTGGCCAACACAAGCAACTGGAAGACCATCTTTACTTATATAGGGCCACAGTGGAACTTCAGACTCCATCCAAGTGGAAGGTCTACAAGACTCCAAGGCTGCTTTTCTACGGCCATGAGGCCTGGACCTGTCCCTGAAGACACATCCACTTTGAGTACCATTTTCAATGTGGACATCTACGAATTATGATCAACTTCAAAAGGTGAATTGCCCGTGTGGATACAGTCTCTCGGTCAATACTGTTTTCTTGGAAAATGAAGGACAGTGTTCCTTCTCCTTTCTCTTTCTCTATCTCTCCCGCCCCCTCTATTTGGGTGTGTGTTAGAGGGGCTGAAAGCTGAGAGCAAGGTGAGGAGATAGCAGGGATCAGAGGTATTAGATGCAGGAGATCCAGCATGCCAGGATTCTCTTTCCCATGGAGACCTCCAGGGAGACCTTTCTAGACAGACCTGGCCGGCCCTGTCATCTGTCTCCATATGCTTTTGGTTAGTAAAAAGCAGGCCTCAGGCTGATTCATCCTACACCACTCAGCACCTGCCCTGGGCAGCTGCAGATGCCGCTGCTTACTTTGCACAGGCGAAATGACTTGATGCCGGTCACTTTCTCTTTAGAAGGGGAGGCTCAGGCAATTGGGTGTTATTTCGGGTTCTTGCTCTGGATGGGAAGCCCCCTTCCCAGTCCTGCTTTCTTTCTGACTAAGAATCTGGTTACTCGAGGCAGAAAATCTCCATCTGGTTACAGAAGAAGCTGAGCGAGTTCTCACATCCCCATCCACGCTGAATTTAAAAGACCAAACCGGAGAACTGTCTCTCAGAAGGGCTGGGGGTGTTTCGGTTCATTTGTCAAACCAAATGGATTGCTGGCTCTTTTCATTTTAGTCATTGTCTCTAATTTCATTTCCTTTGGGGGCCAGAGAGACTAGAGGTTTGATTGGTTTAGAGGACAATGCATTTCTAAGCAAACTAAAACCTGGGCTTTACAGGTATATACATATATATATGTATATATATATGTTTATATATACATAAATGTATATAGATATATAGATATAGTCCATTGTAGTGATTTGTTTCTTTGATCCACTGTCTCTTAATCTGATTTGGTTTTAAACAAAAGGATGTACACTCAAAGATGCCTTCAGTCAAATATGAAAACATTCACATACACACATACATACACACACACAGAGCTGCACACCTTGGGAATTAGATAAACCAGATCAAACAAGACCGCATAAATAACACATGAGCAAAATAATAATAACTAGATAAATAATAAATGAGGAGCTGAATGAAATATGCGTATACAAAACCTGCCCCTCAGACCTGATCTGAGCTTTATAAAACATTTTACTTTTGAACCAAATGATAATGGCTTGTGTTCATATTGCTTTCTCTATTCTGCAGAGTCCCACAGTGTTCTACTGTGCTGAGATGAGGGGGTCCCTTCACCTAATATTGAATCCCAGACACTTCTGAGGAGGAACCAAGTCATCATCATCACCTGTCTCTTAATTGCTTCAGGGAAGAGTTCTCAGAAAGAGAGCAGGGGAGGGCTCAGCTGTTGTGAAGGAAAACGTTCTACCAAACCAAAGGATTTGGGGGAAGGCTTGGATTCGGAAGCGGGAGGATTGAACCAAGGAAATGTTTTTGCTTCTGTCAAGTGAAGTAGAGCAACATGAGAGACACAGAATAACCTGTAGCAAACTGAAGGAAGGCCTGGAATGGGTTGGGAAGATTTTTGACTTAACCCTACTTCAGGGCATTGCTGCAGTTGTGGACGGTTGGGAAAGACTCCAACAGGCCTTCCCTACTAAGCCCACATTTGAACATGGGCTTTGGAGTCAGAGGTCATGGGTTCAAATCCCTGCTCTGCTACTTGTCAGCTGTGTGACTTTGGGTAAGTCACTTCTCTTCTCTGTGCTCAGTGACCTCACCTGTAAAATGGGGATTAAGTCTGTAAGCTCCACGTGGGGCAACTTGATTACCTTGTATCCACCCCAGCGCTTAGAACAGTGCTTTGTACATAGTAAGCGCTTAATAAATGCCATCATTATTATTCTCCCATTCCCTTCTGTGTCACCCTTGTAATGGATTTGCTTCCTTTTTTCACCCCTCCCTCAGCCCCACAGCATTTACGCACATATCCATATTAATGTCTGACTCCCCATCTAGATTGTATGTTTGCTGTGGGCAGGGAACCTTCTTACCAACTCTGTTATATTGTAGTCTCCCAAGTACTCAGTACAGTGCTCTGCACACAGTAAGTGCTCAATCAATAGGACTGATTGCTTGATAACCTCTTTGCCTGTTCCCCCATCTCTATAATCAAGACAATGATGTCAGCCCCCTCTATCTCAGGGCTTGCTTTGAAGACAAAGGCAATATTGCAAGGGGAAACACAGTTTTGAATACTTCTGTCATTGTGGCTGGGATAGATATCTGTTTGAGATGGTTTCCTTCTGAATGGAATTCTGAGCAGCAAGGGGCTGACCTTAGATGTCATTTGGGCTTTGATTGTCTCTTCCAGCCTGCAGCCTCAGAGCTCAGGAGGAAAAAAATATTCTGGAGTTTGGAGACTTGGGGCCTGGTTTCATAGCTTACCTGGTTGCTCCTAGCAACTGGATATCCTGCTTTGACAAGTGGATCTCTTTACTGTTGAACTGTAATTTCTAAGTGCTTAGTACAGTGCTCTGCACTCAGTAAGCACTCAGTAAATATGATTGAATGAATGAATGGAGCTGACTCAACCTGCTGATGATCTGGTAGGGGATCTGCCCAAGCAGTGTGCATTGAAATGCCTTCCCTAGCAGGGGGCATTTTGAGCCTGGGTTGTTACCCCTTTCAGTCCTGAGCGTCAAGGGTTAGAGCCCAGGATGGGCCCACATTTTATCATCCATCCCTTCCTAGGTGGGGCCTGCCGGGCACAGGAAAGTTCAGGAACTGGACCACCTGGGTCTCCAGCTTTGGAAAAATTAGCTCCCAGTGAGCCTAAGGGTTTTAAACAGTACAGCACTCTGCATTCATTCATTCATTCAGTTGTATTTATTGAGCACTTACTGCAGGCAGAGCACTGTACTAAGCGCTTGGGAAGTACAAGTCGGCAACATAGAGAGATGGTCCCTACCCAGCAATGGGCTCACAGTCTAGAAGGGGGAGACAGACAACAAAAGAAAGCAGGTAGACAGGTGTCGAATAAATAGAATTATAGCTATATGCACATCATTAATAAAATAGAGTAGTAAATATGTACAAGTAAAATAAATAAAATAATAAATATGTACAAATATATACAAGTGCTGTGGGGAAGGGAAGGGGGTAGGGCAGAGGGAGGGAAGGGGGTGATGGGGAGGGGAGGAGGAGAAGAAAAAGGGGGCTCAGTCTGGGCACAGTGAGTGTTCAGTGGATACTGCTGATTGATGAATTAAAGCAGTCACTTTCAACTACTGCTCTAACAGCCAGATGAGATTGTTTGACTAACCAAATTCATGGATTGCAGGTGCCAGCCTGCCTTCTAGCACCCACCTATCACCATTTTAAGGACACAGTTCATCCTTTCCACAAATTATTTCTGTCCTTGGTTTTCTTCCAGGTTGAGGCAAGCCTCACTAACTTGTCTGTGTGTCCAGGGAAGGCCAGTTAGCTGAGGTGACTTAGTTCTCTGAAAGCTCTATTAGGAGGGGGTGGAGAGAAGCTCCTTAGCTTTGTCAACCTCCCACCCTCCAATGCACTCAGACCCCTAATAATAATAATAATGATGATGATGGCATTTGTTAAGTGTTTATTATTGGAGAAGCACTGTTCTAAGCGCTGGGGGGGATAAAAGGTGATCAAGTTGTCCCATGTGGGGGTCACAGTCTTAATCTCCATTTTACAGATGAGATAACTGAGGCTCAGAGAAGTTAAGTGACTTGCCCAAGGTCACATAGCAGACATGTGGCAGAGCTGGGATTAGAACCCATGACCTCTGACTCCCAAGCCCGTGCTCTTTCCACTGAGCCACGCTTCTGCTCTAGACTGAAAAGTCACTATGGGCAGGAAACGTGGCTGTTTATTGTTATATCGCACTTGCTCAAGTGCTTAATACAGTGCTCTGCACACAGTAGCACGCAAATACAATTGACTGTCTAATGGACCAGGAGTGGAAAACAAAGGTTCAGATGTTCTGGACTCCCTATAAGGCCCCTAGCAAATCGTCAAGAATGTTGGAACAAGCTACATGGAAAGTTGGCAAATTTGTCAGAACATCTAGGATGAAGCGGCAGGGAGAGGGCCATGGCAGGAAAGGACAAAGTGACTAGGGATCGGGGTTTGGGAATTGACCTTAGTACAGTGCTCTGCACACAGTAAGTGCTCAATAAATACGATTGAATGAATGAATGACCTAGAGACCTCTTGCTCTTTAGTTATCTTCCTGCCACCTTGTAATTCACCTAACACCTCAGGGAGTGAAGCCTGACAGAATACTCAACTAGGGGCAACTTGCCTGTGGTGAGAGGTATAAGGGCTTGTCCAGAGCACCATTTTCTTGTGGTTTGAATTAATCATAACCAGCTCTTTTCATTCATTCATTAATTCAATTGTATTTATTGAGTGCTTACTGTGTGCAGAGCACTGTACTAAACGCTTGGGAAGTACAAGTTGGCAACATACAGAGACGGTCCCTACCCAACAACAGGCTCACAGTCTAGAAGGAGGAGACAGACAACAAAACAAAACATGGAGACAGGTGTCAAAACCGTCAGAATAAATAGAATTACAGCTATATGCACATCATTAACAAAATAAATAGAGCAGTAAATATGTACAAGTAAAATAGAGTAATAAATCTGTACAAATTTATACAAGGGGGATGGGGATGAGGAGAGTAAAAAGGGGGCTCAGTCTGGGAAGGCCGCCTGGAGGAGGCGAGCTCTCAGTAGGGCTTTGAAGGGAGGAAGAGAGCTAGTTTGGCAGATGTATGGAAGGAGCGCATTCCAGGCCAGCGGAAGGATGTGGGCCGGGGGTCAACAGCGGGACAGGCGAGAACGAGGCCCATTGAGGAGGTTAGCAGAAGAGGAGCGGAGGGTTGGGCTGGGCTTCAGCAGCCCTCTGGGAAAAATCTTCACCTTCATTCACCCCATGAAGATTGGCGATGAATTCTTGACAGCTCATCTTCTTGCCAGTGTTATGGCCATGTAGATCAGTGTTGAGGAGCATCATTGCACAGGTAAGGCAGTGGACTCCATCTCAGTGCAGTGTCTCAAAAACCATGGTGGTCCACCATAGCTTCCAGACCTCCTACTCGCATGCCTTCCCCTATAGTCTTACACCCATCTGTGTTTTTTCCTCTCTCCCATTATCTTCTGTGCTTTCCCTGTTTCCCTTTAGGCACAGAGGTGGAAAATTAAAGGATGAGCCATGTCTCTATCCTTCTTCTAGTTCTTATCCTCCCTGAAATTTATACTCCTCCTTGCTTTACCCTCTTCTTTGCTTCACTGCCACCATTCTGCTCGGCTCATCTGTACAAAGATTTCATCTTTCTGAAGTCTGTAGACTCTTTTCAGCAGCTCCCTGAGGGGTGCACAACTTGGGGCAGACTCGAGAGAGGGGTGTCATGGTAGCTGGGCCTCTCTCACTTGCGACTGCTGGCATGCCAAATGTAATTCATTCTGACAACTACCACCTGTCGCCCATGGAAGACTTTTTACTTATTTATTTTTCTCTCCCTGCCCAGGCCTTCACACTCCCCGCTGACTAGAGATCCCCAAGGACCAGGACTCCAGATTCATTTTCTGTTAGTTCCCAAAGCTCTCTTCCCTCTTATCTGTTTACTCCCTTTCTCTTCCCAGCCCCAACAAAATCAGAAATAGAAATCAAAGATTGGGCTCAGTAGCTAGGAGCAAATTTTTGTCTCCAGGTGGAAGTTTCTGTTCCAAACTCAACTTCTCGGATCAGAGACCTGGGTTTCTGGGTCATACAATGACTAAAAATCATTCTACTTTCTTCTCTTCCCCCGTCACAGACTCCTTCTCACTCCTAGTCTGTCTCCTACTCCTGTTTACTTCTCCCTGGTCTACTTTTACCCTTGACTCTCTCCCTCCCATGTGGACTCTTCTCAGCACAAGCTTCTGCCTTTGCTGAGCATTCAGGGAAATGCACAGGGCTTGCTTCCCAGAGTTCCTGCCAGGAACAGACAAGGTCTCCCAGCTCCTTCCTTGGGGAGTGAGTCAAGAACCAACAGGCTCCAGCTTTCAATGGGGAAATTCAGGATTGCCTTGCTGTACTTCGATTCCCATGGGAGATTCTCCCTAGTCAGTCTGCCCCATCTCCCCTAAGACATGGTGAGCACCACTTACCTTATAGTGAGGTAAGGGGATCAGCGTGGAAACAGCGTGGCTCAGAGGGAAGAGCCTGGGCTTTGGAGTCAGAGGTCATGGGTTCAAATCCCGGCTCCGCCAATTCTCAGCTGTGTGACTTTGGGCAAGTCAATTCACTTCTCTGTGCCTAAGTTACCTCAACTGTAAAATGGGAATGAAGACTGTGAGCTCCCTGTGGGACAACCTGATCACCCTGTAACCTCCCCAGCGCTTAGACAGTGCTTTGCACATAGTAAGTGCTGAATAAATACCATTATTAGTATTATCAGCTCACCACTGGGAGGTGAAGATCTCCCCACAGACCCCATCATCCTCTCACTCCTCTGGAGTTCTGGGCAATGATCTCCTTCTACAACCCAGCCCACATACTTAGCGAGGATGAAAAGACCCCATAAGGATTCATTCTGGCCTGATTGCCTTTGGAAGACTGCTGTCTCCTCGTTCTCACCCTTCCTAAACCCCCCTCCCCAACTTTTCCCACAAAATCTACAACAATAGGTCGGGATATAAGGTTCGGTAGAAGTAGTAAGAGTGCTTAGTTTCAGAGATGGGACTCTGCTATTCCCAACCTCAGCCCAGTTTTCCAGGCCGGCAGCATTGAAGGTAAGTAGAAACTCCCTGTTTTAAAAATGTTATTTACTAAGTGTTTACTGTGTGCCGGGCAATGTACTCAGCTTTGGGATAGATACAAGTTAGTAAGGTTGGATACAGTCCATGGCCACGTGGTACTCATAGTCTTAATCCCCATTTTACAGATGAGGCACAGAAAAGTGAAGTGATTTGCCCAAGGTCAAACAAACAGACAAATGGTTTTTCCAGAAGTGTATCTAGGAGTCAAACAATGAATGTGACCCAAAATATAGATTCCACCCTCCCAGAGCATCCTGGCCCTCCTATAGCCACCCCTTCTTTTATGGTATTTGTTGAGCGCTTACTATGTGGCAGTCACTGTACTAAGTGCTGGGGTAAACCCAAGCTAATGAGACTGGAGACAGACCATGTCCACCATGGGATTTACAGTCCTAATCCCCATTTAAGATGATGGAACTGAGGCCCAGAGAAGTAAAGGGATTTGCCCAAGGTCACACAGCAGACAAGTGGCGGAGCTGGAATTAGAGCCGCTAACCTCCTCACTGTTCCTCATTCTCGTCTGTCCTGCCTTTGACCCCTGGGCCACATCCTACCTGTGGCCTGAAATGCCCTCCCTCCTCACATTCATTCAATCGTATTTATTGAGCACTTACTGTGTGCAGAGCACTGTATTAAGTGCTTGGGAAGTACAAGTTGGCAACATCCACCAAACTAGCTCTCTCTTTCCCCCTTAAAAGAACTCCTGAAAGCTCACCTCCTCCAGGAGGTCTTCCCAGACTGAGCCCCCCTTTTCCTCTGCTCCTCCTTCCCTTCTCATCACCCCAACTCTCTACCTCTGTTCTACCCCCCTCCCCATCCCACAGTACTTGTGTATATTTGTATGTATTTATTACTCTATTTTATTAATAATGTGTATATATCTATAATTCTATTCATCTATTTTGGTGCTATTGATGTCTGTCTGCTTGCTTTGTTTTGTTGTCTGTCTCCCCCTTTCTAGACTGTGAGCCCATTGTTGGGTAGGGATTGTTTCTATCTGTTGCCAAATTGTACTTTCCAAGTGCTTAGTACAGTGCTTTGCACACAGTAAGCGCTCAATAAATACGATTGAATGAATGAATTAATGAATGAACCCAGGTCCTTTTGACTCCTAAACCCATGCTCTATCCATTAGGTAATGCTGCTTCTCTACTCATTTATTTCATCAATCAATTAACTAATCAAAGGGATTTTCTGACTGCCTACTGAGGGTAAAGCACTGTACTATACGAAGTGCTTGGGAATAGGAGCCAAACATCTGTTCCCTGTCCACAAGGAGTTTACAGTCTAAGCTGGGAAAGGCAGACATTAAAAATTATGTACAAATTCTGTAGTGGGAACAGTAGGATAAAATAATAATAATAATAATAATGATGGTTTAAGCACTTACTATGTGCAAAGCACTGTTCTAAGTACTGGGGGATACAAGGTGATTGGGTTGTCCCACGGGGGGCTCACAGTCTTAATCCCCATTTTACAGATGAGAGAACTGAGGCACAGAGAAATGAAGTGACTTGCCCAAAGTCACATAGCTGACAATTGGCGGAGCCGGGATTTGAACCCATGATGTCTGACTCCAAAGCCCGTGCTCTTTCCACTGAGCCATGCTGCTTAAGGATTGGATAAATATTAGAATAAATATACCAAGATGAAAAACCAGAATAAATCAGAATAATCAAATGCACATCTATATATGTGTATATATGTATATAAATACATACATATATATATATATATATATATATATATATATATATTTCTAGACTGTGAGCCTGTTGTTGGGTAGGGACCATCTCTATATGTTGCCAACTTGTACTTCTCAAGTGCTTAGTACAGTGCTCTGCAAACAGTAAGTGCTCAATAAATGCAATTGAATGAATGAATAACTATATACATATATAAATGTATATATGTATATAAATAAGCTCATTGTGGGCAGGGAACATTCATTCATTCATTCAATCATATTTATTGAGTGCTTACTGTGTGCAGAGCACTGTACTAAGCGCTTGGGAAGTACAAGTTGGCAACATATAGAGACGGTCCCTACCCAAGAATGGGCTCACAGTCTAGAAGGGGGAGACAGACAACAAAACATGTGGACAGGTGTCAAGTCATCAGAATAAATAGAATTAAATCTAAATGCACATCGTTCACAAAATAAATAGAATAGTAAATATGTACAAGTATCGTAACCTGCACTTGAACTTGAAATGGAAAGATTTGTCAGCCCTGCAGTGGTTGCAACAACCACACCTGCACACACTGACAAAATCTCACCATCAGTGGTGTCTTCTTCAAACCCAAATGATATATATATATATGGAAATATGTATATATAAATATATTTATATATATATATATATATATATGTAGCACATGTCTGCTTACATGTGGGCATGTGGCTATAAATAAATCTAAGAGAGAGTGCACAGGAGAGAGTGAGAGAATACGTGAGAGAGGAAAGCCCAAGAGAACAGGCACTAGTTGTCTTTGCAGGCCACCTTTTCAAAGCTGTGTTGCTTCCGCTATTTGAATGCCCTCTCTTCCTCCAGCTCCCTAAGCTCTAGCAGCAGGAGCGCGAGTCCTTCCACTTGATTCATAGACACCCACATAAGAAGGGAACCCTCATGGTAGAGTTTGGCACAGGACCTTTGAAGCAGGGTCCTGAGGCAGTCAGTTCATGAGAAAGGGGCCATGGCACAAAGACTGAGGTGTCATTAAATCAGTATTCCAGGATGGAGCCTTACTTCTGAAGAATGCCCGGTGTATATGTGGTCAGCTCCTGGCTTCTGGAATACAATGTTCAGAAGCTCACAGAGGAAATGGTCTATGTGGAGCGGTGCCTAGTTCACTTCCCATCAGACTTAGCCCTTAGGGTTAGGCTGAGATGAGTCAATCATCAGATTTCTGGTTTTATAGATCACGGGTCTCCAGGCATATTTGCCTTATAGGGTCCCAGGAGAGCTAATGCCCTGAGAGAAAAGGGATAAGCAGATAATAATAATGGAATTTGTTAAGCACTTACTATGTGCAAAGCACTGTTCTAAGTGCTGGGGTAGATACAAGGTGATCAGGTTGTCCCACGTGGGGCTCACAGTCTTCATCCCCATTTTACAGATGAGGTAACAGGCCCAGAGAAGTGAAGTGACTTGTCTAAGTTCACACAGCTGACAATTGGCCGGGTCGGGATTTGAACCCATGACCTCTGACTCCCAAGCCCGGGCTCTTTCCATTGAGCCACGCTGCTTCTCAGATGACCCGTGTCTCCCTATGCAATAGTGGAAATCTGAGGCAGGGGGCTGGCAAGGAGGGAGGGGTATCCATTTGGACCTCTGTGATAAAAGTGATAATGATCATAATAGTAAATAATAATTTTGGTATTTCTTAAGCACTTACTGTGTGCCACTGTGTACTAAGCATTGTATGGTATAAGATCAAATGCAGTCGCTGCCCCACAGAGGGATCACAGTCTAAGCAGCAGGGAAGAAACTGAGGCAGAGAGAAGTAAAGCCAAAGAGGGCCCACAGTCTAAGCAGCGGGGAGGAAACTGAGGCAGAGAGATGTAAAGCCACTTGCCCAAGGTCAGCCAACAGACAAGTGGCAGGGCTGGGATTAGAACCCAGGTCTGAGCTCTTTCTACTAGGCTACCTCCCTTCCTGCCACAAGACTTCTTTCACAGAATTGGGGGAATTCCTTTCCAAAACTCAAGTTATGTCAGTGCCGGGCCAGAGTACGGGGAGCAGAAGTTCTTGTTTTTTGGACCAAGACTTGTGTGTGCTTCACGGAGACACAGACCCGGCCTTAAGGTGCCTATTCTGGGGGAGTTGGCTGCTTTGGCCCCAAAGACCCAGGGGAGGCTTGTAAAGGGGGGTGGGAGTCTCTGTCTGCTGACATAGAGAAAGTTTTAGGCAATTTGTTGCCTTAAGCACTTTGACCTGTTGGCCCAGGGCCAGTTTGCGGTTGTTTAGTCAGAGACCATTGGAGTTAGGGCTGTCAGGAAATCTTGGAAGGTGTCTGTGATGACTGTGAGAGAAAGCCAGGACACACCTATCATGATTGGCTGCTTCCCACCCTTGTAATTTGTTTTAGGGTCTGCCTCCCCCTGTGGATTATCAGCTCCACTCCTAGAAAACAGGGATTATGCCTATCAATTCTATTGTACCCTCCCAAGCACTTAGTACAGTAAGTGCTCACTTGATCCCATTGATTGACACTGCCTCCAAAGCCAGTTGGTCTGGATTTTGGAAGGGTCCATGATTTCCAGAGTGTCTGCACAAACTTCAAGAGGCTACTGAGAAGCCAAGAGGTAAAGCTGAAAATAGAAACTTCCCCAGTTAGCACCAGGATTGTTCCCAGTGCCTAGTGATGGGAGAAGATTTTGCCCTGCCCCTTCTACTGTGATATGTAAAATTAATTACAGCCAGCTTTCAGTTATTCAGGGGCTGTTTTTTCAGTTTGGTGGAAATCTGCACACAGTAAGTTCTCAATAAATACTATCCCGACTCTGCCGCTTATCAGCTGTGTGACTTTAGGCAAGTCACTTAACTTTCCTGCACCTCAGTTCCCTCATCCGTAAAATGGGGATGAAGACTGTGAGCCCCACGTGGGACAATCTGATTACCTTGTATCTACCCCAGTGCTTAGAACAGTGCTTTACACATAGTAAGCGCTTAACAAATACCAACATTATTGTTGTTAGTATTGATTGATTGGTCCAATTGACTTATTTGAATGACAGAGAAGCCATGTGACCAAATGAATAGAGCATCATCCTGGGATTCAGAAGGACCTGGCTTCTAATCCTGGCTCTGCCACTTGTCTGCTGTGTGACCCTGGGCAAGTCACTTGATTTCTCTGTGCCTCAGCTGCCTCATCTGTAAAATGGGGATTGAGACTATGAGCCTCACGTGTGACATGGACTGTGTCCAACTTGATTATCTTGATTGTCTTATATCAAGCACTTGTATAATAACTGTGGTATTTGTTAAGCACTTACTATGTGCCAAGGACTGTACTTAGTGCTAAGGTAGATATGAGCAAATCAGGTTGGACACAGCCCATGTCTCATGTGGGGCTCACAGCACTTAGCACAGTGCCTGGAACATCGTAAATGCTTAACAAATACTGTAAAAAAAGTCTCTCTCTCCATTAGTCTGCAAGATTGAAGGTAGGGATCATGTCTACCACTTCTATTGTACCTTTTCAAGTGTTTAGAACCGTGCTCTGCACAAAGTGAATACTCAATAAATACCTTTGAATGATTGATAGATTTTTTTTGTGTTCTGTCTATTCCTCCAACTATTTATAAATTGCTTGTGTCTGACAGTCTCCCTCAGTAGAATCTAAGCTCCTTGAGGTCAAGGATTACATCATTTTTTCTCTCCCAAATGCTTGGGGTAAATGAATCTTGTGAGAGTTGAAAGATAGTGCTGCATCCTGAAAGTGCTCAATAAACACTCCTGATTATCCAAACCCTTCATGGCTCCTCTGTCATCTTTTAGGACTGCTTCTGTCAGAGATTGGGCAGGGGAAGAGAATAAATGAAAAACAAAACATTGAGGTATAAGCTTGTGGGGGATGTTTGACAGAAAAGACTTGAGGTTTTGGGTTACTTTATGGATTGAATGAATCCTGATGCTATCAAGAGGGTTAGCTGTCATTACAAAAGCAGCATGGCATAGTGGATAGAGCACGGGAGCCTGGGGGCGGGGGGGGTCAAAAGATTTTAATCCTGACTCTGCCACATGTCTGTTGCATCACCTTGGGCAAGTCACTTTACTTCTCTGTGTCTCAGTTACCTCATCTGTAAAATGGGGATTGAGGCTGTGAACCTCACATGAGACAGGGACCGTGTCCAACCTGATTTGCTCCTATCTACCCTAGCGCTTAGTACAGTGCTTAAGTGCTTAACAAATACCACAATTATTATTAATTACATCTTAGAGCCCTTTCTAGGGTAGTTCAGTCCAGGGCCCAGGCTCTGACTATACACCCATCCAGGCAGGATCTTCTGGGTTCCTCCTGGGTTTCATTATCCAGGCTTAATTTATTCATTCAGTCATATTTATTGAGTGTTTACTGTGTGCAGAGCACTGTACTAAGCACTTGGGAAGTCAGCAACATATAGAGATGGTCCCTACCCAACAACGGGCTCACAGTCTAGAAGGGGGGTGAGAGACATCAAAGCAAGCAAACAGGCATCAGTAGCAACATTATAAATACATACTGTTCAATCATATTTATTGAGCACTTACTGTGTGCAGAGCACTGTCCTATTCATTTATTCATCATTTAAAGAGTTGGCTGATCAGGAGCCTGATTCCCACACCAAGGAATGCACCTCTTAAGAAGAGTGGAGGGAGATTAGAGCCCCAGAAACCCTCGGAGCTAGTCCAAAAGACTCACCCAAGAGTCCAGTCTCCACATACCCGACAAATATAGGGAAGGAGGGACAGAATTTGGTGGGGTTGAGAGGATGGGGGAGGAAAGGTGAAAGGAGAGAGAGAAGGGGTGAGGGAAAAGGGAAGAGGAGAGAGAGCAAGGGGAGAAAGGGTGAAGGGAGAGTGAGGGAAGGAAGGGGGCAGGAGAAGAGGGAAGGGAAAGAGGGGAGAACTCTCTCTTCCCGCTCTCTCCTATCGCGCCTCTCCATCACATTAGCCTAACCTCAAGTAGTTTTTCACAGAGATTGGAGTGATCAGGTAGCGCTGCCCTCAGAGCCCGCTGCCAGGCTTGTGAATAAGCACCTGCTTATCTCTGCCCAACGGCTGTGAGCCTTCTCTGATTGTGTGGAGGGCGGGCTGCTGTCAACTCCACTGTCTGCTTCACTGCGATTTCCATATCAGCACCCTGCAGCCGCCTGCACCAAATAAACACAACAGCCACGTGGACAAAAGGTTAATTATCAATTTTCAGAGAGAGAGGGAGAGAACAAACGGGAACTTCCATCAAAATCTGGCATGGACTCTCGCCCGCTCACGGGCCGCCGCCGCCGCCGCCGCCACTACGACTTCCTCCCTGGGAAAAGGGAGCTGTGTGGGGAGATAATAGGGATTTAATGAAGAAATGTGTGTCTCTGGGCCTCAGGCCTGAGGTGGGGCCCAGGGTAAAGGCAAGTCGCGTGCAGCCCTCCCTGGCTCTTGAGACCCGACCCACCGTCCAGTGGCGAGCGGGTAGGTGGGCAGGAGGGCAGTGAGATGGGGCATGGAGGAGTTAGGAGGGCAGGGTGGTGGGAGAGCCACAATCTTGGCTCAGAGAGGTTCAGTTTCATCATCCCTTGGTTGCAACCTCTGCAGAGGATCATCCGGGAGACGTCGAGTAGACTGACTTGAAGGTGTCTGTGAGAAGGACATGAGGGTCACAGTTTCCTGACCATGTGGGGAAGGTCGGGACTTCTAAGGTGGTCCCAACAGGGTTTGGAGGGGGTCATGTTTAGCTCCACAAAGCTCAAAGCAGCTGAGGGAGGTGGCAGCAGTTTTGTGCGCATCTCCCCACTCCTCAGAAACCTCCAATGGCTGCCCATCCTCTTTTTTTTTAATAGTACTTGTTAAGTGCTCACTATGTGCCAGACATTGTACTAAGTGTGGGGGTAGATACATGTTTATCAGGGTGAACACAGTCAGTGCCCCACATGGGGCTCACAGTCTTAATCCCCAGTTTACAGATGAGGAAACTGAGGCCCAGTGAAGTGACTTGCCCAAGGTCACACAGAAGACAGGTGGCAGAGCTGGGATTAGAACTCAGGTCTTTCTGATTCCTGGGCCTGTGCTGTATCCACTGGGCCGTGCTTCTTCCTTCGCTGCATCAAACAGGAGTCCTACTCATAGACACTCATTCAGTTCTCCCCCTCCTTCTTATTCTCTCTCCTCTCCCACTTCTCCCCAGCTCACAAGCTTCATTCCCCTCAAACCAATTGACTCACTCTGCCCAATGTAAGTCACTCTCAACACTAACCTGTTGCTCCCTCTTGCCTGGAGCCTCTTCATATCCTAGCAGGCCACTGCTCTCCCAAATTTCAAAGCCTTCCTGAAATCACACTTCCTCCAGAAGGTCTTCGCTAATTAATTTCTCATTTCTCCACCCTGTCCCTCAGCCCCTTTGTACTGCCACATCATCACTGTGATGATTTATACTGCCACCTTCTAGACTGTGAGCCCGTTGATGGGTAGGGACCGTCTCTATATGTTGCCAACTTGTAATAATATAATAAAAATAATGGCATTTATTAAGCGCTTACAATGTGCAAAGCACTGTTCTAAGCGCTGAGGAGGTTACAAGGTGATCAAGTTGTCCCATGGGGGGCTCACAGTCTTAATCCCCCATTTTACAGATGAGGTAACTGAGGCACAGAGAAGTGAAGTGACTTGCCCAAAGTCACACAGCTGACAATTGGCAGAGCTGGGATTTGAACCCATGACCTCTGACTCCAAAGCCCGTGCCCTTTCCACTGAGCCAGCGCTTAGTACAGTGCTCTGCGCACAGTAAGCACTCAATAAATACGATTGAATGAATGAATGAATTCCTGCACCACCTAAGTACTTGGTACTCCCCCCTCCTCACACCCCAGCATCTAGGAGTATATACCTTTAAATTCTGTTGCTTCCCCCTACCTGTAATTTATTTTGGTCTCCCCAGCCTAGATTCTAAACTCCTTGCAGGCAAGGATTGTTTTCTAACAGTGAAGCAGCGTGGCTCAGTGGAAAGAGTCTGGGCTTTGGAGTCAAGAGGTCGTGGGTTCAAATCCTGGCTCCGCCACTTGTCAGCTGTGTGACTTTGGGCAAGTCACTTAACTTCTCTGGGCCTCAGTTCCCTCATCTGTAAAATGGGGATGAAGACTGTGAGCCCCACGCGGGACAACCTGATTACCTTATATCTACCCCAGCGCTTAGAACAGTGCTTTGCACATAGTAAGCGCTTAACAAATACCAACATTAACAAATACCAACATTAATAACTTTCCGGCACTTTCCCGGGTGCTTAGTGCAGTGCTCCGCACAGAGAAGCACTCAATAAATGATTGATTGGTTTCCTGATTGGTTGAATGAAGAAGGGTACCTAGTCCTCTCCCCCTACCCTACTTGTCAGCTGTGTGACCTTGGACAAATCACTTCACTTCTCTGTGCCTCGGTTACCATATCTGTACAATGGGGATTAAGTCTGTAAGCCCCATGTGGGGCAGGGACTGTGTCCAACCTGATTTACTTGTATCCACCCTAGTCATCATCATCATCAATCGTATTTATTGAGCGCTTACTGTGTGCAGAGCACTGTACTAAGCGCTTGGGAAGTACAAGCTGGCAACATATAGAGACAGTCCCTACCCAACAGTGGGCTCACAATCCTTAGGACAGTGCCTGGCACATAGTAAGCACTTAACAAATACCAAAGTTATTATTATTATTCCCGCCTGTTATTCATTCAATCATTCCATTGTATTTATTGAGCGCTTACTGTGTGCAGAGCACTGTACTGTTAACATCTCCTGGGCTGTCAAGAGGAAGGTGGGTTGGGGGGTTCATTCATTCATTCGGTAATAATAATAATAATGATGGCATTTATTAAGCACTTACTATGTGCAAAGCACTGTTCTAAGCGCTGGGGAGGTTACAAGGTGATCAGGTTGTCCCACGGGGGGCTCACAGTCTTAATCCCCATTTTACAGATGAGGTAACTGAGGCCCAGAGAAGTGAAGTGACTTGCCCAAAGTCACACACCTGACAAGTGGTGGAGCTGGGATTTGAACCCATGACCCCTGATTCCAAAGCCTGGGCTCTTTCCCACTGAGCCATGGTAGGTAGGTGGTAGGATGTAGGAGGTCACAGTTTGGAGAACTCCCAGTCCCTTGTCTAGACATTTATGCAGCAAGGGCCCCAATCCCTGCTCCTGAAAGGGGATCAGGGAGGGAAGAGGGCTGACTGCTTCCTTCCCCCGAAAGTTTCCCCTAACACTAGGGGACTCTCCCCAGTGACATCTGCAGCTGCTTTTTGATGCAGTCTCTTAGCCCTGGTGAAGAGCCACTTATATGAGGAAAAAGGATGCCTGGTGAGGTTTGGAGCCTGCGTGTCCAGGAGGTTACAAAACAGACAGACATGTCACACTCCGAAGTTTGGCTGGAAAACACATTTATGCTTCATGCCCTCATGCAGGTCATAATTAGAGAAGGTAGTCGCAGTACAATAGCATTGAGAGTAATTCTCAGCCTGAATAAAATGAAGGAGAATATGCAGATCATTTAAAAGTTGAGAAGTAAAATAATTTTTCATTCTGAAAGATAAACATCGAAGTAGAAGAAGAAAAAGCAGAAGACAGAGAAAGGGCTAGAGAGACGAAAAGGAGAGAAATGGTTCTGGCAGCTAGTTTCTGCTTCCTCCTATCTCCTCCTGCAGGGAAAGAGGCAGAGGAATATCTGTGGGAAAGGCAGGCCCAAAAGAAATAAGTAGCAGAGGGAGGAGACAATAGAAATTGTTCAAGATAAAGGAAGCAGGAGGAAGAACTGGGGATGGGAGCAGCAAAAGAGGGAGGAACAAGATATTCCTTATCTGAGAAAGGCCCAGTAAGAAAATGCAGGCGAGGTTGTGAACTGAGGAGGGAGGCGGTGGGGAGGAAGAAATTGCAAGAGAGAGGAGAAGAGGTCTCTCCCAACTTCCCTAGCTTAGCTAAGATGGAGACAGAAACGTCAATAATATTTGCTTGCAAAAAGCCAGATACTTTTCTAGCTCTGGGAGAGGAAAAATTAGATGTGTTGGGGTGAAAAGTAAGATTTCTGAAAGGCTCTTGATTAAACTATTATTGAGTAAATTATTATTAATTGGAAAGCAGCATGGCATAGTTCATTCAATTGTATTTATTGAGTGCTTACTGTGTGCAGAGCACTGTACTAAGTGCTTGTACTAAGTTGATAGGGCTTACGAGGCAAAAGGTCATGGGTCCTAATTCCGGCTATGCCACTTGTCTTCTGTGTGACCTTGGGCAAATCACTTCACTTCTCTGTTCCTCTGAGATTGTGAGCCCCACTTGGGACAGGGACTGTATCCAACCCGATTTGCTTGTATCCACTCCAGTGCTTAAGTACAGTGCCTGGGACATGGTAAGCGCTTAACAAATATCATTATTATTATGATGACAATGATGATTATTAATAGTGGTATTTGTTAAATGCTTACTATGTGCCAAACACTGTGGTAAACGCTGGGGGAGATAGAATTCAATCAGATCGGACACACTCCCTGTACTACATTCGGCTCACAGTCTAAGTGGGAGGGAGAACAGGTATTTAGTGCTCATTTTACAGAAGGGGAAAATTAGGCAAAGAGAAGCCAAGTGACTTGGCCTGACAGTGGAGGGGCTGGGATTAGAACCCACATCCCCCTTCTCCCAGGCCCAGGCACTTTCCAATAGGCAACACTGCTTGCGATGTTGTTTTAGAAAGGAGGATGTCCCTTCTAAAAGGAGAGATAGTTCAGTAGGAGAGAATAAATGGAGGAAAAATGTAGAATATTATTTCTTCTGGGCCCTGTCTGGTAGGCATGGCTTTGAACATTAAAAATTAATTCTATTTCTGACCATGATGGGTCAAGAGTGGGCCACAGGGGAGATAGGAGGTTTTTCTAGCCACCACAGGTCAACACACTCCCCCCTTACTCCCCAGAAGGCTAACAGGCAATTGCTACCTCCCCATCTTTCCTGGTCTGGGGTGAATGAAGCTGAGGGGGTTAAGCCCCTGGAATAGATCCTGGCTATGCCCCCTCCTATTCTTGGGATCTACGGTATTCAGGGCAGATCACCTCAGTGGCTCTTCCTATGGCTCTCGTTCCAGATAGGGTGACAGCCAGTGGCTCCTATGCTCTGGGGATTTTACTCTAACAGGACAGATCCTGCACCAGATGGAGTGAGACTCAACACTTGAAGTGAACGAACAACATTTTCTCTCTAAAACCAAGATTGGGAAAGCTCAGTTTAGGGTGGAAGAGTGATCTGCTGGGAAGGAAAGAGAGAAGTGAGAAGTGTGGTTTAATGGACAGAGCATGGGCTTGGGAGTCAGAGGATATGGATTCTAATCCCTGCTCCAGCACTAGTCTGCTGTGTGACCTTGGACAAGCCACTCAACTTCTCTGAGCCTCAGTTAACTCATCTTTAAAATGGGGATTAAGACTGTGAGCCCCATGCGGGACAATCCAATTACTTTGTATACACCCCAGCACTTAGAAAAGTGTGCAGTGCATAGTAAGTGCTTAACAAATAACATAATAATTATTACTATTATTAAGAAAACTGAAGGGGATGATTTTATTTTGCTGCAAGCTGCTCTCTCTTCCCTTCCCATTCCCTCCTTTCCAGCCTCCCTGCTGCTGGTGCATTCGGCTCAAAATCTCCTTATCAGCAACAGGAACTCTCCCCTGTCCAGAGGCATAGATAGAGAGGGTGGAAACGGGAATAAGGACCTCTTACAGCCTTGCCTTTAGGCCTCCAAAAAAAAAAAATGCACAAGGTGAAAACTTGCAAATCTTTTGACTTAGGTGAGTTAGTTATCTGAAACACCTGTGCCTTATTGCTCACATTAGAACTAACTTCTGCTTTCTAATTCTCCACCCAAGGCAGGCCTTTGAGGTGCAGCTGAATGTGTTATCAATAATAGGGCTATCCAGAAGCAGCTTTCTCACCTCAACAAAGTTGCTCTCAGGTGGAGGCCTCTGCAGTATGGGTATAAATCTTCTCTTGAAAGGATCTCTCAGTTTCATTCTTTGACTCTGAAACCTGGGTGTTTGCCTGTGGCTCTCTTTGAAGAAGCTTATTGGCAGATAAAGAGTTGAAGAAATGTGAAGAGGTATGTCATTCTGAAACTTTAATCTGAGGCCTGGTTGATCTTTTTGCAAATCTGACCTTTGGTTGCAGAACTTGAACCCAACTCTGCTGGGGTTCCTTTCTAAGAATGGATGAAGGTCTAGGGGGCATTTAATTTGAAGATATTTACTGAATATCAGTATTCTGTTCTGCACACAGAGAAGGCAAGGTCCCTGTTTACCCCAGAGGTTTGCTGATACCAGGGGATGGGGGCAGAACATAGGCTGCCTTGGATACTTGAGGCACAAACATAGTACAGATGGACGTCATTTGATGTAAATATTTTCCGCCAATAAAGAAGCTGGGAAATTGCTTCTAGTTACTGTTCTGGTATCCATAGAAGCACAAAAAGAAAAGCCATATGGTGTCTAATGGTTGGGCTGCTTGGGCAAGATCGTAAGTGAGATGAGATTTTTTTATACAGTGGAACCAACTGTTTCTTAAATCAGCAGGGTGGCTACTAGTTCTAAATTCTGAGGGGTCCATTTTTAGCAGGGTAGCTCTTATGATTTGTGACAAACCAACAGCCATCCTGGGTTCTAGCATGCTGGGAAGTTTTGATCAATTCAGCCACCTGCCCTGTGTCTGTCTTGAGCTCCAAATCCTGCAGGTGAGAAACATGAGGCTTATTATTTGTTATTTATCTTTATTTATAGAAAGATGGCCCTAAGGGGCCATGCTGACTGGATTTTTTTCACTCTTGGGTCCCAGTGCACCATTTGGCTCATCTGTGGGCTTCAAAGCCTGAAGATACTAGAATCTTAGCCTAGCTTCTAGACAGTAGGTTTATTGAGGGCAAGGAATGTGTCTATCATTTCTGTTGTACTATACTCTCAAGGGCTTAGTATAGTGCTCTGCACCTGGAAAGTGCTCAATAAATGATTGATGACTGACATCCCACTGTAGTGTCTATTTTAGCCAGGAGATTATTCCCATGGGTGGCTTGTCATCATCAATAAGTATACATTGAGGGTCCATAATGCATGAAGCTGTACTAATTGTTCTGGAGATTTACATGGAGACAGAGAAGACTGGCCCTGCTATGCAAGGGATTTGTCACTTTTCTCCCCCCCACCCCGCGGCCACCCTGCCCTTTGGATAAAAAAAAAAGTCACAATTCAGTCTATGCACAGTAGAGAGGGTCTGTAAGTTATGTGAGGCTGAAGATATTTAAATGAACAAATTCCCAGGGTGATGCCTTTCCATAAAGGAAGATATTTGTGCCTGCTTCCCTTATTTCTCTAATCCCATTTTCCAAAAATGAAACCAGAATCCATGAATGAGTGTATCTGCTGTGTTCCTCCCCTCTCTCTCTCTTGTGAGGTCTCAAGTTACGCTTCTCCTGGACAAAGCTCATTCACTCAATCAGTCACACATTCACTATTGAACTTCCCCCTTTGCTCTCTTGAGCATAGCTTCTTGCTTGATTGACCTTGACCCCGTGGGATCCTCTCTAATTCTGCCCTTAGTCTGAGCCTTCCAACCATTTGTATTTGTAGGCAGAAAGACCCCTAAGCTCAAGTGAATGCAAATACACAGACTAAATCTAAGCTTGGAAGTTCCTTGTGGACAGGGAATGTGTCTATAAAATTGTTGTAATGTACTTTCCCAAACATTTCAGTGATTGAAATGGGCCTCTGAGAGGTTTGGGAACTGGGTTCCTAATGCTTGGAGGCCAGTTACTGTTTCTACTGAAGGGTAGAAGTAATTTCAGCTATTGCCCTGCTGAAAGCTCTTGTCTTGTGCCTCAGCGGGGAGCAGTGTCTTTCTGGCTCTGAGTTGGTAGGAAGTAGGGGGGCCGATCTGAGGTTCCACTCCATAGCTCATCCAGTCTGAGTGTTTTAGATTTTTTTTTATTTTTTTTTTATTGTTTTAAATTTATTTATTTATTTTATTTGTACATATCTATTCTATTTATTTTATTTTGTTAGTACGTTTGGTTTTGTTCTCTGTCTCCCCCTTTTAGACTGTGAGCATACTGTTGGGTAGGGACTGTCTCTGTGTTGCCAACTTGTACTTCCCAAGCGCTTAGTACAGTGCTCTGCACACAGTAAGCGCTCAATAAATACGATTGATTGATTGATTTTAGAGGTTAAGTTGGTGCCTGCTATGGCAAGGGAATGGGAGAAACAAGGAGAATGTGTTGGGACAAGCACTGTCCAGCTCTGTTGTACCTGGATTCCCCTCCCTGTTGGAACATGGAACTTAGCAGGAAAGGAGTCAGAGAACAGTGCTTTCTACATAGTAAGTGCTTAATAAATGCCATTATTATTATTATTATTATTATTTGGACAACACACACAGGTACAGTGTAATTTAAAACTCCCTTCCCAAGATTACTCATTAAAAAATAGTGTGGGTTCTTGTCTCCCCCTTCTAGACTGTGAGCCCGTTGTTGGGTAGGGACTGTCTCTATATGTTGCCGACTTGTACTTCCCAAGTGCTTAGTACAGTGCTCTGCACACAGGAAGTGCTCAATAAATGCAATTGAACTTGCAGAGCTGAGGATCCTAACTTTACAAAAGAGTACAAAATAAGAGTTGGTAGGCATGTTCCCTGTTCACAAGAAACTTACAAGAGGGGGAGGCACACATTAAAATTAATTATGGATATGTATGTTCTGAGGGTGAGGTGATAAGGGGTAGAAATCCATGTTCCAGGGTGATATAAAAACAGGAGGGAGAAGGGGAATTGAAGGTTTAGTTGGGGAAGGCCTCTTGGAGGAGATAATTTTTTTTTTTTTCTAACAAGGATTTGAAGGTGGGGGAATGATGCAGGACATGGACGAGGGGTTGGTGGTGAGCTACATGAGATTGAGGTTTGTGTGAAAAGCAAAATGAGTGTGCTGGGGTGTAGTAAGAAATCAAGGTAAAATAGTGCTTTAAAGCCAGTGGTAAAGTGTTTGGTGCAGAAGTGGATGGGCAATCACTGGAGCTTCTTCAGAAATGGGGAGATATGGACTGAATTTTTGTTTTTGTTGTTAAAAAGACTTATCTGGGAGGCAGAGTGAAGTATTGACTAGAAGGGGAGAGACAGGAGGCAGGGAGGTCAGCCAGGAGGCTGATTCAGTAGTCCAGGAGATAAGTGCTTGGATCAACATAGTAGTTTGGAGAAAAAAGGGTAGTTTTTAGCAGTGTTGTGCAGCTGGGATTGGCAGCAGTTAGTGACAGATTGAATATGTAGGTTGGAGAGAGATGAGGATAATATGGTTATGGTCTTAAGACAGGGAGGATGATTGTGCTGTCTACAATGATGAAGTCAAGGGGAGTACAGAATTTGGATGGAAAGATGAGGACGTGTTTAGTGGGGTATCCAAGTAGAAAAGTCCTGAAGGCAGGAGAAAATGCAAAATTGTGGAGGAGAGAGATCAGGGCTAGCAAAGTAGATTTGGGAATCATCTGCATACAGATGGTACTTGAAGCCATGGGGGTGAATGAGTTCTCCAAGAGAGTAGGTGTAAATGAAGATGAGGGGACCCAGAAGTGAACCTTGTGGAACTCCCACAGTTAGGAGTTGGGAGGCAGAGGAGGAGCCTATAAGACTGAGGGAACTGAGGCTCAGGGTAGTGAAGTGACTTGCCCAAGGTCACAGCTGACAGATAGTGGAGCTGGGATTTGAACCCAGCTCTGATGTGCATATAGCTATAATTCTATTTATTCTGATGGTTTTGACACCTGTCTGCATGTTCTGCTTCATTGTCTTTATCCCCCTTCTAGACTGTTAGCCCATCGTTGGGTAGGGACAGTCTCCATATGTTGCTGACTTGTACTTCCCATGTGCTTAGTACAGTGCTCGGCACACAGTAAGTGCTCAATAAATATGATTGAATGAATGAAACTTAACAGCGTGACCTAGAGGAATAATAATAATAATGGCACTTATTAAGTGCTTACTATGTGCAAAGCACTGTTCTAAGCGCTGGGGAGGTTACAAGGTGATCACGTTGTCCCACAGGGGGCTCACAGTCTTCATCCCCATTTTACAGATGAGGTAACTGAGGCCCGGAGAAGTGAAGTGACTTGCCCAAAGTCACACAGCTAAGTGGCGGAGTGGGATTTGAACCCATGACTTCTGACTCTGAAGCCCGGGCTCTTTCCACTGAGCCATGCTGCTTCTCAATGGGGCTGGGAGTCAGGGAACTTGGGTTCTAATCCTGACTCTGTTACTCACCTTGGGTAATTCACTTAATTTCTTTATTCCTCAGCTTCCTCATCTGTAAAATTGGGATTCAATACCTGGTTGGGTGTTTTTTGTTTTTTTATGGTATTCGTTACATGATTTTAATGTGTCAGCACTAGTTTTAGCACTGGGGTAGATAAGAGATAATCAAGTTGGACACAGTCCCTGGCCCACATAGGGCTCACGGCTTGCTGTTCGGCCTACTTAGACTGTGAATTCCACATAAGACAGGGGTTGTGTCCAGCATGACTGATTTGTATTTAACCTAGTGTTTAGGACAATGCTTGACACATAATTAATACATATAATAATAATGATAATAATCCTAATTTCACAGATAATTTCGTGCCCTCCTGAGTCTAAAAAGATCAAGCAGACAGAGCCTGGATTGGGCTGGAAAGGCAAATGAGGCCTGGGCTGGGTGGAGTCAGTTCTTCTGCAGAGATCAGGTTGGGAAGAAGAAAAGTGACCAGAGGAGGTGGCTTGGGCTGCCTCTCCCTCTTCCTTTTCCTCTGCCAAGAAATAGAGCAAGTACCTTGAATCACATATAAATGGAAGCTTGTGTGTAGCCACAGGGACTTGAAATCCGAGCACCACACGCTGACATCTACATATGTGTGAACCCATGTGTTTATATGACCCTTCCTTTCTTTGGATCTTCTGGTCCCTGAATCTGTCCGGTGGGAGAAAGCGGGCTGAGAGTTGGTTTGGGTTTGGACTCTGGGATTTAGGCCTGTATTGGGTTTGACTTTCCCAGATTTGTTCCCTGCTCCACCTATCCCTTGGCTAGTTGCTTGGCCCCTCAGTGCCTCAGTTTCTCCATCTGGAAAATGGAAAGAATTAACTGGCTCTTTTTGTAGAGAAGGTAGAGAATATCAGTTCTTGGATATTATTGACCTGTCAGTGTAGCAGATGAAATCAATCATATAATGTGTGTGTGTGTGTGTGTGTGTGTGTGTGGAGGGGAAGGGGGGAAAATTGTGAGTGGATCCATATTCTCTTCAGTATAGCTAAAACCAATACAAAAGGATTTATCTCTTGGTATATTAATTTCTTAACCTAACTTCAAGCAGCACATCCGGCCCAGTTTTATCTGTCTCCCATGCAACTTCCTCTGTATAGAGTTCACAAGGTGCTTGGAGTGATACTGTTGATGGGAAGGGGATTTCTTTTTTTTGCATGTGACATGATTAAGTAACAGAAGCATTCACTGTTGGGGAAAATCAGTCGTGCCACAAACGCCATCTGGCACAGCTCCAGACAGGGCGCTACCTTTCTCTGAGCTACTTCTCTCCCGTGGCACAGTTGGGCTATGGAGTGTGTTATCTCCACAGTCTTAGCTGGGGGATTATTGGGTGTGTTAGAAAATTGGTACCAAAATCCTAAGCCAGCAGGCAAAATGAGTTGTATGCAAAACCCTAAAAATAAATAGAGCTGAGCAGAGAGAAAGTTACTTAGCTCTTTTACCCGCTTCCTCTGCCTCTCCTTCGCTGGTCTTCTGACAACTTCACAGACCCTCTGCCTTCCCTCCCCGCCAACCCCACGGGGGCCACTTCCCCTGGCAGTCACCCCTTTCTCTTAGCTTCTCTGCCCCGCCTCCCCCTTCCCCCCCAGCCCCCTCGCTGCAGAATGCTGTTTTGCTCTCCCACACCTGCGCTCTGCAATCAGTTCACATCAGCCCCTAAGTCTAACCGGATCCAAAAATATTAAACCGGGGCCCATCTGTCGTCCAACTGATGAACGCAGATGTGCTCTGGATTTCAGAGGCTGGCTGGCAACCATTCAAAACTGTCATAAATTGCACCTGCTGCAGCACATTTCCCCTTTTCGATTTAGCAAAACCCCTCCCCTCCCAGGGAAAAAAACAAAACAACAACAAAAAGCAACCCCCACTTTCCCATAGTCCTTGAGCCTGGGATAGTGTGCGTGTCTGTGAATGTGCGCACACACCAACACAACAGCCTAGATTCAACCAACACACTAGGGGACTTTGGAACCCTTGGGGGGAAGAATCAGCCCCTGGTCTGGGTGAGGGGTGTGCGTGTGTTTGCGGGGTGGGAGGGTTGGTGTGTACAGCCATGCTCAGTGTAAAAATAGATGAGGGAGTCGTCTTGCTGAGTCTCTCTGTATTGGCCCAGGGAAGAGGACAGCTCCTGATGGGGAAGACTTGCCAGGCGCTACTACCTTTCCTTTGGGGTGTGGGAAAGGTGGGATTGGGTCTCTTTACCCGAAGGTCTTTCACAGCTTAGAGTCAGACCTCCTGGTGCTTGGCTTGGCAGATTTACACAAACTCCCATCCCCAAGCTTGACCTGACAGAGCCTCCCGAGATGCCTTTCCATTGTTTTCGCCCTCCTGGATCCATCCGTTCCCAGTTTGGGAACGGATGCCTGCTCCATCTGTTTAGGCTGGCATGCCGGCCCTTCGGTCTGTTCTGGATAAAGCAGTTGCATTTCCATAGGCTCCGTTGTGGCCGGAGGGTGAGGCAGTGTTAGAGATTTTTCTCCCACTTTGCACTGTTTGTAGTAAGCAGCGGCCTTGGCAGGGCTTGACTGCTAACCCCTGCAGTAAGTCAGCAATAGAGCCGTGGTTCATCTCGAGGAACTTTCTAGGCTGTGAGCTCATTGTGGGTAGAGAATGTGTCTGCCAACTATGTTGTACTCTCATTCATTCAATCATTTATTGAGCACTTACTGTGTGCAGAGCACTGTACTAAGAGCTTGGGAACTACTCAAAAATCTCCAGTGGCTACCAGTCAACCTACCTAACAGGGAAAAACTCCTCACTCTCAGCTTCAAGGCTGTCCATCATCTTGCCCCCTCCTACCTCACCTCCCTTCTCTCCTTCTCCAGCCCAGCCTGCACCCTCCGCTGCTAACTTCCTCAATGTGCCTCATTCTCGCCTGTCCCACCATCGACCCCCGGCCCACTTCCTCCCCATGGCCTGGAATGCCCGCCCTCCGCACATCCGCCTAGCTAGCTCTCTTCCTCCCTTCAAAACCCTACTGAGAGCTCACCTCCTCCAGGAGGCCTTCCCACACTGAGCCCCCTCCTTCCTCTCCCCTTCTCTCCCTCCCCACAGCACTTGTATATATGTATATATGTTTGCACATATTTATTACTCTATTTTACTTGTACATATTTATTTTATTTATTTTATTTTGTTAATTTGTTTTATTGTCTCTCTCCCCCTTCTAGACTGTAAGCCCGCTGTTGTGTAGGGACCATCTGTATATGTTGCCAACTTGTACTTCCCAAGCACTTAGTACAGTGTTCAGCACACAGTAAAAGCTCAATAAATATGGTTGAATGAATACAAGTTGAGCACACTGTAAGTGCTCAAAGATTATGGATTGATTCAATCAAATTTGAGCTCTGGGATACTGGGAAGTGGAGGGAGAAAGAGTCACCTCTCATAATTGAAATGTTTGTTTTCAGGGCAGAGCTTTGGGGCAGTTTGGCGTGACTGAGCCTCCCTCCTGTGCTCTAGGGTCAAAGGTGGCGTTCGGCAGGTACATGTCTGGGATTTAGGGCAAACTCTACTGAAAGGTTTTGGGGGCAGGAGACACCAGGCAAGGTTTAGGCTCATTATTTCAACCTTGCCATTTACACCGTAATCTATACAATCAAGAACCATTCAAGAGACAACAGTATCCTGTGATCTTCCAAGGGCTTAGTACAGTGCTCTGTACACAGTAAGCACTCAATAAACATCACTGATAGATGGACTGATACTGTATTAGCTCTGAAACCCAAACCAGGTATGACCCACATGAAGGGTGCCTAGGGGAAATCAGGATGGTTTGGAGAATCTGGCAACAGGTCAAAAAAGAAACATTATCGGACTCAGTCTCTCCTTCCATCTCCTCTCTGGTTGTGGAAGAGACTCTCAGTATAAGCAGCAGAGACAGGAAGGTCTAGTTGAGAAGCAGCATGGCTCAGTGGAAAGAGCCTGGGCTTTGGAGTCAGAGGTCATGGGTTCAAATCCCGGCTCTGCCAATTGTCAGCTGTGTGACTTTGGGCAAGTCACTTCACTTCTCTGTGCCTGTTACCTCATCTGCAAAATGGAGATTAAGACTGTGAGCCCCCCGTGGGACAACCTGATCACCTTATATCTGCCTCAGCACTTAGAACAGTGTTTTGCACATAGTAAGCACTTAATAAATTCCGTTATTATTATTATTAGTGTCAAGAGCATGGGTCTGAGGGGCTGAAGACTTGTTCCCATCTCTGTGTAAATTCAGGGAAGTGCCTTACCCTCTTTCTCACCATACCATGAGGAAAATGAATGCCTACCTTTCATTCACTCATTCAATCATATTTATTGAGCACTTAAGGTGTGCAGAGCACTGTACTAAGCGCTTGGGAAGAACAAGTTGGCAACATATAGAGATGGCCCTTATCCAACAACGGGCTCACAGTCTAGAAGGGGGAGACAGACAACAAAACAAAACATGTGAACAGGTGTCAAGTCATCAGAATAAATAGAAATAAAGCTAGATGCACATCATTAACAAAATAGAATAGTAAACATGTACAAGTAAATTAGGGTAATAAATCTGTACAAACATATATACAGGTGCCATGGGGAGGTGAAGGAGGTAGGGCAGGGGTGATTATTATGAAGATAAAATGACAAAAAAAACCTACTCTAAAAACTCAAGGCATTTGATTTTCCATTTGATTGTAATTTCCTTGAGGACAAGGGATGTTTTTTTTTTTTGCTTTTTTGTTGTGTGATCCCATACATATAGTTCAGTTCTCTAGACCTTAAGCTCATTGTAGGCAGGGAATGTTTCTGATATACTCTCCCAAGCACTTAGTACGGTGCTTTGCACAAGAAAGTATTCAATAAATATGACTGAATAAATGAAAGAGTTCTGCACATGGGTGCTCAGTAGCTTTTGTGGATGAGGCCGAGGGCTCCTCGATACAAGGAGCAGGGATGGCTGTGACTAGGCGAGAAATTAGGAAATGTGAATGGGGCCAAATTTGGCCAAATGGGTGTTTAATAGCTTAATGATTTTTGAAAGCTGGTTGACCTCTCCCAACCACTTAGTGATTATGTGTAAACAGCACGGCTTAGCGGATAGAGTGCAGACCTGACTGTCAGAAGGACGTGGGTTCTGATGCCAGCTCCAATATTTGTCTGCTGTGTGACTTTGAGGAAGTCACTTAACCTCTCTGTGCCTATTACCTCGTCTGTACAACGGAGATGAGTGTGAGCCCCATGTGGGACAGGGACTATGTCCAACCTGCTCAACTTGTATCTACCCCAGTGCTTAGAATGGAGCTTGGCACATAGTAAGCACTTAAGAAGTACCATTTTTATTATTACATAAGGTAAATCTCCCCAAGATGCCTCTTACTGCCAATGTGGTCCCGAGGAGGAGGCTACTTTGGTCCATGGGTCAATTCAGCAAACTCTGACTCAAGGATCCCAGAAGACCTATCATGTGCAGCTCACTTGAGCTGCATTTGATTATATTCCCAGATTTGGCTGTTGGATCAAATTGCCACCAATAGCCAAGTGCTCTCCTCATTAGAGAGGAGGTGAGTGGGGCTGGATTAACCAGGATCCACCTCTCCTATGCTGTTGTGGGCCGGAATCTTAGTCCTCGGAATAAAGGACCTTCTCTGATGACCTAGTGGTAAGAGCGCGGATTTGGGAGTGAGAGGATGTGGGTTCTAATCCCAGCTCCACCATTTGTCTAATGTGTGACCTTGGCCAAGTCACTTAACTTCACTGTACCTGAGTTTCCTCATCTGTAAAATGGGGATTAAGGCTGTGAGCCCCATGTGGGGCAGGGACTGTCCAACCCGATTGCTTTGTATCTACCCCAGTGCTTAGAACAGTGCTTTGCACAGAGTAAGCACTTAACAAGTACCATAATTACAATTATTATTATTATCCTCTGGAGAGTGGGGAGGGAGCATGGGGAGTCGGGAGAGTAGAGCCCGCTGTTGAGTAGGGACCGTCTCTATATGTTGCCAACTTGTACTTCCCAAGCACTTAGTACAGTGCTCTGCACACCGTAAGCGCTCAATAAATACGATTGAATGAATACGTATGATCTACTGGGTCTGGGGAAGGAGTTGGAATGTGTGTGACCTTCAGGGTGGGGAGAGTGATTGAGTCTAGTTTGAAAATCATTATAGAAAAGGTAGACCATTCATTTATCCTATCATATTTATTGAGCGCTTATTGTGTGCAGTGCACAGTACAATAAGCACTTGGGAGAGTACAATAAAATGATAGACACATTCCTCCCATCACCACCCTTGGGGCCCAAGAGTTACCACTGATGGAGACAGGACCCCTTTAACTTCTCAACAAATGGTATTTATTGATTGCTTTCTGGAGGCAGAGGCACTGTACTAAGCACACAGGAGAGAACGATATAATGAAGTTGATAGACATGTTCCGTGCCCACAAAGAGCTTACCTACTGGGCTCCTAAAGGATCTAAGTAGATTTCCTTCTGGGTTGCAAGCCCCCAGAAGGTAGAACAGGGGCAGGTGTTGTTTCCAATTGGCTCTTTGCCTGAGTTTGATTCTCTTTAGCCAGAGAGGTTTCTGGATACCACTTTAGCAAAGAATCAGCAACCCTTGAGTTTGGACTCTTCTCCTGCTCAGGCACTTGTCTTATGTTGAGTCGTTTCCGACTCATAGCGACTCCATGGATGCATCTCTCCCAGAGCACCCCACTCTCCATCTGCAGTCATGCTGGTAGTGTATCCGTAGAGTTTTCCCGATAAAAAAAATACGGAAGTGGTTTACCATTGCCTCCCTCCATACAGGAAACTTGAGTCTCTGCCCTCGACTCTCTCCCATTCCACTGCTGCCCAGCACAGGGCAGTTTTGACTTGTAGCAGATTGCCTTCCACTCGCTAGCCACTGGCCAAACTAGGAATAAGAATAATAATAATGTTGGCATTTGTTAAGCGCTTACTATGTGCAAAGCACTGTTCTAAGTGCTTGGTGGGGGGATACAAAGTGATCAGGTTGTCCCACATGGGGCTCAGTCTTAATCCCCATTTTGCAGATGAGGTAACTGAGGCTCAGAGAAGTTAAGTGACTTGCCCAAGGTTACACAGCAGACATGTGGCAGAGCTGGGATTTGAACCCATGACCTCTGACTCCAAAGCCCATGCTCTTTCCACTGAGCCACGCTGCTTCTCTTGGGTAGGCCTCTGCTTGACTCTCCTTCTCATAGTCTAGACTGGTAGGGTACTGGAAACCCACCAGGGGCGATCCCAAGAGGGCACTAGACAACAAATAGAGTAATAATAATATTGATGGCATTTACTAAGCGCTTACTATGTGCAAAGCACTGTTCTAGGCGCTGGGGAGGTTACAAAGGTGATCAGATTGTCCCTCGTGGGCCTCACAATCTTCACCCCCATTTTACGGATGAGGTAACTGAGGCCCAGAGAAGTGAAGTGACTTGCCCAGAGGCACCTAGCTGACAAGCGGTGGTGCTGGGATTTGAACCCATGACCTCTGACTCCAAAGCCCGGGCTCTTTCCACTGAGCCACGCTGCTAGGGCCCGCTATTAGTCTGGCTGAGCTACCCTTGGGGAGGTGAATGAACTGGGCCAGGGCAGCAGATCAGGTCACTGACTGGATGTTGCCCCGATGGTGGAGAAGAGTCCATTCCCTTCCAGGAACAGAGCCCTGGATTCCTAGAGAGTCATTGGCTGACCTTGGCTCACCCAGAGGAGAAGGGCTATTGCAAATGAATTTAGATTTAGACCAAAATGTGACTCAGTGGAAAACCTAGAGGAACTGAAATGGCTTTATTTCCCATCTCTCCTCTTTCCATGGATTTAACTTAGGCACATTAGTCTCACTCAAGCAGCTCCGATAGACACAGTAGAGAAGTTTGTCACAGTCTGCTGGGTAAATAATATGGTTTTTGAGAATAACTCAAAAGAAGCATTTATTTAATATACCCAAATGGCACTCTCTAATAGGTCAATAACCTACATTCCCCCCACCCCCCCCCCAACAATCCTTAAATTATACTTTCTCAGTGGAATTGCACTAGCAATTTGTGCCTTAATCCCCTCATGCAAATGTATATCCGGAGAGTTTTTAATATGCACACTTTATTTGTCTCTAAATTAAATTTAAACCCAACCTCCTTGGAAATAACACAAGTGTTTCCTGCCTGGTAGTTTTGTTTGCCGTCTTTTGTTTGGTTTTTAAGGAAATGTTTCTCTCTGGTTTACTGTTTTTACCCAAGCCAAACTGACACTTTTCGGGTCAGTGTGGTGATCAGGGAATGGGAGCCAAGTTCAGGCAGTGTGGGTGGGGTGGCCATCTGCACAGTAGCAAAGCCTCTTGACACCTAAGGGTCCGTGCCGGGACTTGATTAGATACGGTGAACTGAGAAAGGACAAGGGCAGAGATGGGAATTCATCTGGCCTACACAAGGGTGGGTGTGTGGTGTGTAGTATTCTTTGAAAATCAAGTTATAGAAAAGACAAGTCCTCCCATCTGCAGTGCCCACACAAAAACTTAGACTGTAAGGTCCTTGTGAGCAGGGAATATTTCTACCAACTCTCCCATACTACACTCTCCCAAGTGCTTAGTACAGTGCTCTGAGCACAGTAAACACTCAAACACCATTGATAAAGCTAGATCCTGGCCATGCTATTGTGCCTTTTCCATAAAAGTCTGCCTTTCTTAAAGCCTGCACTTGGGGAGAATTACCCTTCTCCAAATCGCTGCCCACCAGACTGGTCTGTCTGTTGTCATCTCCCAATAGCCCACTGTTATGTCACATCGCTTGTCTGTTCACTCTATTAAATCGAATTTTTAATCGTATTTACTCTGTGCCAGGCACTGTACTAAGCGCTGGTGCAGATATGAGCTAATCAGTTGGACACATTTTGTGTCCCATGTGGAGCTCAGTCTTAACTTCCATTTTATAATTGAGGTACCTGAGGCCCAGAGAAGTTGTGACTTGCCCAAGGTCACACATCAGACATGTGGCAGAACCAGGATTAGAACCCATTTTGCCTTGGTTGCCCCACTCATTGCCATCTGGTGCCTGCTTATTCTGCCTTTTTTTTTTAAAAAAAATGGTATTTATGTGTGTACTATGTGTCCATTCTAAGTGCTGGGGTAGATTCAAGTTAATCAGGCCAAATACAATCCTGTACCACATGTGGCTCACAGCATAAATAGAGGGCAAAAAGATGAGTGGTGTGTCCATTTTGTGTCGGTGTGTTCATTTTGTGTCTGTCCATTTTGCAGTTGAGGAAATTGACACAGAGAAGTAAATTGACTTGCCCAAAGTCACACAGCAGACAGGTGGTAGAAGTGAGATTAGAACCCAAGTCCTCTGGCTCCCAGGCCCATTAGACCATGCTGCTTCTCCATCCTGGGTTGTGTGCTCTCTTTTGGTTCATCATTCAGCAGAAGTTTGGGTATCCTGCTTTAATACGTTCTCCTCACATGTCCCAACCAGTGGAACTGTGCTGTCCCCCTCTCCAGACTATCAGCTCCTTGTGGGCCGGGAATGTGTCGTCTAACTCCACTGTACTGTACTCTCCCAAGCACTTAGTATAGTGTTCTGTACACAGAAAGAACTCAATAAATACCACTGATTTGATTATCATGAGCATAGCTTCAAATCTGCTGCACTCCTTGTGTTCCAGGACCTAGCTGCTGCTAATCTTCTGCCTTGAAATACTGACTGTGGTTTGTGGTGTGTAGGGCAAGCTGGTGAACCTGCTCAAGAAGGTCAATGAGTCCCCAAGCACTTAGTACAGTGCTCTGCACACAGTAAGTGCTCAAATGCGATTAAATGAATGAGTCTGTTTTCTATAGTGTGTCCAGTTCTGAGGGCCATATAGAAGATTGGACCCAACAATATTTAAGATCTCTGACTTAGTATGACACTTAATGCTTGTTGCTGCCACAGTGTCTTCTGAAAGCTGTGCTAGAGATTCCTTTTTATTGTTTTGACCTATCTGTTGGCTGGCCTCTGCCTAGGTAGCACAACCTGGTTAATCTGATGAACATATGTCACCATAATTCCCTGAGGGTGAGGGGGAAAAGGCTGGTGCCAAAGGTGAGTAGATAAAGAAGGGATGCTTTAGTCCCATCCTGAATGACAGCTGGATCCCCTTCAACAGGCCTGGAGGACACCCACTGGGGAGATTTTTGCTGTGACAGGAACGACCATTTTTATCCTGACAGAAATAGTAATGGGACCTCTCAGCTTGAAACCTGACTTTGCTACCTTCCTGGGATATTTATCAGCCCCCATGCTGACTGTTTGGCTTAACTGACTGATGCTGCTGCTCGCCTATCCCACTGTCGACCCCCGGCCCACATCATTCCCCTGGCCTGGAATGCCCTCCCTCTGCACATCCGTCAAGCTAGCTCTCTTCCTCCCTTCAAAGCCCTACTGAGAGCTCACCTCCTCCAGGAGGCCTTTCCAGACTGAGCCCTCTCCTTCCTCTCCCTCTCCCCACCTCCCCATCCTCCCTGCCTTACCTCCTTACCCTCCCCACAGCACCTGTATATATGTATATGTTTGTACGTATTTATTACTCTAGTTATTTTACTTGTATATATTTATTCTATTTATTTTGTTAATATGTTTTGTTGTCTGTCTCCCACTTCTAGACTGTGAGCCCCCTGTTGGGTAGGGACGTTGCACATAATAAGCACTCAAATGTGATTGCAAAGACTGAGTGGCATTTACCTGTGACTTGGGTTCATGCCCTTCAGGAGTCAAGTCTTTCCTTGTCACCAACCTGAGATTACAAAACACGTATTTACATTTCAAGCAGACTCTGGGTGATCTCTCTAGATGACTTGATTTTTATCTTTGTCATTTTTATTTGATTCCAGGAAAACTGCCTCTTGAAACTTGCCATCCCTTACACTTCCAGTTTTGGGGTAACAGGCAGACTATCTCCCACCTATCTCCCCTCCTCCAAACGGCCCCTTGGACAGTGCAACAATGACCAACCGCGACCTTCCGTTTGGCATCCCTCATGCACGACCTCAATCCCTGACCCAGAACCTTTTTGACATGAATCCCACCGGAGAGGTCACACGAGTAGATTGAGGAGCAGCGTGGCTCAGTGGAAAGAGCCCGGGCTTTGGAGTCAGAGGTCATGGGTTCAAATCCCGACTCCACCACATGTCTGCTGTTTGACCTTGGGCAAGTCACCTAACTTCTCTGAGCCTGTTATCTCATCTGTAAAATGGGGATTAAGACTCTGAGCCCTGCATGGGACAACTTGATCACCTTGTAACCCCCCCCTCAGCGCCTAGAACAGTGTTCTGCACATAGTAAGCGCTTAACAAATGCCATTACTATTATTAGGGAGAAAACCTAAACATTGATGTGCCCCTCTGTCCACACGGTCGTCATTATCAGTAAACATTTGTTGCCTGCATGGCTCTCTGCCAAGTGCTGTATGGCAACCCTTCCACGGTCTCTGCTCCCACCCCCGCTCCGTTTCCATCCGTGGATCAATGGGGCAGTCACCTCCGCTCATGGGAATTCTCCCAGATGGGGCCCCTTCTTCCTCTCTCAGCCCAGAATTCCCTGAGAAACTTTCAAATGAGCACTTCTCAGTTGCCAAGAAGGGCAGCCTCGGGGCAGCTGTTTGGCAATGAGATGTGTGTTTTTCTCCCTCCCTCCCTCCCTCCTTTCCTCCCCAAGAGCAGGTGCCGCCCAGGTGGCAGCAATGCCAGCTTTCCCACCCACCATGACTCCCGCTCCAGTGTGCTACTTCCCTGCCCCGCCGTGACCCATCTCCAACCGAGAGGGGAGGTCAGGTTAGTTTCATTCAAATGCTCAGGAGAGGGGAAAGTTAGGTGTTAGCAGCCCCTTTCCGGGAGACAGATGGGTGAAGGGTCAGAGGGGGACACAGAAGGAAGCACCTGGTCTTGAGAACCAAATCAAGTGCACAATTCAAGGGGCACATGGGGCAGACCGCAAGAGGAGCTGCTGTAACCCAGCCCGCAAGCCCCGCAACCTCTAGCCACAACCCACTGGGAAAGATCGGGCCAGAATATCTGCCCACTTATGAAGCCTTCTCTTCATAGCAGGGGCCGGAGAGCCTGGACCAACAGGCTGGGACAATGTGGGAATGGCATGAGAAAAATGGGGAATTAATCTATAAAGAATTCCTCAGGAAGGAGGTTTTCCGCTTGGTCTGGTCTCCCAGCATCACTCCTGTGCCCCACAAACCTTTGATAATAATAATAGTAATAATGATGGCATTTATTAAGCACTTACTATGTGCAAAGCACTGTTCTAAGCACTGGGGAGGTTACAAGGCGATCAAGTTGTCCCACGTTCGGCTCCCAGTCTTAATCCCCCATTTTATAGATGAGGTAACTGAGGCACAGAGAAGTTGTGACTTGCCCAAAGTCACACAGCTAACAACTGGCAGAGCAGGGATTTGAACCCATGACCTCTGACTCCAAACCCCGGGCTCTTTGCACTGAGCCACGCTGCCTCTCCCGCTGCTGCTTTGATGTTAGCAGGCTTTCACATGACTGATCTAGAGCTTGCAAGGGTTGTTCCCATCTTTCTATTTGTGTTGACAGCTTTCTCTAGCCTTCAACTCTGCAATAAATACTAATAACATCATCATTTGCAGTAACTGTCTTGTGCCCACTTCAAAGCCCATCTTATATATCTCTCTCATCGTGGTTCTTACTGTTAATTATCCCCTCCTCTTTAGATGCTAGGGCCACGGGTAGGTGTCTGGTGAACCACAAACTCCCTTCAACCTTCTTAATGGCCGGCTGGAACCCCAGCTTGACCTTGAATTTGGATCAAATGGGTTGAACTTCAACTGATCTGGGAACCCACTGATGGTGCTACCCTGCCTAGGGCATCTCATGAATTTCTGAAAATAATAATAATGATGGCATTTATTAAGCGCTTACTATGTGCAAAGCACTGTTCTGAGCACTGGGGAGGTTAAAGGGTGATCAGGTTGTCCCACGGGGAGCTCCGAGTCTTAATCCCCATTTTATAGATGAGGGAACTGAGGCCCAGAGAAGTGAAGTGACTTGCCCAAAGTCACACAGCTGACAAGAGGCAGAGTGGGGATTTGAACCCATGACCTCTGACTCCAAAGCCCGGGCTCTTTCCACTGAGCCACGCTGCGTCTGTAGGACAAGGAGTCACAGTTTATGCCACCCACATTACACCAAACACACAGCAAAGTATAATGGTGCCACAGGTGCCATTTGGCAGAAGTAAGCCCAAATTTGGCCAATTCTAGAGCTTATCTTGAAGTCTGCTAGGTCTTCCTAGGTCCATGTGGATTTCAGTGCCTCCTCAGAGCATCAAACTTGGCAGTAGCAGCGTGGCCAAATGGATAAATCATGGACTTTGGAGTCAGAAGGGCCTGGCTTCCAATCCTGCCTCTGCCACTTGTCTGCTGTGTGACCTTGGCCAAGTCACTTAACTTCTCTGTGCTTGTTACCTCATCTTTAAAATAGGGATTAAGACTGTGAGCCCTCTATGGGAGGGGGGCTGTATCCAACCTGATTAAATTGTTTCTACTGCAGCACTTAGTACAGTGCCTGGCACATACTAAGTGCTTAACAAAATCTATACTCACTTAGAGTTTGAGTCCTGTAAGGGACAGGGACTGTGTCTTACTTAATTATCTTCTATCTTTCCCAGTGCTTGATACAGGGTAAGTGCTTAATCAATAAAACTATTCTTATCATTATATACCATAAAAGCCTCATTACTTAAAATAGTGAAGCAATGTTGCCTAGTGGAAAGAGCACAGGCCTGGAGTCAGAGGACTTGGGTTCTAATCCTAGCTCTGCCACTTCATTCATTCATTCAATTGCATTTATTGAGTGCTTACTGTGTGCAGAGCACTGTACTAAGCGCTTGGGAAGTACAGGTTGGCAACATATAGAAATGGTCCCTACCCAACAGTGGGCTCACAGTCTAGAAGGGGGAGACAGACAACAAAACAAAACATATTAACAAAATAAAATAAATAGAAAAATATGTACAAATAAATAGAGTAATAAATACATACAAACATATACATATATACAGGTGCTGTGGGGAGGGGAAGGAGGTAAGGTGGGGGGGATGGGGAGGAAGGAGGCGGCTCAGTCTGGGAAGGCCTCCTGGAGGAGGTGAGCTCTCAGTAGGGCTTTGAAGGGAGGAAGAGAGCTAGCTCTGCCACTTGCCTGTTGGGTGACCTTGGGAAAGTTACCTAACTTCTCATCTGTCAAATCAATCAATCTGTGGTATTTACTGAGCACTTACTTTGTGCAGAGCACTGTACTAAGTGCTTGGGAGATGACAGCAGAGTTAATAGCACATTCCCCATCCAGAACAAGTTTACAGTCTAGAGGGGGAAGACAGAGATTAATAAAATAACTTCTAATGTATCATCAAATGAGGATTAAATATTGTTCTCCCACCTACTTATACTGTGAGCTCATGTGGTCAGGAATGTGTTTAAACCTAATTATCTGTATCTGCCCCAGCACTTAATACAACACTTGGAATATAATAAGCCTTTAAATGCCTTAATTTTTTTTTTAAAGGGCCTTAAATGTCCAACTCCCTTCTGGTCCCTGGCAGGGGGTGGGCAAACTGAAGAACAGACTCTGGTATAAAAGCAGGTAAAGAGTCACCCTACTTCTCAGGGTTGCCCCTGGAGAGTTTCCATTACTCTACCAGTCTCGACTATGGGAGGGAGAGTCAAGCAGAGGCATATCCATTCCATTCCTAGCTTGGGTTGTGGCTAGCAAGTGGAAGGCAATCTGCTACAAATCAAAACTCACCTGTGCTGGGCAACAGCAGCATGGGAGGGAATCGAGGGTGGAGACTCAGGTTTCCTGCATGGAGGGAGGCAATGGTGAATTGCTTCCATATTTTTACCAAGAAAACTCTATGGGATCCACTACCGGAATGATTGCAGATCACATCACATCACATGTGATGCCAATTTGTACTTCCCAAGCGCTTAGTACAGTGCTCTGCACATAGTAAGCGCTCAATAAATACGATTGATTGATTGATTGATTGCAGATGGAGGTGGGAAGCTCTGGGAGAGATGTGTCCATGGCGTCGCTATGGGTCGGACACAACTCAACAGCATAGAAAAACAATGAAGAATCACCCTAGCCCTGGACTTCCTCTGAATTTTTAGCCCTGTCCAAAAATAGGAAGCGGGGGCAGCTGGGGGAGCCTGAGACAGAAACATGGAAGGAGAGACCAATGAACTCTCCTTCCCTAGTTCTTAGGGACTAGGGTCCTCCTTGAGTGGTAAGTGCCATGTGGCTTCCCTTGTGGGATGTGAAGGGACTGTCTCTATATGTTGCCAATTTGTACTTCCCAAGCACTTAGTACAGTGCTCTTCACACAGTAAGCGCTCAATAAATACGATTGAATGAAGGAAGGAATGGAGTTGGAAGTTGAGGATTACCACTCCTAAATGGGTTCAAGTGAGTTTGGCTCTCACACTTCAGTGTGTATCAGCACAATTACACTAGTCGTCCTCACAGGCTGAGAGGGTACCAACAAGACTGCTTTCCTATAGACTGTAAGCTCACTGTGGGCAGGGGATAGGTCTGAATATTGTTGCATTCTCCCAAGCCCTTAGTTCAAATTATCATTATTAAAGTGCTTACTATGTGTCAAGCACAAGATTGAGGTTGCATACAATCTATCCTATCCTCATTTTACAGAAGAGGAAACTAAGGCCCACAGAGTCTGTGACTTGCCCAAGAAAACACAGCAGTTGTAGAGCCAGAATTCAAACCTTAGTCTCATGACTCTGATTCCTGTGCTCCTTTCACTAGATGCCCCCACCCTGCCACCCCACCATAGATACTTCTTTATGGAGAAGAGGGAAAATGCAGAATCCTTATTTAACAGGAGAGGAAATAGACCCAGAGGGGTGCAGAACTCAAAATTGAACACTGAGCTATGTCTACCAACTGAGCAGCGAATCTAACAGAACCTTCTGAGAGCTGAAACACTGCAAAGAGTCCACCTCTGAAGGAAATAAATTTGGGGGGAGATTGGGAGGCAAATCCCAATTCCGCCACTTGCCTGTTATGTGACCTTGGGCAAATTACTTAATGTCTCTGTGCCTGTTTACTCAGGTGTAAAATGAGGATTCAAATCCTGTTCTCCCTCCCATGTAGACTGAGCCCCATGTGGGCCAGGTACTGTGTCCAAACATTATCTTAGATCTACCCCAGGAGTTAATATATAGTGCTTGGTACATAGCAAGTGATTAACAAATACCCATCATCATCAAAGCAAGAGCAACTGCTGCCATTTTCAGGAATACCAAGTTGGCTTTAAATTCAGCAAGAAGAGTGGACCTCTCTTTTTCTTTGAGAGGATGAGAATAGATTCTATTTTCATTCCCACTCCCCTCCCTCAACCTGCTCTGTTCTCCCTTCCTTGCCTTTACAGAAAAGACAAACAGCATATTTTTGGATGGGTTTGGATCTGGAATGGTATTTCCAAACTTTTGCTTGGTTTCTAGACCTTAAGGTAAGGGCATACCCAAGGTGACCTGGTCTTCCAGTGATTGCTTCACTTTTCTGAACAAGTGAGGGTGGGTCCTTGGAGTTGAGCCCTAAGAGGGGTGGGTTGCTTTGCTGTCAGAGAGACTCGAACAGCCCCCCACCCCCATGTAGGTTGGCAGCCCACACCAACGCATTCTCCTGAGCCATGCTTGGCATCCTGACTGCTGAGGCCGGGACTCTAAAAATAGGTGCCACCTTGTAGAGGAAACAGATGGAAACAAGGAGACCCGCTGTGCCTATCAGCAGTTCCCACACAGCTGTTCCCCGCCTGACAGCTCTGCTTTGCTAACAAACAACGGCAACATTAGCAGCGTCTGACAACCGGGCCAAGAACGCCGGTACAGACTATTCCTTGAGGCGAGAGGGAGTCCGAGCCCCTGCCAGCGAGTTGGCTGCTGTTAAACAATGGTCTGGGAAGCAGGGAGGTCAGTAAGGGGGGCGCCCAGTGGGGAAGTGATGGGCGGGGTTCCACAGGATGGAGGTGCGTGCTTCGGAACTGGACTGGGCTTCCCCTCTTCCTTGGGTCACGGGGTGGAAACTGCTAGGGAAGCTTGGACCGCACGTTCATCAAGGAAAGAGGACCCTGACACAGGCAAATGGTGGAAAGGAACGGTGTTTCCACAGTATTTTTCCCCATGCTAAAAGTTCACATTTCTGGGAGTGTCCCAACAGAAGGGAGAGGCTGGTGGGTTGACTTCCTAACCTCAGTTCTCTTCTGATGAAATCTCATCTTCCTTAGCAACTAGGCCCCACACAATGGGGACTGCAGAAGAATGCTCTTAAACAGGCATGAACTAAGGGAGATGCATAAAAGGGCAAGGGGGGAAAAAACCCAACAGAACTGAACCCCAATCTGAGCAGAAACAAGTCAGGTGGGCCCTTGATGTAACACTCATGGTCTTACGTCAAATGATCAGCACTCAGTATGTCATGAGCTTTTGGAGTTATGGTGAGGCTGCACGTAGATTTAAATGTCAATACAGTGTCCCGAGATTAATGTTCAAGGCTCCAGTGTTGAAAGATGTGTTGGTGGATCCATAGTTGTAGACAATACCACCAACCTCTCCATCTCCCAAACCCACAAACTTGGCATTCTCCTTGGCTCTTTCTCTTTCTACATCCCCAGTCAGCCTGTCACCAAATCCTCTCAGTTCTTGCTCCAAAACACTTTTAGAATCTTCCTTTACATTTAAGTGACCACCACACTGATCCTGGCACTTATATTCCAGCTTGACAACTGTATTAGCTTCCTCACTGATCAACCTTTCTCCATTCTCTCCCCTCCAATCCATATTACATATTGCTGTCTGAATCCTTCTTCTAAAATGTTGCGCTATATACAAATCCACATTCCTCTCCCTATCAAGCAGAAACTCCTGACCATTAGCTTTAAAGTAGTCAATCAACTTTCTCCCTCCTACTTATCCACTCTCTTCTCCTACCACATCCCAGATCACACTCTTCATTCTTCACAAGATAATCTACACACCGTATCCTGTACTAATCTCTCCTACCCCTGATTTTTAGCTGTTGCTTGGAAAAAAAAAAAAGTGGAAACGTCGTTCATTTCCACCATCTACCTGTGTCAGGGAACTCTTTCCTTGTTAAATGTGAGGCCCAAGTTTCCCTAATAGTTCCCACCCCATTACCCAAGGAAGAGGGGAAATCCAGTCTAAAGCTTGGAACTCCCTTCTCTTGTATATCCAACATTCCCTACCCCATCTTTTGAGATTACCTCTCCTCCTGAAAGCCTTCCCCATTGATCTCTATTCACCCTCATTTTATGTTTCCAAGTGCCCCTTCAGCTCTTACAATTCAACCAAACACTTTACTCCCATACAAATTGTTGTGGGAATTTATCGGAATTATGTGTTCTATTGCCCTTCAATATGTAACTTCTTAGTAATTATTATGGTATTATTCTCTTTTAGGCTGTAAGTTCCTTGTAGGCAGGGATCTTGTCTAACAATGTTATTGTATTGTATTCTCCCAAGTGCTTAGCACAGTGTTCTGCTTCCAGTAACTGCTCAATAAATAGGATTGGTGTTTATTAATTACTTTGTGACAAACCCTGGAGTAGATCAGTGCTTAGAACAGTGCCTTGCACATAGTAAGTGCTTAACAAATGCCATTATTATTATTATTATATACAAGATAATCAGGTTGGACATAGTACCTGTCCCACATTGGGCTCATAGTCTAAGTAGGAGGAAGAAGGATTGAATCCCCATTTTGCAGATGAGGAAATTGAGACACAGGGAATTTAAGCGATTTGCCAAAGGTCACCCAAGAGGCAGAGCCAGGATTGGAACTCTGACTCTGGGACCTGAGCTCTTTTGACTAGGCCATGCTACTTCCTTAGCTAATTTAAATGTTTGCCTCCGTGGTTATCCTCCTGAAGGGCAGGGATCATATCTTCTAACTCAGAGCCCAGTAGTGGCTAAATCACTGCTATCAACTGACTGTTGATTGTCAGGAAATCTGGGGAAAGGAGGGCTTTGTAAAGGGGAGGGTCATCTTAAGGACATAAAACATGTGTATAGAAGACTGGACAAAATGAGGGATAGCAAAGCTGGCCTTGAGAGTGGTGAGACTTCCAGTGGCAAGGGAACAGGGCCTCAGTTTTTGGAGGGAACAAACTCTTCTGTTGCCCTTTACTGCTCAGAAAGAGGCTGTTGACTAACCTGGAATAGTTTGCTTATTTCTATAATAATAATGATGGTATTTGTTAAGTGCTTACTATGTGCAAAGCACTGTTTTAAATTCTGGGGGTAGATACAAGGTGATCAGGTTGTCCTATGTGGGGCTCACAGTCCTAATCCCCATTTTACAGACGGGTAACTAAGGCCCAGAGAAGTTAAGTGACTTGTCCAAAGTCACACAGCTGACACGTGGTGGAGCCGGAATTAGAACCCGTGACCTCTGACTCCCAAGCTCGGGCTCTTTCCACTGAACCATGCTGCTTCTGGGGAAGGAATGAGGTGGTGCACGCACCCATATTCACTATCCCACCAAGGCCTCTGAGCTCCTATTTACTCACCTGCTCCCACTCATATACTGAGAAGCAGTGTGGCCCAGTGGATAGAACATATGCCTGGGAGTCAGAAGGGCCTGAGTTCTAATTCTGGGTGTGCCACTTGTCTGCTATGTGATCTTGGGCAAGTCCTTTCACTTTTCCATGCCTCAGTTCCCTCATCTGTAAGATGGGGATTTAAGACTGTGAGCCGCATGTGGGACACGGACCGTGTCCAACCTGATTAGCTTGTATCTACCCCAGCGCTTACTAGGGTGCCTGGCACATAGTAAGTGCTTATCAAATAACATAAAAAATTTTTAAAAAAGCCAAAGGGGATGGGGGGAGTCTCTCCCCTCTTACTATCTTGCTCAGGTCCAGAGGCACAGAGTTGGAGGGGAGATTGGCCCTGTGCCAACACCTCAGCCTTCCTGAACTATTGTACAGCTGGTCTCTGACTCCCTTCTCTAAGACATTTTCCTACCTCCACGTGGCCTCTTTTCTATCCGGTTGCAGAGTTGCCGAGCCCAATCCGCGAGAGGCGGCATAGATGTACACACATGTAGTTTGGGCCAATTAAAACACTTTTCCTGTTGGGAAGTATTTTCTTCTGGAAGCAGAACTTTCATAGAGAAGCAGCGTGGCTCAGTGGAAAGAGCCCGGGGTTGGGAGTCAGAGGTCACGGGTTCTAATCCCGGCTCCACCACTTGTCAGCTGTGTAGCTTTGGGCAAATCACTTAACTTCTCTGTGCCTCAGTTATCTCATCTGTAAAATGGGGATTGACTGTGAGCCCCATGTGGGACAACCTGATTACCTTGTATCCCCCCAGTGCTTGGCATATAGTAAACACTTAAGTGCCATTATTATTATTATTATTATTTTGATTAATCTCCTGCCCAAGGTGGGCTGGGATGATTCATTCATTCAATCATATTTATTGAGTGCTTACTGTGTACAGAGCACTGTACTAAGCACTTGGGAAGTACAAGTTGGCAACATATAGAGATGGTCCCTACCCAGCAACGGACTCACAGCCTAGAAGGGATGATGGAGAGAGCTGGGGCGAGGCTCTGGAGGCCCCAGACCTAACCACTATCAGGAGAAGGAAGGCAGGGAATGAATCTCTTCTTGGATCCCAGAGCTGTTCTTTCAGGGCAGCCCACATTGGCTATTGCACAGTCTTCTAGACTGTGAGCTCACTGTTGCGTAGGGACTGTCTCTAAATGTTGCCAATTTGTACTTCTCAAGTGCTTAGTACAGTGGTCTGCACACAGTAAGTGCAGTGCTTAGTACAGTGCTCTCCACACAGTAAGTGCTCAATAAATACGATTGAATGAATGAACTCCCCTGTGAGAGCCTGTCCTGGGTCATAGGAAATCAGCAAGGTAAAGTAGGAGGAGGCAAGGGTGATTGAGAGCCTTAAAATTGGTGGTAAGAAGTTTCTGTTGGATACAAAGGTGGATGGGCAACCACTGGGGGCTGTTTTTTAAATATTTGATAAATGCTTATTTTGTGCCAGGCACTGTACTAAGTAAGCTCTTGAGGAATGGGGAGATGTGGACTGAATGTTTTTTCAAAAAAAGGATCCAGGCAACTGAGTACAGTAAAGATTGGAAGGGGGAGAGACAAGGAGGTCAGCAATCACTTAACTTCTTTGTGCTTCATTACCTTATGTGTAAAATGGGGATTAAGAACGGGAGTCCCATGTGAGACTGTATCCAATCTGAGTAGCTTGTATTTACCTCAGTGCTTAGTACAGTGCCTGGCACATAGTGAGATTTTTTACAAATAAAAAAATATTGTTAAGGTGGGATTTGAGTGCTTGGGTCAGGATGGTAATAGTTTGGTTAGAAAGGAAAGGTGAGAAGCAGCATGGCTCAGTAGAAAGAGCCAGGGCTTTGGAGTCAGTGGTCATGGGTTCAAATCCTGGCTCTTCCAATTGTCAGCTGTGTGACCTTGGGCAAGTCACTTAACTTCTCTGGGCCTCAGTTCCCTCATCTGTAAAATGGGGATGAAGACTGTGAGCTCCCCCCGTGGGACAACCTGATCACCTTGTAACCTCTCCAGTGCTTAGAACAGCACTTTTCACATAGTAAGTGCTTAATAAATGCCATTATTATTATTATTATTACAGATTCTGTGAAGGTAGAACTAAAGAGGATTTGATTGAATATATGTTTGCATCAGAAAAGTGGAAGTTAATGCCAAGGTTATGGGCTTGAGATGAAGGATGGTGTTTTCCTCAGTGATAGGAAAGGCAAGAGGACAGGATTTGGTTGGGAAGATGAGTTCTGTTTTGGACATATTAAGTTTGAGATGTTGGCAGAGCACCCAAATAGACATGTTCTGAAGGCAGGATGAAATATAATATTGCAGAGAAGGAGAAAGATAAGGCCTGGAGGAGTAGATTTGGGAATCATCTGTGTAGAGATAGTAGATGAAGCCACAGGAGTGAATGAGTTCTCCAAAGGAGTGGGGGGTAGGTGGAGAATAAAGGTGGTGGGTGTAGTAATAATAATAATAATAATAATGGCATTTATTAAGCACTTACTATGTGCAAAGCACTGTTCTAAGCACTGGGGAGGTTACAAGGTGATCAGGTTGTCCTACGGAGGGCTCAGTCTTAATCCCCATTTTACAGATGAGGTAACTGAGGCCCAGAGAAGTTAAGTGACTTGCCCAGAGTCACACAGCTGAAAATTGGCAGAGCCGGGATTTGAACCCATGACCTCTGACTCCAAAGCCCAGGCTGTTTCTCACTTGAGTTTAGAGAGGTATGGTAGGTGGGAGATAGGGTGATAACTGGAATGTATGGTGGGGTTAAGGGAGGATAAATGAGTATGTATCCTCAAAACTAACGAGATGAAGGGGAAAAAGGGATAGATGGTTTCTTTGAAAAGGGTGGGGTTGGGATATTGAGGGGAAATCTTAGGAAGCAAAGGATACATGAATATGATAATAGTATTTAAGCACTTACTATGTGCCAACTGTAGACTCTAGACTGTAAATTTGTTGTGGGGAGGGAATCTTTCTACCAACTCTGTTATATTGTTCTCTCAAAGCACTTAGTACAGTGGTCTGTATGTAAGCATTCAAATGCTGTTGATTGAAAGTGACTGAAGGACAGGTGCTCTGGCAAAGTTGCCTACAGGACAAAGACTTAAGATCTTTCAAGCAGGACAGTTGCCAGGAATCTGCAGAAAGTTCTCATTCAGGAAAAGTCCTGGAGAGCCCCAAGTTTAGAATCCCAGTCATCCAGCAGAGGCAAAGCTCTCTCATAAAAGCAGAGATGACAATCAGAGACCTTAAGGGCCAATAACTCATTTCTGGACCCCAAAAGTTCCTTGATTAGATCTAAAACTAGTAGAAGTGGTGGTGGAAAATGAGTAGCAAAATGGGCAAATGGAGGGATAATTGAAGAGATGATTACATTCATCCTTGTGTCAGAGAAAGAGCAACCTCTGTGCTGGTTGGTGTCTCAGGGTGGATGTGGGTGACAGGCTGGGTTCTCATTGGTGCTAGAGAGAGAAAATAAGAGAGAGAGAGACTGTGAGAATCTGCACAAGCACGCATTTGAAGGTTAAACTGTCTACATTTGCCGGTGTTGTAATTATGAAGAGAATGGCATTTTGAAGTTTGGATAGAGCTTTAATTGAAGTCCTGGCTGCCACTAATTATATTTGAAAAGAGAGTGCAATGGGCTTTTTACTAGTTAATGAGGATTTTTCATTTTAAGGCCTAATGGTCGTTAAATTAAAATGGTTTCCTTTCCCTCTGGAGAAGAGCCTGCCGGAAACAGTCACCTGTGCCAAGAGGAGAGCGTGTGGGAAGAGGAGGGAGAAGCTGCTTTGGATGTTGATGCTGTCAGAAGGGAGATTGCCTACCCTGGTAGGCTGGCAGGGCAGAGAGGGAAATACCTCTGGACACGTTTCCAGGAAAAAAGCGAAAGCAAAGTGTGGAACTGAATAGCTTTATGGCAATCATGACAATAATAGAAAGATTTACCAGCCCACTAAAATGAATAAGTGCCTACCTGTCCTAAGAATGATTACAGGTAGAAGTGAATTAGCTGTAGCAGAGCAGAATGGAGCCTGAAGGACTGATTGGGCTCTATTTCTGGGGCTGCTGAAACCAGTCCTGAGCCCTGTCACTCTTGAGCCTCCCTTCTCTGCTAATACCCTTGACCAAGCCCTAGTTCCTGGCTGGTTCTACTAAAGACCTCCGCAGGTGAGAAATTCCTTCACATCTCCTGGTAGCCTGTTCCAGAATTTGACCACTTTTACCATCAACAAACACTCTCTGAGGCCGAACCTTGCTACAGCTGAAACTTGTTTCCCCTGACTACGTCCTCCAGGGAGGCAGAGGACAGCCAAACAGCATCCTGCTTATAACCCCCTGTACTTGAAACCAGTTACGTCCCTTTCAGCCTTTTTCTGCTCCAGCTCACTAACCTTGACTTCTTCAACTGTTTTTCCTCCCAGGCTCTTCTGCTCTGGAGTCTCCTCAGTCTCTGCACATCTGCCTTCAAATGCGGAGCCCCATAGTAGCTGCATTGTTATGAGAATCCAGGTGAAACAAGCATCGCTTATCAGCTTTCATTCATTCAATTGTATTTATTGAGCGCATACTGTGTGTAGAGCACTGTACTAAGCGCTTGGGAAGTATAAGTTGGCAACATATAGAGACGGTCCCTACCCAACAATGAGGTTTCCTTATTCTACCCTCCATGCTGAGAAGCAGCGAGGCCTAGTGGAAAGATCATGGGCCCAGGAGCCAGAGGACCTTGGTTCTAGTCCTGACTTTGCCACACTTGTCTGCTGTGTGACCTTGGACAAGTCACTCCAGTTCTCCATGCCTCAGTTCTCTCATCTGCAAAATTCTCCCTCCTACTTCGGCTGTGAGCACCATGTGGAACCTGATTATCTTTTATCTACCCCAGAACCTAGTACAATGCTTGACATAAAGTGCTTAACAAATACCATTATTATTACTCCCTCCCAAATCATGCTGGTGTCAGCAAATTGATTGTCACTGCATTTTTCTGTTTACCCACATAACCGAAGGATTGTTCTCATTTGGGTCCTTTTCAACTGGTACTGCCCTTTTCCAGTCTTTGAGAACTTTGTGTATCTTTCTTGAGCTCTCCAAAATGACCTCTAATCCTTGGTTACTACCATCATCTAATGCTTGGAATATCCTAGAACGCATATCCCTGGGTCCTTCTTCTGTTTTCAATCTAGCCTATAAGGGTACTACAAAATCATTTTCAAATCTCCATCATAGGTAATGCATGTTTTGGTTATTTGATCATAGTTGTGTCTTTCTTCTAAAAAGACAAAGGGAAACACACTAAATGATTTTGGATCTTTAATAATAATAATAATTCATTCAATCGTATTGAGCGCTTAGTATTTGCAGAGCACTGTACTAAGTGCTTGGGAACTACAAGCTGGCAACATACAGAGACGGTTCCTACCCAACAATGGGCTCACAGTCTAGAAAAATAATGATAGCATTTATTAAGTGCTTACTATATGCAAAGCACTGTTCAAAGAGCTGGGGAGGTTACAAGGTGATCAGGTTGTCCCCCGGGGGCTCACAGACTTAACCCCCATTTTACAGATGAGGTAAGTGAGACACAGAGAAGTTAAGTGACTTGCCCAAAGTCACACTGCTGGCAATTGGCGGAGCAGGGATTTAAACCCATGACCTCTGAATCCAAAGCCTGTGTTCTTGCCACTGAGCCACACTGTTTCTCTAAATGTTCATCCGTTCCCATACCGGGAATCGAACCCGGGCTGCCTGGGTGAAAACCAGGAAATCCTAACCACTAGACCATATGGGAGTGTCATCTTTAGTGTTATCTGTTGTCAGATTTTCCTTATCTACCAGTAGTGCTGCATATTCTTCGGTCCTTTGATTTGACCTGATAGGATTAAAGATTAAAGAATGGTTTTCCTATTGCTTCCTTACTCTTCTGCCCCCCTTTCACTTTTCTTCTTGCTTTGGCTTTCCTGATTCTTCCCCTACATGCCTGTGCTATTCTTTAGTACTCCTCCTTGCTGATTTGGCCCAATTTTAACCTCTTGAGGACCTTCCCCTTTGCAATTGTAAAGTTTTGGGTCTTGTCAAGTCTTTCCAGCTCCATTTTCAATTCCTTGAAACTATAGTGTTGGAATGTGGACACTGTCATATCACATAAACACAAAAGCCCTCAGTGCTTCAACAAATTAGTACTTCTGCAAAAAGCATCTGAAAATCTTAGAAATGTTCAGAAGTCACCCTGAAAGAAAAACAATGGGAGCTTCTTGACATTTTTTTTTTAATCCAAAATCATCTGCCTGCCCAGCTGCCCCAGGAGAAGCATTTATGCGCTAGTGGGTGTCTGAGGGGCCTCCGGTGACCAGGGAGGATGTTGGAATTGACCTCTCCCTACTCATCAGTGTCACAGAGGGAACAAGCAAGCTTTGGAGGGTTGTGCACTTTAGAGGGCAGTGCCTGGTCAGGGGTTGGGGAAAGACGAGAAAACAAACAAGCTCTGCAACAAGATCGCGGTGTAATGGGTGTCTGCGTCTGGAATCTTAGATGAAGCAGGGCAGAGGGAAGAAAGCAGCTCTAGATTCTCCCAGAGGCTGAAATCTCTTTAGGGCCAAGGGTATGCCCAGCCAAACCAGAGCGGGGGGGAATCCATTTATTGGACATACCTATGTGCACTGGACAGGACTTTAAGAATGAAAATTTTGGAATTTAGTACGTGCTTGTTGTTGGATAAACACTGGAGTAGAGGAGGAGGGTGATGATGATGATGAAGTATCCTGTCAAGAATGGTAGGTAAGTTGTGGTCCTGAGATTTCAGGACCGAGAACCCACATGAAAAAGTCGACTACAGTAGTAGTAGCTTTTCAGTACCCCTTTGCTCTCTGTCATTCCTGCCGGCTATGATCCCCACTGGGGCAGGGAGAAATAAGCAAATAGGGAGGTAGGTGTGTGTCACACTACAAAGTGCACAAGAGGTTCTTTATGTGCAAAAGCAACTGAAGGTCGAAGCAACCACGACATAGTGCCAATTCTGTACCACAGTGCCATGACCCTGTAGGAGGTTGCCTTGGCAGCTATTTTTTATGTTTCTTGCTGGGCCCATCTACCTCGCCAAACATCTTACGTAGCTCTCTGGTCAGAAACCTTTTGCACTGATAGCATAGCTCCAGGGAGAATAATAATAATAATGATGGTATTTAAGCGCTTACTATGTGTAAAGCACTGTTCTAAGTGCTTAACTCTAGAACTCAAGTCTCCTTTATCAATGACAGCTAGCACTAGAGTAGATGCAATATGATCAGATCAGTCTCAGGCTCTAACGCAAATGGGACTCCCAATCTGAAAGACAGGGAAAGAGGTATCTAATCTCCATTTTACAGATGGGGAAACTGAGGCACAGGGAGGTTGTGACTTTTCCCAAGGTCACACAGCAGGCAAGGAAGATAATCTAGGTATTGGAGTAGCCATGCTCTGTACCACTTTAACCATGCTGTCCCGCTTAGCGTTTAGTTTTTGTTTGGGTCTTGATATACTGATCTCAGTGAATTAGCTGTCCAAATGGGTTTCTGAGTTAAACTGAAATTTTAGACAGCCATGAGGCCCCATTCTGCCCAAGGACATTACCGAGACCTTTCTTTCCTGTTGACATAAGACTTCCTTGACTAACTGAATGCCTAAACTGGTAAATTGGTACCCAAATTGTTCCCAGAAGAATAGATTGGGTGCAATTGGCCAGCCATGTTTGCAGATTTAATAATAATAATAATAATGACATTTATTAAGCACTTACTATAGTGCAAAGCACTGTTCTAAGTGCTGGGGAGGTTACAAGGTGATGAGGTTGTCTCACAGGGGGCTCGCAGTCTTAATCCCCGTTTTACAGATGAGGGAACTGAGGCACAGAGAAATGAAGTGACTTGCCCAAAGTCACATAGCTGAAATTGGCGGAGCCTGGATTTGAGCCCATGACCTCTGACTCCAAAGCCCGGGCTCTTTCCACTGGGCCACGCTGCTTCTCTGCTTCTCCTAGTTGGCTTCTTGGAGCACAGCAGGCTTGGACTCATCCACTGGTAGATGGCCCCTCATGTTCTAATGGCTGTGAGAAAAAGCAATTTGTACACAGTTTATCCTAGTGTTGGGTTGGGTGATACCTGCTTTGGATGGGGTGGGATTAACAGGCTTTCTGGCTCCTCTTGACAACAAGATGCTGTATTCCAGGGGCCCAATGATTGCTGTGAAACAGGAGTCCTCTAAGGGGAGGGACCCACAGGGGAGGTGAGAGGGGGTGATTCTAAGAACCCCAAGGTGGGATATGCCCGAGAAGGGGAAGTTGTATCAAATTTCTCCATGAAGGAGAGGACAAAAATAATCTGTCCTTATCAGGGGATCATTCTGTACCAACTTCTTTTCCTATTGGTAGCAGGATTTTTGTTGGCTCAAAAGGCAAATAACCAAATTCAAGGGCCTAAATCCCAAACGCTTTTTGTGGTGGTTAATTGCTGAATACGTTATCCAATTCCTAGACATGCACAGGTTGTGAGGCCAGGATTTTGCGCAAAGAGAGATGGGGAGGGAGAGGGAATAGAGAACAGAAGGATAGGAATGTTATTAAAAATGAACTTTCTCTGCCTTGCTGCCATCATTTTGGGTTTGCCAGATCTCAAGATAACAGAAACTGTTTCCACAGCCAGAAATGAGAATCCAGTCTGAAATTACCCCAAAATGGGAGTTCTCATTTTCAAGTACCTAACGGTCAGGGAACATGCTGGTTATGATTGGTCTGCATTCATTGATTCATTCAATTGTATTTATTGAGCGCTTACTGTGTGCAGAGCACTGCACTAAGCACTTGGGAAGTTCAAGTTGGCAAAATATAGAGACGGTCCCTACCCAACAACATGTGGCATCTGTCTTGCAGAGCACCATGAGCATGTTGGTGCTCAATATCATTGGTGAAAATTCAGAAATGACCCTGAAAGAAACTGTTGAACTGTTCAATCTCCCATATGACAGAAAACATGGTGGGGGCTGTAGTTTCTCCCTCTTGCCTGAGTGCTGTTGTTCCATCTCTACCTGGGAGGAGGGGAGGTAACAGGATAATTCTCAAAATTCCAGGCTACTTAGTTGAACTTCCAGGCTGTCTTTTTTTAGAATTGGCAAGGGTCCTTCATTTGCATGTTTTTGATGTCACTGAAGGTAAAATTAGGGCCAAGCCAGAGATGCTGCTGCTCCTCAAATCTTATGTGGAAAACCACAGGCCTTTGGGTAAATGCTCAGATCTCCATTGAGATGGGGCCAAACTGTTTCAAGCCTTGTTCATTCAATATCTAACTTGCTGAAAGTTTGGGCAGAACAAGAAAGGAGGCGGAAGACAAGAAACCGACAAGTGGCCGGTCTGCATCGACCTCAACTGGCCCAGTGAATTACCTCTTCTCTTCCCTTTTCATCCATGTGGCAATCTCCAGACTGGGGCTAGATGAGTGGGGAGGTAAAATGTAAGTGATCAATAGTCAAGCCTTGTTGCAAAGAAAATATTCACTGAAAGACATTAAAATGAAGTAAATAAAAGAGATAAAAATGGAAATATCAAGCCAGCAACTTCTTCTCCTCTGATTAAAAAGAGAGAGAGAGAAGGCGGGGGCTGGGGAGAGCCTGCCATCCCTTGAAGAGCCAGATGCTGCAGGAGGACAAGGCTGATAAAGGGTCTCAGGCAGCCTGTTCTGAAGAGATAAAGTGAAGTCCCTGCATTTACTGTCCTCAATCCAAGTCGTACCATCAATATTAATACAGCCTGACAAACTGGCATTTAGATAGAATAAATATAGACTGGTTCTGCTATTACCTAGACTTTATTAATCTGCTTGCAGGCATTTAAATGCCGTTAAAAATATGGAGTTTACTAGCCCGAGCTTCAGTTGCTTTACAATTCATCACTTTTTTTCTCCCCCTTCCCGTGCTATTGTCTCAGATCCCAAGTGACCTGAGTTTCTCTTTGAAGTGTACATTCTGATGGTGAGGAGGAGGCCTGAGGGAGACAGGCAGGCTACCTCAGGCCCCAGGGAAGAGGTGAAGAGGAAGTGGGAGCATCCTGGTGTTCCAGGAGGGGAGAGCAGGGGGGGAGTTGAGGAAGCAGACGGGATGATAGTGAGAAGAGGAGGAAAGAGGACTTTCCAGATTGAACGCTGCTCAGGAAGACTGAGGCAGCCGCTCTGGGGATCAAACTCAACTTCCGATTTCTTGGTCAGGAAAACCCTGAGCTAGTACCAGCCAAGATTCTTGTGGGGTTGGCTGGGGAGAAGTCCTCATGTGCAGAGACTGCTTGCCTGAAATCCCCGGAGAGTGACTGACCCCATGTCACCCAGCAGGATGGAGGGCCCTGTTTTTCACCTGGGAAATGCTGTCATCACTCCACTGTCTGCAATCTGCCAGAGCTTGCCAGAGAGGAATGGTGATGGCGATATCTCTTCTGATTTTCTGTCTCTTCCAGAAAGTGGATATGTCTGACTGAAATACCAGATCACAATGCCAGGCTAACTAGCTCAGTCCTCTGCCTTAGTGAGAATTCCACATCCCACTGGTTGTTTGTCACGGGGCTAATGTGCAGTGCAGCTGCTGAACTTCTAGACTGTGAGCCCGTTGTTGGGAAGGGACTGTCTCTATATGTTACCAACTTGTACTTCCCAAGCACTTAGTACAGTGCTCTGCACACAGTAAGTGCTCAGTAAATACAACTGAATGAATGAATCTGCCACCTTTCACCCCAGAGGGGGATGACTTTAAGTGGAAGGTGGTCAGAGTCTCATCCTTTCGCACAAGAGTTATATATGGAAGAGCTTCAATAATTTGCTCATTTACTCTGCCTATAGATGGCCTAGTAGAGGCTAGGACACTGGAGTCCTGGCTCCCAGCCTCAAGCACTGGAGCAGACCACTGTCTTCTGCCCCATCTGTTTGGAGAAGGGAAATTGGATTTTTTTCATTTGAATATGCTTGGGGTGGTCAAAGAATCCAGGCAATGAGACCTGGGGCTCACCATAACCAGCCTTGTTCTCTGGTGGAAGTGTTCTGTCTCTTGTCCCTCCCTGTGGGGCTGCCCCTGAGAAATTGGGGCATGGCCTAGTAGCCTCCAGATCTCTCAATCTCTTGGTTAGGGATTGACCAGGAGACACCCTTAGGTCTCCCCTCTCTATCCCTGACTCTTCCCCCAAGTGGCCTACAGATAAGACAGTTCAACACCCCAGACTCTCCTTTCTCACTCGCTCCCCAGCTTGAACTCCAACATCCTGAATTCTCCCCTCTCCATCCCTCTAGCAACACACTTCCAACCATACTTTTATTCTGTGTATTTGTCTTATATGCTGTTCTAGTGTTTTATCATTTCATCACCCTTGATGTATCTGTCTCTAGCCCTGTTTCTCCAACTTTTATTCCTGTGAACCCCCGCCCCAAAGGACAGGGATTGGGTCTAATCCCTACTTGAATATTGTTTCCCAGTGCTTAGTACAGTGCTTTGCACAGAGTAAGCACGAAATACTATTACTAAACTAGCTTGCCAGGGACTAGGCACCATTCTGAGGAGGAGAAATAGCATCTGCACCCCCTCCACTTCCCCTAATCAATCATATTTACTGAGCGCTTACTGGGTGCGGAGCATCTGGTGATGGTGTGAGGGACATACCCCCCCTAAAAGTGTGTGTGTGTTGCTCTATCTCTTGGCCTTTGTATTCTCCACCCCCCCACACACACTCTCACAATTTTTTCCCCTCTTCTTGCTTTCCCTGTTTTCTCCCCCTAACCACCACCTCGTCTCTTTTTATTCCTCTTTTCTCTTCCCTTTTTCCATCTTCCCACACAGTTATATTTTAGAAATGAGGAAATGGCTTGGGACTTACAAGTGGGTCAGGCTTCACTCCCTCTCCCTAATGCCTTCTGTGGTGTGACACTCACTTACTGCTAGAAGCTAGTTAGTCTAGGACCCTAGCATCAGTTTGATCCCTGAGCCTGTGCACACCACCCAATAATAGTAATAATGGTATTTGTTGAGCACTCCATTCATTCATTCATTCATTCAATCATATTTATTGAGTGCTTACTGTGTGCAGACCACTGTACTAAGCACATGGGAAGTACAAGTTGGCAATGTATAGAGATGGTCCCTACCCAACAACGGGCTCATAGTCTAAAAGGGGGAGACGGACAACAAAACAAAGCATGTAGACAGGTGTCAAAGTCATCAGAACAAATAGAATTAAAGCTAAATGCATATCATTAACAAAATAAATAGTAAATGTGTACTTACTATGTGACTAGCACTGTGCTAAGCACTTGGGTAGATACCAAATAATCAAGTTGGACTTAGTTCCTGCCCCACATGAGGCTCACAGTCTTGGATAATAATTAGGATGGTATTTGTTGAGCTCTATGTGCCAGGCACTGTACTAAGTGCCGGGGTGGATACAAGAAAATCAGATTGGACATAGTCACTGTCCCATGAGAGGCTCACAGTCTCAATCCCCATTTTACAGATGAGGTAACTGAGGCCCAGAGAAATGAAGTGACTTGGCCAAGGTCACACAGCAGACAAGTGGTGGAAGCAGGACTAGAACCCATGACCTTTTGACTTCCAAGCCTGTGCTCTATCCATTATTCCATGGATGGAGAACAGGTATTGTACTTCCATTTTACACATGAAGAAACTAAGGTACAGACAAGTTAAATGACTTGCCTGAGGTCACACAGCTGGCAAGTTCCCCAGCTGGGACTATGCTTTTTCAACTAGCCCTTACTGCTTGTAGGTTGTTCTCATGGCTTTTTTTTAAAAAAAAAATCGCACCACCTAGTTGGATACTGTCCAGAGTGCTAAATATCCTCCATGATTTTGCTTGTTCTGAGGGCCACCACCAGGCTACCCTCATCATCTTCCCCAAAGTCTAATATGCTCGGCTGTTAAATTTTCTCCCAATATTCTTCCTGGCCTCCCAACACAGTCCTAAGGGTTTTGGCCTGTCTCCTTACAATTTATTGTAAAAGGAACAGGCACCCAGTAGGCCGACAGTGTCTAGTAGATCTATGGTTTGCCGTCAATTTCTGCGGACTCCGACCGCACACCCTCCAACTATTCTCTGGATCTGTTTCTTCATGCATTTATCCTCCCTTGGGTGCAAAGCCCACCTGTCAAGCCACCAGCCCCAATCCCTTCTCCAACCTGAATATCAGTTCTGGATGACACGCAAATTTGTGAAGCATTCCATATTTTTCTATTTATTTTATTTCTTTAATAATGTGCATCTAGCTTTACTTCTATTTATTCTGATGACTTGACACCTGTTCACATGTTTTGTTTTGTTGTCTGTCTCCCCCTTCTAGACTGAGAGCCCATTATTGGGTAGGGACTGTCTCTATATGTTGCCAACTTGTACTTACCAAGCACTTAGTACAGTGCTCTGCACACAGTAAGCACTCAATAAATATGATTCAGTGAATCATCATCATCAATCGTATTTATTGATGTGTGCAGAGCACTGTACTAAGTGCTTGGGAAGTACAAGTTGGCAACATAGTCCCTACCCAACAGTGGGCTCACAGTCTAAAAATGAATGATAGAGGCTTTTTGGTCTGTCAGGGATATCCTGGGATTTGACTGTTCATGTCCAGAAAGACAGGGAATAAATAGCCAGTGTCATGGGGTTGTTGCCACCAGGCTTTGGGCTGCGGATAGACTTGAGAGAGAATAGACCTGATGTCTTCTGCTCAAATTTGTGGGGGCCCACTTGGGGATCTAGGCATCAGTTTGGTGAAACAAGGAATAATATTCACTCCTGTATCAGCACTAGGATGAACAGATTCACACAGCAGTTCAGGTGTAGTTTTCTGGGGATCTGAGGAAGTACTTATAAATGTAAAGTCAATAGCCAGGGAGACCTCCTAGTTTCAAATACTTCCTTCTGTGTTTGCATGATAGTTGTTCAAATATTGAAATGGTACATACAGCATCTTCTGACAAGCAGAATAGAGCCTCCTCTGGAATGGTTTAAGTGTGGTCCTTCCTGAGGGCAGGGAATTGGATTGGGTGACCTTAAAAGTCCTTCCTTTGTATTTAAGAAGTAAGAATTTGACTAGTCCCTTATCAATTACTTTACAGCCTCCTCGTATGATCAGATTTGTCCCAGAATTCTGCTTGTACTCTTCCGTTTTCTCTCGCTCTCCCCAGCTATTTTGATTTTCCTAATAGAATGAGGATGCTTTCATGAATTCTGTACTAGGAAGTAATTGAAGTGTGAGGAAGCACCGCCCTGGGTTTAATATGGTAATTGAATATGTAGCCAGGTACAAATCTCAGGAGGAGTGGCTGGAAAATTGTGGCGGTCCATTGCATGATGGGATAGGTAAGTGGCGATGCAAATGAAGAGCACTTACTGAAATTGTTTTCTGTTGTCTGAAAAGCATTCCCAAGCGATGCCCACAGAATTTTAAATGAAAGTGTTGTTTGTAGGTTTCCCTTGACTCCTCAATTAGACTGTAAGCTGCATGAAAACAGGGATTGTGTCCATTCTTTGTCATGCATTCCAAATGCCAAAGAGTGCTTCTGTTGACTGAAGAAGCTTATCTGGCTTTTATAGCAGGGCTATAGCCGAAGCAATTTGCTAAATTGGGTCCAATTGGTCTTTACATTTCTCCTGAGTTTCACACTGAAGGCTTTTCCTGCGAGGAACTGGGTACATATGCAGGTTTGTTTCTCTCCGGCCATTTTGACACTAGTTGATAGTAAGAGTCTGTCATGGTCTGCTGATTGTGGATCAATGCCCCACATAGCAAGATGATTGACTGGCACTGTGAGAGAATTCATATGTGGCGATTCTGCTAATAAGTAAAGCTGTTGCTCGGCCGGTGTGGTTTCCTTTGTTAGGAAAACAGCCGCAGAGCACTAGGAGAGCAAATGTCAGTTGTGTTCCTGCAGCCTAGGCTTTTTTGCCACAGCTCTGGAGAGGGAGATTCAGCTGATCAGATGAGGTGGAGGAAGTAGGAACTGGGGGTCAAAGGGTCATTTGGCTTCAGCTCTTCTGTCCTCTTAAGTCCAACTGAGGGTGGCAGAGGGGGTCCTAGCTCTTCTTTCCCTTTTCCCCTTCTGCCCCTGGACTACCATCTCCATTCTCGGAGACACTCACACAGGATCATCCAGGTTTTCACCTGGAAATTCCCCTGAGATAGGACTCCTTTCATTTGCCACAGCTACCTGGAGAAGTAGTGTGGCCTACTGGATACAGAATAGGTCTGGCAGTCAGAGGACCTGGGTTCTAATCCCGGCTCTGCCAATAGCCTACTGTGTGATCTTGAACAAGTGACTTAACTTCTCTTTGGCTTAATTCCCTCAACTGTAAAATGGGCATTCAATACCTGTTCTCCTTCCTACTTTAGACTGTAAGGCCCATGAGGAGCAGGGACTGTGTCCAACCTAATTAACCTGAACCTACCCCAGAGCTTAGAACAGTGTTTGACACATAGTAGAGGCTTAACAAATGCCATAAAGTCACTGGAATTAACTGTGGCTACTGTTGCATTGAAAGGCCCCACCTTCTCAGGCACCAGAGTCTCTGCTGAATCTCCAAACCAGACACCTGTCAGCAAGGGATTGGTCCAGGGTCTTTTGTTACCAGACACTGCAAAGAACCTGAGCCGGGACCCAGACTTTGAATTCCTGGTTCTGGCCCCATTTTTCCATGCCCTTCTCCCAGACCTGCCTGAAGCAGAGGGCTCTACTGTTCTCTAGGCCCGGAATGCTAGGCATCACTTGAAATTCCTGGGCTTGTGGGACTGATGTGGCCATGAACTATCCCCCTCATGGGGAGCATGTTCTTTAATAGAATTTTTCAAAGGAGAAACCCACAACAGCTCCCATCTCCCGTCCCTTGTCCACCCCCTCATCCTTGCTTTAAATAAAATGGTGTTTTTCCATGTGCAGTCTTGGCTCAGGTGTGCGACACCTGCCTGTCCTCTCTGGGTGGAGTACAGAGTACAGTGTTCTACACACAGTAAGTGCTCAATAAATATGATTAAATGAGGGGCTGGTACTCAATGCCTCCTTGAGCAGTGGATGATGGGATCCAGAGCACTGCCAGCAACTTCAGGGTGGGTTCAGAGAGAACCATGGCTGCAGAATGGGAGCGAAGGGGGTTGAGCAGAAGAGAGCCTAGTATAGAGAAGATGAGAAGGCGTGGATGCTATTGGTCAGCAATTTGGTTTTAATAGTTTGAGGTTTGCGGTCAGCCCCTGGATCCCTGGGAGAACTCATCATTATCAATGGTATTTAGTGAGCATTACTGTATGCAGTAACTTTGGGAGAGGACGATGCCACAGAGTTGGTAGACACATTCCATGCCCACAAACTCCTGGATGCTGTCCAGACTCAGTTTCTTTGGGCTGGGAAAGTAGTTCTCCCAAGCCAGGAGGAGCACAGGGAGGGAGTGGAGACCTCTGTGACCCTTCAACTCTCTCAGCCAGCTCTGACACTGGGGAGTCAGGATTTGAGAGCCAGGTCTCTGAGAATGAACCCTGAGTTTGGCACTCCTCAGGGCTTGAGAAGGGGCTGAGAGACATTGGCGATTCATCCACTTCCATCAGGGCTCCCAGATGGGCAAATGAGCCTGCCCAGTGGGTTGAAATATGAAGGGGATCTTTCCTTAGTTTGACAGGTCTACACTGATCTTATTAAAATCCATGGTGTTCAGAAGTGGCTTGCTACTTCTGTTCTCTTCCATGGGGTCCTCATTTCCTTTCCTTCCTGCCTTTCCTCTGAAACAGAGTGAGATGACCCTACTAGTATGGCTATGGACCAATATGGCATAAGTTAATAGGCCAAACCCCTACACAGGGCTCCTGGTGGGTCCACTGTGATTGCTCCTCAACCAGCATCCCCTCCTCACCTCTTCATTTCCCCCACTTCTCACTCTGGACATGCCTTTCCTCTTTACTGATCCCTCCTGGAGATGGAAAGCTTGGCCAGAGATCACAGGGTGAGAGAAAAGGGTGCAGAAACTTGAAACAATGACAGCTGCCAGGAGAATACTAATCAAATAGCAACATAAAATTACTTCAGAGTTGACTAAGCATATGCAAATGGTATACAAAGATAATTGTGGTCCTGCTACTTTCCTACTTCTGGATGTGACCCTCGAGGAAATTCCTGATGGCAGCCACTTCCTCCAGGAGAAGAAAACGCACACCCTCTCCAGCAGATCCTTTGGCCAAAGGGTTCTGCCTGCTGCTTCGCTCTGCCTCTAGTCGGGTCGGGTCCTCTCCCTCCCAGCAAGAGCCAAGTGATATGGTGGCCCTGTCTGACCACCTAAGAGCACAGGCCTTCCCCCGGGGTTGGACACACTCCTGGTTGTGGCTTGGTCCCATGGCCATGGCCCTGCCTCCACTCCTTCCATCCATTAACTACACTAATGATTTTCCTAGGAAACTGAGCGGCTTAAATAGGCCCTTTAATTGCCCCTTTTGATGTATCTCCCCGCACATACCAGCTTTACTCCCAAGAATGGCACGGTCATTAACAGAAGCACTTAACAAAATTAACTATTAATGAGCCAGGTGATAGAGGGCTCAGCTGACAGGCTTTCTCCACTGGAACCATTTGCTCAGAACCCTGGTTTTCAGCTGATGCTCTGTCTCAGGTGGGACCTGCCTCCAACCCTGGAGGGGAGGAGTGGGGAAGACCCACTGAGGCAGGGAAGTCTCACTCAACCTCCATGTCATCCATCAGCTTGTTGCACTTTCTGCAGGTCAGAAAGGAATCCTTTAGACTGGCCTCATAAACCTACATCACTCATGTTGGGGTTACTCTTAGCACCTGAGGACTAGCATATTGACAATCTGTTTCCCTGCCCTCACAATACTAGAATAACAATAATAATAATTGTGGTATTTGTAAGCTTACCATGTACTATGGACTGAACTAAGCCCTGGGGTGGATACAAGCAGATCGGGTTGGACACAACACCTGTCCCACTATTTAAAAGATGAGGTAACTGAGGCTCAGAGAAGTGAAGTGGCTTGTCCAAAATCAGACAAGTGGCAGCAGACAGGTGGATTAGGACACACGACCACCTCACTCTCACACCCATGCTCTCTCCACTATTCCAGGGGAGAAGGATGGGTGGCTATAATGATTGAGTTGTTGAGGACAGATGTGCACAGAGATTACTCTTCTTATGAAGTGAAATCCTCCCTGTAGATTGATGTCATATTTGATTCACCTTAGCTTAAACAGGAAGGATTTAAATGACCTAAGGAGGAACTTCCTGATAAAGATGATTGTTAGATGCTAGAATGAATGGACCAAGTTGATTTGGGAATCTTTCTCTGTAAAGAAATCTTGTAGAAGATAGGGAAATGATGATTTCCCTGTAGAAACCCTGTAGATCCTGTAGAAGGTAGGGAAATATGTCTTAAAATTTCAGGGGAACTTTCTGTGAGTCTCTGATTTGGTTGGAGGAAAGTAGTCCCACTTTGAGCAAAGAGATGAATAGAAGGGTTCAACCCACACATTCAATCTGTCACCAAATCCTGTCAGTTCAACCGTCATAACATCATTAAAAATCCACCCTTTTCCCCTCTATCCAAACTAACACGTTAATCCAAGCTCATATCCTATCCTTTCTTGTTTATTGCATCAGCCTCCTTGTAGACTTCCCTGCCTCCTGTCTCCTTCCACTCCTGTTGCCCAGATCATTTTTCTACAAACCATTCAATCCATGTTTTTCCTCACTTCTCAAGAACCTCCAGTGGTTGCCCTTCCACACCAAACTCCTTACCATCAGCTTTAAAGTACTCAATTGCCTTGCTCCCTCCTACCTTGCCTCGCTGCCTTTCCTTGCTACAACCCAGCACTCACACTTCGCTCTTCTAATTTCAACCTGCTCACTGTACCACTTTCCACTGACCTCTCACCTATGTCCTGCCTCTGGCCTGGAATACCCTCTTTCTTCATATTAGATGGACGATCACTCTCCCCACCTCCAAACCCTATTAAAAGCACATCTCCTCTAAGAGGCCTTCCCTGACCAAACCCTCACTTCTTCTTCTCCCTCTCCCTTCTGCTTTGCACTCGGATTTGTGCCCTTTAAAAACCCCTCCCTCTTCCCCACAGCACTTATGTACATATCTGTAACATTTATTTAATATAACATCTGTCTACCACTCTAGACTGTAATCTCACTGTAGGCAGGAAACATCTCAGCCACCTCAGTTACTTTCCCAAGCACTGAGAACTGTACTCTTCACTTACTGTGCTACAGTAAGCACTCAATAAAAATGATGGGGTAACCCAGCCTTCTTTTTATCCCTCTTACCAGGAAGAGAAAACGAATACCAGTGAAGCAAGGAGGGTTGGACTGAACTGTGTTCATGCCTGACTGAAAAAGACCTGGGGGTCATAGTGGATTACAAGCAATCAATGCAGCACTGTAGTTTAAAAAGCAATGAAAATCCTCAAATTTAATCAACGCTGTATTTATTGGTCATGCTCTTACTAGAGGCCCATATCTAGATTTGGACTCCACAGCTGAAGAGAGACATGGAAAATATGGATCAAGTTCTGGGTCAAATAACTAAGACTTGGATAAATAAGATCTGCAAGGACAGGCTAAATAATAAGATTTGTGGTATTTATTAAGCATTTACTATGTGCCAAGCACTGTTTTAAGCACTGGGGTAGATACAAGGTAGTCAGGTTGGTCACACTCGGTGTCCCACATGGAGTTCAGTATTGATTCTTTAACAGATGAGGTAACTGAAGCACAGAGAAGTTAAGCGACTTGCCTGAAGTCATACAGCAGGCATGTGGGAGAGGAAACAGATTTTTGTCTGGCAATGAAAAGGCTTACGGGGACATTGTGATCTTTAGAGAAGTGATAAGTGTGCAGAGGATAGTTGACTAGTCCCTTTGTTCCCTATGGGAATGGAATGAGAGCCCAAGGGCCTAAGGATTTAGGTTGGACTTGGAGAAGAATTTCTTGTTGAAGAACGGATGACTGAGAGTGACTGTGCAATGTTCTCCCTTGGAGGTCTATTGAAGCTTGAGTGAGTCTTATTTTCCTAGGATGATTTTCCAGGCCAAGTGACCTAGTGGCTAGAGCACAGAGAGTCTGGAGATAATAGTTGGGACTCAAATCTGTGAAGTTGGGAAAGTCATTTAAATTCTCTGGGCCTCAGTTTGTTCATCTGTAAAATGTGAAGAAGACAGATGAGCCCCATGAGAACAGGAACTGTGTCCCATCTCATAGCTTTGTATCTGCTCCACTTAGCACACATAGAGTGTTTTCTTTATTATTATTATTGTTATTATGTCTTTCAGTCTTGTTTAATGGCAAGCATCTCTGTCCCCCTGGCCACCTAAGAATTCCAGGGTCTGCTGAGCGCAGAGCTGGAAAATTCTGTAAGCCTCTTGATTGACTCCTGAGGCCTAGAGATTCTCTGTCTCATTCATTCAATCGTATTTATTGAGCGCTTACTCCGTGCAGAGCACCGTACTAAGCGCTTGGGAAGTACAAGTTGGCAACATACAGAGACGGTCCCTACCCAACAGTGGGCTCACATTCTAGAAAGTCTCAATGAAATTACTCTTCACTATTTTTGGGGGCTGACCATGATGACAGTGATCAGCAGCTTAGCGACCAGTAGGTTTCCTCTTCAGTTCAAGCTGAAGTTCTCTGACATGAGAAGGGGGCTCTTTAAAAAAAAAAAAAAAAAAAAAAAAAAAAAAGGTTTATTTTTCCATGCTTAGAAGGTGGAGAGCAGATGTCCTGGTACCAAGAAACTTGCTGGGGAAGGTTTAAAAAATGCAATTAATGCAGTTTGGAGGAACAATGAGCATTTGCATTAGATGAAGAGTTTGAGGCAGAACAATCTGCCAGAGAGGGGAGAGCAGCCAAAAAGCACTTTACCCTGGAATTTCACTGTTCCTCGTACCATAGAGAAAGGAGTGTTAAGCCTTGGTTCTGTCTTCATTCAAGATTGCAAGCACATGGAGGGCAGGGACTATCTAGTTTCCCTCTAATGCCAATTGACTATCAAACTAATTATAATAATAATAATAATGATCGCATTTATTAAGCACTTACTATGTGCAAAGCACTGTTCTAAGTGCTGGGGAGGTTACAAGGTGATGAGGTTGTCCCACTGGGAGCTCGCAGTCTTAATCCTCATTTTACAGATGAGGGAACTGAGGCCCAGAGAAATGAAGTGACTTGCCCAAAGTCACACAGCTGACAAGTGGTGGAGCTGGGATTTGAACCCATGACCTCTGACTCCAAAGCCCAGGCTCTTTCCACTGAGCATGCTGCTTCTCTATTATCCATTATCCATTATTATCCATTCCTTGGCCTGACTCAGACCTGAGTTCGAATGCAGCAGGGAAGCAGTGTGACCTAGTGGAGAAAGCACAGGCCTGGGAGCCAGAAGGACCTGGGTTCTAATCCTAGCTCCACCACTAGTTCATTGTGTGATCTTGGGAAAGTCATTTAACTTCTCCGTTCCTCCGTTACTCCCTCTGTAAAATGGGGATTAAGACTGTGAGCCCCAAGGGACTGGTACTGTGTCCAACATGATTAGCTTGTATCTGCCCCAGTACTTAATATAGTGCTTGGCACATAGTAAGTGCTAAACAAATATAAAGGATGCAGTTTGGGGAGAATGGTTTCCAGTGGTGTCTGCTCTGCTTAATGTTTTCTGACCTTGGTGGAGTATGGTTTTGGAACGCTTGTCATCTGGAGTTTTTGGTCCACATCCTCAAATGTCAGAGCAGCATGGGTGAGCTAGGGCCTGGGGAGGGCTGGATGAGATGCCTGCAGCCCGGTTCTCTGAGGGCCTGGGGAGGGAGGTGAATGGGTAGAAATATTCCAGAAGCCTCACTGAGCAGCTGGGGGTCATCAGTGTGTGTGTGGGGGGGTCCCCCTCCCTGCCAATTTCTTGATCCAGTCAGACTTCTCCCTTACAGAACAAGAAGCAAGGCCCTTCTGAAAGGCAATCATGGGGGAAAGCTCTGTTCATGGCTCCATTTTGATCTTCTTGAGATCACTGGAAGGAGGGTAGGGCAAGAAGAGAAGAATTTGCAGATCAATCAATCAATCATATTTATTGAGCGCTTACTGTGTGCAAAGCACTGTACTAAGCGCTTGGGAAGTACAAGTTGGCAACATATGGAGACAGTCCCTACCCAACAGTGGGCTCACAGTCTAAAAGGGGGAGACAGAGAACTAAACCAAACATACTAACAAAATAAAATAAATAGAATAGATATGTACAAGTAAAATAAATAAATAAATAGAGCAATAAATATGTACAAACATATATACAGGTGCTGTGGGGAAAGGAAGGAGGTAAGATGGGGGGATGGAGAGGGGGATGAGGGGGAGAGAAAGGAAGGGGCTCAGTCTGGGAAGGCCTCCTGGAGGAGGTGAGCTCTCAATAGGGCCTTGAAGGGAGGAAGAGAGCTAGCTTGGTGGATGGGCAGAGGGAGGGCATGTGTGAGAGCAGGATAATTTAGAAGCAAAGGATTCCTCATTAGATTTTAGTGGCCTCTGGGATTGGAGAGCTTGGGGATGAAAATGGGACTACACAGACGGTTGGAAGTGGAAGGAAAGGAAAATGGAGGGGAGAGAGAGAGAAGGCTGGTGATCTGAATGAACTCTGCTTATTCTGAGGATGCTTGCCATCTGTTGTTCTGGGAGGAAGTGGAACTGGACTCTCCAGGCAAGCAGCAACCATGTAACCGGACTGATGGTGCTCAAATCCCTTCACTGCGGCCGAGCTCTTGCTGCCCTCTAGGACAGGGGTAACCTCTGCCTTTCTTGTGGGTGCTCTCCCTTGCTCAGTCCTCCAGATGATTGGCTGAGTGATCTTGGATTCTGATGGGCTCAGAGGAGGGGAAAATGGGAGGGTGGGGAGGTGGGAAGGAAGAAGAGTTTTCTACCTGGCTGCCTTTCAGTTGCACGTATTGGCAAGCTGGAAGTGTCTGGCAGTTCCAACGGGATGTAAAATAACTGTGGGAAAGAGAGGCCAGGTCTGGAGAAGAGGTGTGGGGAGTCTCACAGATATGTGACGCACACTCACTCATGACCATAAGCCAGTCAGCTGAAGGAGAGCTGGAAAGGAAAAGAGAAGATGACTGGAAGACAGCTTATGTTCCTAGGTCTGGCCTGTGCATGGTGGAGCTAAGCCCAACTTTGCGATGATGATGATATTGCTGATGATGAAGAAAAGACCTGGGACTAGAACTAGAATAATAGGGTTTTAAGTGCTTACTATGTGCCAAGTACACAATTAAGTGCTGGGGTAGTTACATGATAATCCAGTCGGACAGCCTCTGTCCCAGATAGGGCTCATACTCTATGGGGGATGGAGAAATTCCTATTTGACAAATGAGGAAACTGAGGCACAGAGAAGCCCAGTGTCACACAGCAGGCAATTGGCAGAGTTAGGATTGGAACCCAGATCTTGACTCCCAGGCTCACATGCTCTCCACTAGACCCCTGTAAGGGACCTGAGCCATTTCTCCTCTGACCAATGGAAGAGGATTATTTAGCCAATATTGGGACATAAGGGGTTTAGAACCCTCTCTTTAGTGTTGGATGAATTACATTTGCAGTTTTCCTCTGTCATTTATTGTTTTGTCCCTGGGGAAGGAGGCTTGGGGTGGCCAGAGGACCTACAGGCCTGTCATGTCATCATGCTCACGTGATTCACCTGAGAAGAGAGAATGGTCCAGATGAGCTTCTAATTTCATGAAAAATTCCCATGTTCAGCACCTTGGTGATGGAGAGAGGAATGGTTCTCATTTATGAATTACAGGCTTCTTGTGAGATGAATAATTCATATAAGCAAACATGTACCACTCTTACAATGTCTGCTGCTGCCCAGGTCTTTCATTTCTCTAGGGTGGCTACACCCCTGGTTCTTAAAGGCACATCCTTTCTCACCTTTCCTTAGGCTTCAGACCAGATGGGAGGCCTCAGTTACCTCTCTGTAAAATGGATGATTTTAGGTAAGGCCATCTGTATAAGAATAGGGAACCAGATCATTTTAATTCTATACTGAATATGTGGATTTGTGCAGAGAATCATGTTTGAATTTGAGAAAGGCCCTGCTGCCAGGGGATGTGGAGGGAGGGACGTTGATATTTCCTGAAGTGTTGAATGAGTAGAGAAGCAGTGCGGCCTATCGGATAAAGCATGGACCTGGGACTCAGAAAGATCAATAAGGGGTGCATGCATCTTCTACATTACCCAAATGCTACTAGGGAGTTCTGAGCCCAAATGGCTGATCTGAATCGTGACACTACAGAGAGCTCGTAAAGGAGGGCAACAAGAAGGGGGCCAGGGGTAGGATTAGAATTGGCCTTGATGAAAAGTCCGAGCAAGGATCTGAAATCAAAGATGAAGTCCGGTTCTCAGAGGCAGTGTAGGATATGCCATTGGCCAAAGGCCAGTGCTACTGTGGCGCAGAGCCCAGGGTTTGGCATTGTGGTACAACAACACCCCCATGCCCCCTTCAGCTGCAGTGGACTGCCCGCGCTCAGTGCTGAGGAGCAGCATGGCATAGTGGAAAGTGAAAGGGACTGGGTGTCAGAAGGTCATGGGTTCTAATCCCTGCTTGCCCGGTTGTCTGCTGTGTGGCCTTGGGTAAGCCACTTCACTTCTCTGGGCCTCAGTGATCTCATCTGTAAAATGGGGATTGAGACTATGAGCCCTGTGCAGGACAGGGACTGTGTCCAACCTGATTTGCTTGTAATATTCATTCATTCATTCAATCGTATTTGAGTCCTTACTGTATGCAGAGCACTTTACTAAGCGCTTGGGAAGTACAAGTTGGCAACATATAGAGACGGTCCCTACCCAACAGCGGGCTCAGAGTCTAGAAGGGGGAGACAGATAACAAAACAAAACATATTAATAAAATAAGTAGAATAGTAAATATGTACAAGTAAAATAGAGTAATAAATATGTACAAACATATATACAGGTGCTGTGGGGAGGGGAAGGAGGTAGAGCAGGGATTAATAATCATTAATAATAATGTTGGTATTCGTTAAGTGCTTACTATATGCGGAGCACCATCAACAAATACCATTATTATTATTACTATTCTGGGGCATGTAGTCCCAGGAACATTCAGGGAGTGATGAGCGGGAGGAACTAATAGTGCTGATAATCAGTGGTATTTTTTGAACGTTACCTGTGTGCAGAGTATTGGTTTAAGTGCTTGGGAGAATACAATATAATGGAGTTGGCAGGCACATTCCCTGCTGGTGCCAATGCAGGAAGCCTTTACTGCACTCCACTAGGGACACTTGGCTCCACTCTACTTGGGGCAGAGAATGTATCTACCAACTCTGTTAAATTGCATTTTCCCAAAGACTTCAGGGCTCTGCACACAGTAATTGCTCACTTTACAGCCCATTGTTGGGTAGGGATCGTCTCTATATGTTGCCAACTTGGACTTCCCAAGCGCTTAGTACAGTGCTCTGCACACAGTAAGTGCTCAATAAATATGAATGAATGAATGATTGACTTTATGAGGGGCTGTTGTCAGCCTCCTCCCCCTTGCCCAATAACCCTCTCCAGAGCCCTGGGCTTGTCTGAGGTAAGGAGTGGGCTCTGGAGGCAGAGGGTGAAGATTTCTTGAGAAAGTGCACATCCTCCAGTGGGACAGGACTGTGTTACAGGCTGCTTTCCCTTACTGCCAGAGGGAAAAAAATAAAGAGGGATGGAGTCTACAGTCTGAGTAAGGCAGCTTCAAGGCTCTCCATCTCCACACCTTCAAGGCTCTCTGCCGTCCAGCCAACACTTTCACTTGTCTAGACTGTGAGCCCACTGTTGGGTAGGGACCGTCTCTATATGTTGCCAACTTGGACTTCCCACGCGCTTAGTACAGTGCTCTGCACACAGTAAGTGCTCAATAAATATGATTGATTGATTGATTGTCTGAGCAGGATGTCGAAGGACTCCTAAACTGGCAGTTCCCAATATCCACAATCCCTTGTGTTTGCAGAGCACCTGTCTCCAAGGAGCTCAGAGAGCTTTAGCATGCATTCTATCTTCTCCAGCCTCCCCGGTTTTGTATCTGTGTTTTTTTTTTTCCTAAGGCATGCTCCAAAACAATTTTAAAAGCATTTAAAATCCACTTCATATTCAGCTTCGCTTCTCACCATCTATCTTTTTCTGTTCCTGGCCTGGCCACGGCTCGTTTTACACTTTTCTTTTAAGCTTTTATTATATTTTCCAAACAACTCCATCCTTCTCGTTTCTTCAGGCATCGCATTTCAACTTAAAACCGGCACTGATAACCTGAGATGAGATTGTATTAAGCCAGGCAAGGAAACCCCAGCTCCCTTGCCAGCCACAGGTGCTGAAAAGAAGACCCTAAGAGAGCAGATTTGGGGGTGGGGGCCGGTTGAGGAAAACCCAGGTGAGAGAACTTGAACACAGACACTGCTGAGAGGGGATGGGTTCTGCACAATGATTTGATACTCAGATTTTCCTTTTTCAGCTGCTTAGCTGTCCAGAGGAGGAGGGGAAAGTGGATGGAGAAGGAAATAGGAGAGATGAGGAGGAATTAGAAGTTGCTGGGGAGAAGGGGTGTGGGGAGGACAGTCATGGGAGGAGGGAGTGGGCTTCTGTCGGCTTACAGCATATGGAATCACTGTTCAGGGGCAGTGAAAGAGGAGAATGGGTGACACAAACTCAAATAGGGAAGCAGCGTGGCTCAGTGGAAAGAGCGGGGGCTTGGGAGTCAGAGGTCATGGGTTCGAATCCCGGATCCTTCACTTGTCAGCTGTGTGACCTTGGGCAAGCCACTTAACTTCTCTGGGCCTCAGTTCCCTCATCTGTAAAATGGGGGCTAAGACTGTGAGCCCCACATGGGGACAACCTGATTACCTTGTCCTTGTATTCATTCATTCGGTCATATTTATTGAGCGCTTACTGTGTGCAGAGCACTGTACGAAGCCCTTGGGAAGTACAAGTTGGCAACATAGAGATGGTCCCTACCCAACAATGGGCTCACAGTCTGTATCTACCCCAGCACTTAGAACGGTGCTTTGCACATAGTAAGTGCTTAACATGCCATTAATAATAATAATAATAAATAGGCCTTTTGTTGCTAGACTTCTGTTTCGGACACTCTGACCTGCAACCAAAATAAGCAGTGTGGGTCAGTGGAAAGAGCACAAGAGCCAGGAGACTTGAATTCTAATCCCAGCTCCACTGCTTGCCTCCTGTGTGCTCTTCATTTAACTTCTCTATTCCCTACTTTCCTCATCTGTAAAATGGGGCTCTGCTATCTGCTCTCCCTCCCTTTTAGATTGTGAGCCCCATGTGGGTGGGAAGTACAAGTTGGCAGCATAGAGACGGTCCCTACCCAACAATGGGCTCACAGTCTGTATCTACCCCAGCGCTTAGAAAAGTGCTTTGCACATAGTAAGTGCTTAACAAATGCCATCAATAATAATAATAATAGCAATAATAATAACAAATAGGCCTTTTGTCACTAGACCTCTGTTTGGGACACCCTGACCTGCAATCGAAAGAAGCAGTGTGGCTCAGTGGAAAGAGCACAAGAGCCAGGAGACTTGAATTCTAATCCCAGCTCCACTGCTTGCCTCCTGTGTGCTCTTGGGCAATTCATTTAACTTCTCTATTCCTCACTTTCCTCATCTGTAGAATGGGGCTCTGATATCTGCTCTCCCTCCCTTTTAGATTGTGAGCCCCATGTGGGACAGGGACCATCTACTCTGATTGTTTTATATACACCCCAATGCTTAGCACTGTACTTGCACAGAGTAAGCTTTTAACAGATACTAATATGATGATCAATCAAACAATCATATTTATTGAGTGCTTACTGTGTGCACAGCACTGTACTAAGCGCTTGGGAAGTACAAGTTGGCAACATATAGAGACAGTCCCTACCCAACAGTGGGCTCACAGTCTAGAAGGGGGAGACAGAGAACAAAACCAAGCATATTAACAAAACAAAATGAATAGAATAGATATGTACACGTAAAATAAATAAATAAATAGAGTAATAAATATGTACAAACATATATACAGGTGCTGTGGGGAAGGGAAGGATGTAAGATGGGGTGATGGAGAGGGGGAGATGATGATTATTAAGTGACTTTAAATTGCAGTAGAAACATCTTTGAAGCTATGTGTAGTAAGCATATTATCCCTAATGAGTTGTTCCCTGACGAGAGCAGAGTTGGGACATTTCCCCGTGTCTCCTGTGAATTGGATTCTTGGAATCTTTCAAAAGTGTAGTGGCGGATAGGGAATCTCAAGTGGAAAGGCCTTGGGAGAAGGGGAGCTGGGTGGATTTCCTTTGTGCTGGACCCCAAGCTCTGCTCAAAGCAGGACGTGGTCTGCCCAGAGCGGTGGGGGACGGTCTGTGCTGCAGAGAGTGGTGGAGACCAGGGACAGAATCCAAGGCAGTGCTTACTTTGTGCAAGAACCGTGTCTACCAACTCTATTACGCTGTGCTCTCCCAAGCACTTAATACAGAACACAGCAGCAAAAAGCATGGGTTTGGGATTCAGAGGACCGGGGTTCTAATTATTATTAATGGCATTCTAATCCCAGCTCTGCCACTTGTCTGCTGTGTGACCTTGGGCAAGTCACTTCACTTCTCTGTGCCTCAATTACCTCACTTCTAAAGTGGAGATGAAGATTGTGGGACCAGAAACGTGTCCACCCCGATTTGCTGGTTATCTACATATCTATTCTATTTATTTTATTTTGTTAGTGTGTTTTGGTTTTGTTCTCTGTCTCCCCCTTTTACACTGTGAGCCCACTACTGGGTAGGGACTGTCTCTATATGTTGCCAACTTGTACTTCCCAAGCGCTTAGTACAGTGCTCTGCACACAATAAGCACTCAATAAATACGATTAATGATGATGATGATCTACCTCAGCAGTAAGTACAGTGCCTGGAACATAGTAAGGGCTTAACAAATACCACAGTTAATTATTATTACTATTGCTGCGGGATCTTGGGTAAATCACTTTACTTCTCTGTGCCTGTTACCTCATCTGTAAAATGATTAAATCCCTCCAACTTAAACTGTGAGCCCCATGTGCAACAGAGACTGTGTCCAATCTGATAAAACTTGTATTTACCCCAGTGCTTAGAACAGTGTTGGACACATAGATAAGTGCTTAATGAATACTATTAAAAGAAAGAGCAATCACTCAAATACTATTACGTGATCATTAACAGACTGCTTATCTACAAATGCATCCAACCCCCACTTGATTCTGCTAATAGTCTCAAAGTGAAGATGATTACAGGTGCTTATCTTGTTTCCTACCTCCTGGTACAAGAAGCAGGGAGAAGAACAAATCTCCTAAAGTCCAGTCCACAAATTCTGCTCGACAATGTTTCAAAAAATCGAAATGAACCCAAAGACCTCAATCTCAGTTATTCTCTGACTTGCTTCCTTCCTTCATCTTCCCCTTCAAGTCCCACAGCACTTATGTACCTTTCTGGAACTTATTTATATTAATGTCAGTCTCCTCCTCTATACTGCAGGCTTGTTGTGGGCAGGGAATGTGTCTGTTTATTGTTATATTGTACTCTCCTAAGCTCTTAGTACAGTGCTTTGCACACTAAGCATTCAAATACTACTGAATGAATAAATGGCTAGGGTGGGAGAGATAGGCATCAATGATTCATTCCAGAGTATTTATTGAGCACCTACCACGTGCAAAACACTGTGCTAAGCACTGCAGCAGAACACAATGGAGGATAAGCCTAGAGCTCTGGAAGGATTGTCTTAGTTGATAACTGGGGTGGTTGATGACTGACTTTAGAGAATTGATCTGTCAGCAATCGAGGACTCCTCCAAAAGAGTACTCATGCTACGTTGTTTTAATTGATCGTATTTATTGAGCACTGTGTGCAGAGCACTGTACTAAGTGCTTGAGAGAGTACAATATATAATATAGTTAATCATGTTCAGGAAGTGGTGCTCAAACCTTTTCAATCTGTGATTCATTCATTCAATCGTATTTATTGAGCAGTTACTGTGTGCAGAGCACTGTACTAAGCACTTGGGAAGTACAAGTTGGCAACATATCTGAGTGTTCCCTCAGCTTCCCCTCTCTTCCCCCCAGCAACTTAGAGTTTCCTCCTTCTGAGGATCTACTGATGGTATTCATTTAGTGCTTAGAGCATGAAGACCACTGTACTAAGCGCTTGGTGGATGCTAGAGACTAGAAGAGGTTGATGGGGGCATGGTGGAGGGGTGAAAGGGACCATTGACGTCAGCCTGTCCCATTCACATGTCGGAAGTTTTCTTCCTGGCTGACCCCACAGTGGTGTGCCTTTCAGGACTGGAAAAGGATGAGCTTTAGTTCAGAAGCCTCAGCAGCCCCTTCCCTGATCCTTGCTCCCTTAATGTCTTCTCTTCTTCCTTCTCCTCCTCCTCCTCTTCCCATCCCTCCAGGTAGGCGGCTGGAACTTGACCTAAAGTTAGTTCCCTGCAGGCTGGGGAGAGGAGCCTGTCTGTCCCCTCTGCTGGGCAGGAAAATGTATTTCCAGGTATTCCCCTGACTCCCAGCCAGGGACCAGGATCCTGCCAAGAGGCAGCGGAGCAGGGAGCAGGGATTAGCGGGTGATTTCAGGTGCAGAGTGCTGGCTCCTGCTCTTAGTCCAGGGAAGCCATGTGGGGCCAAGGATTCCATTTGGGAAGAGGTGGCGGTGGAGGGAGGGGGCAGCAGTCCTGAAGCTTCTTAGCTTAGGAGTCTTGCAGGTGCTCTGAACAATAATAATAATAATAATAGTGACATTTATTAAGCGCTTATCAATCAATCAATCGTATTTATTGAGCGCTTATTGTGTGCAGAGCACTGTACTAAGCGCTTGGGAAGTACAAGTTGGCAACATATAGAGACGGTCCCTACCCAACAGTGGGTTCACAGTCTAAAAGGGGAAGACAGAGAACAAAACCAAACATAATAACAAAATAGAATAAATAGAATAGATATGTACAAGTAAAATAAATAAATAAATAGAGTAATAGATATGTACATATATACAGGTGCTGTGGGGAAGGGAAGGAGGTAAGATGGGGGGATGGAGAGGGGGACGAGGGGGAGAGGAAGGAAGGGGCTCAGTCTGGGAAGGCCTCCTGGAGGAGGTGAGCGCTCAGTAGGGCCTTGAAGGGAGGAAGAGAGCTTGCTTGGAGGATGGGCAGAGGGAGGCCATTCCAGGCTTGGGGGATGATGTTGGCCGGGGGTCGATGGCGGGACAGATGAGAACAAGGCATGGTGAGGAGGTTAGCGGCAGAGGAGCGGAGGGTGCGGGCTGGGCTGGAGAAAGAGAGAAGGGAGGTGAGGTAGGAGGGGGCAAGTTGATGGACAGCCTTGAAGCCGAGGGTGAGGAGTTTCTGCCTGATGCGCAGATTGATTGGTAGCCACTGGAGATTTTTGAGGAGGGGAGTAAAGGCAATGCAGCCTTTTCTGCCACAGGTGACAACGTTGCTACTTCAGTCTGAGAGGACTGATTCTTACTAACTTCAGCCCAACAATACCAATAGCACATTTCATTAGACTGGGAACAAGATGTTCTAAGCTCTGGGGAGGTAACAAGGCGATCAGCGTGGCTCAGTGGAAAGAGCCCGGGCTTTGGAGTCAGTGGTCATGGGTTCAAATCCTGGCTCCACCAATTGTCAGCTGTGTGACTTTGGGAAAGTCACTTAACTTCTCTGGGCCTCAGTTACCTCATCTGTAAAATGGGGATTGACTGTGAGCCCCCTGTGGGACAACCTGATCACCTTGTATCCCCCCTAGTGCTTAGAACAGTGCTTTGCACATAGTAAGTGCTTAATAAATGCCATTAATATTATTATTATTATTATGTCTGCTGTGTGACCTTGGGCAAGTCACTTCACTTCTTTAAGCCACGGTGACCTCATCTGCCAAATGGGGATTAAGATTGTGAGCCCCACGTGGGGCAACCTGATCACCTTGTATCCCCCCCAGCACTTGGAACAGTGCTTTGCACATAGTAAGCGCTTAACAAATGCCATCGTTGTTATTATTATTATTATTATCAGGTTGTGCCATGGGGGGCTCAGTCTTAATCCCCATTTTACAGATGAGGTCACTGAGGCCCAGAGAAGTGAAGTGACTTGCCCAAAGTCACACAGCTGACAATTGGCAGAGCCAGGATTTGAACCCATGACCTCTGACTCCAAAGCCCGGGCTCTTTCCACTGTGCCACGCTGCTTCTCTGAAGACATGCCTAGGAACTCTGACACCATGCAACATTTCAGCACCAGCATACTGGGGAAGAATAAAGTCACGGTTAACAGATCCAACTTGTTGAAGACAACAGATAGAACTAAAGAAGACCTGGTAACAGTTTTTTTAATTGAATTTGGCTGGCCTGGGTGTGAGAACAAGGCTGAGCGTTTGACCAAGGTGTGTGGTGCATTTGGCCCAGAGATTTCTTCCTGGACTCCCTCCTCGTGTGTGTTTTCGCTCCCTAGCCTGGGAGAGATAGGCGGCACAACCTGCCCCCACTCATTGCCACCCTACCTGAAGCAGCATGGCTCAGTGGAAAGAACCCGGGCTTTGGAGTCAGAAGCCATGGGTTCAAATCCCGGCTCTGCCAATTGTCAGCTGTGTGACTTTGGGCAAGTCACTTCACTTCTCTGTGCCTCAGTTACCTCATCTATCAAATGGGGATTAAGACTGTGAGCCCCCCGTGGGACAACCTGATCACCTTGTAACCTCCCCAGTGCTTAGAACAGTGATCTGCACATAGTAAGCACTTAATAAATGCTATTATTATTATTATTATTATTATTACCTGGGCCTCCGGCCTAGCTGCAAGACTCCCCAGCCACATAGCCGATGGGATGGTCAGTCTGAGTGATGGAAATTCCCTGTGTCCAGAGCTTCTGAACCAGCTCCGTGAAAAGGGGCTAAGGCTGTCAGTCCCCTCCATGGCTCAGGAACCATTGGGGCTAGACCGCCTCCATGCAATCCTCTTGACCCTAGGTATCAGGCACTATTCATTCATTCATTCAATCATATTCATTCAATCGTATTTACTGAGCGCTTACTGTGTTCAGAGCACTGTATTAAGCGCTTGGGAAGTTCAAGTTTGGCAACATCTAGAGACGGTCCCTACCCAACAGTGGGCTCACAGTCTAGAAGGGGAGACAGACCACAGAACAAAACATATTAACAAAATACAATAGAATAGTAAATATGTACAAGTAAAATAGAGTAATAAATCTGTACAAACATATATACAGGTGCTGTGGGGAGGGGAAGTTTATTGAGCGCTTACTGTGTGCAGGGCACTGTACTAAGAGCTTGGGAAGTCCAAGTTGGCAACATATAGAGACAGTCCCTACCCAACAATGGGCTCACAGTCTAGAAGGGGGAGACAGACAACAAAACAAAACATGTGGTCAGGTGTCAAGTCAACAGAATAAAGTAAAGCTAGATTCATTCATTCATTCAATCATTTATTGAGTGCTTACTGTGTTCAGAGCACTGTACTAAGGGCTTGGGAAATACAAGTTGACAACATCTAGAGACGGTCCCTACCCGACAGCGGGCTCACAGTCTAGAAGGGGGAGACAGAGAACAAAACATATTAACAAAATAAAATAAATAGAATAAATATGTACAAATAAAATAAATAGAGTAATAAATACGTACAAACATATATACATATATACAGGTGCTAAGGCGGGGGGGATGGGGAGGGGGAGAGGAAGGAGGGGGTTAGATGCACATCTTTGACAAAATAAATAGAATAGTAAATATGTACAAGTAAAATAGAGTAATAAATCTGTACAAACATATATACAGGTGCTGTGGGGAGGGGAAGGAGGTAGGGCACTGTTCTAAGCGCTGGGGTGGATACAAACAAATTGGATTGGGCAATGACTCTGTTCCACATGGAGCTCACAGCCTCAATCTCCATTTCACAGATGAGGTAACTGAGTCACAGAGAGTAATAATAATGATGATGGTATTAAGCGCTACTGTGTGCCAAGCACTGTTCTAAGTGCTGGGGTGGACACAAGGTAATCAGGTTGTCCCACCTGGGGCTCACAGTCTTCACCCCCATTTTACAGATGAGGTAACTGAGGCACAGAGAAGTGGCTTGCCCAATGTCGCAGAGCAGGCAAGTGTTGGAGCCAGCATTAGAAACCACGTCCTCTGATTCCCAAGCCCATGCTGTTGCCACTAAGGCATGCTGCTTCTTAATAATGGTATTTGTTAAGCACTTATTATGTGGTAAGCACTGTTCTGAGGGCTAGGGCAGATACAGGGGTAATCAGGTTGTCCCATGTGGGGCTCACTGGAAAGAGCGCGAGCTCGGGAGTCAGAGGTCATGGGTTCTAATCCCGGTTCTGCCATTTATCAGTTGTGTGGCTTTGGGCAAGTCACAACTTCTCTGTGCCTCAGTTACCTCATCTGGAAAATGGGGATTAAGACTGTGAGCCCCATGTGGGACAACCTGATTACCTTGTATCTCCCCCAGTGCTTAGAACAGTGCTTGGCACATAATAAGGGCTTAACAAATACCAAAATTATTATTATTATTGTTATTAATCCCCATTTTACAGAGGAGGTAACTGAGGCACAAGGAATAATACGTCTCCAGGAATCCTGCAGAATTGCCTCCACACAACCTCATCTTCCGAACCAGCGTGTGAAGAGGCTTCGGCTGTGTTCTCGGGGTCTCCCCAGATCCGGGGGCCTCCTTGGGCCGGGGTCTCCCGCCCCCACGGAGGGACCTCCTACTGGGCTGGCGACCGGACAAGTGGCATCCGTCCTGAACCCAGCGCTCCCAGTTTGGCGTCTGCGGTCTTCTCTGGAAAGACCGAGCCTGCTGTTGGGTAGGGACCATCTCTATATGTTGCCAACTTGGACTTTCCAAGCGCTTAGTGCAGTGCTCTGCACACAATAAGCGCTCAATACGATTGAATGAATGAATGAGGCCCTGGAGACTAGGCCTAGAACTACCTGTATATATGTTTGTACATATTTATGACTCTATTTCACTTGTACTCTATATTTATATATTATATTCTATTTATTCTATTCTATAGAATTCTTGTATTCTATTTATTTTGTTAATATGTTTTGTTTTGTTGTCTGTCTCCCCCTTCCAGACTGTGAGCCCGCCGTTGGGTAGGGACCACCTCTATATGTTGCCAACTTGGACTTCCCAAGTGCTTAGTACAGTGCTCTGCACACAGCGCTCAATAAGTACGATTGAATGAATGAATGAGGCCCTAAAGACTAGGCCTAGGACTACCTATATATATATATATATATATATATATATATATATACATGTATTTAGGTACATATATATTGCTCTATTTTACTTGTACATATTTATTCCATTTATTTGATTATGTTAATATGTTATGCTTTGCTGTCTGTCTCCCCCTTCTAGACTGTGAACCCGCTGCTGGGTAGAGACCGTCTCTATATGTTGCCAACTTGTACTTCCCAAGCTTAGCACAGTGCTCTGCGCACAGTAAGTGCTCAATAAATATGATTGAATGAATGAATGAATAATAATAATAATGGCGTTTATTAAGCACGTACTATGTGCAAAGCACTGTTCTAAGCGTTGGGGAGGTTACAAGGTGATCAGGTTGTCCCTCAAGGGGCTCACAGTCTTACTCCCCATTTTACAGATGAGGGAACTGAGGCCCAGAGAAGTGAAGTGACTTGCCCAAAGTCACAGAGCTGACAATTGGTGGAGCCGCGATTTGAACCCATGACCTCTGACTCCAAAGCCCGGGCTCTTCTAGACTGTGAGCCCACTGTTGGGTAGGGACTGCCTCTACATGTTGCCAACTTGTACTTCCCAAGCGCTTAGTACCGTGCTCTGCACACAGTAAGCGCTCAATAAATACGATTGATTGATTGATTTCCACTGAGCCACGCTGCTTCTCTAGAAGAAGCGAAGTGACTTGCCCAAGGTTACATAGCAGACAAGTGGCAGAGGCAGGATTAGAATGCAGGTCTTTCTCACTTCCAGGTCTGTCCGCTCTCCATAAGGCAATACTGCTTCCTCCGAGCAATAGTCTCTTGTCAGGATCCTGGGACCCAGGTGTTGAACGAGCCTCTCCTTGTGGGAGTTGTTAGGCACCTCATCATCTTCTGGGACCTTCGGCCCTACTGAGAGCTCACCTCCTCCAGGAGGCCTTCCCAGACTGAGCCCCTTCCTTCCTCTCCCCCTCGTCCCCTCTCCATCCCCCCATCTTACCTCCTTCCCTTCCCCACAGCACCTGTATATATGTATATATGTTTGTACATACTTATTACTCTATTTATTTTACCTGTACATATCTATTCTATTTTATTTTGTTAGTATGTTTGGTTTTGTTCTCTGTCTCCCCCTTTTAGACTGAGAGCCAACTGTTGGGTAGGGACTGTCTCTATATGTTGCCAACTTGTACTTCCCAAGCACTTTGTACAGTGCTCTGCACACAGTAAGCGCTCAATAAATACGATTGATTGATTGGGACCCTCATCTGTCAAAGAAGGGGGATCCGGGAGAAGCAGTGTGGCCTAACGGATAGGGCACGGGTCTGAGATTCAGAAGGACCTGGGTTCGACTCCCGGCTTTGCCATTCATTCATTCAATCATATTTATTGAGCACTTACTCTGTGCAGAACACTGTATTAAGCGCTTGGGAAGTACAAGTCGGCAACATATAGAGATGGTCCCTATCCAACAACAGGGCTCACAGTCTAGAAGGGGGAGACAGACAACAAAACAAAACACGGAGACAGGTGTCAAAATAGAACAAATAGAATTATAGCTATGTGCACATCATTAACAAAATAAATAGAATAGTAAATATGTACAAGTCAAATAGAGTAAGAAATCTGTACAAATACATACAAGTGCTGTGGGGAGGGGAAGGAGGTAGGGTAGGGGGAATGGACTTGTCTGCTGTGTGATTTGGGGCAAGTCGCTTCACTTCTCTGTGCCTCAGTTATCGGTAAAATGCGGATTAAGACTGTGAATCCCATGGGGGACGTAGACTGTGTCCAACCTGATTAGTTTGTATCTAGCCCAGTCCTTAGTATAATGCCTAGTGCATATTAAGTGCTTAACAAATACCATTTAAAAAAACAATAAACCTGTTTCCAGGTATTTGTAGCTTCCTTTGTGCCTCTTGCTAAGAGAGCTTGATCCCACCTTTTTGGAGAGAGGGAAGTTTCACACCTCTCGGCTGGGGGGAAGCAGTGTAGCCTAGTGGAGGGAGCATGGGCCTGAGCGTAAGAGGACCTGAGTTCTAATTCCAGCTCCACCACTTGTCTGCTGTGTGACCTTGGACAAGTCACTTAACTTCTCTGAGCCTTAGTTACCTCATGTATAAAATGAGGATAAAGACTGTGAACCCTAAGGGGGACAACCTGATTACCTTGTATCTCCCCCAGTACTTACAGTGGTTGGCACATAGTAAGCACTTAACAAACACCATAAAAACAAACAAACAAAACCCCGGGGACCAGGTTCTAATCTACACTAGATCCTAATCTAGATCCTAATGTAATAATAATAATAATAATAATGGCATTTATTAAGCACTTACTATGTGCAAAGCACTGTTCTAAGTGCTGGGGAGGTTACAAGGTGATCAGGTGGTCCCACATGGGGCTCACAGTCTTCATCCCCATTTTACAGATGAGGTAACTAAGGCACAGAGAAGTGAAGTGACTTGCCCAAAGTCACGCAGCTGACAATTGGCAGAGCTGGGATTTGAACCCATGACCTCTGACTCCAAAGTCTGTGCTCGTTTTCCACTGAGCCATGCTGCTTCTTTGGATGTAGGATTTACGATCCTAATGTAGATCCTAATCTAATCAGGATCTACACTTCACTACTGCTGCTGCTACTACCACAAGCCCTGCCTGAAATTCCCCTTCCCACTCTCTCCTCTCCCAACATGGGAGATTCAGATGCTGCTCCCTATTCCATACACTGACCTCAGTATCAGGTCAGAAGTGGCTCCCGAGAGGGCAGCTCCTGGAGGATTGGAAGTGTCTAGGAGGATCTGGTTATCGGCCTCAGTCCCCATCCTGGAAGAATTAGCCGGCTACAACCAAGAGGTTGGTGGCAACAACTTGGTTCCCGCTTTTTTCCCTGAAAGGAGGCAACATTATGTAGTGCCCAGCGTGCTGTCCTGGGAGGTGGACCACCTGGATTCTACTGGTGCAGCCCCTGACTCACTGGGGGGGGAATTTCCCCACTGTGAACTGGAGAATAGGAGTAGCTGCCCTTTCCCTCTTTCCCTTTCCCTCTTTCCCTTTCCCTCTTTCCCTTTCCCTCTTTCCCTTTCTCCCTTTCCCCCTTTCCCTTTCCCCCTTTCCCTTTCCCTCTTTCCCTTTCCCTCTTTCCCTTTCCCCCTTTCCCTGTCCCCCTTTCCCTTTCCCCCTTTCCCTTTCCCCCTTTCCCTTTCCCCCTTTCCCCCTTTCCCTTTCCCCCTTTCCCTTTCCCCCTTTCCCTTTCCCCCTTTCCCTTCCCTTCCCTCCCCCTTCACCAGGGGCCCGAGAGGACATAGGTGAAAGAGCTCTAATGTGCTAAAGAAACTTAATGTATTATTGTATGGAATTCCCCACCCCCCAGCTCAGGTACAGGACACCTGGCTACCATCTGATTTCCTAGCCTATCTCCCTAGGCTTCTCATCTCTTATCTCTAAAGCCCAGCATGGGGTGGTAGATGGCATTAGATTATAAACTCCAGGAGGGGAAAGGCCTTGTCTTCTCCTTCTATTGTAGGTCCCTGAGTCCTTAGTATAGTGCTCTGCAGACGGTAGGCTCAATAAATTCTGATGATGTTCTTGATGAGGATGATAACTGGGAGCCTGAGCTCTCTGGTGTGCAGAATCTTAGGGAATGATAATACTAATTAGGGTACTTAAATATCTCCTATGTAAGAATTAATCGGAGTGGACACAGTCCCTGTCCCACATGGGGCTCACAATCATAATCCCCATTTTACAGATTAGTCTTCTAGACTGTGAGCCCGTTGTTGGGTAACGACTCTCTCTATTTGTTGCCAACTTGTACTTCCCAAGTGCTTAGTACAGTGCTTTGCACACAGTAAGTGCTCCATAAATACGATTGAATGAATGAATGAGGCAGCTGAGGCACAGAGAAGTCGTGACTTGCCCGAGGTCACACACCCATGACCTTCTGATTCCCAGTCCCATGCCCTATCTACTACGCCATGCTGTGTTGGCTACCCAGGGGGTGTAAAGACCCTTTCTCTCCTTTATGCCCTTAACCTTGAATCTCCCACTCCTCCACCTTCTTCCTGGATTCCATCAGATCCTGCCAGATTCCACCCAGGAGGGAGGATGAGGGGAGTGGAGGCGGAAACCGCTCTTAAAGGGAAAGGGAGGAGTAATGGTGAGATTCCTACAGACTCGCCTGGACCTCCATCTCCAAGGCAACTGAAATTTAAACTTGGTGACTTTACAGCCCAGGGGACTGAAGGAGAAGAGATCAGTGCCAGTGCTGAGGTCATGTCTAATAGAGGGGTGATAAGTCTTGGCTGCCCTACTCCTAAACCTCTCGACCCAGACTGTGTATTCTGTGGTCAGTCAGATTAGCCTTCTCTGCCAAGGGGTCTGAGCTCTGGGAAATGGATGTTTGTGTGCTGGCAGGATGGGAGAAGGACCTCCATACCCAACCTACTCTGCTCCTTGGGTACTGGGAGAGGAGGGAGATTGGAAGTGCCAGGGGGAAGTTTGCTATGGGATGTGGAAAAGGCAGACGTCGCTCAATCAGGTAGTCGTGAATGCTCCCAACCTATTGCTAATCAATCAGTTATTGGTATTCATTGAGCGCTTACTATGTCCACAGCTCTGTACTAAGCATTTGGGAGACTACAATATAACAGAGTTGGTAGACTCATTACATAATAATAATAATGATGGCATTTGTTAAGCACTTACTATGTGCAAAGCACTGTTCTAAGCGCTGGGGGTGATACAAGGTGATCAGGTTGTCCCACGTGGGGCTCACAGTCTTAATCCCCACTTTACAGATGAGGGAACTGAGGCCCAGAGAAGTTAAGTGATTTACCCAAGGTCACACAGCAGACATGTGGCAGTGCTGGGATTAGAACCCATGACCTCTGACTCCAAAGCCCGGGCTCTTTCCACTGAGCCACGCTGCTTGTGGGCCCCAAACCTGGCTGTATCGCGGGATACTCTTGTATTCTCGATTCATCCAGTGGCACTTGCCACTGAGCTATGCTGCTTCTCTACATGCCCAAAGGAGCTAAATTTGGGGCTCTCCTTCCCAGTGGATGCTCAGTAAATATTTGCTGGTGATGATATTCTCCCTCCAACAGGATTCACTACTTAAATCCTTCTATCTCCACACACATGCACTCCAGAGGGTGCCCCCAGCAGGGGAGGTTAGAGGCTCAAGAATTGGGATTGTGGGGGTTATCGGGGGCGGGGGGCAGGAAAACCATGAAGGTCTCATCCATTTTTCTGTCAGATTTGGGCTCCCAAAGCTGAGAGGAGTCTTTCTCCCAGCTCTTGTTCAAGGAAGCAGGCTGGGAGTACTAAGCCATCTGTGGCATCACCCTGTTTTCCCCCCTGACCCTGCTGGCACACTTTCTTCCCCCCTGCCACCCCCCCACCCTGCTTCTTCCCACCTCTCTCCTCCCTCCACCCCCTCCAACTCGCCCCTGAACTGCTGGGACTGCCAGAAGTCACAGTCACAATCTCCAGCAACAGCTGGCTGAGCTTAATTAAACCCCACAGTGCACAGTTCCACCTGGTGAAGAATTAACAACAATAACAAAATAGCAAACATCGTATGAGGAGGTGTTAATGTATATTAGAGCTGGGGCAGCGGTGCTCTTCCTATTTATAGACCGTCTCATCGGATGCCCTAGGACCTGGGGATGGTATCAGCCTGGCCCCGGGTTTCGCTCGCCCACCCTGGCTTGACCCTGCTGGCACCAGTTTGCCAGTCTGGGCTGGCAATCCCGGTTCCCAGTGAGGAGGACAGGTGGGCCCTTGGGCCACCCTCCCGCCCCCGTGGGTCGGGCTACAGTGAGGCAGATGGCTGTGGGATGGGCTGTCCCGGGGTGTTCTCAACCACAGTGGTAGCCAGCCTCATGGAGGCTTGGAGTCCTGTCAGGTGGGAACCACTGCTGTCTAAGCAAAGCACTTGGAATCTGAAAGGACTCAGGAGCAGAGTTGAGGCAGGATTGAGAGAGCTGGCAGGGGTAGGGGCAGAAATGCATTAAGTCCCTGCCCTCAAGAAAACTTAGTTTTTTGGACTATTAAGAAGTGGACACAGTCTCTCTAGACTGTATGTGTCTTCTAGATTGTAAGCTCATTGTGGGCAGGGATCGTGTCTACCAACTCTATTGTACTGTACTCTCCCAAATGCTTAGTACAGTGTTCTGCCCACAATCATATTTATTGAATACTTACTGGGAATCATATTGAACACTTACTGTGTGCAAAGCACTGTACTAAGTTCTTGGGAGACTACAATATAATAGTTGGTAGACACATTCCTTGCCCACAAGGAGCTTACTAAACACTACTGATTGATTAAGCACTTATAAAGAAAGGTGATTTTATCATATGTTGTCCAGAGGCAAGGCAGCATATTAAAAAAAAAAAAAAACCAAAAAAACAAAACCACTCTTTTCTCAACCCATCCTTTTCTACTCTGAGCCAAGTCTGCTTCTGTAGACTATTGACATTCGTTGATCACCTATGGGGTTTTCTTCACTTTTTCCCCTCAACAGAAGTCCCAGAATATCATTGCTGGGGTTTCTGAGCCAAAAGCCCTGCTTTAGATTCTATTTCTAGGTGACCTTCATTACTGTAGCATTTGAGGTGTGAGGAGGGTAGGGAAGAGCAAGAATAACTGCGGAGTCTGATGGGGCTCGGGGGCCAGAGGAAGAGGGGAGACAGGTCAGTTAGACAAAGAGGAAAGAGAAGGGGCAGAGGAGAAAGAGGGAATCAAAAAAAAAAGAAGCAGCGGCCATCTCTGGGATTCGGAAGCCTAGTGGAATCGTCTCCTACTTCGGTAGCTGCCAGTCACCTTAGGAAAGTATGTGGAGAGTACTTAAACAGGGAAGGACAGACCAAGCCCCTTCCCCTGCCGCTACTCTAGGTGGATTTCCCCTTCACCAGCTGTTCATGCCATGGGAGTGTTGCTTCTGCAGTATTCTGCTTCCGCTTGCATTGGACAGGGTTAGTTTCCCCACCCAAGTTGGTAAGCAGGCCATGGCTGAACAAGACCAAGGCTGAAGTTATCAAGCCTTCCACCTCCAGTCCCAAGCTGAAGCCTCTCCAGGAAAGCCATTCCCCTTGCTCGGAGCCTCCAGGGAGGGAGTTCTGTTCTGCGTGGAGGCCTGCCCTGCCCTGGAGCACTGGGGACACAGCTTTCAGGACCCCAGGTGGTTCTGTGGCCTGAAGATGCCCTGGGATTCCTCAGCATATGTTCAGCTGAAAGCGAAATGGCCGACGACCCCAAACAGTGTCGGTCAGAGGCAGGGATGATCTGAATCAGAATGCGGTTCGTGGCTGCAGTTAGAACGCAGGACTGTACACAGAGAGAGCATGGGCCTGAGAATAGGAGGACCTGGGCTGTAATCCCTGCTCTGCCGTTTCCCCAATGTGTGACCCTGGACAAATCACTCTGCTTCTCTGGCCCGTAGTTTCATCATCTGTAAAATGGGGATTCTGTACCCATTCTCCCTCCCTCCAGACTGTGATCTCTATGTGGAAAAGAGATTGTGTCCAACCTGATTATCTTGCATCTACCTAGGCTTCAAACAGTGCTTGGCCCATAGTTAGCCGTTAGCCGATACCACAAACATCACTATATTGGTGGATGCAGAAAGAAAGGTCAAGAGTCTCATCCCATCCAATGATACTCAGCCTTTTTGTCTACCTCTTCCTTAAAAGTGAACGTGCTTGGGTATCTGGGGGTTGCCTCCTTTGCTACTGATAAGTTTCTGTCATTTATGGTGAGTCTATCTTACTTTAGATGGATGTTCCCTTTGCTGATGGTTTGTGTATCTTTCCCCCCGAAACTGTAAGTGACTTGAGGGTGGGGATTGGGCCTCGTTCCTTTCCTGGCCATCCCCCAGTACAGTGCTCCACCTGAGGGAGCAAGATATACCTTCCCAACTGAGATTGGCTGGCCTCTCTGAGTGGAAGTCACTGTGGCCTTGGGCGGAGTTTAGCACTTCAAACTGCTCCTGGGTTAAAAGAGGAGACTGTCACAGATCACCTGATTCTTTGCTCCTGGGAGACAGCAAATTGGATCAATATCCTGTCAGAGCTCTGGACCATAGCCTGGACGGACACTGGTGCAGAGCCTTGAGTGTTTCAGGAAAGGGGTCTGAATCCCAACAAGAAGTCTCACTGTTGGGTGGGCTGGGGACAGGAGCATGGAAGAGGGGCTAGGGTAGGAGGAAATGGATGAATGAGAGTGGGTGGCACAAATCCTTCTTTCTGTGGCTCCTCCCTGGTGGAGCTGAAAGCAGTTTTCCGGTCAGTAGATTTTAGCTCCCATTTTATGGACAGAAAATGGAAGTTCATTCATTCATTCAATCGTATTTATTGAGCGCTTACCGTGTACAGAGCACTGTACTAAGCACTTGGGAAGTGCAAGTTGGCAACACATAGAGACGATCCCTACCCAACAGTGGGCTCATGGTCGAAGCAGGGCTGTCTTTCCTGGTGTCTAGATCCTGGGCCTTGGTACAAGAAAACCTAATAATGGGGTCAGATTCCCTGGGGCAATTGATGGGGGTTCAGCGCAAGACTTGAACGAACAGAGAATAGAAACTAGCTTCTCATCCCGCCCTCATATTTCAGAGCTATAAGCTTCTTGAGGGCAGGGACTGTGTCTACTTATTCAGACTGCATTTGCCTAAGCATTTAGTACAGTGCTCTGCACAGAGTAGATGCTCAAATACCAGTGAGACTGTGGCAATCGCCATAGGTAATCTCATATGGGAGGTGGCACTATGGTAGTCCTCATCTCCCAGAATCCAGCCCTGCTTGTGGGAGGGAGGAAATGCTCAAGTGATGAGGAATCACGGGCAAGACTATCATCCTCCTATTGCTTTATTGCTTCTGCCATGACCACCACGGCTCAGCGGGGAGCTGGAGCAGGGGTGATGCCATTGAAGGGAGGAGAAGGAAGGGCATTACCAGCTGGCTGTCTTAACTGCTCCCCTCTGTGTCATTGCTACTGCTGTCCTGATGAACCCAGCCGCGCAGAGAAGTAGGCTAGCGTGCTGGCGACAGAGAGGGGAGAGCAGTGCGACTGCCCACCCTCCAAGGAATGACCAGCTATAGGAGCACAGGGCAGGTGTTCAACTCCAAGTAACAGAAGAGCCAGAAGAATATTTTGGGAAGCTGTAACTATTGCAGCAGCGTGGCTCAGTGGAAAGAGCCCGGGCTTTGGAGTCAGTGGTCATGGGTTCAAATCCTGACTCCGCCCCTTGTCAGCTGTGTGACTTTGGGCAAGTCACTTAGCTTCTCTGGGCCTCAGTTACCTCATCTGTAAAATGGGGATTGACTGTGAGCTCCCTGTAGGGCAACCTGATCACCTTGTATTCCCCCCAGCACTTAGAACAGTGCTCTGCACATAGTAAGTGCTTAATAAATGCCATTATTATTATTATTATTATTATTATTGCAAACCATCAAGGAGGAGAAATCAGGTGTTCCTCCATCTGGATTCTTTCTCCAGGATATGGCAGGGGTGGAGAATTGAACTGGATTCAGTTGTCCTTCTGTCTGTCTCCAGGCCTCTTTGTTCCTCCTTATCTCTTCCTTCTTCCCCACCATCTCTCCCTTGCTTCCTCCTTCCCTCAGAGAGATCCTCTTTCTCTGAAGCAACAAAGAAAACACTGAGTGTCCTGCCTCCACCTATCACTCCCACAGCTCTCTCCCTGAGAAACTCTGTTGCTGGAAACTGTTTATTAATTTCTCTTTCTCTCTCTTTCATTCTCTCTCTCTCTCTCTCCCTCTCTCTCTCTCTCCTGCCTCCACCTCACTCCCACAGCTCTCTCCCTGAGAAACTCTGTTGGTGGAAACTGTTTATTAATTTCTCTCTCATTCTCTCTCTCGCTCTCTCTCTCTCTCCCTCTCTCATTTTCTCTCTCTCTCATTCTCTCTCTCATTCTCTCTCACTCTCATTTTCTCTCTCTTTTGAAAGGCAGGAGGAATGGAAGTCAAGCTCTTCTCTTGGCAATAATTATTGAAAAGTTCAGTGCAGAGACAGACAGCGATACTGTGTGGAGAAGAGAAAGGGAGAGGGGAAAAGAATATTAAAATGCATGTGCACAGCTTGGCTTTGCAGCAGATGTTGGCATAATTAGAGAGGAAAAAATTATGAAATTAATTTGTGGTTCAATGTAAATTTCAGCAATGGGGGAAAGCTAGGCTCCAATCACCTCATGTGCACAGATAGGCGTGTGTGTGCGCGCACACACATACACACACAAGCACACACCAGCTGCCAGGGAAGTGGTAATTGTCAGAAAGTATCCAGGGGGAGAGAGACTGGCATGAAAAACAGGGAGGAAGGGAAATGGGATACATAATTCAACCTCTTAAAGGTACAGATACCTGGATTGGTTGAAGGAAGATAGATACCCCTTTTGGAGATGGGGAAAGGCACCTGGGGACAGGACTGTTTTGGAGCTCGTGAGCTGCCAAGGATGAGAAACACCCAGATTGAGCCCCTACAGACTTGGAGACATTCTGGGAGTACAGTGTGTTTTGTTTTTTTTTTTTTTTTAAAAAAAAAGATCCTCCCTCCAGGAGTAGGTGGGCCAAAGGACCTAGGAAGGAGGGAAAGTGTAGTCAGTGGGGAGTCGGTGAGGAGGGGAGGCACTTTCTTTTAAAGAACAAAGAGGCAGCTGGCTGATGATGAAGCATACCAAACCTATGGTGTCCCTGGCCATGGACTCAGAGAAGACAAGCTCCCACAGCTCCCCGCCCAAGCCAGGTCTGTCCGGTGGCACTGCAAAGGGTGGAAGCAGAAAAACAGCTTACCTGGAATCTGACCCTGGTGCTCTGATCTGGGTTTCACTACTTGATTCTGCCCTTTGCTGGTAGGGAAGGTTCTAGTAGACTCCCTGAGACAGTGGTCCACCAAGCAGAGGAGTGCCTATATGGACTGTGTGATGCCCAACATGCCCACTCAAAGTGTCAGCTTTCTTAGGGCAGAATAGCTGTGTATTGTGAGAATCCAACAAAAATTCAAGACTCAAGGCCCTTCAGTGGCCCCAGAGCCTTTGGCTGGCCCCTGATTTATGCTCAAGGTCTTTGTGGTGGTAATTTGCTGCCCTCATCCACACCCTTGTCAGCATTGGATTTAATTGAAGTCCCTGGGAATTGGATTCATATTGCTGGGCTGTGAAAGGAATTTCAACTGGAAGGCCAGGGCAGGATCAGTTTGCTCAGAGGCTCAAAAAAGGGCAGCCAACTCTGCCCCTGGAGGATCCGTCTCACTGAAGGGAGGTGGTCGACTGGAGTCAAAACGTGACTATCTGTCTGTCCCCTCCCTCTCTCTTCCACAGGCCAAAACCTTTGTTCCCCACTGACTGATCCTGTCCCACACTGCTCCCCTCTACTTCACGCCTCCCCTGACACAAGCTGAGCTCAATCCCTGCAGAAAGTTGGGTTCTGAGTTGTTGGTTTCCCAGCCCTAGGCTTCATTCTCCCATGATATTTGGGGATAGTTTTATCCTGAGTGAAAACAGCTGTGAATTCCTTGACCAGCATTCCACACCAACCAAGAAACCTGCGCAAAAAGATGAATAGGATACTTGCAAATTCCACCTGGAAAGTCTCCTTTCTCCTGGCCAACTGCCTTGAGTTCCCTCTACATTTGTGAAAAGGCTTGTGGTCATTCTTTAGAGTAGTTGAAAACAGGGTGGCTGTCCTCCAGACACTGCCCCTTTGACTAACAGAAGCTGGGGATAGCAGGACTCTCAGTCACTGAGGGCCCACTGAGTTACACAATCTCGTCTTTTTCACAAATGAAAATCTCCCTGTTCTGGCAATGATTCTGACTCATTGCTCCTTTTTATTTATTTATCTTATGGTATTTGGTGCCAGGCTCTGTACTAAATGCTAGGGTAGGTATAAGCTGATCAGGTTGGAAAAGGTACCTGTCCCACATAGGGCTCACAGTCTTAATCCCTATTTTACAGATGAGGTAACTGAGGCACAGAAAAGTTAAGTGACTTGCCCAAGGTCACACAGAAGACAAGTGGTGGAGCCAGGATTAGAACCCAGGTCCTTCTGGCTCCCAAGCTTGTGATCTTTCCAATCAATCGTATTTATTGAGTGCTTACTGTGTGCAGAGCACTGTACTAAGCGCTTGGGAAGTACAAGTTGGCAACATATAGAGACAGTCCCTACCCAACAGTGGGCTCACAGTCTAAAAGGGGGAGACAGAGAACAAAACCAAACATACTAACAAAATAAAATAAATAGAATAGATATGTACAGGTAAAATAAATAAATAAATAGAGTAATAAATAAGTACAAACATATATACATATATACAGTGCTGTGGGGAAGGGAAGGAGGTAAGATGGGGGGATGGAGAGGGGGACGAGGGGGAGAGGAAGGAAGGGGCTCAGTCTGGGAAGGCCTCCTGGAGGAGGTGAGCTCTCAGTAGGGCCTTGAAGGGAGGAAGAGAGCTAGATTGGTGGATGGGCAGAGGGAGGGCATTCCAGGCCTGGGGGATGACATGGGCCGGGGGTCGATGGTGGGACAGGCGAGAATGAGGTATGGTGAGGAGATTAGCAGCAGAGGAGTGGAGGGTGCGGGGTGGGCTGTAGAAGGAGAGAAGGGAGGTGAGGTAGGAGGGGGCGAGGTGATGGACAGCCTTGAAGCCCAGGGTGAGGAGCCAGTAAGCCACACGGCCTCTCCTTGGTCCTGCCTGTCTGTCTCTGGTTGAGGGTTAGTGCAGCCTTTCCACTGGAAACAAGAAGACAGAGGGTGGTCAATGTTTGACACGAACATTCCACTCAATTCAACTAGACAAACAATAGGATTTGAATGCCTCCTGTGGACAATGCACTGTACTCTAAAGCATAGTCTGGAAGTCAAGGACAGAGCCTCTTGCCCTCGAGGAGCTTAGAATATTTAATTCAATATGCCTGAAATTCCCAGCAGAGGCAGCTGAATGGAATTGGGAGCAGAAAACACAGGAGCAAGAAACCCTCCAACTCCAATAACCCTGTTCCTAGCCCTTGGCCCAGGCCTTTAAATCTGGGATATGATCCTGCTTTATTCCCAACCTACAAGACTTAAAGCCTGCAGAGCAGTCAAGACCCAGGGCCCAAGTTTTCTCTTCACTCCTTCCCTCAGCACAACCTCTCTTCCTCTAACGACTCGTCCTCCTGTTCTTCCTGCTACTCCCTCAGATGCTGTTTGGTTTCTGAGCCTCACAAAAAGTGCTCACCAAGTTCCTGAAAGCCTAGGTGCTACTCCAGAAGGGTGAGGGGAGTAATTATCATCACCATCCTTCCCCAGATTGGCTTAACTTCAATCTCCCAACCTCCCTCTGCTCACTGCCACACCCCTTAGAGACTGGACCGGGGCTGGCTGGAAATGGAGCTGCAAGATGGTAGCTCCACTTGAATGCTAGCTCCCCTCCAGCTAGGCCTTAGTGGGCCTGGCTCTGGTCTGTCCCTGGCCAGCACTGGGCTTTTTCTGACCCCAGTTACAACTGGGAATGGGTTCCGTTGGCCCTACCGATAGCTGGGAGTGGGCTGGTCCCTATCCTTGGCCCCATCAAGAGCAGGATGTAGCACGCCCCAGGAACTGGCCTCTTTCTTGGCAGTTCCAGGGTGGCCCGAGGCTTGGTTCCCTTACTGGAGTCTGGGGCTAGGCCTGGTGCTTTTGAGGAAATAACCATGACTGTTTTTTCAAACAAGTGGCCAGGCATCTTCTCATCTCAGTCAAAACCAGGCAGGTGGTACCTGTGGGAGGCAATCATGCCCGGCCTAGTCTTCTCAAACACTAATGGACCTGGCTCTCCGGAGACAGAGTCCCTTTCCAGACCTGGCCTGTTGCTTCTGCTGCTGAGAGAGAGGGGGGAGGTTTCAATCCTCTGACTCAGAGAAAATCTGCCTCGGCCGCCTTTTCCTGGGCCTCTGAGGAGTCTCCCCGTCAATCAGTGGTATTTGTTTAGCACTTACCCATATGCACAGCACTGCACTAAAAGCTTAGAGTACAATATAACAGACTTGGTAGACATATTACCGGCACACAAGGAGCTTACAGTCCAGAGGATTGAGTCCTGGGGGTATTGGCGGAGAAACCTCTTTGAACCCCTTGGGAAGGAGTGGTTGACAGCAGAAGCCTCACAAGCCCCTGTCAGTCCTGGTTCATTAACTCCCTTAACTCTACATCTCTCCTGACCCACCCTAGTCCTCCCGGGGAAAGTATTGGTCTCAGGTCATGGTAGCAGCAGGGCCTTTGAAGCCCTGAATTACCTCCATCCTCCCCACCCCTGCTGATGGTCCAATGCTGACTCTCTGTGGCCCCCACTACTGGGCTGCCCCCTCAGAGAGGTTCTCTTCCTGGGGATTAAGATTCACCTGCTTGCAGTCCTATTTTTGCTTCCAAGTTTGCACACCCCTAATCCCCCCTGCCATCTGGCTCCTGGCCTGACGGTCCTCGGTTATGTTCCAAACATGAACATTGCAGCCAAGATAGAGGGGAAAGGGAGGTTGAGAGATTTGCAGGGATGCTCTCTCCAGGTGGATCAGCACAATCAGTGCTCAGCCCCAGCTCAGCATACATTCACCGCCTGCTGTAACCATCCTTTTCAGAATCCCCAAGTCCCCAGAGCTCCAGAGCTACGGTGCTCAACTTGGAGTGCAGTAGCTATGTTTTTCCCATCTCCCACTCCCTTTGAGGTCTCCTTGACTTGCTCCCTTGGCTCTTCCCCCTCTTCCCAGCCCCACGACACTTATGTATATATCTGTAATTTTATTAATTTGTACTGATGTCTGTTCATTTGTATTGTTGCCTGTCTCCCCCTGCTCTAGACTGTGAGCTTGTTTTGGGCAGGGATTGTCACTCTTTATTGTTGTATTGTACTTTCCCAAGCACTTAGTACAGTGCTCTGCACACAGTAAGTGCTTTATAAATATGATTGAATGAATGAATGTCTGCATCCTTGCTAGGTATTCCAGTATATATCTATGCCTCTAGGTACACTCATCAGATTCCTTTGTCAGTTCTGTGCATACTTGTCCAACCCCACCCTCTCTTTCTTTTTTTCTTCCTCCAATTCCCTCTCTGCACAAACTTTGAGACTGTGGGCTCCCTAAAGGCAATTACTGTGACTTATTCATATTCTAAAAACTCATTGGATTTGGTATCAAGAGTATTTCTTGAGTATTGCTTTGTGCAGAGCACTGAATTAGGCACTTGGGAAGCATACCAAAGAGGTAAAATAAATACCCTTCCTAGGTAATGTAGGATGCAATAAACCTGCACTAATGAATATACCAGGGTTCAGAGCAAAAACAGCTGCAGCCACTGCTGCTCATAGAAACCAGGCTCAGATGGAAGGATGTGGGAGGAAGGGCAGGGCCAAAGGCCTTGTCAGACATGAGCCACTCTCCCACCTGCAACTGTGGAACTTTTCAGATGTGTTTCCTCCAGGACTTTCAGCTCTGACCCTTCATCTGATGAGCGTACAACAGGCCTAGTGGTTCCTGAGGGACTTTCCCCTGAGCCTGGTGGGGAGATCCCAGGGGCTGCAGCCGAGACTTGCCTGACCTGAACCCCAAATCCACTGCCCCCTCTCTTGGGGCTGGCTGGATCTGGAGTCTTGTTGCTTCAGAACAGCTTGTCCAGGAGGGGATTTTGAAACTCTGGGGAAGAGGCAGTTAAGGGACGTTTCTGGTCCAGGTGCTGATATTTGGGTGGCATTGTGACTGGCTGGGCAATCCTGGGGGTGGGAAGAGGGGCCTGTGTGCTGCTGAGAGGTCTTGGGCCAGGCAAACGAGTCCTCTCTCCTCCAGACCATCTCAAACAGAAATGAGTGGTCAGGCTGGACTCAGGGTGGGCACTTGGAGAGGTCAACCTGACCATTGCCCTTCTTCTGGAGAGGGCCTGTCCCTTAGCCTATCCTAAGCCACTGAACAATTGTCCTACGTTTGATACTTTCCAGAGAAAAAAGATATGTTTCAGGGACTAACAGTCTGTCCTCATGAAGACTGGGCTGGCTCCATCTTTGATGTCTTCTCTGGAACTCCATCTCCAGGTTCGAGCCTACTGCGGAGGAGTGGGGAAGGAAGGGAGTCCTCCCTAGATATGCCCCTCTTTTTTCCTCCAGGTCACTTGAGGACAGTGAGGATGGGAAGGAGGGGAGAATCAATCACTCCTGGGCCAAGCCGGTGCTCATTAGACAAAGATTTAGGTTGGCTGAGACCTCAAGGCCCATAGCAGAGAAAAGGAGGGCAGAAGGGTCGATCCACAGGACCAGCCCAGATTGACCTTATTCAGCCACTGTCTGGTTAGAGATGTTTTTTGAATCCTTCTAGTGCCCAGACTCTGGGGTTTCTGCATTGTGGGCATGTTTGCCAGAAGGAAGTGCCCAGGAGGAAGGGAGATTGGGAAGGATCCAGAAACACCTCAGGGCTCTGGGTGGGGCTGTTTCCTTCTGTCCTATAGCTGCTGCCCTGTTCTTCCCTTGCACCTCGGGAACATCCTTGGCTGTCTCCTGCCTGGTATTTAGGCTTCCAGGAAGGCATCCATCCCTCCCTTCCCCATGCTCTCTTAGCCTACTAGACTGTAAGCTCCTGGTGGGCAGGGAAAGTGCCTACCAATCTATCTCCCAAGCATTTAGTACAGTGCTCTGCACATAGTGAGCACTCAGTGGATACTATTGATTGATTGATTGATTGGAGGAGGCTGGGAAGGAGGAGCCCTAGGAGTCCTGATGAGGGGAAAAGAGGCCCTGGCCCTCGACTCTCCTTTCCTCTCCATGGCACTGAACCGGAGGCCGGGATCTGTCAGGGGGATCTGGGGGAGATGTGGTCAGCTGCTTCCAAAACAGAGACTCCCGTTAACACTCAAAGTGGAAAAGGAGCTAAACAGGGCAGATTCTCCTGTCTCTTCTCCCAAGCTTCTTTCCTCAAAGGAGAGGATAAACACTGCTTTCTGGCCTTTCCCTCCTTCCATTCCAGAGGAGGGAAGTCTGGAGTCCTAGGACAAGCCAGGACCTTTCCTCCCTTGTTTTCTCCTTCCTCCCCTCCCCCAGCAGAAAAGGGAATGATCCTCTCTCTTGTCTGCAGTGTCCTGGATTTTATTCCTTTGTTTCCTTCCCTTTATACCGGGGGATACCACAGGGATGGAGGGGAGGGAAGAATGTGTGTGTGTGTGTGTGTGTCCATGTATGTATGTGAGTGTGTGTGTGTGTGTCTGAGGTGGTTATTTTCAGCAGCCCCCTCCCCCACCGTTCCGCTTCCCAGCTCATTAAGGCTCCCCCATTATTCTGACATTTGTGCGCGTCACGTACCGGGAAGAAGTAATTTACTTAGAAGAAATTAAAAGTTCATTTTAATTGAGCGCACACTGCAGTATGCAAATGAGGAGCGCATTATGTACACTGATGCAGAGACAAAGGCTGTAATCAGCGGTTAACCCTTCGTGGGCCAGCCCCTTCCTCTGCTCCGTGCCGCCAGCCTCAGCCCTGGTTACTCAGAGCACTGAAGGAGAGGGAAAATGATGGCTATGGGATGGGTGGTCCGGCGGGGAGTGGATGGCAGCTCCCCAGGGGATGGGAAGAGAATACAGCATGGCCTCCATTTTGGCTGCTACCAAGACAGGAGAAGTTCCCTTCTCTCTCCAAGGAGCCATCATGGATGGGTGGGCAGCCTTCTGGCTCCACGTAGGCCCTCCCCCCAGCAGACCAGCCTCCGGTGCCCCTGTGGCCATGGCAAGGGCATTCATAGGCAGAAATTGTGTCAGGAACAGATAGTGTTGTTGGTGGTTCCACTGCCACCAGCTGCAGCAGAATCCAGCTTCAAGGAAGGAGAGAAACATGGTACACTTACAGCCAATTCAGAGGAGTTTGGAGGGTCCCACCTCCGGTGCCCCTATATAGCTAGAATCCAATGAAATTGACTCTCTGGCATTGGTACTACACGCTGCAAGTGACAGGAGTGCTTCAGCCGTTTGAACCATTTTCCCCCCAAACCACGTGCGCTTGTTAGACGAGTCTAATCCAAGTATCTGATCCACTCTGGGGATTCTCTTCATAGCCGCAGGAAAAGGAGAAGCAACAACTCCCTGGGTGGGAGTGTTGCTTTTTCCTGATGTGGTGGGATGAGAGAAAGATGCCAGTGAGGTGAGACTCCTCCAGGGGGATATATCACATCACTGTTGTTTGGGCCTGATGCCAAAGAGAGAAGGGACTGTTGTCACCACCATGGCCTCCATCCATTCGAGGATCCCTGGGCAGCAGCTCCTCTGTATTCCTTGGGATATGAGATCTCATGTTGCAGCTTGTAGGACTCCATGAATCTTTCGCCCTTTGTTCCACTAAATGGAGGATCCCTAGTTTGGAATTTCAGGTGCCTTCTGTCCTCCATTGACTTCCTTTGACTTCCCCATCTCCTGTCCCATGTTCCACACCATCACTCTGCAAAAGAAGATACAATAGCGTTGGTTCCAAACGGATTTTCCATACATCACCAGTCCTCTTCAAAGTTAAGGAAGGGAGCTGAGGAGAAGCATCACTCAACATCAGTTCAGGAATGGTTGGTGCAGGAACAGAGAAGTGGTCTCCTCCCTCCCTCAGAATTCAGCCACGTCTTGATCTCATCCTTCAAGAACGTGAACACTTCCGCTGGCCCTGACACAAAGTCCTGTGTGCTCAGTAAGACCGATGATCCTGGAGAGACTGGTGAACTCTTCAGATTTCACTTACCATCTCACTGACCTCTACTCCCCTCAGAGAATGGAGGATGGTCACTGATGCCCAAACAGATAGCCCTACCAAGCCACCATTTCCTCTTCTCCCACTCCCTCCTGTGTCACTCTTACACTTGGATTTAGCACCCTTTAATAATAACTTGTTACGCACTTATTATGTGCCAAGCACTGTTCTAATCCCTGGGGTAGATACAAGTTTAGCAGGTTGGACACAGTCCCTGTCCCACACGGGCTCACTTTCTAAATCCCTCATCCTTGCAGCACTTACGTACATATCCATCATTTATTTACATTTATTAATATCTGTATCCCCCTCTAGACTGCAAACTCACTATGGGCAGGGAACCTGTCTACCAACTCTGTTATATTGTACTCTCCCAAGTGCTTAGTACAGTGCTCTGCATACATTAAGTGCTCAATGTGATTGACTGATTCAGTGATTGTGCTGCTGAGTGGTGTTGGGAAGGAAGAAGAATTCCGTCTCAGGAAGTAGAGTGGTGTGAGGTCTCCAGAAAGAACCCTCCCCACACCCTACCAGGCCCCACAGGGAGGGGCTTGGAGAAAGGAGCCAGAGAGCCATTATGGCTCCACACCAAGTCCCCAGAGGAAGCCTGCCTTCTTGATTTCTCTTTTTCCCTTACCTCTTTCCTCAACAGTGCACTGTTCCCAGACTGTTCCGGCTCTAGACTGTGAGCTCACTGTGGACAGGGAACATGTCTACCAATTCTGTTATACTCTCCCAATCACTTCGTATGGTGTTCTGCACACAGTAAATTCTCAATAACTACCATTGATTGATTGATTCCAGAGGTTACTACCTGCCTAAACCAGTCTCTCACCGTCCATCTGGGGTAGGGGGCAGAGGAAGCAAAGAGGAGCCTGATCTTGGCCTAGCCCCTGCCTTTCCTCTCAGTCTGAACCCTGAGCCTCTAGTCCCTTTCCAGCTGGAGAGTCCTCCTGAGACATCTGTGGATGCTTCGGCTGGAACTACGATAGGTGCTTTTGGCAGTTGTTTTCTGCTGGGTTTTTTTTTACTACCTGTCAGACCTGGGATTTTTTAATGACAGTGAAAATGAAACTGGCTCGCAGATGTGAAATGACAGCCAGCTGCAGGAGACAGACAAATTACCTCCAAACCCGGTTCAAGACGCCCACCGCTTCCAAACAAAGGGAGTCATCTCAGCTCACTCGGATGAGCGGGGGACGACGGGGGGTTCAGCAGCAAGCTGTTCTGTTCCTTCCCAAAAGCTGCAGGGAGACCAGGCCCGAGAGTGGCGACGTGCCACACAGACACTGGCACTGGAGTCATCTCTGGGAAAATCTGCCCAGGGCTGCTTGCAGGCTCTGAGGGAAGTAGAGGGGTCAGCGGGGGCACATCCCTGACCTTTGAGACCCTCAGTCATGGGTGTAGCAGTATTTTGTCCAGTCCATCTGTCTGTCTCTTCTCTTCATTCACCTCCACCTCTCTTTTCAGTGGCACACGGACCCAACTGCCTCATTTCAGACTCCAAGAGGTGGGATCATCCTTCAAGCTGATCACTTATCCCATCTCTACCAGTCGCAGGCCAGAGGGCAGGCATCAGTCTTTTCACTGCCAAATAACTGCCTATCTGGGTAGCAGAAGCAACAAAGGACAAGATATAGAAATCAGCTCTGTCTACTTATTAACAGTACTACAATAATGACTTGCATTCAGCTTGATGTCCACTCTGGCCCTAGAGATTCTTTTTTGCCCCGACCCCCACCACCGTATACACATTGTCTTACCCTCCTATATTTGGACTATATATTTTTGCTTCCAGTGTGAACTCTACATCTGTTGGGACTGCAATTTCCACCGTTTTTGCTGATCTCTTCTCCCATGGGCTCAGATCACTATGAATTCTATCTCTGTCCTCATCCTTCAAGCCACCCAATCACCCTGCCCACCTTGGTGTCAGGCTGTTGAGTATGCTGTCCTTTCAGCCCTCCAGTTGAGAAGATGTGAAATCATAAAGAGTTTGAGGCTCAAAATGAACCTCCGATCTATGAACCTTGCAGATCCAGAGGAGGGGAGAGTGTCCATCTCAAATTCTCCAGTGCAGGTGGACGTTGTCCTGAGAATGTCTGGAGTGTGTCGAAGCTGGAGAGAAACTAGGTCTCCTCCATTTTAGATGGAAATTGCTGGGTCAGCCTCACTAAGCCCCAAGAAGTAGCATGGCCTAGGGAATAGACCACAGGTTTGGGAGTCATGAGGACCTGGGCTCTAATCCAGGCTCCACCAGATGTTCGTTGTGTGACCTTGAGCAAGTCACTTAAGTTCTCTGAGTCTCAGTAACCTCATCTTTAGAATGGGGATTAAGATGGTGAGCCTCATGTGGGACAGGGACTGTGTCCAACCTGATTAACTTGTATCCACCCCAGTGTCTAAAACAGTGCTTGGCACACAGTAAGAACTTAAGTACCAAAATTATTATTATTTATTATTAAGTTTCAAAGGAGCTAAGGAAAACACTTCATAAAACTGCCAGTGGGCCTAGCTGAGCCCACATGGAGTGGAGTTTCCTCGTCCCATCTGACCTGGTCTTGATCCAAACTCATTATCAGCATCACAATAATAATAATGATAATGGCATTTATTAAGCACTTACTATGTGCAAAGCACTGTTCAAAGTGCTGGGGAGGTTACAAGGTGATGAGGTTGTCCCACGGGGGGCTCACAGTCTTAATCCCCATTTTACAGATGAGGTAACTGAGGCACAGAGAAGTTAAGTGACTTGCCCAAAGTCACACAGCTGACAATTGGCGGAACTGGGGTTTGAACCCATGACCTCTGACTTCAAAGCCTGTGCTCTTTCCGATGAGCCACGCTGATAGCAACATCAACCGCATCATCGTCATTATCCTCATCCCCAACAGAATTAATTGAGCACTGAACTAAGGGCTTGGGAGCTTGTCATAGAAGTGAAAGATCTGTTCCTTGACATCGAGAAGCTTATAACCTAAAGGAACCAAGCCCCAGGACTCTGCTATCTGAATCTAGCAGAACTTTACCTCTGACCCCAAAGCTCGGGCTCTTTCCATTGAGCCACTCATCTGGAAAACTAGACTGTGAGCCCGCTGTTGGGTAGGGACTGTCTCTGTATGTTCCCAACTTGTACTTCCCAAGCGCTTAGTACAGTGCTCTGCACACAGTAAGTGCTCAATAAATACGATTGAATGAATGAATGAATCAAAAGTGGATCTTGGACTCCTTCTGGAAGGCGTGCTGCATATTCCCAGCAGCCCAAAGAGAACAGTTCGCATGTACAAATGTCTCTCACATACATGGCAGTAACCATGATCTCCACCGTGGGCCACATTCTGCCCCTCCCAGTTGCACCTGTTGTTAACTGATTACCGTTTAAGTTGGACCCCCTGACCTGTTGGGCCCCTATTTCAGAATAAAAGGGAATCATTGAGGAGTTCTCCACTAGAATTCTCCCAAGGATCTCATCCAGGACAATCACATCAGGATTTGCACGTTATTCACACAACATTATCCCTCCCACCCCCCCTCGGGGGAATTTTCAGATCAAAATGTTATTGTTATTTGCTTAAGGGATTGTTTTCTGGTCTCTGTGTCTCCTTTCTTACTTCTCAGCTTTGTTCACTGGTGCAATTCTCCCCACAGGAGGTTCAGGACACATAGAGAAAGATGGTCGGGGAGAGGGAGTGCCCCATTAATTCATTCAATTGTATTTATTGAGCACTTACTGGGTGCAGAGCACTGTACTAAGCACTTGGGAAGTACAAGTTGGCAACATATAAAGACGGTCCCTACCCAACAACGGGCTCACTAATCCTAGCAAGGGAACAGGATCATTTCCCAGATCATAGCCCAGAGGGTGTGGAGGTAGCCCACACTTCCTCACAATGTCACTGAGGCAGAATCTTCTGATCAATTGTTTCTGTCATGACTTCCCAGGCCTGTCCCTGCTCTGGGACGAAATGCCATTTGTCCAAAAGATGTGCTCTTCTCTCTTCATTTTCCAGGCTAGGAGCCTTCCAAGAGCCATCCGGGAATTGCCCAGGGGCTGGACTGGTCACTGGGTGACGGGCCAGAGTTTGGGGTCACTTATCCCTTCTCTCTGCTTATCGAGGCCCTGGCTTGGGGCAGGGAAAATAAGTCTGATATTACAATGGACTCCTCTCCCCACCCCATCCCTGATCCTCCATGCTAGGGGCCCAAGCCCCCTACAGTACTGCTCTTCTAGGGCTGGAACCAGGCAGACATGCAACCACTGAGGTACATTTGATGTGGAGCCCCTGCAAGCTGCTATGCAGCTAGAAAATCTACAAATAAAACACTCCCATCTGAGGATGTCAGGGCTGTGGGATTTTGTCAAATGTTCCAGGCTTTGTGAGGTGCACATTTAAATACAGCAAATTATACTCGACAACACATGCAACATACAAAATCTGTATGTCAATATCAGCCTCACTGGCACACGCTGATAAAAATCTTGATGTCCTCTTCAAGCCCAAAGAATGGATATGATATCAGTTTATGCACACGTGCATATTCACATAAACATATAACATTTATTGAGCACTTACTGTGTGCAGAGCACTGCAGTAAGTGCTTGGAAAGTACAGTTTGGCAACAAACAGAGACAATCCCTACCCAACAATGGGCTCACAGTATAGAAGTGGGGAGACAGACAACAAAACAAAACAAACATCAACAGATAATAATAATGATGGCATTTATTAAATGCTTACTATGTGCAAAAAAGCACTGGGGAGGCTACAAAGTGATCAGTTTGTCCCAAGGGGGGCTTACAGTCTTAATCCCCATTTTGCAGATGAGGTAACTGAAGCACAGAGAAGTTAAGTGACTTGCCCAAAGTCACACAGCTGACAATTGGCGGAGCCAGGATTTGAACCGATGCATTTACTGAGTGTCTACTCTGTTCAGAGCACTGTACTAGATGCTTGAGGAACATAACATTAGAAAAAAGATGCAGTCCCTGCCTCAGAGCGTACAGTCTAATAGGGGAACACCAATTGCGAAGCAGCAGAACCTAGTGGAAACATCACGGGCTTGGGGTTCTAATCCAGACTCCACCACTTACCTGCTGTATGTCCTTGGGCAAGTTGCTTAACTGCTCTGTGCCTCAGTTTCCTCATCTGCAAAATTAATCTTCAGTGCCTGTTCTTCTTCTTAGGCTGCCAGCCCAATGAGGGACAGGAACTGTGTCTGATCTGATTATCTTGTAGTGATACTAGTAATAGTATTTATTAGGTAATAACATTTAACATCTGTAAAATGGGGATTAAATCCTATTCCCTCCTACTTAGACTGTGAGCCCGGGGACTGTGTCCAACCTGATTAACTTGTATCTACCCCAGTGCTCAGGAGAGTGCTTGGCACACAGTAAGTGCTTAAAAATGCTATTATTATTACTGTTTGCAGAGCACAGTACTAAAAATGCTGAGAAAGACTAAACAGGTGGAAATTAGATATGCTCCCTCCTCCTCATAGTAGCATCTACCACAGCTCTTAGTCCAGTTCTTGGCTCGTAGTAAGCGCTTAACAAATACTGTTACTATTTTTATTACCACAAATTCCCAGATATAAAATAGATGAAAGAAGAAGAGTACAAATGACAAAAATTTCATGTTATCAATTAAATAAAAAAAAAAATCAGTGGATGCACATATACGTGCTAAGGCAACTATGGGCTGGCATGATCCGGAAGGAGGGCCATTAGTTGGGGAATATTTCCTGGAGACGATCTCTTTGTGGGAGGACTTTGAAGGAGGAAAGGGAGGGTTTGATGACCCTACAAGAAGGGAGTTCCGTGCCAGAGAAAAAGAATGACCAAAGGGGTTAGAGATGGCAGAGTCAGGAGTGAGGCACAGTTGGGAGGTTGTACATATATGTATGATCGTATGTATATCATCCATTTCAAGAGAGTTAGCACAAATAGAACTTATTGTGTCCATATGAATAGTTGCCAGAGTCGATCTCTCCCCTGTTGCTGGGTGAGAGGGGCCTTTGAAAGAACAGAAGGCCAGCCCTGGGTCAAAATAATGTGTGGCTTAGCAGAAAGAGTATGGACCTCAGTGTCAGAGGACCTGGGTTCTCATTCCCGCTCCATCACTGGCCTGCTGTGTAACCACAGACAAGCTACTTCTCTGTGCCTCATCTGTTAAGTGAGTATTAAATCTTCCTGCCTCCAACTCAGACTGTAAGCCCCATGTGGGACAGGGCCTGTGTCCAACCTGATAGACTTGTATCTACTCCAGCGCTTAGAAAAGTGCTTGACAACATAGTAAGCACTTAAATACCATAAAAAGTCTCAGTATTTTGCCCCCAACAGTGACACCGAGAAGGTGGCAGAGCAGCAGAAAGGTTGACCCCCCTGATACCCACCCCCATGGTTATGGATGAGCCATCTAACATCTCTAATGTTCCCTCTAATAACCCATTACAGACCGCTCCTCTATGAATGCGTCCACATAAATCTGCTTCTGCACATATATGTGTCTCTATATGCATGTGACACGGAGGCTGTCTTCCAAAGGAGGCAATTTGGGGAATTAAATAAATAATGCATTCTGATTAAAGAAAGTTGTAAACAGCAGGGTGCCCCATTGACTCGAAATTGGGTCTGTTTCTTTGGGAAACATGACAGAACGCGTGACCGGGGGAGCAGAAGCCAGACAGGGCCAGGAAGGGCTGCAGGAGAGGCAACCCAGGGCGCAGGCTCACCCAATCCCTACTTTTGTGGATTCAGGGTTAATTCAGGCTTAGGCTCAGGTAACTTTGGCTAACGCCTAGACTGCAGAGCCCCCACCAGTTAGGGGGTCCCCACTTTCTCAAGCCATAGCAGCTGCTGGCCTAGCCCCCATACCCATTGCAATTCTGCAGGAGACCTTGGTGACTGTGAGAGTAGGAATGGGGGAGTTGGAGTGTGAGTGGGCGTGATCTGCTTTCCCATAAAACTCTCACAGCCCCAGGATTGGCACAAGGTAACCTAGCCCTCCATATCCCAACTCACTGTGTCCGTGTTTCACAAGGCCTGGATTTACCGAATAGGACGGCATTCCCCTCTCAGAGTCACACCTGGAGAGTTTCCAGTACTCTACTGGTCTCGACTATGGGAGGTAGAGTCAGGCAGAGGCCTACCCATTCCATTCCTAGCTTGGGCAGTGGCTAGCGAGTGGAAGACAATCTGCTACAAATGAAAACTCACCTATGTTGGGCAGCAGCGGCACGGGAGGGAATCGAGGGTGGAAACTCGAGTTAGCTGCACGGAAGGAGGCAATGGTAAACCGCTTCCGTATTTTTACTGAGAAAACTCAACGGATCCACTACCAGAACGATTGCAGGTGGAGGTGGGGTATACTGGGAGAGATGTGTCCATGGAGTCTCTATGGGTCGGAGATGACTTGATAGCATAAGACAAGACAAGGATGGAATTAGGCAACTGGGCTTGTTCTTGCTTAGATGGTGATATTCACTTTCAGAGTTCTCCTGGTTATTACAAGATCTGCTTTCACCTCCCGTTGGGTGACAGTGTCTTCCCCATTGGACACTTAGGAAGACTGAGGATCAGAGAACAGTGACTGGCCACCAGCACCCATGGAACTTTTCTCAAATCCAAGTCTGGGCCGTAGGCTGGATTAAACCCCAAAGCCATGGGCACCCAAATCTGAGCCTCTATCACTGCCTCTCGCTAGTCTTCTCAGAATAGAAGGCACTTGAGAAGAAGTGTGGCCTAATGAAAAGAGCAAGGGTTTGGGAGTCAGAGGACCAGGATTCTAATCCTGCTCTGCCAATTGCTTGCTGTGTGACCGTGGGCAAATCACTTATCTTCTCTGTGCCTCAGTTTCTTCAACTGTAAATTGGGGATTCAATACCAGTTCTCCCTCCTACTTAGACTGTGTGCCCCGACGTGGGACAGGAACTGTGTCTGACCTAATTAACTTGCACCTACCCCAGTGCTTAGAATAGTACTTGATCCATAGTAAGCACTTAACAAATACCATTTAAAAAAAAAAAGGAAACCCCTCTGACAGTGTCCACTCCTCCTTCCCAAAGCTGTGGAGGGAGGCCCATTGTTGGCTAGGGAACTGTCCAGACCCTCCAGTTTCCCCAGTTTGATTTCCAGCTGATGAGGCAAAGCCTTGTGTTTTGTCTCTGTGTCTCCACCCTGACCAGGACATTGGAGGGACCAGTAGGACACAGAGCAGAAAGAGGAGAGATTTCAAAGTCAGAACTGACCTGGAATAATAGTAATATCAATTGTTTGCTAAGTGCTGGAAGAGATACAAGGTAATCATTTCAGATACAGTCCCTGTCCCACATGCGTTCAAATCTATGAGAGGTGGAGGAGAAGTAATAGCATTTATTAAGTGCTTATTCTGTGCAGAGCACTGCACTAAGTGCTGGAAAAAAATGCACAGGTGCAAGTTGGACAAGGTCTCTGGTCTTCATGGGGCTCACTAATGGAAAGGACCCAGGCTTGGTAGTCCAGAGGTCATGGGTTCTAATCCCGGCTCCGCCACTTAACAGCTGTGTCACTTTGGGCAAGTCACTTAACTTCTCTGTGCCTCAGTTACCTCATCTGTAAAATGAGGATTAAGACTGTGAGCCCCACGGGAGACAACCTGATTACCTTGTATCTACCCTAGAGCTTAGAACAGTGCTTGGCACATAGTAAGGGCTTAACAAATACCATTGAAAAAAGGGAGGGGAAAGGGAATGGATGACAAACACATAAGGAAGGATAGGATAATAAAAACAAAACAAAAAATCCAGGAAAAACAGGGGAGAACAGGTAATTTTATCCCAATTTTTCAGATGAGGAAACTCGGGATCAGAGAAGTTAAACGATTTCCTTCATGTCACCCAGCAGGCGAGAGATGGAGTGGAACTAAAACCCAAGTCTCCTGACTTGAGTCCTATGCTCATTCCCCTAGGGTCCCTAGAGCTGATCTGTGCCATTGGGTCCTCAGCCTGCTTGTCCCTCGGTGATGGGAGGGAGAGTGGTTCTCCCAGAGTGAGGAATTGTCCAAGTGTTCTTTGTCCAGTATGGCAGGGGTGAAGGTTGTGACCAGAGCCAGATGGACCTTGCTTTACTGGATTAGGGGCTCCCCCAGCCTGGGCCAGCTCAGTCCTACACCTCCTGTTTATCTGGGTCATGTTGGAAATCCAAGGAGGGGGTTGGTCCCCCTCCAGGCATCCCGGTCAACGGACACCTTTTCCGACCCACGGTCTTTGACGCTGTAATTAAATGGGGGAGCCAGCCAAATGGCGGCGGAGATGGTGAGTGCAGATTGGACTGTGGACTGCGGGTTGGATTTAATTGATAAAGCATAACCTTCGTGCTCCGTTCTCCGTGGCGCTGGGAGCCCTCGCCCGGCAGCTCCAGATGGCGTCCGTGAAAGAGTTAAGTCCGCTGTGATCAACAGCAAGAAGCAAGTGGTAAACAATTTTTCTCTCCCTCTGCTAAATTAATATGCAAATTCCAAACCCCCTCCCCGCTCTTCCCCTGCCTCGAAATTAGCGAGGTAGAATGCTTGGGCTAATTATGCATTCAAACGAGCAGGCTTCGTTAATGTGGCACTAAGAGGATGCTGAAAATGATTGTGAGAAGATGAAATTGAAATTCGAGCATGGCACTCTTGGTGCATCTGGAATCGCTCTTGCATGCCCCAGCAGATGTAACCTGACAGTGACCGCCAGCTACAATCCTGCACAGCATGGAGATCTATCTGTCTCCACCACACCTTGATTCCAGGGTTTGGGGTGTGGGGACAAAATAACACAATAGAGAGTCATCCACTCGGCCCTCCAACCCCATCCTTCAAAGCCGGGTCTGCAAAGGGAAATGAAGGCTCAAACCCTGTGGGGTGGATTCCCCGGGAGAAGGTTGGCTGGAACACCTTCCTGGCTACAGAAGTCACTCTTGGAGCCTGGGGGGTGGGGGGGAAGGACAGGGGGTAGTGTCTCTCCTCCAGAAGACCCCTCCACAGCTGGCACAAGGGTTTCCATGGAAACAGCCACAGTCTCTGGAACCTGGATTCCAGGTCACCGGCTCCGGAGACTCGTCCACGCTGCATTGACAGGTCGGGGGCAGCAGGGATATCTTGAGGCCTCTTGGCCCGAGGGTGCAGAGGCGGGGGCGGTGGATGGTCAGTACAGCAACTGCCTCAGAAGGAAGAGGATCAGGCACTCGGCTCAGAAAGAAGCCAGGACCGGGACGGGTTCTGTCTGCTCTTCCTCCTCCTCCTTCTCCCTCCAATGGAACGCTACCTCCTCCTGCTTAGAGGAGCCTCCGCTGGGAGAACCCACCCCAGGCAAGGAGACAGCCACACCTGGCTAGGAGCCAAGTCAGTCTATTCCAGTGGTGATTCAGGCATTTCCCCACTGGACTGTGGAATGTGCTCCGGGCTTTTCCTGGGTGGGAGCAGGAATGGCAACACTCCTAAGACATTGCCAATACCCAGAAACCTCAATCAATCAATCGTATTTATTGAGCGTTTACTGTATGCAGAGTGTTGTACTAAGTGGGAGAATACAATATAGCAGAGTTGGTAGACATGTTCCCTGCCCACAATGAGCTAACAGTTTAGAGAGGTAGACAGACTTTTATAGAAATAAATAAATTATGGATATGTACATAAATGCTGATACCTCTCAGGGTTACACCTGCAGGGTTTCCAGTACTCTACTAGTCTCGACTACAGGAGGGAGAGCCAAGCAGAGGCATACCCATTACGTTCCTAGCTTGGGCAGTGGCTAGTGAGTGGAAGGCAATCTGCTACAAGTCAAAACTCACCTGTGCTGGGCAGCAGTGGCATGCAAGAGAGTAGAGGGTGGAGGCTTCACAGACTCCATCCTCTCCTGGTTCTCCTCATCTCTCTAGCCGTTCATTCTCAGTCTCCTTTACGGGCTCCTCCTCCCCCTCCCATCCTCTTACTGTAGGGGTTTCTCAAGGGTCAGTTCTTGGTCCCCTTCTGTTCTCTATCTACACTCACTCCCTTGGTGAACTCATTCGCCCCCAAGGCTTCGACTATCACCTCTACGCTGATGACACCCAAATCTACATCTCTGCCCCTGCTCTCTCTTCCTCCCTTTGGGCTCAGGTCTCCTCCTGCCTTCAAGACATCTCCATCTGGATGTCTTCTCACCATCTAAAACTCAATATGTCCAAGACTGAACTCCTTATCTTCACTCCCAAACCCTGCCCTCTCCCTGACTTTCCCATCACTGTAGACAGCACTACCATCCTTCCCGTCTCGCAAGCCCGCAAACTTGGTGTCATCCTCGACTCTGCTCTCTCGTTCACCCCTCACATCCAATCCATCACCAGTACCTGCCGGTCTCACCTCCTCAACATCGCCAAGATCCGCCCTTTCCTCTCCATCCAAACCGCTACCTTGCTGGTTCAATGTCTCTTCCTATTCCGACTGGATTACTGCATCAGCCTCCTCTCTGATCTCCCATCCTCCTGTCTCTCCCAGCTTCAGTCTATACTTCACGCTGCTGCCTGGATCATCTCTGCGCAGAAATGCTCTGGGCATGTTACTCCCCTCCTCAAAACTCTCCAGTGGCTGCCAGTCAACCTACGCATCAAGCAAAAACTCACTCTCGGCTTCAAGGCTGTCCATCACCTCGCCCCCTCCTACCTCACCTCCCTTCTCTCCTTCTCCAGCCCAGCCCGCACCCTCCACTCCTCTGCCACTAACCTCCTCATTGTACCTCATTCTCACCTGTCCCGCTGTCGACCCCCGGCCCTCGTCCTTCCCCTGGCCCGGAATGCCCTCCCTCCACACATCCACCAAGCTAGCTTTCTTCCTCCCTTCAGAGCCCTACTGAGAGCTCACCTCCTCCAGGAGGCCTTCCCAGACTGAGCCCCCTTTTTCCTCTCCTCCTCCCCATCCCCTCCGCCCTACCTCCTTTCCCTCCCCACAGCACCTGTATACTTGTTTGTACAGATTTATTATTCTATTTTACTTGTACATATTTACTATTCTATTTATTTTGTTAATGATGTGCATCTAGCTTTATTTCTATTTATTCTGATGACTTGACATCTGTCCCCATGTTTTGTTTTGTTGTCTGTCTCCCCCTTCTAGACTGTGAACCCATTGTTGGGTAGGGACCGTCTCTATATGTTGCCAACTTGTACTTCCCAAGCGCTTTTTACAGTGCTCTGCGCACAGTAAGTGCTCAATAAATACGATTGATTGAATGAATGAATGACTCGATAGCGTAAGACAAGACAAGACTTAAGTGCTGTGGGGCTGAAGGAGGGGTGAATTAAAGATGCAAATCCAAGTGCAAGGGCGATGCTGAAGGAAGTGGGAAAAGAGGAAATTAGGGCTTAGGGAAAGCCTCTTGGAGGAGATATGTTTTTAATAAGGCTTCGAAGGTGGTTGTATGCCGGATGTGAAAAGGGAAGGCATTCCAGACTAGAGACAGGATGTGGGTAAGGGGTCAGCAGGGAGATAGGTGCCCAGGGGACATGTAAACTTCAACAATTTACTGGGAATTCACCAATCTACTGAGGTTAAGTAGTCCAGCCCACCAAGAAGGTGACAGTCTGGAGTAGTAGAGGGAGTCAGTCCGTGTCTAAGTATGAATCCTGCTTCCCCTCTCCCTGCCCAACCCTCACACTGCTAAACAGCAGTCCTGCTCACACTTGGGGAGACTAGCTGGCTGATTCTCCAAGTTTTTCCTGGCCTCCGGACATCACCACTCCCTGGATCAAGCTGACCCATACTCCACACTCAAGGAACTCAGTCGGCGCTCTTGTCTCCCTAGGGGCCTTACTGCCCCTCTGATTTCTCCTGTCCCAGAGCAGTGCAGAGAATGAAGTGATGAAGCCTTCTCTTCCTGGTTCCTGGTGCAAACCCTACGTCAAACCAACAAACTCCCCCACTCCATGGGAGGGGAGAGATCTCTAGCCCACCTCTCTGCACCAAGAAGTCCAATAATAATTTTGGTATTTATATATCATTTTGGTATTTGTTAAGCTCTTACTATGTGCCAAGCACTGTATTAAGCACTGGGATAGATACAAGGTAATCAGGGTGAACAGGGACTGGCATTCTAAATAGGAGGGAAAACAGGTGTTGACTCCATTTTACAGATGAGGAAACAGGTCCAGAGAAATAATAATAATAATGGCATTTCTTAAGCGCTTACGATGTGCAAAGCACTGTTCTAAGCTCTGGGGAGGATACAGGGTGATCAGGTTGTTCCACGTGGAGCTCACGGTCTTGATCCCCATTTTACAGATAAGGGAACTGAGTCCCAGAGAAGTGAAGTGACTTGCCCAAAGTCACGCAGCTGACAATTGGCGGAGCTGGGATTTGAACTCATGACCTCTGACTCTCAAGCCCATGCTCTTTCCATTGAACCACGTCATGCAGAGGCAGATGCTGGAGCCAAGATGAAAACCCAGGTCCTCTGGCTCCCATGCTCCTGTTCTTTCCACTAGGCCATACTGCTTCAATGACCAGTGTAATTGTAAATTAAAAGGGAAAACCAAAAAAAAGAAGAAAACAAACATTCTAACTGCATCCAAACTGATGACCTTGTACCTACCCCGCCACTCAGTACAGTGTCTGACACATAGTAAACGCTTAATAAATACCATTAAAAACACTCAAAGGACCAAAAGATCTCTACACCTATTAATATTTTAAGGAAACACCAAGCAGTTGTGGCTCTGAGCTGAAGAATCGAGCAGGAGAAAATGGGCTTAAATGGGAATTAGGGGTTCTATTTGCTGTCAGGAAAATTTCTCGCCCGAGGGCTGTGAGGCATGGGGGTGGGTCTTGGAAGTAGGTAACCTTATCTAGTCCTCCTACTCCATGCTGCTCCAATCTCCTTCCCTGGAGGTGTTAAGAAATGGGATAGCTTCCATCCATCTTGCAAGGTTTAAAGGGTCATCCTGCCTGAAGATGGGGGATAGACTCAATGACCACTCAAGGTCCCTTTCAACTATGAGATTATATGCTATTCATTCATTCAGTTGTATTGATTGAGCGCTTACTGTGTGCAGAGCACTGTACTAAGAGCTTGGGAAGTACAAGTTGGCAACATATAGAGATGGTCCCTACCCAACAGCAGGCTCACAGTCTAGTGCTATTCTCCATCCTTGTCCCTTTCTAGAGAAGCCGTGGCAGTCAAGCAGTAAGAGCCGGAGTCCCTTGCAGAGTCAAATAATGGGCATTGGCCCACAAGCTCCATCCAGCCCGGTTTATTCATTCATTCATTCAATCATATTTATTGAGCGCTTACTGTGTGCAGAGCACTGTACTAAGAGCTTGGGAAGTCCAAGTTGGCAACATATAGAGATGGTCCTTACCCAACAGCGGGCTCACAGTCTAGAAGGGGGAGACAGACAATGGGTTCTCTCACTCCAACGTTGCCAGGGCTATTTTTAGACCTCCAGCAGTTAATCATGCCCCTTTTAAAGGGAAGCATACGGCAATGGCCCCTAGAGTCACAGAGGGAACTGGAGCCAGGACCTTCAACCAGGAATTAAAGCAGCTCTGGTCCCAGTCCTGACTCTCGGCAGGGCCTTGAACAAGTCAACTAATTTATCTGCGTCAGTTACCCTCCCTGGAGGTGGGGAAAGACAAAGCATTCATTCCCACCACCAGTTTGCCCCCAGCCCCTCACCAGGTCACACCCACCCCCTCACCAGTTTGCCCCCAGCCTGAGATCAACTTCCCCTCAGTGCCGTAGCAACTTCCAGGCATTTGGGGAGGATCAATAACATGTATCCTTCTAGACTGTGAGCCCGTTGTTGGGTAGGGACCATCTCTATATGTTGCCGACTTGTACTTCCCAAGCACTTAGTACAGTGCTCCGCACACAGTAAGCGCTCAATAAATACGATCGAATGAATGAATGAATGTCACTGAAGCTGAAACTTGTGTGCTCCTGGTTTTCAATCCTGCTTCCCTCTCTTTCCCTCCTCCCTCTTCCTCCTCTGCTCCCTCCTTCTCTCCTCTCTCCCCATTTCCAGGGGCTCTGCTTGCTAAACCTGCCCTGGTGGCTCATCTTGGCCTGGAAGACCCTATGCAAGTTATGCGTGGACCAGTCATCCCACACATCCTGAGCTCCTCGTAGGCCAGAAATGGGTCTCGTGCCTCTGTTCCATCTTTCAGGATTCTTGTTGGACTCTTCCACCTCGCTGAACATCCCAGGTGGGTCTTTAAAGCCTCTACCGCCGTTGGCTTAGCATGAGCCAATCTTCTTGAACTTGTCGAGTTCAAGCTGAAGAGTTCTCAACTTGTGGAGAAGCAGTGCTGTCTAGTGGATAGAGCACGAACCTGGGAATCAGAAGGACCTGGGTTCTAGTACCAGCTCTGTCACTGTCTGCTGGGTAACCTTGGACAAGTCACTTAACTTCTCTGTGCCTCAGTTCTCTCGTCTGTAAAATGGGGATCAATACTGTGAGCCCCATGTGGGACTTGAATTGTCTCCGACCTACTAAGCCTGTATCTATCCCAGTGCTTAGTACAGAGCCTGGCACAAAGTAAGTGCTAAAAAAATATTTGTAAAAAAGGTCCCCGATTCCCAGAGCCCTGGTCTTTCCACTGGGTCATCAGTGAGGATAGGGATATGGTAGAGAACTAGGGAAATGCTTGGCCCCCTTCAAGGGAAAAATGTTCCAGCCACCCCTCCATTCCCCACATCGATGGAGTAGGGCAGGATGGTTTATATGAAACATGAAATGAGAAGCAGAGAGGTGGCTTGGGCCCCACCTGGGAGGGGTTAGTTGGAAGATGCAGCCCCGGAATGAATCTGGGTGACCAGAGGCCCTGAGTCACCTGCCCCCCACAGAGAGCTTCTGCTGTGGGCTGTGCATAATGGGAGACAATACAGGGCAAGCAGGGCCAGAGCAGGGGGAAGCTGGGAAGCTTCCTGAGCATTATCGCCAAAGATAAGGGAAGCTGCATGACCTAGTGGAAAGGCCACAGGCCTGGGAATCAGAAGGACCTGGGTTCTAATCCCAGCTCTGCCACTTGTCTGCTGTGTGACCTTGGACAAGTGACTTGACTTCTCTGTGCTTCAGATACCTCATCTGTAAAACTGGGATTAAGACTGTGAGCCTTTTGTGGTCCAGGGACTGGGTCCAACCTGATTAACTTGTATAATAATAATAATAATGGCATTTATTAAGCGCTTACTATGTACAAAGCACTGTTCTAAGTGCTGGGGAGGTTACAAGGTGATCAGGTTGTCCCATGGGGGGCTCACAGTCTGAATCCCCATTTTACAGATGAGGTAACTGAGGCACAGAGAAGTTAAGTTACTTGTCCAAAGTCACACAGCTGACAATCGACGGAGCCAGGATTTGAACCCAAGACCTCTGACTCCAAAGCCCATGCTCTTTCCACTGAGCCACGCTGCTTCACGCCAGAGCTTAGTACAGTGCCTGGCATGTAATAACCATTTAACAAATACCATTAATTTTTACATACAGCAGAGAGGTGACTGTGACCACCTTCCAGGAGCGACAGAAGAAGGTATGGAGGGGAAGTGAGAGGTTCAAGTTACGCAGCAAGTCAGGTAAGTTGAAGTCCATCCTCTTGATTTCATTCATTCAATTGTATTTATTGAGCGCTTACTGTGTGCAGAGCACTGTACTAAGCGTTTGGAAAGTACATTCATCTGGAGACTGTATTGCTGGCTTCTCCCTCCCACTCACCTCCTCTTCCAACAACCAGGGCTTGGGAATGGGGCAGGGGCATCCTACCAGCTCCTCTGTCCCATGACCTCAGGAATTGCTAGGCGCCACGGAGTAAGTGCTGAAAGCTCTATCGGGACTGGCTGAGGGTGTGGATGACTCTTGCAATTCACCAACCCTAAAGGTAGAACAATTCAAGAGCATGGACCAGCTGGTAGGAACTTATCCTTCCCTTCCCTGACACTGACCCTCTATCCTAGAGTCTAGTGACAGTGGCCAGCTGCAGACGGAGCAGAGCTGGGTTATCAGGCCACCTGATGCTTGGGCTGCCCGGGCAGTTCATTCATTCATTCATATTTATTGAGCGCTTACTGTGTGCAGAGCCCTGTACTAAGCACTTGGTTAGTACAAGTTGCCAACATCTAGAGACGGTCCCTACCCAACAGCGGGCTCACAGTCTAGAAGGGGGAGACAGGTGACAAAACAAAACATATTAACAAAATAAAATAAATAGAATAAATATGTACAAGTAAAATAAACGCGTACCAACATATACACATACACAGGTGCTGTGGGGAGGGGAAGGAGGTAAGGCGGGGAGGATGGGGAGGAGTAGGAGGGGGAGAGGAAGGAGGCGGCTAAGTCTGGGAAGGCCTCCTGGAGGAGGTTGCAGTGCTCCCTGGCAGAATGGGCTAGAAATTGAGCCTGGCCTGCCCCCTGCCCCAGCTCTAAATGCCAGGCTGCCCTCTGCAGCATCACACAAAAGGACAGGACCCACCGTGAACAGCGATGCCATCGAATCTGAAGGTCAGTTTTATATCGGATCACACCCACACACATCCACACGTATCAGTCAAATTTACTGAGTACTTACATTCTCTCCCCCTCCCCATCCCCCCCGCCTAACCTCCTTCCCCTCAGTATATATGTCTATATGTTTGTATGGATTTATTACTCTATATATTTTATTTGTACATATTTATTCTATTTATTTTATTTTGTTAATATGTTTTGTTATATTCTCTGTCTCTCCCTTCTAGACTGTGAGCCCACTGTTGGGTAGGGACCATCTCTATATGTTGCCAATTTGGACTTCCCAAGTGCTTAGTACAGTGCTCTGCACACAGTAAGCACTCAATAAATGCGATTGAATGAATGAATGCGTGCAGAGCACTTTACACTAAGCACTTGGGAGAGTCTAATGTAAGAGAGTTGGTAGACATGTTCCCTGCCCACGCATTCACATTTATGCATACATATCCACACATGTATGCACATACACACGCACACAAACACAAGTGCACATAGAAAAATTCCTACTCCCATGCAATCCCTAGCATTCCTTCTTTCCCCTTTTGCTGCCTCAGCTCCTTACCCTCTCTCCTTCCAAATCACGCCCCAGCCAAGGACGGCTAGTGAATCCACCACCAAACTTTACTAGATTCTATCCTTCCCTCCCCCAGTTTGAATTTGGTTTGATACGGGAAGTGACCAGATTTCTAATGGATGACAGGGTTGAGGAGGCCAGAGGCCCCCTACCCGGATCCGAACCCGGCAGCGGATGTCACGGACGGCAGAGCCATGCTCAGTATTCATCGGACAGGAGGGAGTTACGGGAATCACCCATTGAGATGTCATGTGCAATGGGCAACGTACTGCGAACGCCCAGGGTTCGCTGTCACAGTCAGACGGGAGGACCAAAGCCAGAGGAAGGAGATGGATGACCTGGGAGGGCCGAAGGATCCAGAGGCGGAGGGCCGTGGCCGGCCTGATCGATACAGATCTACAGGTTTTTGGCGACTCAATAGTCAGTCATAAATAGAAGAAATAAATTGAGGCGCAGATTAATAACCCTTAGGAAGGAGAGCTTAAACAGAGGGAGAACGAATGGGCCAGAGCCACTGAGAGGAAAGAGGAAAGTGATGTCCCGAGGAAGAAAGGAGGAGAATAGATCTAATAGCCAGAGCCCAAGCTGGATCTCAGAGAGCACGGAGAAGAGGCAGGCGGTGGGGAGTTGGCTCAGGTCGAGGTCCCTGCCCACTTCGGACGGGATAGATCTCAGCAGCTTCTCAGGATCCATGTCTCTCCTGGACAGATGGATCACATACACTGGGGAGGAAGTGGGAAGGATGGGCAGAGATACGGCCACCTCTAGAGGGAAGGGGGGTGTGTGGGGAGCCCAGGGGAGTCAGGAGATCCTGGAGAATGGCAGAGAATCCTTTGGGTGGGGTTCGTGAGATGGCAGAGGTTGGGGCAGCAGTTTTCTTTCTTGAAACAGCCTCATTCCTGTGTTGTTGCCTGTCACAGCATTTGGAAACCGAGGCCCAGAATTTCAGGGTTTCATGGCTTCCCCCATTCTCTTGCCTCCCTCTCCTGCTCTGTGTTTTTTTGTCTCTCTGACTATGATGCATGGCAGTGCTAATTCGCCGTGTGCTGCCATTAATTCCAGCACAGCTGCTGCTCTCTCCCTCAAGGCATTTCACTAATACTCGGCTTCAGAGCCTCTCTGCAAATTAACACCATTTGTTCTGCAGAACATGTTTTATTTCTACACTACATGCATAGCTTATTACTCCACGATAAACTCGGGGAGAGCGGCGGCTGTGGCCCAGGGAGACGAATCTGAGGCTGGAGAAGGGGAAGGGGAGGCGGTGTTGGGGAGAAGGAAGGTGGGGAGGGAGGGGACTGCTGTCCACCCCTCCTCCCCAACCTGGTGCTGTGCCAGCCTGGACAGAGGCCAAAAGCGATGGGTGTCCGGAACTGACCCCAAGGTTCCAGTTCCCCTTTGCGGTCCCCACGGTCTGGGGTACCACTGTTCCAAATGTTCCTCTCCAGGATGGGGAGTTTCACTGGCCAAGCCAACAAAGACAATCACAACATGGTTGGGCCGGAGTCCGACTCTGCTGGAACTCACCTTTGCCCCCTGTCCTTCCTGGCGTTGATGCGTTCCATTTTGCAGAGAAGGAGAGTGAGAATCAGGGAGAGGTCACATCTTACCTGGTGCGTGACACTGAAGTGGGACTAGAACCCAGTTCTCCTGGGCATCTGTATTGTGCTCAGTACAATGCTCTGCACGAAGTCAACACTCAATAACTTCTACTGATTGATCAACCGATCAATTGCCAGCTTTGCTCTAAGAGGTAAGGACTCAGCCTCCCGCTGAAAGAGAAACACCTTAATAATTCCAGGTCTCCCGCTGTCTCTTCCCCACCCAAAAGACAGTTGGAGGGGAGCTGAGTCCCCCAGTCCCCTTCCGGGCCAGGGGTGAGCGACGGAAATGAAGCTGGTCCTCAGGGGAGCCAGAGTTAAATGAGCTTGGTAGCCACAACGATGGAGTTGAGGAGATTTTTTTTCAGTCTGCTGCTATGCTAATTCCCTTTTCATGCTACCAGAGGATTGAAAATGTCCCACTCTGTGGCATATGTTTTGATTAGCCAGCCGTTCCAGAATTCCTGGTAATTCCCCCAAGCCAGGCCACAGTAGGGAGTTACTTAATGCTTCTGATGGAGGATAGCCACTGCCCCTCTTCTCCCGCTCAGCACCTGCTCAACTCTCACTCAACACAGCCTCCCTGAAACCCACAGGAAGTACAGCTTCGGTCTTTGGCTATTTACTGCCCGTTCCTTCTGGTCTTCATCCCCGCTGGGACAAAAGCAAAGGAAATGATGTTTCAGTGCTATGCCCATAATCTAGGCTAGGCCTAGATCCTAACAAGGGTTAAAAGACACTGGGCGAGTTGACTGAAGTAGTGTGTCTCCTGAGACAGCCTTTAGAAAAACAGGATTCCCTTGGGACCAGATGGTTTAGCACTTCTCTGCCGGAAAGCAGGGGGATGGACTCGGTGACTTCTCAGGTCCCTTCCGGCCCCCTAAGACTCTGAGTTGTGGACTTCTCACTGGTTGATTCTGGCCTTGGAGGTTCTAGGAAGCCAATCAGTGAAAGTTACTGAGTGCTGACTTTTTGTGCGGAGTGCTGTACTAAGCGCTTGAGAGAGCACAATACAAAAGAACAAGGATTTCCTCTGAGTCACTGCTCAGAGCCCAGGCTCTCCAGCATCAATCACAGGACACTGCATGGAAGAATAGGGCAAGATGGCATCAACGCCGCATTCAGTGCAGGAATGGCCTGCCCTGGGATGGACGAACAGCTAAGCAAATAGCATCTTTGGAGTTGTGGTTGTTGGAAACCCCAGGCCTGAGGGAACAATGAGCAGTATAACCACTACTGATCAAACTACTTCTGCCCCTCGCTTCTCTCTTCCATCTCTCTCTCTCTCTCTCTCTCTCTCTCTCTGTCACTCTCTATCTATAATGTCTGCCTGCTTATCTGTCCACCAGTGTGATTCTACAATGTATTTTAGATTGACATCCTTTTGGACGACTAACTCAATTTCAAGGGATGCATTCATTTTGATATGTTTTCCTTCCCTATTTGCCTGTTGACCCTAGCAACGATCCACATTTGTAGTCTCCTCTCTGTTACCCCTAATAATCACCAGATCACATTTCTCCTTTCCAGTGAAAATCATCCGCTGTGGACATTACCCCCAACATGCCATTTCAGGACCCTGAGAACTTCTACATGAGCCATAGGAGACCCCATAGCAGGATCCTCCTCCTTTCCCTTTACTGAAAAATATTCCTGCCCTGATTGTGGTATACTCCTGGCTAAGGAGACCAGATGTCCCAATTTGGGTAAGACAGTCTCACTCTTAAGGCTTCTTTGCTACCATTTGAGGAGTCTAATAAGACTGGACAAGTTAGGATCCCAAACGGTGGCAATGTTGACACCAGGGTGGTAGGGGGCTCAAGTGGAAGAGGCTCTTCCTCCCTTTTCTCTCTCCATTTCTCTCCATTCTCTCTCCTTTTCTGTCCCTTCTGCCTCTCTCTCTCTGTCCCCTCCTTTCCCCACTCTCCTCCTCTCTACCTCGGACCGCATCTTACAGAACAAATATTCCCCTGCACATCTTCCTCCAGATACTTTTCAGCCTTTCCGATTCCTTGTAACAAATCCACCTAATGTTAGCTGAATAGCAGCAGTGCTGTTTAGATCCAAGCGGAATCCATGGCATTTTTACAACCTGTCATTAAGTTTGTCTCACACAGACAGCTATTGATTGACTGTCTGAACTCTACAAGCACTTTCGGTCATTGCAAGGGAACCATTGAAGAAATGTTGCCCGATTTTGAACTTCAAATCCCTAGCTTGTCCCATTTTAGGCAAGGTTACAGGGAATCCCAAAACCACTGAGATTTTCAATACCCCACTCCAGAGACAAACATTCTTGACTGGTGTTTAGCTAACCCAAAAGAGCGTATATGTACCTCATGAATGGCTAAAATCATATACATTGGAGTCCCCAGTTGTCAGGAAAATACCATGATTATCGTATAACTGGCATTGCTGAGGTCTAGACTTGGTCACAGAGCAATGATTTTTGTTGAGACCTAAACGGGTGAAATATCAGCCATGAATCAAACAGCAGTTTCCTGGAACTCTCCTGAATGGGCAGGAAGAATGAGTGATTGGGAGGAGGGAGGGCCTTCTGGGAAATGTTTCATTAATTAACAGCATAGACAAGGCACCCCAGGCTGGTCTTTTATGTCTGGACCCCATATCCACTAGCTGTTGGGATGTGGTCTTCAGAGAAATGAGGTCTGAGGTTGAATTGTAAATGGGCCTTCGGAGTCTGCAGGGGCTGGCAAAGCCAGCCAGCTCACTCTTTTCCTGAGCTCCCACTGAGAATGTATGGCCTCTCCCGGGGTCTAAAATATAAACAATAATCATCACCTTGACACTCCCCTTCACTACTGCACCTCCTCCAGTCTCCTCCTGGACCGAGCCTGAATCCCCCCAGCCTCTCAACTTCTCCCATTATCCTTTTCGACTGTCCCCTTATACCTTGCTCAAGGAGCCCTTGCCTTTTTTTAACCCTCTTCAGTAGTGACAGGAGTTTAGTTACTGCTTCTGATGTCGAGGGTGATAATAAGATGTTGCCCCTGGTGAAGGTATGGGCCCCGGCCTTGGGCATTAGTTGGAGGACCTCCAAATGTTGGGAACTCGCTCCCATGGGGGACCAAGGATATACAGATGGCAGAGCAAAGGTGTGGGGCTACTCAGTTGCCTCATGGGGAGAGAGATCACTGAGCTAAAATCTGACGTACCACGAGTGACAAGCCCGGAAAACCGGGAGGAAAAATAATAGATGTCACAAACCACAGCCTGAATAGGCTTTTGAGTTCTGTTCTGCCTGACAGTCTCTTTAACACTGGGAAAATAGAGTCTAGAACATAATGGATGCTCCTCCTGCTTCCATTCCTTGTAGCGTTGTGACCCCTCCATGGCCTTCCCAAGCTCCTGAACCATGGGAGGGGACAAAAGGAAGGCTGTGGTCCTCCCCAGTTATGGGGGAGCACTGAGCATGTGTGTCTCTGGATACCCACACCCCCATGAAAGGTATCTAAGAGGTAATGAAATCTACCAGGACAAGAAGTTGTCGCTTTGGGCTGGGGCAACATCTCCTCCAAGTGGTCTTCCCTGATTAAGTCCTGTTTTCCCCTGCTCGCTCTCTTTCTGTGTCATCTATGCACTTGGATCTGTGATCTTTGTTCATTTGATATTCCCTCCACTCTCACCCCCGAAGCAGTTATGTACCTATCATTGAATTATATTGGGCATTGGGAGGGTTTCTGGCTGCCAAGATCTCCAGCCAGGGGTCACTCCCATCCCTAGTCCCTTGAAGGAAGAAGCTTTAGAGAGAGTGCTTCAGTATGGAGCTCTGTACACAGTGGGCGGTCAATAAATACCATTGATGTATCATGGCTTAGTGGATAAAGCACAGGCATGGAAATCAGAAGGACCTGGGTTCTAATCCCAGGTCTGCCACTTGTCTGCTGTGTGACCTCGGGCAGGCACTTAATTTAACCACTTAACTTCTCTGTGCCTTAGTTACCCCATTTGTAAAATGGGGGTCAGGACTGTGGGACCTATGTGGGACGAGGACTCTGTTCACCTGAGAGTATGCACTTAAGAAATACCATCATTATTATTATTATTATTGATGATGATGATGATGATGATGAGAGAAGGACATGGAACTTTCTGAAGGTTTCATGGAGGCTCAGGCCTCTCTGCCCTGGCTCGCAGATAAGGACAGTTTCCCCGGGCACGCTCATCATCTTCATCGATGGTATTTATTGAGTGCTTACTATATGCAGAGTACTGGGAGAATACAATACAACAGAATTGGCAGACATGTTCCCTGCCCACAACGAGCTTAAAGTCTCCACAGGCCAACCCCAAGAAGGATCAAACTGAGAGGCCCAGTTCCTGGCACATGGGAAGCACTTAACAGATACCATTATTATCATGGTGTGTTTCTGCTAGGTTGGAGTACTTGCTGGGTGGGAGAGATTCCCTCCTGTAGCCCTCTCACTGATCCTAAATGAAACAGAGCCCAGGGCACTGTCTTGGTCTTGGGATCCTGGGAAGGAGGACAGGGAGTGGATGGGGAACAGGACTCGGAGAACATTTCTCTACCGTCCTCAGACCAGACTTTCGGGTGCTAGTCTCTATTTGCTTATCACCATCTTCAATCTCAGTGTTGATTTTGTGAGCCCCCTGAGGCCAGGGAACACACTCTGCACACAGTAAGCGCTCAATAAATAGGATTGAATGAATTTTACTTCTGCAGTACTTTTCTAAGTACTCAGTTCAGTGGGGTGTACTCAGTAAATAGTTGTGGTATTTGTTAAATGCTTACTGTGTGCCAAGCAATGGCAGCATGGCTCAGTGCAAAGAGCACGGGCTTTGGAGTCAGAGGTCATGGGTTCGAATCCTGAATCCGCCACATGTCTGCTGTGTGACTTAGGGCAAGTCACTTAACTTCTCTGAGCCTCAGTTACCACATCTGTAAAATGGGGATTAAGACTGTGAGACCCCCGTGGGACAACCTGATCACCTGTATCCCCCCCAGCGCTTAGAACAGTGCTTTGCATATAGTAAGTGCTTAACAAATGCCATCATCATCATCAGTGGGGTAAATATAAGGTACTCAGGTCAGACACAATCCCTGTTCCAAACCAAGTTTCAAATTTTAAGTAAGAGGGAGAACCGGTCTTGAATCTCCTTGACTGTGAGCTCATCTCTAAACTGTGAGCTTGTTGTGGGCAGGAATATGTCTGTTGTTATATTGTACTCTCCCAAGCGCTTAATAGAGTGCTTTGCACATAGTAAGCACTCAATAAATATGGTTGAATGCATGAGAAGCAGTGTGGCATAGTGGAAAGAGCCCGGGCTTGGGAGTCAGAGGTCGTGGGTTGTAATCCCGACTCTGCCACTTGTCAGCTGTGTGACTTTGGGCAAGTCACTTCACTTCTCTGTGCCTCAGTGCCCTCATCTGTAAAATGGGGATTAATAATAATGATGGCATTTGTTAAGCGCTTACTATGTGCAAAGCATTGTTCTAAGCGCTGGGGAGGCTACAAGGTGATCAGGTTGTCCCACGGGGGGTTCTCAGTCAATCCCCATTTTACAGATGAGATAGCTGAGGCCCAGAGAAGTTGTCACACAGCTGACAATTGGCAGAGCTGGGATTTGAACCCATGACCACTGACTCCAAAGCCCGTACTCTTTCCACTGAACCACATGAGCCCCACATGTGGCACCCTGATTACCTTATATCTACCCCAGCGCTTAGGACAGTGCTTGGCACATAGTAAGTGCTTAACAAATACCATCATCATCATGAATGAATAAAACTGGGGTACAAAGAAGTTAAATGACTTCCCCAGGGTCATGTGTAGGAAAGTAGCAGAGACAGAATTAAAACCCAGGTCCTCTGACTCTCAGGCCAATGTTCTTTCCAGTAGGTCACACTGCTTCAGTGGTAAATACCACTGACCGTTTACTGAGTACCTACTATAGGCAGAGTACTGTACTAAGCTGGAAGCTGCTTATGGGCCAGGATTGCACCTACCAATTCTATTGTGTTGTACTCTCCCAAGCGTGCGGTACAGTTCTCTGCATACAGTAGCTGTTCAGTAAATACCACTGATTGATTGACTAATGGATTACAAAAGGCTTAAATAACTGCAGTAATAATAATAATGATGGTATTTGTTAAGCGCTTACTATGTGCAAAATACTGTTCTAAATGCTGGGGAGGTTCAAAGTGATCAGGTTGTCCCACGGGGGGTTCACAGTTTTAATCCCCATTTTACAGATGAGGTCACTGAGGCACAGAGAAGTTAAGTGACTTGCCCAAAGTCACACTGCTGACAGTTGGAGGAGCCGGGATTTGAACCCATGACCTCTGACTCCAAAGCCCGGGCTCTTTCTACTGACCCACGCTGCTTCCCCAGTAGAAGCTGAAGTCAAGGTCCCTGCCTTTAAGGAGCATATAATCTAATAGAGGAGGCAAGACAGAAATGGATTGTGAACGTACAATAGGAAGAAAGTACAAAGTAGACAATCCCCACACTCAACTACAGCTAGGCAAATAAATGTACTGCTTGAGTAAAGGAAATACAAAATGAGATGTCCTGTGGGTGCCTAAAGTGGCTGAAGGGGTGTCTTGACCAGTGAGGGGGCGAGCACCATGACCATCAGCATCATCGTCATCATTAATGGCATTTATTGAGTGCTTACTATGTGCAGAGCACTGTACTAAGAGCTTGGGAGAGTACAATATAACAGAGTTGGTAGACATGTTCCCTGTCCATAATGAGAAGCAGTATGGTATATTAGAGACAGCACAGGCCTGGGAATCAGAAAGACCTGAGTTCTAATCCCAGCTCTGCCACTAGCCTACCATGCGACCTTGGCCAAGTCACTTCACATCTGGGTGCCTCAGTTACCCCATCTGTAAACTGGAGATTAAAAGCTTGAGCACCATCTGGGTCATGGACTGTGTCCAACCTGATTAGCTAGTATCTACCCCAGCGCTTAGTACAGTGCCTGGCCCATAGTAAGTGCTTAACCAATACCACAGTTATTATTGTTATTATGATTATATGGGAGAAATCAAGTAGGGATTGTGAAAGGAGGTTGGATGGAGGTTATATTGGCCTTTCATGACACTGGGAAGGAGACACAGTCCATGTGGAGATTAGCCACCCAGAGAGGCCTGGGAGGAGCTGCCGGACCCCCCGTATTTCGCTCCCCTCCCTGCCCTCTGCCCCGCCTGGCTGGGTTTTGGCACCCTGGAGCCCGGGAGCTGTGCTGCTTCTGGGGCTTTATTGGAATGCTGTGAGCATAGACCTGGTTTCCATGGTTTGGGGAGCTGCAGAAGGCTCTCATGTCAAAAGGCAGAGAGACTCTATGAATATTTCATTAGGAAAGCAATGTGGTGTGCTGCAGGGAACAGCTGGCTGGAGTCTCTGGGGGCCTCCGACTTTGTGCAGGAAGCAGGAACTGTGAAATGTGGAAGAAGAGAGAAGGAGAGACAGAGATGACATGGGAGAGAGGAGGGAGGGGCAGAAAAAAGCAGGAGGGCAGGGGAGGGAGTGATGCCAGACAGCCCTAGCAACCGTGGTGGTCCTGGCAGAGGCAGCTGCCCTGCCCGGGCCATGGGGCAGACTAAAGAGGCTAAAGAGGAAGCAGGGGAGAGGGGCTCTTCAGCTCTTTAAAAGTCACAAGTTTTTTTGTGTGTCATGTTGCCTTCTGCTCACAGATTGCTCCCTGGCTGGGCTCAGACCAAGGAGAAAGTGCTAGGGTAGGGCCGGAGAAGGTAGAGCCCCTAGCCAAGTGCACCCAGAGGAGCTGGCACCCAGCTTACTGTATACTGCCCTGAGGACCAGGAAACACAACCCACTCGTTCTGACACTGACCTACCTTCACTTCCACGCTTTCCTGTTTCCCCCACAACCAGTCCAGCCCTCTGGTAGTGGGGGCTTGCTACCAACTGCAGTGAAAAGGAAGGCACAGTGGAGTCACCTCAAGACCTAGTGCTCCTTGCCCTCCTGTCCTGCTGCCCCCTTCCACCATTTCTTACAAAGAAAGAAGTGGGCAGCCACCCCAGGACTCCAGGCTCCCTCCCCCAAACCTGTTCCATGCTCCTTCCACTCCCCTCCCAGTTGTCATTCCCACATCACCACTCTTACAAGGCCCCAAGTCTCCACCTCCTTCTTCCCCAGCTGCTCCTACCCCTATCTCCCGCCATCCCAGGCTACCTTTCTGTGGCCTCCTGGCTCCTAGCAGGTGAGAGCTGGACGGGTCCGAGAACCTGGAATGAGAGACTCTGACCCACTTCTGTCCTGGCTCAGTTGCCTACAGAGAGTCTGGGGGTCTGGTGTGGGGCTGATGCCAAACACAGGGCTGGGCTAGAGAGCCCGGGTCTCAAGCAGATCTTGCTTCTGCCTGAGCAATGGAGTCAGGAGGGAGCCCTGTGGCCAAACACGGCCCAGGCAGACATGTGGCTCCTGAAATCAGGCCCAGTGTGAGCCTCAGGGGCCCGGAAGTCAGCTTTCTGTGGCTCACAGAATATCCTCTGGCCTCTGTCCCTGGCCAGCCCAGGCTCCATCCTTCTCCCAACAGCCCCTGGATCTGCCCACCTAGTTGGAGCGCCCTTGACCCCAGCCCAGGGCCCAGCAAGGACCGTGTTTAGGGGAGTGCCTGTGGGCAGAGGGGTCAAGTGTTTGGGAAGGGGGATTGGGAGGCAGTGCCGAGTTTTTCATCTTGCTGTACTAGCGGGAACATGAAGGCTGAGAGTAGAAACAGGCCCAGCCTGCGGGAGAATGAGTTTATCCCAAACTTTCCTAGGTCTTTGCTCCCATGGAGCCCCGGGGCTGCAGAGCTGAGAGGGGCATCTCTCTCAGCGCTGCTGGTGGTTCCACCCATTTCCCTGCCTGCCACCAGGACACCACCAGTTCCAAACAGCTAACGTGTCCAGAGCTGTTCAGGGAGGGCTGTCCCTCTGCCTGGGACTTGCCCAAGGATCCAGATAGGCACCCTAGAGTTGGAAAGGGAGCAAGGTGGGTGCCTCGTGACATCCCTCCTGCGAACACACACACACACACAAGCGTATCTACTCATGTATGCACACACCCCCATGCCCTCCCCCAGCACCCAGCTGCCGATTCCTGCTTCCTCCCAGTTCTGGTTTACGCTTCCCTGAGAGACAGCTGCCCAGACGAGGCCTCCGCCAGGACCCTCTCCCTGGTCCAGGGTTGGGGGAGGCGGGTTGCTCTCCAGAATTAGGATCTTCAACCTTTGGCGAGTATCCCATGGACAGAACACCATTCGGGGAGAGCCACCAGTAGAACAAAAACCGAGGAAGGGGAGGGGACAGCGTGTTTTCCTTCCACCTCCTGATACCTGATACCACCTTTTCAGAGAGCCTGATCGCCTGGAGGTGTGAAACATGCAATGCAAAACTACTTTCTCCTTCCCTTTCACCCGTCTTACCTCTAGCACTCCTTCTGGGAGAGGTAAGGAGCTCCCTCTGGAACTGCTCCCAGTGGCCCGTGGCCACTGGGAGTGAGGCACTGTACTCCTGGCAAACAAAGCTTGGAGATTCCAGCATCTTCTGCAGGGCCCGACACCACATTTGGCGGAGCTGTGCTCCAAGAGATTCATCCAGTGGAGAAGGCGAGAGCCCCCAAAAGTAGCCCAGCCCAGGGCTGTTGGAATCCTTTCTTGGCAGTCCCCTCTGCACCACAGATCCCGAGATCTCTCCCCTCAAGTCCTCTTTTCCCCACTGCTGGACCACAGCTCCCTGCCAATGATTCTCGATGCGCTTTGACCCCGTGCTGAGGGCTCTGCGGCTTCATTCTTGCACTTCCCTGGAGCCAGCGGAAGGGGCTGTGAGAAGATCTAGAGTGGCTGCCACCTGAGCCAGCCTCTTCTAGAGGCTCCGGTTCTTTGGCTGGCGCTCCTTTCCGGGGCATCTTCGCTCTGCTTCATCTGAATCTGGATGCCGGAGTCTGCCGGGTCCCACCACCTGGGCCATCCGCTCTGGCCTTCCCTGCCAGTTGTTACTAAAGCGCCATCTCCCCGCTCCTCCAAAGTCCCTCCCATTCAAGCCTGGCTGTGCTCCCACCTTGGCGGCCCCTCGTTCCTCCACCACAAGAGCCTCTCCCGGCCTGGAGGTGAGGAGCTTCCGTCTGGGATCAGGTTCACCAGGATCAGGATGCCCCAGTGCAGCTCTGCGTTGCCTCCCTCACCGTTGAGCGGGGGGCCAGGCGAGTAGCTCGAACCTCCCGTACTCCATTTGGGGGGAGTCCGGTCTATCTGGGAAGGGGGATTCCTCCCTTTACAGCCAACAGGATAAAGAGGAGAAATCAATCGGACAGTTTCGGGGACTTAGTCCCTCTCCAATAAGAGGGCGTGCCAATCTTCTCCATGCCCGCCGAACCACCACTACCACAGAACAAGCGTCAGCCCCAAAGGCATCTCGTAGTGGAAACGTTGGCTTCATTCTCATGCGCCATTGTCTCCTCCTTGATTGTGCCACAGCTGCAGTCAGTGGTCTGATCCACAGGGAGCCCGGGGCTGGTCTTCTGACCCCGGGCTGGAGCTACAACCCTCTCTGCTCCTCGAGGCGGCCCATTTTGGCCTCCCCAGTTCCTCCTGTCCTGCAGTCACAAAGCTGCCTGCAAAATGCCCCCTACCCGGGCAGACCAAGCCCACACTTCCCTTCTCTTATGGTCATAGATGAGAGGTACCTCCCTCCCCTTCCCCAGCCCCTCCCAGAAACTTCCTCATCCCGACGGCCTGTGCCGAGCGGTGGCCCAAGGGGAGCCAGGGCTAAGCACGGCCCTCGGAGTGAGCAGGACCGACCCCGCTGCTGCCACTGTCGCTGCCCTCCCAGCGCCTCATCTGCTAGCACTTGGCTCACCCCTCATGGGCTCCACCACGGGTGCCCCCACGAGTCTGGTTTCCAGGAAATCCATCGACAGAGATTTGTCTCTTTGCCCGCTATACTTGGCTGCGGTTCCACAGCTCTGAGCTCAGGGGGATGGACCCCTCGTGCAGTGGCAGGGTCGGTGGAAGGGGGGCGGCGGCCATGATGGGAGAAGTCTCCTGGTGGTCTGGCTCCCAATCCCCTCTAGTGCTCCCCCAATATCCCCTTGCCCGCTCCATCCCCCAGTCTGGCAGCGGGTCTTTGGCAGCTAGAGGAGCCAGGAGGAACAGCCAGAAATTTGAGGGAGGGTTCCACCCCGCTTGCCCAAGCAGGGAGAGCGTGGGGGCGGGAGGGGAGAGGCGAGCCCACAAGGTTGGAAAACGTAGCCGGGAGAGCAATTGGATGGGATGGCTTCCCCTAACCCAGGAGGCAGGTGGAACTGGAGGCGGCAGCCACCCGGCCATCCGGGGGTTCACAGACACGATTCAGGAGCCCGGGCTGCGGCTCGCGTCTGTGTGTGCCGAGAGCCCCTGCCCGCCTCCCTGCCTTCTGCCTGCAAGTGAACGATGCCAGCTCCAAATGTCTGGGCAGAGCAAGAGACGCAGGGATGGGACTCTCATGCCAATCCCTGGACCCGCACCTACTGGCAAAGCCCGAGCCATCCACCTGGGAGAGGCAGGCCCCACCTGGGTGAGCCGATCCTATTTCCCATGGCCAAACCAAACACCACGGAGAAAGAACGTGGAAAGTGCAGAATGGGTTGGGCAAGCGGGGAGCCCCTCGATGCCCACCTGGCGACGTCCTCACCCGCTTCCGGGAGCACACGCGGGATGGCAGCTCTCAGAACATGCCCAGGGACCTCTGGGCACAGAACTGAACAGACACGGCCGCCCTGGACCTCGCCCCCGTTCATCCACACCCACCGATAAACCCGCATCCTCTCTTTCTAAAATGGAAGCCAAGTACCTTGAGCTTGTCTGGGTCCACCGGCCGTTACCTGTTCCCCCTCTGCCGCCGCATCTCTCCCCGTCTCCCTTTCTCTCGCTCTCCCGGTTCGCCTGCTCTCTGCAGCCCGTCCTCCATGGCACCTCTGCCAACTCAGCCGCCGCCGCCGCCTGCTTCAAGATGGGTTGCCAGCTTTTTTTTTTTTTTGGCCCCATGCTGTCTGCTGGCACTCTGGCAGTGACAGCCTCGTCGCTTCATCGATGGCATGTGTCCATTTCCTCTCCCTTCACAGTCCGTCCTCCCTCACCTTCCTCTTTGCCTCTGGAGTCCCCTGCAGTGCCAGCTCTCGGGGAAATTGGCAGGGACTAAACCGGAGAGATCCTCTCTGCAGCTGATTATAGCCACCGGTTTTTTTCTGTATGTAAAAAAAAACCACACACACACACACATACAACAAGCCCCCCCAAACAAACGCGCAGCCCTTCTGTCATGAACAAACCCCAGCCAAGAAAACAGAGAGGGGCGAGAGGCAGAGAAAGGAGGGCTTCTCCGCGCGGGGCAGTAACTCTCTCCAGCACCAGTGACTCCATTTCTTTCTCTCCCCATCTCTCTCCCGCTTACGCAAACCACCGGAAAAAAAAAAAAAAGGAAACTCAAATTCATGTCACATTTCCATGGCTCCTGATTGGTTCTACCTTTCTGCTAGCCTGGTCCTTAAAAGCTCATTTTACCTCCCACCCTCCACGCCATTTTCCCTGAACACAGCCGCCCATCATCCTGGTCACCAGCTCTTCCCTCCTTTCCCACCTCCCCTTGCCCAGGTTGGTCTCTCTGCCGAGGGGACTCCACCCCTCCAGTGGTATTCAGGACTACGTGCTGCCTCCTAAGCCCCCTTTCCCTCTCCCAAGACAATCCAACTCTCCTTTGATGGCAGCCTTGCTTCTTGGATGCCTCCGAAAGTCTCACCAAGGGAGCTAGTCCCAGGAGCCCAGTCCCTGGAGCTTTGATAATCTCAGTTCTAACATGTATCTATAGCTCCTCTCTCATCTTCCCCATCACCACCACTCCCACCAGGCCTCAGGGCTAAGGCCCCGTGGCACTGCGCTGGAACTGGAGAAAACTGAGGCAGCTGGGTTCCCCCACCCAAGCCAAGGTAGTGTGCAGCTGTTTTCATATGCTTTCTTATTCTCCCCAAAGGTTTACCCCCCCATGTTCCCTGGTTGTTGTTCTGCCTTTACTTTGGCCCTTCACTAGTCAGGCTCCTTGTCAAACGTCTTCTTCCTCAATTCATCTCCCAGCCCAGGCCCCTGAACCAGCTTCCTTGCTCCTCCCCAACTCCCCTGGGGCCTTCACAATTGCTCTCAATACAAAGAAATCAAGCTCATCAGCATTAGGGGATGAAGAGGGAGTGGAGAACATCTGAGTCATCTGGAGAAAGATCAGTAACCTCTCAGTTCTCTCCCAGTTTCTGGGGCCTAGCTCCCATTTGTCTTTCTTTTCTCATGTTGAATTAGATTCTCCAGTCCAAATGGCTGCCCAGCCCGGTCCTTCTGAAATGAATGCTGATTTCTCCCTCACCTTGAGGGTTCTGATTTTTTGGATCCTGATTGTATTCACTGAGTTTTCCCCAGTGGCTGAGTCCCCTATGGTTATGTTTTACTCATTTTTTGTCCGAGTGGTTTTTGATCCTCTGTCTTGATGGCTCTCATTCCCCAGTGGCCACATCCCTCTCCACTAGACCATTTAAAATTCTTCCCTCCTTTGTTTTCCACTCCCCTTTGCTCCATTTTGTTTTCCATTCCCCTTTTTATGAGGCCCCGGTTCTTTCTCCGGCATCTCCACCTGTGATTCTGTCTAGACAGTAAGCTTGTCGTGGGCGGGGAATTTGTCAGGGATACTGTTGTACTGTATTCTCCCAAGCACTTGGTACAGTGCTCTACACAGAGTAATTGCTCAATAAATACAATTGACTGACTAACTGCTGCAGGCTGCATGCTTTTCCACAGTCATCTTGTCCTCTTTTTCTCTGCTGTGGAAGGTCTGCGTTTCATTTCCTGGTCTCCTTCCTTAACCGCAGCTGAAGAAATGGGAGCCTGACACACAGGAGGCTTGGTGGAAAATCACTGCTCTTGTCCCCTTGAACATGGATCGGGGTGGGTTGGTGTCGGAGAGATGCAGCCGGTCAGTCAGTCATATTTATTAAGTGCTTACTGTGTGCAGAGCACTGTATTAAGTGCTTGGGAGAGTACAATATAGCGATTGGGAGAGTACAGTATAACAATGTAACAGACATATTCCTTGTCCATGAGATGCACAGATGCAGGGTTCAGTGACATACCCCCAGGGATCCTCACTGTCCCTGAGATTGAATCCCCTACTGCCCCATTCCCCAGAAAGTAGATTCCACTCCACAAGTTCATCAACTTGCACATGGAAGGGGAAGAGAAAGGAGATAGAACCTCAGTATTCTGAGATGTCTCGTCCCACTGGGAGGGCAAAAGTTAAGGTTTCTCTTCCAGGGGCTTGTGGTCCCTAAATGCTTTTGGTCATCTTAGTCTTCCTTCTCTAGACTGTAAGCTCCTTGTGGGCAGGGATCGTGTCTTTCTAGCAGTCACCGCAGTGCTCTACACACAGTAAGGAACAGATGCCACTGAATGGGAAAGTTCCCTCACCCTCCTGAGTCACCTAGGCACTTGTAGCCTTTTAAGCTCTTGATATTCATCCTCCCCTCCCCATCCCCACAGTGCTTATTTACATATCCATAATTTATTTTAATATCCGTAACCTCCTCTAGACTGTAAGCTCCTGACAGGCAGGGAGCGTGTCTACCAACTCTGTTGCATTGGACTCCCAAGCACTTAGGATGGTGCTTTGCCCACTGCAAGCACTCAAGAACTACCTTCGAGCGACTGGTTGATTGGGAAAGGGCTTAGATCCCTTTCTCACAGGAGAACGAATCTCTGAATGCTCTGAAGGAATGGAAGGTATTCCGGATGGGCATTGCCATTCAGAGTTCTGCGCAGGGTCCAGAATGCCAGGCAAGGTATAAGGTCTTACGCCAGGCCCAGGAACACTGTAACCAGGGAATAGTTTGGGTCTAGGCCCGGGCACACTCTTCTTGCTACAAGGAAACCTAGGAAGCCTGCAGTTCCATGCTGGGCACAGAGCCGTGTTCCGGGCCATTTAAGGTTATTTCAGGCCGGGTCTGAGGTGGATTGATTTGAGGAGGAAAGAAAAGCTCTGAAAGGTCCTAAGGGGCCTCTCTCTGCCCCTGAGCAAGGAAAGGAGTGAGAAAGGAACACAAAGAGCAAAGAACACAGAGAAAAGAACACTGGGGCGTAGCAGCCCCAGTGCCATCTTAGAGCTTCGGCTGGGGAGAGATTAGGCAGCCCCACTGCCATGTCTCACAAACAAGGGGTGGGATTTTGTCTTCAGCTGCAGCAGCAGTAGCAGTTAGTGGATAGAGCATGGGCCTGGGAATCAGGAAGATCTGGGTTCTAATCCTTACTCTGTCACTAGTCTGCTGAGTGACCTTGGGCAAAATCCTTAACTTCTCCGCGCCTTAGTTACCTCATCTAGAAAATGGGGATTAATGTGAGCCCCATGTGGGACAGTGACTGTGTCCAACCTGATTAAGCTTGTATACACTCCAGAGCTTATTACAGTGCCTGGCATAAAGTAAGCACTAAACCAACACCACAAAAGACCCAATACGTTAGCACGGCACATTATCAGATCTTAATAAATACCATTAGAAGCAGCATGGCTCAGTGGAAAGAGCCCGGGCTTTGGAGTCAGAGGTCATGGGTTCAAATCCCGGCTCCACCACTTAGCTGGGTGACTTTGGGCAAGTCACTTCACTTCTCTGGGCCTCAGTGACATCATCTGTAAAATGGGGATGAAGACTGTGAGGCACCCGTGGGACAACCTGATCACCTCTTAAGCTCCCCAGAGCTTAGAACAGTGCTTTGCACATAGTAAGCACTTAATAAATGCTATTATTATTATTATTACTACCATCACTGATACTAGAGAAGGCAAGGGAGTGAAAGAAAAATGCATGAGAAATGCGTACCTCAAGAACCTCCAGTGGCTGCCCATCCACTCCACATCAAAGAGAAACTCCTTACCAATGGCTTTAAAACCCTCAATTAGCTCACCCAACCCTATCCCCCCATCATTGATCTATTACAGCCCAGCTCCCACACTCCGGTCCCTTATCGCCAACTTACTCCTTGTGTTCTGATTTTGTCAATCTCACCACCAACCCCTTTCCCGTGCTATCCCCCTAACCTGGAATTTCTTCCCCATCCATATACACCAGTCCACCACTCTCCCCACCTTCAAAGCATTACTAGGGTAACATCTCCTCCAGTTAAGCCCTCTTTTCCCCGGCTCACTCTCCTTTCTTCATCATCCATACACTTGGACCTTTGGGCATTTGCTAAGTGCTCCACCCCAAACCCTACAGCACTTATGTACAAATCTTTTAATTAGGTATTATAAATTATTTATTTATTTTAACGTCTTAACTGTAAACTGGTGATGGGAAGGGAATGTGTCCACTAGTTTTGTTGTATTTTACTCTCCCATGGGCTTGGTACAGTGCTCTGTGCAGAGTAAGTGCTCAACAAGTACCACTGATTAATTGATTGATGAGAGAGATGAAAATGTTAATGCTAGCAGAATGATGATTCATTCTGAAGAGTGCAGGCCGACGCTGGCCATTTTCACTTTGCAAATGAAGTGAAAATGGGCCCAGGCACGTGGGTTTTGCCAAGCATAGTGGTCCCAATGCCAGCTTAGAGCTTCCTCTAGGGAGAGATCATGCAGCCCCCCTGGCATATCTCACAAACAGCGGGTTGGAGTTTGTCTTCAGCGGCAGCAGGTATTGAGCACCGAATATGGGCTGGGTTCTCGGGAATATGCCCTAGACATGAAAGACAAGGCCCCAGTGCTCCAGGAATTGACAGTCTAATGGAGAAGCTAAGTGAGCAGAAGTGACTAATAGACTATAGGTAAAAGAGTAAAGAACACATGATAAGAAAACCAAAATGAGCAAGAAAGTAAGTCTTGCCTGGTGATTTTAGGAGGGTTTTGGGGTGGCGAGAGTGGTGGACTGTCGGATGATGATGATGATATCTGTTAAGCGCTTACTATGTACCAAACACTGTTCTAAGCGCTGGAGTAGATACAAGGTAATCAGGTTGTCCCACGTGGGGCTCACAGTCTTCATCCCCATTTTACAGATGAGGTTACTAAGGTGCAGAGAAGTTAAGTGACTTACCCAGAGTCACACAGCGGACAAGTGGTGGAGGCGGAATTAGAACCCACGACCTCTGACTCCCAAGCCCGGGCTCTTTCCACTAAGCCACATCAGACAGATGTGTAGGGAGAGTGATCAGAGGGACAGAGGTTCGCTTCTGCCCACTGTGGGGTGATCCCAGCTATGATCCCAGGAGCCCCTGAGATGCCAGGGACAATAGAGAAGCAGTGTGGCTCAGTGGAAAGAGCCCGGGCTTTGGAGTCAGAGGTCATGGGTTCAAATCCCAGCTCCGCCAATTGTCAGCTGTGTGACTTTGGGCACGTCACTTCACTTCTCTGGGCCTCAGTTCCCTCATCTGTCAAATGGGGATTAAGACTGTGAGCCCCACCGTGGGACAACCTGATTGCCTTGTAACCTCCCCAGTGCTTAGAACAGTCCTTTGCACATAGTAAGCACTTAATAAAATGTCATTATTATTATTATTATTATTATAGCACTGCACCAATATATATTCCTTGCCTCTCTATTCCTCCCCAGTCCTCTTCTTCCTCCTCCTCTTTCTCCTCCTCCTCCTCCTGCCTGCCCTACAAGAGTCAAAGGAAGTTAGGATCCAGGCCAAGAGAAGCATCCTCCCACTCCCAAAACAGACCACCCTTTTATTCAAGGAATGACTCTCCAGGCCCCTTGCTTACCTTCTTCCTCCTCCTTCTCTGGCCATTTCCCCTCTCCTTAGTTCTTGCACCAAAGAGTAAGGGAAGGGGAAGGAGAAGGAGGGGAAATTCAAACCAGACATTTCCTCCTTATTAGTAGCTTCAGCCCCAGCCGTGCCTGGGGAGCATGGTAGAACTTATAATAATAATAATGGCATTTATTAAGCGCTTACTATGTGCAAAGCACTGTTCTAGCGCTGGGGAGGTTACAAGGTGATCAGGTTGTCCCACGGGGGGCTCACAGTCTTAATCCCCATTTTACAGATGAGGGAACTGAGGCCCAAGAGAAGTGAAGTGACTTGCCCAAAGTCACACAGCAGACAATTGGCGGAGCAGGATTTGAACCCCTGCCCTCTGACTCCAAATTCCAGGCTCTTTCCACTGAGCCACGCTGCTTCTCTTCTCTGTCATTTGCAACAGATAGAGCCCTGAGCCCACAAATTTGTAGTGAACTCATGGTTCACTTCAGGCTTTTAGTTTATTGGATGACTTCCGTTTCCATATGTTCCCTGTTTCCCAGTAGCACTAAGGTAAAATTAGGTCATTTAATAATAATAATGATGGCATTTATTAAGTGCTTACTATGTGCGAAACACTGTTCTATGCTCTGGGGAGGTTAGAGGGTGATCAGGTTGTCCCACGTGGGGCTCACAGTCTTAATCCCCATTTTACAGATGAGGTAACTGAGGCACAGAGAAGTGAAGTGATTTGCCCAAAGTCACCCAGCCGATAATTGGCGGAGCCGGGGTTTGAACCCACGATCTCTGACTCCAAAGCCCCTACTCTTTTCCACTGAGCCACGCTGCTTCTCTTCTCTTCTCTGTCATTTGCAACAGATAGAGCCCTGAGCCCACAAATTTGTAGGCACCCCCTGCTCTCTTCCTGACCCTAGCCTGGAAAAATAAGGATACAGACAGACTCACCCACTCCCCACCCCTGCACCAACTCATCTTATCTTTTGGAATGATCCGAACCACTGAGTGGTTTGAAGCCCGGCCGCCTAGAGAGGCCTGGAAAACCCCGGGCTCCAGAGTTGCGCTTCTAGGCCTCTCTCGACAGCTGGAGCATGGCCTTGGTGATTTTACCGGCCCTGTGCCCTCGTCCTCTTCCCCACACCGAGCATGAATAAAGAAGAACGCGAGGCTCAGTTTCTGCCAGAATAGGAGACGGTGTTTGATGGAACCCTCCAGACAGATCTCTCCGCTTTCAAGCCTGCAGTTAGCCAAAAGATACAATTCATTCATATTAAAGAGGGGAAACCATTCAAATGAAACTGCTTGAGGTGAAAATATTTCCTCCTTCCCCTCTCCCTGGTTGCCTCCTTCCCATCCTTTTCATCCCCCAGCGCTCCCCAGCTCCACTCAGGACTTTACCTGTCATCCCTGATAGATTAGCTGAGGCGGGGGACACCCGGCTGGGGTCGGCTCCCTCCTGCCTTAGGGCAATGTACCTTTCATAGATCACCCTGGGGCCAACCGACAAGGTCAGCCACTAGCGCAGTGTCTCCGCACCCGGCCCTCTGACAGATGCCATCAGAGGCAGCTGGCTGGGAATGTTAACTACCTTTCTGCCACTGCCTGTTCTCCTGCACTGGCTGGAACAAGGAACAATCTTTGTGGCCAGATGAGCCCTAGAAACGGACACTCTCTCTCTCTCTTTCTCTCTCTCTCTCCTTGCCCATGTAGAATCTTAATCTTCCTCAGAGAAGAGGGTGACTCCCATAATAATCACTGAGGAACATGTAAGCCATTACTATGTAGCAGTAATAGTATTTATCAAGAGCTTACTATGTGCAGAACATTGACATGGTCCCTGTCCCCCTGGGGGTTCACAAACGTAACGTCTAAGTCAGGGAGAGCAGACTGGAGGCAGGCACATCAGGAGTAATGAGATAATAAATCATGAAAAGAGAAAAGAGAACGGCAAATGCACGAAATACACAAACCAAATCAGTAGGGTGATGTGGCTAGAAGAGAAGAGTTTCCTCAAGGGGAAAAAGTCCAGGGGACATCTAGAGCCACAACAACCAATGCAGATTTTGTGGAGATTTTGTGGAGACTTCATTCATTCATTCAATTGTATTTATTGAGCGCTTACTGTGTGCAGAGCACTGTACTAAGCGCTTGAGAAGTGCAAGTTGGCAACATATAGAGACGGTCTCTACCCAACAGTGGGCTCACAGTCGAGAAGGCTCATGAAAATCAATGTGGTTTGTCATCTAAATTCTCTGGACATTCTTCCTGCTGAGAATGTTTTTCTCTTTCTCTCCAGGGTGGTGGAAGGCCATCAATCTTTCAATAGCATTTATTGAATGCTCACTAAGTGCAGAGCACTGTACTAAGCACTTGGGAGAGTGCAATTCAACTGAGAAGGCGGTATGGGATGGAGTCGCTTTGCTGGGGCAAAGGAGAGTTGGTGCCAGTGCCAGCATGGTGGCATGGTGACCGATCCTTTTGGGTGACACCGAGACTACGCAGCAACCTGGCACAAACAACATGTTGAGAGTAGAGGCCCTCGGCGGTGAGAAGGGAGATTCATTCATTCATTCAATCGTATTTATTGAGCGTTTACTGTGTGCAGAGCACTGTACTAAGCGCTTGGGAAGTACAAGTTGGCAACATATAGAGACGGTCCCTACCCAACAGTGGGCTCACAGTCTAGATGGTTGTTTCTGATTGCTTCACTCTGCCGTAGTGCCAAGCACTGTGCTAAGTGCTACAGTAGATATACTATGGAACAGTGCTTGGCATATAATAAGCGCTTAACAAATGCCATTATTATTCTATGCAGATCAGACCAAGTTTCTGTCTGGGCTCACACAAAGCTCGTCATCTAAGGTGGAGGGAGAAGTGAATCCTGATGGCCCCAGCTTCCCCTTTGTCAACCTGTCCACCCCAACTCAGTCAGAACAAAGAACAACTCAGCAGAGGCCTTCCCAGACTGAGCCCCTACCTTCCTTTCCCCCTCGTCCCCCTCTCCATCCCCTCCATCTTACCTCCTTCCCTTCCCCATGGCACCTGTATATATGTATATATGTTTGTACATATTTATTACTCTATTTATTTATTTATTTATTTATTTATTTTACTTGTACATATCTATCCTATTTATTTTATTTTGTTAGTATGTTTGGTTTTGTTCTCTGTCTCCCCCTTTTAGACTGTGAGTCCACTGTTGAGTAGGGACTGTCTCTATATGTTGTCAATTTGTACTTCCCAAGTGCTTAGTACAGTGCTCTGCACATAGTAAGCGCTCAATAAATAAGATTGATGATGATAATGATGAACAAAGGAGAGACACACCAGGTGAAAATCCCATTATCCCGAATAAAACAGAGGGATTTATTCAGTGCTGCAAACAGCACTGCTGTGTCTCACCGCTACCCTAGATATCTTCATGTCTGTTATCCTATTAGCTCCAACAACAAGGACTTGAGACAAGGGGGTTTCCAGAATGGAGGGAATGCCAGAGCCACCTTCCTGCCTCCTGGCTCTAACAGGGCTGATTTTTGTCTACTTTTCATCATCTATTGGAGCCTTGGAAGGCTCATGAAAAGCAATGTGGTTTGTCACCGAAATTCTCTGGACCTCAGTTATCTCATCTGTAAAATGGTGACTAATAATAATGATAATAACGGCTCAGTGGAAAGAGCAGGGGCTTGGGAGTCAGAGGTCATGGGTTCGAATCCTGGCTCTGCCACTTAGCTGTGTGACCTTGAACAAGCCACTTGACTTCTCTGTGCCTCAGTTACCTCATCTGGAAAATGGGGATTAAGACTGTGAGCCCCACGTGGGACAACCTGATCACCTTGTATCCCCCCCCCCAGCACTTAGAATGGTGCTTTGTGTATAGTAAGCGCTTAACAAATACCATCAAAAAAAAAATAATAATAGTGGTATTTGTTAATCACTTACTATGTGCCAAGCACCGTTCTAAGCACTGGAGTGGATACAAGCAAATCGGGCTGGACTCAGTCTCAAACCCTATTTTATAGTTGAGGTAACTGAGGCACAGAGAAGTGAAGTGACTTGCCCAGGGTCACACAGCAGACGTGTGGCAGAGCTGGGATTAGAACCCATGGCATTCTGACTCCAAGGCCCGTGCTGTAGCCAATAAGCCGTGCTGCTTCTCAAGAGTGTGAGTGTGATTAATTGTGTGAGCCACATGTGGGACGGGGACTGTGTCCAACCTGATTAACTTGTATCTACCCCAGTGCTTAGAACGGAGCTTGGCACGTAGTAAGTGCTTAACAAAATATCATAATTATTATCACCCTCCCCATCCCCCCCGCCTTACCTCCTTCCCCTCCCCACAGCACCTGTATATATGTTTATATGTTTGTACGTATTTATTACTCTCTTTATTTACTTATACATATTTATTCTATTTATTTTATTTTGTTAATATGTTTTGTTTTGTTGTCTGTCTCCCCCTTCTAGACTGTGAGCCCGCTGTTGGGTAGGGACTGTCTCTAGATGTTGCCAACTTGGACTTCCCAAGCACTTAGTCCAGTGCTCTGCACACAGTAAGTGCTCAATAAATACGATTGAATGAATGAATGAATGAATTATCATGGCACTGTCCAACACTTCCTCTAGCTGCATCCTGAAGCCCGTGTGCATATTTATTATTCTGTTTATTTGATTAATGATTCATTCATTCATTCATTCAATTGCATTTATTGAGCACTTACTGTGTGCAGAGCACTGGACTAAGCGCTTGGGAAGTCCAAGTTGGCAACAGATAGAGACGGTCCCTACCCAACAACGGGCTCACGGTCTAGAAGGGGGAGACAGACAACAAAACAAAACATGGGGACAGGGGTCAAGTCATCAGAATAAATAGAAGTAAAGCTAGATACACATCATTAAAAAAATAAATAGAATAGTAAATATGTACAAGTAAAATAAATAGAGTAATAAATCTGTACAAACATATATACAGGTGCTGTGGGGAGGGGAAGGAGGTAGAGAGGGGGGATGGGGAGGGGAAGAGGAAGGAAGGGGCTCAGTCTGGAGGGAGAAGTGACTCCTGATGGCCCCAGAGAATGATGTGTATATATATCTATAATTCTATTTATCTATTTTGATGTTATTGATATTATCATTTTGTTTTGTTGTCTGTCTCCCCCTTCTAGACTGTGACCCCTTTGTTGGGTAGGGATTGTCTCCATCTGTTGCCGAATTGTACTTTCCAAGTGCTTAGTACAGTGCTGTGCACATAGGAAGCGCTGAATAAATATGACTGATTGATCGATTACCCTGCGCTATTTATCTAGAGGTGGCTCTGAGTAAATGGATGAGAATCAGCTGTTTATTCCTCCTCTAACCCTCTACCCTAAACAACGAATGAGCACAGGTTACCTCAGTCACTGCTCCTTTACACTGCGTTAGCTGAGCCCCGAGTCTCACTAACTTTATAACTCTCGACTGTGACAGTTTATCTTGTTGATCCACAGATGGATCAGTTCACAGATTTGCCCAGTCCCTTAGACCCAAATGACTCCTGCCAGATCCCTGTGCCTCGATTCTTTGCTCTTCAGATTCATACCATATACCATACCTTCCCAGACTGAGCCCCTTCCTCCTCTCCCCCTCGTCCCCCTCTCCATCCCCCCATCTTACCTCCTTCCCTTCCCCACAGCACCTGTATATATGTATATATGTTTGTACTTATTCATTTATTTATTTATTTTACCTGTACATATCTATTCTATTTATTTTACTTTGTTAGTATGTTTGGTTTTGTTCTCTGTCTCCCCCTTTTAGACTATGAGCCCACTGTTGGGTAGGGACTGTCTCTATATGTTGCCAACTTGTACTTCCCAAACGCTTAGTACAGAGCTCTGCACACAGTAAGCGCTCAATAAATACGATTGATTGATTGATTGATTGGTACCAGATTCATACCATACCAGATACCATACATTTTGAACCCCCGAATTTCAGACCTCTAGGGTAGCCTTGGGCATAAACATATGCTTGCCCAAAGCAAGAAATGACATATGCTGGGAAACTCGAAAAGGCTCTAGATTCATTAATTGTGTCACCAGTGCGATTTCAGGGGTAGAGAGCAAACTGGCAAAAATACTGTGCTGGCTGGTACCCTTGACTTCTTACTTTTAAGAAAGGTTTAGATGTTGTCTGAGACAAACAACAATCTCTCTTTGGCCTCCCGAAGTGACTTCAGAAGTTTGGATCCTAGTCTTTGAATCCCAGAAAAACATGGTGGATTCCACTCACACAAGAATACTGTTGATTGGAGAATGACCTCTCCCCTTTCTAGTTAATTTAAGAGGAAATTCCAATAGGAGTCTGAGCAACCTTGTTGGCCCTAGCTCCAGCTGTGCAGCCATAATCACACCAAGCAGGCCAAGATCCTTCTGATACGTGCTCTCCCGTCTGCAGACATCTTCACTGTTGAATAGGGTTATCGCAACAAATTATAGACTCCAGATCCCACAGAACTTCTAGATCCAAACTGCGGCTTCTGGCCAAATAAGTCCTCTGGGTCCCTTCTGGCTTCTAGACTGTGAGGCCATTATTGGGTAGGGACCTTGCATGGCCAAGGGAAGGCCCAGATATTTCTTTTTATGGTATTTGTGAAGCGTCTACTATGTACCAGGCTGCTATGTGCCGTTCTCAGCCCTGGGGTAGATACAAGCTTATCAGGTTGGACACAGTCCCTGTCCCACATGGGGCTCACGGTCTTATTCCCCATTTTACAGATGAGGTAACTGAGGCACAGAAAAGTTAATAATAATAATGATGATGGCATTTGTTAAAGCGCTTACTACATGCGAAGCACTGTTCTAAGTGCTAGGGGGGATACAAGTTGATTAGGTTGTCCCATGTGTCCAACCTGATAAGCTTGTATCTACCCCAGGGCTTAGAACGGTACATAGTAGCCTGGTACATAGTAGACGCTGCACGACTACCATAAAATGAAATATCTGGGCCTTCCCTTGGCCACGCAAGGTAGTCATCCCAGATAAAAGGCCTCATGATGTGTCCGGTTTGTGGGAGCCTCCGGAGCTGCAGGGATGACTCTGCAGGGCCTAAGGGCCACGTCTGCAGTTGGAGGGAGTCAAGGATTATTTTTATTCTCCCAATATTCTGCTGTAGTTCCTGCCTGCCTCAGAGGTGAGTATGTGTGTGGCGGGGGGCGCTGGTTGCCTGGCAACATTTTTCCCTGAATCAACTCAATCGATCAATCGATCTTTTAGACTGTGAGCCCACTGTTGGGGAGGGACTGTCTCTATATGTTGCCAATTTGTACTCCCCAAGCGCTTAGTACAGTGCTCTGCACATAGTAAGCGCTCAATAAATACGATTGATGATGATGATGATCAATCAAATATATGTATTGAGCACTTGCTGTGTAGAGGGCACTGTACTAAGTGCTCGGTAGAAGACCAAACAACAGAGTTGGTAGAATTGTTCCCTGCCCACAACGAGCTGATAGTAAGAGCTATAGCTGCCCCCTCTCCTATCTGAACCTCCTTGCGTTGTGGCCCTTCAGATTTTACCCATTAATACTGTTCTGGACCTTGGCTCATCTTCTGGAGTGTTTTAAGATGGTGTCCATCACAGGCCCGGCCTCGGGAGGCTCTGGGGGACTCCGGCTCAGAGAGGAGGAGATGGGGGAGAGGAAAAGGGAGCAGGTCAGACTGGCACAATGCCATACTCAATCAATCAATCAATCGTATTTATTATACACTTACTGTGTGCAGAGCACTGTACTAAGCACTTGGGAAGTACAAGTTGGCAACATATAGAGACAGTCCCTACCCAACAGTGGGCTCACAGTCTAAAAGACTCAGTAAAGGTCAGCTGGCCTCTGTCCGTTTGCTCCCTTCCCCCTGCCAGCTGCCTGGTTAAGTGGTCAGAGGGAGAGGGCCAGATGCATTTTTGACTGTTCTTCTTTGTTTTGATTTGGAAAGCGATTAAGCCAGAAGAGAGAAGGAAATTCAAACATGATGGGCTGTTCCTACTGAAGGCTGCAGCTACTGGGCAGGCAAGGGACATCCCTTTAAAGGGATCTTGGTGCCATGAATCGATCAGTCGATCTAAAAGTGCTTGGGAGGCTGCCGTACAATAGAGATGGTAGACACGTTCCCTGTCCACAAGGAGCTCACAGTCTAGAGGGGAAGAAAGCCGTTAAAATAAATAAATTATGGATAAGTCCATAATTGCTCTAGGGCTGAAGGTGGGTTGAAGATTAAGTGTTTAAAGGATAATAATAATAATAATGATGATGATGGCATTTGTTTGCCAAGCACTGCTCTAAGCGCAGGGGGGAAACAAGGTGATTAGGTTGTCCCACGTGGGGCTCACAGTCTTAATCCCCATTTTACAGATGAGGCAACTGAGGCCCAGAGAAGTTAAGTGACTTGCCCAAAGTCACACAGCTGACAAGTGGCAGAGCCGGCATTGGAACCCGTGACCTCTGGCTTCCAAGCCCGGGCTCTTTCCACTGAGCCATGCTGCTTCTCTGCTCTGGTGATGCAGAAGGAAGAGGGAGTAGGGGAAATGAGGGCTTAGGCAGGGGAAGGTCTTGTGGAGGAGATGTGATTTTAATAAGGCTTTGAAGGTGGGGAGAATGGTGGTTTAAAGCATATTAATTAATTCATTCAATTGTATTTATTAAGCGCTCACTGTGTGCAGAGCACTGTACTAAGCGCTTGGGAAGTACAAGTTGGCAACATATAGACTGAGCCCGTTCCCTCCTCTCCCCCTCGTCCCCCTCTCCATCCCCACGATCTTACCTCCTTCCCTTCCCCACAGCACCTGTATATATGTATATATGTTTGTACATATTTATTACTCTATTTACTTATTTTACTTGTACATATCTATTCTATTTATTTTATTTTGTTAGTATGTTTGGTTTTGTTCTCTGTCTCCCCCTTTTAGACTGTGAGCCCACTGTTGGGCAGGGACTGTCTCTATATGTTGCCAATTTGTACTTCCCAAGTGCTTAGTACAGTGCTCTGCACACAGTAAGCGCTCAATAAATACGATTGATGATGATGATATAGAGACAGTCCCTAGCCAACAGCAGGCTCACAGTCTCAGAGGGAGGATGTGACCAAGGGGTCAGCAGCAAGATAGAAGAGTAAGCTCATGGTGGGCAGGGAATATCAATGTTTATTGCTGTCTTGTATTTTCCCAAGCACTTAGTACAGTGCTCTGCACAAAGTCAGTGCTCAATAAATATGATTGAATGAATGAATCGAGGTACAGTGAATAAATTGGTGTTAAGGGAGTGAAGTGTAGGGACTGGGCTGTTGTAGGAAAGGGCGAGCTGACTGAGTGCTTTAAAGCCTATGGTAAGGAGTTCCTGTTTGTGACTGTGAGCCCGTTGTTGGGTAGGGACCGTCTCTGTATGTTGCCGACTTGTACTTCCCAAGCGCTTACTAGAGTGCTGTACACACAGTAAGCGCTCAATAAATATGATTAAATGAATGAATGAATGCTGGATGTTATTGAAGGGACTGGAGATTCTTGAAGAGTGGGAAGACGTGAACTGAGATTTTTTTTGAAATGTGATCCGGGCAGCAGAGTGAAGTTAGGACTGGAGCGGGGAGAGACAGGAGGCAGGGAGGTCAGCAAGGCGGCAGATGCAGTAATTAAGGCAGAATGGGATAAGTGCTTCGATCAGCACAGTAGCAGCTTGGATGGAGAGGAAAGGGCAGATTTTAGTAATGTTGTTTATCATTACAAGTCAGTTCGGCCCCTTGGGGAATTTTCTTTTAACTTCAAGATTCAGGTTGGCCAAAATATAATTGCTAGTAGGGCTTGAGCTGAGAATGGACTGGGTCGGCTTGGTTTGGGAGGCCAAAATCTGGCCTAGGCAAGCAGGGCTGTAGCTCTGAACCAAAGCATGCTCCCTGCTGCTCCTTAGTTGTGGCTCCCGGCCAATAAATGCCTTGTCCCTAAAGTGTTCTACTATTGTCCTACTGACAGCGGGATCAATCAATCAATCAATCAATCGTATTTATTGAGCACTTACTGTGTGCAGAGCACTGTACTAAGCACTTGGGAAGTACAAGTTGGCAACATATAGAGACGGTCCCTACCCAACAGTGGGCTCACAGTCTAGAAGGGGGAGAGATGTAAGCTTCTGTCTTCTCTACTGCTACTACTATTATTGCTGCTGCTGCTGATGTGCTATTATAGTACCAAGACTCCAGCCTAGGCGTCCAGAGAGTCTGATGTTATTTGTCCCAAAAGCCTCTTCCCCTACTCAGTCGGTGAGAGCCCAGACCCTGCTCTATTCAATACACTGTTGCCCCGAAATCAAGGGGATTGTATTATAGTGACACCAAGTCTAATGCACATGAAAGTACAAGTCCCCATATTGAGTTCATGTGTCACTCCTACTCACAAGTCATAAAGCCCCCATTTTCCTCTCCTGCTTCCCCTCCCCACAGCACTTGTATTTATTTGTACAGATTCATTACTCTATTTTCCATGTACATATTTACCACTCTATTTATTTTGCTAATGACGTGCATATAGCTATAATTCTATTTATTCTCATGGTTTTGACACCTGTCTACATGGTTTGTTTTGTTGTCTGTCTCCCCCTTTTAGACTGTGAGCCCGTTGTTGAGTAGGGACCGTCTCTGTATGTTGCCGATTTGTACTTCCCAAGCGCTTAGTACTGTGCTCTGCACACAGTATGTGCTCAATAAGTGCTCCAAAGCCCATGCTCTTTCCACTGAGCCACGCTTCTTCTATGTAATGATTATGATTATGTAACCACTGGAGATTTGGGAGGAGGGGAGTGACATTCAATTCATTCATTCAGTAGTATTTATTGAGCACTTACTGTGTGCAAAGCACTGTATTAAGTGCTTGGGAAGTAACCTCCTTTTTTTTACCAAACTCTTGGTTTCCAACCTTTATTCATTCATTCATCCATCCATCCATTGAATGGATGAATGAATGAATAAAGGTTAGAATCCGTCCATTTACTGAGAACCAAAAAAAGTCAGGAAATGATCCTAAAATATATAGTAAATCATGCTGCCTTTTTGGTTAGGTTTCAGGGGAATTTATGGTGTTAGTCACCATGCATTTGCATCGGGGAAGTGCTTATTTTGCTTTAGACTGAGAGGGCAAGGGGAAGGGCCTGGGGCTGACCAGACTACAAGGCTGGTCTATTGTCCAGGGAGGCCATGAATGGTTCACTCGTGGTCCACCCTGGATGTTTTCCAGGATACATCGATCCTCCAGGAGATCCATGTTGTCCACCAGCAGACTTGGCATGACTGACTCCATCTTGTGCATACCAAGGGTAACCCTCCAGTTTTGTGCAGACCGAAAGCACTCCAGTGCACAAAGCTACATTAACCAAAGTGGCTTCTCTCTGTCTGGGATGTCCCCATCCTGTGCTGACCGTTATCTCCTGATAACAGCCTGATAACAGGGATTTTGACATTAACCAAACCATAACAAACAAAGGGTTGTAATTTAACTCAGGATCTAGGAATGCCAAGGTTTCACGTGCGGCACGTTCGTGGGAATACTATGTGTAGCTCAGATCTGGAACCAAATAAAAGAGGAAGAAGCGGTTGGGATCGGGGCTGCTTGCCACTCATACCTCTCTCGGGAGGTGAACGGGCAGATAGTCAACCTTCCTACCTTTCCTGCTCTATCTGAACTCATGTCTCCGATTCATATTTCCTATCTGTGTCACCACCTTGGGTTCTAGAACCCTGTGGCTGATTTACACCGGTTAACCTATTTTGCACCCTGGTTTTTGATAACAATCCAGCCTGGGAATCCAGAGAGACTGATGTTATTTGTCCCTGAAGCCTCTTCCCCTCCTCAGTGAGTGTGAGTCTAGGCCCTGCTCCATTTGCTACACTGCCCCCCCAAAATCCCTGCCCACATCTTCTAGTCTGTGAGCCTGTTGTTGGGTAGGGACTGCCTCTATATGTTGCCGATTTGTACTTCCCCAACGCTTGATACAGTGCTCTGCACACAGTAAGCGCTCAATAAATGTGATTGAATGAGTGAATCTCCCATCTAGATTCAGGAAGAGCAGAAACACATTGGGTGAGGAAAGGAGATCTGTTTTCTGGGGAGTTTGGAGAAAAAAAAAAAGGAGGTTGCTTCTTGGAGAAGTTCTCCATGGAATTGACACTCCAGCCAAAATAGGAAGGAAAATCCCCAAGAATCGACTTGCACTTTACAAAAAAAAATCATGGAAACCCATGGCCACTTTCCTCCATCCTTCAAGTTCATTGGCTTCCAAGTGGGTAACCTGGGAAGGCAACTGTTTTGGGGTGACCAATTGTTGTGGCCCCTTCCATTCCAGCCTCCTAAGGCATTCATTCATTCATTCATTCATTCATTCATACATACATTCAGTCGTACTTATTGAGTGCTTACTGTGTGCAGAGCACTGTACTAAGTGCTAGGGAAGTACAAGTTGGCAACATATAGAGAGGGTCCCTACTCAACAACAGGCTCACAGTCTAGAAGGGGAAGACAGACAACAAAAAAAAACATGGGGACAGGTGTCAAGTCGTCAGAACAAATAAAATTAAAGCTAAATGCACATCATTAACAAAATAAATAGAATAGTAAATATGTACAAGTAAAATAAATAGAGTAAAGAATCTATACAAACATATATACAGGTGCTGTGGGGAGAGGAAGGAGGGAGGGTGGGAGGGATGGGGAGGAGGAGAGGAAAAAGGGGGCTCAGTCTGGGAAGGCCTCTTGGAGGAGGTGAGCTCTCAGTAGGGCTTTGAAGGGAGGAAGAGAGCTAGCTTGGCGGATGTGCAGAGGGAGGGCATTCCGGGCCAGAGGGAGGATGTGGGCCAGGGGTTGATGGCGGGACAGGAGAGAATGAGGTACAGTTAGGAGGTTAGCGGCAGAGGAGCAGAGGGTGCCGGCATGGCTGACTCTGCTCACTGCAGTGCCCAAGCAGCTGAGCTTCTGTTTATTCAGCAAGCAAGGAGTCCCAAAAATGTGAATGCCAGCCCCAAGTGCTGGGTACTGCTGGGTATGTGTGGGAGGTGGGCGGAGTGGGATGGGGGTAAGGAGGAGTGTCTGCCTCTGAAGGTGCCACCTGTCTGCTACTGAACCCAAAAGTCTGGAGTCTGTGGGTCCAGGAAACCAGATCAAGGCTGGGAATTTTGAGCTGTGGTTGTAGGGCTGAGTATCCTACTGGAACTACTGGATGGAACATAAGCCTGGGGGTCAGAAGGACCTGGGTTCTAATCTCGCCTCTACCACTTTCCTGCTGTGTGATCTTGGGCAAATCTCTTAACTTCTCTGGGCCTCAGTTACCTCATCTGTAAAATGGAAATTAAGATCCTGAGCCCTTGTGGGACAACCTGATTAGCTTGTATCTATTCCAGAGCTTAGTACAGTGCATATAGTAAGCACTTAACAAATGCCAGTAAAAACAAAAACCGGGACAATGGAAGTAGGAGACAAGAGCAGCAGGTTTAGGAGAAGCTAGTGCCACTGTCATGACCTCCCAGGGAATAGGCAAAATTCCACTCCCCAACCCCAGATTTCCAATTCCACTGGAGTCATAAGTGTTGCGGTGGATACAGTGGGAATGGCAGATCGGGAATCAGATTACTAGGAAGTGGCACAGATAGAGCTTGTACTTACGTGTATGTGGGTGTGTGGGTGTGCCTGCTGCATGTGTGTATGTGTGTGCACTGCATGCACGCATGCATGTGTGTGGAGCTGTGTGTCTCCCTCAGCTCCCAGCCAGCTCCTGCACATGGGGCTGGGTGCCAGCCAGGAAAGGGTTAAGGCCCCCTGGGGTGGGGGGTTGTAGGGGAGGGAGGGGGTGGAATAAGAAGCAGGGATCAGAGGCAGCCGAATGGCCCCATTCAGCCCGAAACGATCAATTAATCGGGTTTCTCCCTCCTAGTGCCATATGGCTTGCCCCGCCAGCTCCTGCATTTCATTTTCTCCCGGCCTGGGCTGCAGGAATACCACCTCCAATTTATTTTGATTAAATCAGCACTCTGCACCGAAACGACTGCTGCCGGCGAGCGGCGGAGGCGGGGAGGCCACCCCCAGATGCCGGCCGAGAGCTGCGCCGCCCGGCAGACTGGGGAAGAGCCGGGGGATTAGCAGCCGGCCAGGCTGAGCTGGGCAGATAAAGGACCACGCGGCCCCAGGAGGAGGGCACGCGAGGCTGGCAGATTACACCGCCGACAGATGGGCCGGCCAGATGAAATACCTGCCGGTTCTCAACCCCTGTGGCCCCAGGGAGGGCGAGGAAAGGCGGGAGTCGGAGGTTCCGGCGACACTGGCAGGGATTGGATTGGGCCTAGAAGATGCGGAGGCTGGATTTAGCCAGAGCTTCCAGCTCAGCAGGAAGAGGGGAAGGGAGAAGGGTGAAGAGGTGGAGGGCATGGGCCCGCTAGGAAGACCAGATCAATGGCAGGCTTGAAATAATAATAATAATAATAATGGTATTTGTTGAGCGCTTACTAGGTGCCAAGCACTGTACTAAGCGTGGGGGTGGATACAAGCAAATCAGCTTGGTCACAATCCCTGTCATTCATTAATTCATTCAATCATATTTATTGAGCGCTTACTGTGTGCAGAGCACTGGACTAAGTGCTTGGGAAGTCCAAGTTGGCAACATCTAGAGACGGTCCCTACCCAACAAAGGGCTCACCGTCTAGAAGGGGGAGACAGAAAACAAAACAAAGCAAACAAAACATATTAACAAAATAAAATAAATACATTAGTAAATCTGTACAAGTAAAATAAATAGAGTAATAAATCTGTACAAACATTTATACAGGTGCTGAGGGGAGGGGAAGGAGGTAGGGCGGGGGGGATGGGGAGGGCGGGGGTACTCACAATCTCAATCCCCGTTTTATAGATGAGGCAACTGGGGCCCAGAGAATTGAAGTGACTTGCCCAAGGTCTCGCAACAGAAAAGTGGCATTAGAACCCATAACCTTCTGACTCTCAGGCTCATTTGACTGGAGTCGTGTGCCCAGTGAGCGGTGCCCAACGTCTCTGCCCTCCTTGTTCTTGTGGGCTTGTGAGGGCTGGGTAGAGCGACGAGAGAAGTGGGTGGAATAGGGAAGTGTTCGACAAGGTATGGGGAGCCCACTGGATCCTGCAGTAATAATAACTGTGGTGTTTGTTAAACCCTTAATCGGTATCAGTTACGTCACCATCAGATCAGACAGAGTGCCTGTCCCGCACCCACGAGGCTCCCAAGGGTGAGGGAGAACAGGTAATAAAAATAATGGCATTTATTAATTGCTTACTATGTGCAAAGCACTGTTCTAAGCACTTGGCGGGGATGCAAGATGATCAGGTTGTCCCATGTGGGGCTCACAGTTTTAATCCCCATTTTACAGATGAGGTAACTGAGGCTCAGAGAAGTTAAGTGACTTGCCCAATGTCACACAGCTGACACGTGGCAGAGCTGGGATTCGAACCCATGACCTCTGACTCCAAAGCCCGTGCTCTTTCCATTGAGCCACGCTGCTTCACATTTATTAAGCGCTTACTATGTGCAAAGCACTGTTCTAAGCGCTGGGGAGGTTACAAGGTGATCAAGTTGTCCCATGGGGGGCTCACAGTCAATCACCACTTTACAGATGATGTAACTGAGGCACAGAGAATAATAATAATGGCATTTATTAAGTGCTTACTATGTGCAAAGCACTGTTCTAAGTGCTGGGGAGGTTACAAGGTGATCAGGTTGTCCCATGGGGGGCTCACAGTCAATCCCCATTTTACAGATGAGGTAACTGAGGCACAGAGAAGTGAAGTGACTTGTCCAAAGTCACACAACTGACAAGTGGCGGAGTGGGGATTTGAACTCAGGACCACTGACTCCAAAGCCCGTGATCTTTCCACTGAGCCATGCTGCTTCTCATTGAATCCAATTGAATTCAATTGGGGGTATTGAATCCCCATTTTACAGATGAGGAAACTGGAATGGGAGAAATCAAAAGCCTGGCCCAAGGGCATCCAGCAGGCAAGTGCCAGCGCCGGGATTAGCACCCAGAACTCCTGATGTCAGGCTTGCTCTCTTTCCAGTAGACATTATTGCTTCTCAGTGCAAACATAAACCTACCATGACCATTATCTGTGCATTCCATGGGCAAATTTAGCTGTCTTTTCTCTGGCTGAGAGAGAGAGAGGACAATCAAGGAGCCATGCCCATGGAAGGGACTAGTCTTCATAGGCCTCCACCCACCATCCTGGCCCCAGGCAGCCACTCCCAACCCATTCCGCCTTGGTAATCCAAGGAGGAGCTATTGTTCCCAAAGGCCTCCACAGGGAGGGGACCCCCCTGACATTCATTCTGGTGTCTCAGGATGTGTGACCCATAGTTCTGCAGAAGCGGAGTAGAGTCGCATGCTTCATCATGGAGTTTCAACTTGAGAAGGAGGGTGGGGGCATGGGGGACAAGGGGGAGGGCGGAGAGAGAAGCCAGAACAGGAGCAAGTTTTGGGGCTGGGTTTTCCAGATACAGGAGAAATTTGGTTTACACTCTGTGGGTTAACTGTTTTGTGGCTTAACTGCCTGGCCCTGAACCGTTAAAAGGCCCCGGCCCTGATGTTAAAGAGCTGTTCTGCTCCTTCTCCCGGGCTTTGAACCCACTGTTGCCAAGTTGTACTTCCCAAGCGCTTAGTACAGTGCTCTGCACACAGTAAGTGCTCAATAAATACGATTGATTGATTGATTGATTGAAGCAGCCAGCCTACCGCAGAATTTACACTTCAATCAGTTAATCGATCAATAGTATTTATTGAGCGTTTACCAAGTGCAGAGCACTATAGTAAACAAGCGTGGCTCACTGGAAAGAGCACAGGCTTTGGAGTCAGAGGCTATGGGTTCAAATCCCGCCTCCGCCAATTGTCAGCTGTGTGACTTTGGGCAAGTCACTTCACTTCTCCGTGCCTCAGTGACCTCATCTGTAAAATGGGGATTAAGACTGTGAGCCCCCCATGGGACAATCTGATCACCTTGTAACCTCCCCAGTGCTTAGAACAGTGCTTTGCACATAATAAGCGCTTAATAAATGCCATCGTTATTATTATTACAATATAACAGTTGTTAGACACATTCTCTGCCCATAAGGAGCTAGCCAAGTTTGCTTTAGCCGGGCCCTGGTCCTGGAGGAAAGAGGTCACCTGGTGAATAAAAGACTCCTCTTGACCGTAAGCTTGTTATGGGCAAGGTATGTGTACGTTATAGAACAGTGTTTTGCACATAGTAAGCACTTAACAAATGCCATCATTATTATATTGTTATATTGTACTGTCCCAAGTACTTAGTGCAGTGCTCTGTGCACAGTAAGTGCTCAATAAATACCACTGACTGATTGATTGATTGATTTTCCTCTCACCACCCAAGTCAGCCCAGGACCACAGAAATGGCTGGGGAATTGAGGAATCAATCAATGGTATCTGTTGAGAGCTTAACGTGTGCGGACCACTGTGTTAAGCACTTGGGAGAGTACAGTTTAGCAGAGTTGGTAGACACGTTCCCTGCCCACAACGATGGGAGATAGACATTAATATAAATGGAGAGGGAATAGGGGACATTGAGAGTGGAAACAAAAAAACTCAGCCTCTTCCTGCTCCATCCTCCTCTTCTCTCCTCTACCACTTCCCTGCCCTGGCTAGAGGAGCAACGTGTTTTAGAGGAAACCAGGGACTCAGTGGAAAGAGCCCGGGCTTGGGAGTCAGAGGTCATGGGCTCTAATCCGGGCTCTGCCACTTGTCAGCTGTGTGACCTTGGGCAAGTCACTTAACTTCTCTGGGCCTCAGTTCCCTCATCTGTAAAATGGGGATTCAGACTGTGAGCCCCACATGGGACAACTTAATTACCTTGTATCTCCCCCGGCGCTTAGAACAGTGCTTGGCACATAGTAAGCGCTTAACAAATGCCATCATTATTGTTATTATTAGGGGCCACACCCCATTCCACCTCACTTCTGCGGCAGAAATGGCCTTGCCAAGTAGGAACTCATGAGCATTAGACTCTTTGGAGCCTCTTTGGTCTTTCCAAGGGTAATCACTCCCCTCTTCTCCCTCCCATCCCTCCCCCAGCCCCTTCTCCACCCCAACAGCATCTAATAGGTTTGGGAAGATGGTAATCCAGGCCTCCTGGGGAAAGCTGGATGGAGGCCACCCATTCCACTCAACCTGGCTCTTCCCAAGCCCATTATATAATAGCCAGGGATGCAATTACTGAATTGCCACTTCCAAAGCGCGTGTGGTGCTGTCTTCACTGGTCGGCTCCACTGTGCCGCTTGGAAGGCCAAGCGGGCGAGATCTTTACATCCATTTCCATAAACAGCCCCCTCCCTGGCCCCGATGTTATCGGCCTGCTAAGCTGCTAATGGCTACTTGAGCTTCCACTGTGTATTAAGCTTTCCCCCCACCCTCAGATAAAATAGTGGTGTTTATGCCACATTAGTAATTACTTTTTTAAAAAAATAAATACGGATGTTGCCATGAGTAAACGCTAATGTAATAAAAGCTTTTAGTTCAATCTATAATTAATCAGCAAGTGGCTTAATGTAGGGGAGAGGAAAGACTCTTCTTGGAGTAAGTGTAAAATGGTCTCGGCCTTGGGGGGTGGGGGTTTGCAAAGGAGGGGTGTAAAAGCAGCGTGGCTCAGTGGAAAGAGCCCGGGCTTTGGAGTCAGAGGTCATGGGTTCAAATCCCGGCTCTGCCAATTGCCAGCTGTGTGACTTAACTTCTCTGTGCCTTAGTTACCTCATCTGTAAAATGGGGGTAAAGACTGTGAGCCCCCCTTGGGACAACCTGATCACCTTGTAACCTTCCCAGCGCTTAGAAGAGTGCTTTGCACATAGTAAGCGCTTAATAAAAGGCCATCATCATTATTATTATTATTATTTGCATGAACTCTGACAGGTGAGTGGTGGAGGGAGAGGGTGGAGGGGGAGGAGGGGGAGATGGGATGACTTTATCACTCAGCCTTAAGGGGCAGGGGGATGTTGAAGCCACCATTCTGGCTAGAGAAGAAGACATTTTAGAGACCCAGATCAATCAATCATATTTATTGAGTGCTTACTGTGTGCAGAGCACTGTACTAAAACATCTCTGCTTGGTTTCAGGTTTATTAGGCCTGGAGCAGCAAGGCAGGAGATGGAGAGGAGATTCTCCATCAGACTGCAGAAGGAGGAGGGCAAATACCTTGGTGACCTGTTGATTATTGTTATTATTATTATCATTATTATTATGAGAAGGAGGAGGAGGCTGAGGGACTTAACAAATAGCATCAGCATTGTATTTTTTAATGATAATTAATTGTGACATTTGTTAGGCGCTTACTAGGTGCCAAGCCATGTACTAAGCACTGGGGTAGATACAAGATAATCAGGTCCCACCTGGGGCTCACAGTCTAAGTACTAAGGATCAATCAATCAATCATATTTATTGAGTGCTTACTGTGGGCAGAGCACTGTACTAAGCACTTGGTAGTAAGTTAAACACCTATTATGTACCAAGCATTGTTCAGAGCTCTGGGATAGTTATAATAATAATAATAATAATAATAATAATAATGGCATTTGTTAAGCGCTTACTATGTGCAAAGCACTGTTCTAAGCGCTGGGGGAGATACAAGATGATCAGGTTGTCCACGGGCTCACAGTCTTAATCCCCATTTTACAGATGAGGGAACTGAGGCTCAGAGAAATTAAGTGACTTGCCCAAGGTCACACAGCAGACACGTGGCAGAGCCGGAATTCGAACCCATGACCTCTGACTCCCAAACCCGGGCTCTTTCCACTGAGCCTCGCTGCTCCCCCCACCCTCATATAAATAAATGCCATTATTAATATTATTAAGGAGCTGCTTCTTCAGGTCAAGCCTAGTCTCTGTCCCACACTGGGCTCCCAGTTAAAATAAGAAGGAATCTGTAACGCAGGAGCTTAGCTCCAAGCAGATTCATTCTGGATTTGGCGAGACCGAAGAAAGAGAGAGGATCCTTTGCAATGGGGTTCACATCACCTTTAATCTCGCGGAGGCCGGTCGAGGTCCTGGTGCAAGGACAGCCCCCTTCCACGGGACATCCGTGGAGCATCCGCACCGCAACAGGTGTGGGGCGGGCTTTTATACAGAACCGGACAGAGGTGGCCGCTTGCCAAAGGCTTATCTAAGGCCTACATAAGTGTGGCATAGTTAGAAATATATGGCACGTGAGCAGAAAGCAGAGCAAGGAATTCTAGGTATCGTAACAAAGCGAGGGATCCTGGATATCACAACAAAGTGAGGGATTCTGGGTATCGCAGTATTCCGTGGACATACAGAATCCAAGTTTTGAATTCCCATTTTACAGATGAGGAAACTAAGGCACAGAGCAGTTAAGTGACTTGACGAAGGCCACACAGCAGGAAGGAGCCAAGATTAGACCCCAGGATCTCCAACTCCCAGTCTTCTGCTCTTTTTTCCAGCAGGCCATGTTGCTGTTGATGGGTCCCAGGTCCCCATTTAAGATGCAGAGAGCATCTTCAAGGGTTCTGTTGCTTGTTTCTGCTCCTCTTTGCCAGTGCTCTGGGGACTGCTGGATTCGAGAGTTGCTGAGACTGAAGGCTGAAGGGGCTTTCAGGTTCCATCCTCAGGTTCTGTTTGGCCACTTGGGAGATGATCTGGAGAGAGTGAGCCCTTGGAGAGCAAGGCCTCTACCTTCTCTATGGTGCAGGCAAGTGATCAGTAAATGTTAATTGAATTAAAGAGGTCAAGTTCAGAACTTCCAAGAACTCATCATTGGGAGATCTTACAGATGGAGGGAAGGATCTCCAGGGGAGAAGTCATTCCTTCGTTTGCTGCCTCATCTCCACATGGTGCTTTGAAGTCAAGAGACCAGAGGAATCCACCTTGGAGCATGATTGAAGATGTTGACCTATGATAATAATAATAATTGTGGTACTTAATAATAATAATGATGATGGTATTTCTTAAGCACTTACTATGTGCAAAGCACTGTTCTAAGCGCTGGGGAGGTTACAAGTTGATCAGGTTGTCCCATGGGGGGCTCACAGTCTTAATCCCCATTCTACAGATGAGGTAATTGGGGCACAGAGATGTTAAGGGACTTGCCCAAAGTCACACAGCTGACAATTGTTGGAGCTGGGATTTGAACCCGTGACCTCTGACTCCAAAGCCCGTGCTCTTTCCACTGAGCCACGCTCCTAAGCGCTTACTGTGTGCCAAGCACTGTTCTAAACACTGGGATAGATACAAGCTAACCAGGTTGGACACAGACCCTGTCCCACATGGGGCTCACAGTCTTAATCCCCATTATTTACAGATGAGGTAACTGAAGCCGAAAGAAGTTAAGTGACTTGCCCAAGGTCACACAGCAGACATGCGGTGGAGTTGGGATTTGAATCCAGGTCCTTCTGAATCCCAGGTCACGCTTTAACCACTGGGCCATGCTGCTTCTCCATCAGGAGGCACAGTATTGGGCCAAGATGTATGTGTTGACAGTGCCTGCTTCGTTGCAAATGTTTCCAGGGCTCTGAAAGGTGATCTGTTGGGAAATTCCATAAAAGCCTCACCTCTCTTGGCTATCCAGAGCACAGAAGGGGCAGGGATGGAGAGGTGGCCACCATATATGTTTGTACATATTTATTATTCTATTTATTTATTTATTTTACTTGTACATATCTATTCTATTTATTTTATTTTGTTAATATGTTTGGTTTTGTTCTCTGTCTCCCCCTTCTAGACTGTGAGCCCACTGTTGGGTAGGGACTGTCTCTACATGTTGCCAACTTGTACTTCCCAAGTGCTTAGTACAGTGCTCTGCACACAGTAAGTGCTCAATAAATACGATTGATTGATTGATTGATTGATTGATTTTACTTCAGGTTTCTTCAGGCTAAATTGGGTTGGCCCTCATGCCCGGCCTTTGCCGCTTCCTCAGTGTGATCCTCCTCATGTGGACAAGGGCCGGACTATTCTCCTCCCCATCGCTCTCCTCTAGGTTCCCCTGGGACCTCTCTCCACTCTCTCAGAGCAAGTGAGGTCAGCCCGAGGTGGCAAAATCACTGGGAGCCAATTCCTCCGAGTGAGGCCGTGGTCCACACCTGCTCCCAGAGTCTAAGCAAGGAAGGAAGAGGGCAGAAAGTTTCAAATCAATATTCTCCCACTCCAAAGCAGGGCAGCGAGGGATACCTCAGAGTTCAGTCAGGAAGCCTACGTGGGGAGGTCGGGGGTCAGTGAAGAGTCCCAGGGCAGAGGCTGGGGAATTCAGGGGCGATGACCAGCAGCGCTGGCTTGGTCTAGGAGCAGATTGGCCTGGGAAATGACAGTGACGTGGCTTGCCTGGAAAGGAGCGGAAGATCCTGGCTCCTGGTCATTCCCCATATCTGTGCCACCCTTTCCATGTCTTCCACTGCCGCTACAACTTCTCCATCGGACTGCAAACTTTCTTCTCCCAGGCTCACTTCCTTATTCCCCCTGGAACCTTTGAGTTCCCTGGGTGAAACTGACAGAGCACGGGCCTGGAAGTTAGAGGACCTGGGTTCTAATTCTGACTCCACTTCTTGTCTGCTGTGCCTGCTGTGCCTCAGTTACCGCATCCGTATAATGGGGATTATTTATTTACTTGTACATATCTATCCTATTTATTTTTACTTGTACATATCTATCCTATTTATTTATTTATTTATTTATTTTACTTGTACATATCTATCCTATTTATTTTATTTTGTTAGTATGTTTGGTTTTGTTCTCTGTCTCTCCCTTTTAGACTGTGAGCCCACTGTTGGGTAGGGACTGGCTCTATATTTTGCCAATTTGTACTTCCCAAGCACTTAGTACAGTGCTCTGCACATAGTCAGTGCTCAATAAATATGATTGATGATGATGATGATGATTAAAACTGCGAGCCCAATGTGGGACATGAACCGTTTCCAACTTGATTAGCTTGACTCTATTCCAGCGTTTTGTACAGTGCCTGACAGTTAGTAATGCTTAACAAATACCATTTAAAAATTAAATGCAGCAGTGCTGTTTTTGAAAATAGGGCAAGGTGGTGGGAGAAAGCAAGGATTATCAGGGAAAGGGTCACCCCTTATCTGAAAGGCGAGCACCACTTCACACATCCTCGGGCTTTCAGCTGACCCTGACAGGTCCTCTGACCCCTCTTACCCTACCAGCCTTTTTCCTGACAAGGACCCAACTCTCAGCCCCTGATTTCTCCCACTCCACTCCCAGCCAGCAGCACTCCACAACTTCCCCCATCCTCTTCCATTATCCTGCACCTTAAACTCAACTCTCCCTCATAACTAACCCTTGCCCCTCTTCATTACCTGGGATGCCCCCCATTGCCCCTCTCTCCTGTCGGCCTTGAGTTTTGACCCAAAGAGAATGGCATTAAAATTTGCTTTTTGAATTAAAAAAAAAAAACAACCAAAAAACCTGCAGTGTTTAACTAGAGAAATAATCATGTACAAAATACAAAGAGAATCAGTAACTGTCCCACAGCTATTATCAGCTCATTAATGAGGACTCTGACCTTTGTGGTCCAAAAGCTCTCTGACCTGGGCTTTTGAGGTAATGGATCTTATGGGTAAGATGCTCTGAGGAGCTCTGTCCATGTGGTTTTCTAATAGAATGCCTGGAACCTGCTTAATTTAGACACTCCGAGACTGGAGCTTTGTTAGCAAATTGTCCAGACAATGCAGGCCTAGAAATGCCCTTTGGCTTCATTTATCTAGAAAGGCTGCTTGGGGACCTGGTCAGAAGGATAGTGATAATAATAATAATGTTGGCATTTGTTAAGCGCTTACTATGTGCCAGGCACTGTTCTAAGTGCTGGGGTAGATACAAGGTAATCAGGTTACCCACGTGGGGCTCACAGCCTTCACCCCCATTTTACAGAACTGAGGCCCAGAGAAGTTAAGTGACTTGCCCAAAGTCACACAGCTGACAAGTGGCAGAACCGGGATTAGAACCCACGACTTCTGGCTCCCAAGCCTGTGCTCTTTCCACTGAGACACGCTGCTTCTTAGAACACGATGTTTGAATATGAATAATGAGAATTTTTATAATCATCGATCAATCAGTTGTATTTATTGAGTGCTTACTGTGTGCAGAGCACTCTACTAAGTTCTTGGGAGAGTACATGCTTCGCACATAGTAAGTGCTTAACAAATACCATTATTATTGTTACAATATAGCAATATAACAGACACATTCCCTGGTCACAGTGAACTTACAGTCTAGAGGGGAAGACAGACAATAATTCATTTCATGCAATCGTATTTATTGAGTGCGTACTATGTGCAGAGCACTGTACTAAGCACTTGGGAAGTACAAGTTGGCAACATATAGAGATGGTCCCTACCCAACAAAAGGCTCACAGTCTAGAAGGGGGAGACAGAGAACAAAACCAAACATGTGGACAGGTGTCAAGTCATCAGAATAAATAGAAATAAAGCTAGATGCACATCATTAACAAACTTAATAGAATAGTAAATATGTACAAGTAAAATAAATAGAGTAAGAAATCTGTACAAATGTATACAAGTGCTGTGGGGAGGGGAAGGAGGTAGGCAGGGAGGTGGGGAGGAGGAGAGGAAAAAGGGGGCTCAGTGTGGGAAGGCCTCTTGGAGGAGGTGAGCTCTCAGTAGGGCTTTGAAGGGAGGAAGAGAGATAGCTTGGCGGATGTTTGGAGGGAGGCCATTCCAGGCCAGGGGAAGGACGTGGGCTGGGGGTCAACAGTGGGACAGGCGAGAACGAGGCCCAGTGAGGAGGTTAGCGGCAGACGAGCGGAGGATGTGGGCTGGGCTGGAGAAGGAGAGAAGGGAGGTGAGGTAGGAGGGGCCGAGGTGATGGACAGCATTGAAGCCGATACACTTATACATTTCTACATACATAAACTACAGATATGTACATAGGTGCTGTGGGGCTGAGGGAAGAGGTGAATAAAGGGTGCGAATCAGAGAAAAGCAGAAGGGAGGGGGAGAAAAGGAAATGAGGGCCTAGTCAGGGAAGGCATCTTGGAGGAGACGTGTCTTCAACAAGATTTTGAAAGTGGGAAGAGTAATTTTCTGTCAGTTATGAAGAGGGAGGGTGTTCCAGCTCAGAGATGGGACATAGGAGAGGTTGGTGGAGAGATAGATGAGACTGAGGTACAGTGTGTAGGTTGGCAGTAATCAAATAATAATCAAAATATCCTTCCTTTCCCCTGCCACTCCTTGGCCATCACAAAGTGTAGGGAAAACCTGTTCTTCTCAGTCAATGGTATTTATTGAGCACTTGCTCTGTGAAAAGCATTGTACTAAATGCTTGGGAGAGTACAATAGAGAAGATAGACAAAATCCCTGACCTCAAGGAATTTACAATCTAGAGGGGGAGGCAGTCATTAAAATAAGTTACCCATAGGGAAGCTACACAATGTATGTGCATAGGTGCTATTGGGGAGGAGGCCCGGGTGAGTGATAAAGGTCTTTCATTTATTCATTCAATCATATTTATTGAGCTATTACTGTGTGCAGAGCACTGTACTAAGCACTTAGGAAGTACAAGTTGGCAACATATAAAGATGGTCCCTACCCAACAACGGGCTCACAGTCTAGAAGGGGGAGGCGACAACAAAGCAAAACATGTGGTCAGGTGTCATCATAAGAATAAATAGAAGTAAAGTTAGATAATAATAATAATAATAATAATAATAATTGTATTTGTTAAGCGCTTAGTGTGTGCCAAGCACTGTTCTAAGCACTGGGGTAAATACAAAGTTATCAGGTTGTCCCACACTCCAATTTGTCCCAGCTGGGGCTCCCAGTCTTGGTCCCCATTTTACAGGTGAGGTAACTGAGGCCCAGAGAAGTTAAGTGACTTGCCCAGAGTCACACAGCAGACAAGTGGCGGAGCTGGGATTAGAACCCAAGACCTCTGACTCCCAAGCTCAAGCTCTTTCCACTAAGCCACGCTGCTTCTCTGCACATCATCAATAGATGCACGTCATTGACAAAATAAATAGAATAGGTTTGAAGACATATTGTTTCAGGTGCAAAGAAGATGCAGAAGGGAGGGAAAATAGGGTGGAGAAATGGGAGACTAGAGAGGGAAGTCTTCCTGGAGGAGATGTCAATGTAGGAGGTTTTTGAAAATTCATTCATTTATTCAATCGTATTTATTGAGCACTTACTGTGTGCAGAGCACTGTACTAAGCGCTTGGGAAGGACAAGTCGGCAACATATAGAGATGGTCCCTGCCCAACCACGGGCTCACAGTTTAGAAGGGGGAGACAGACAACAAAACAAAACATGTAGACAGGTGTCAAAATTGTCAGAACAAATAGAATTACAGCTACATGCACATCATTAACAAAATAAATCACCCAGCAGGTGGGCACCCAGGTAACAGGGGCCAGGAAGGGGCAGAGGTAGGGCTGTGCCTGGTGGCCCCTTGCCGACCCAATCATGTCACGTGTTGTGGCATCATCATCAATCGTATTTATTGAGCGCTTACTGTGTGCAGAGCACTGTGCTAAGCGCTTGGGAAGTACAAATTGGCAACATATAGAGACAGTCCCTACCCAACAGTGGGCTCACAGTCTAAAAGGGGGAGACAGAGAACAAAACCAAACATACTAACAAAATAAAATAAATAGAATAGATATGTACAAGTAAAATAAATAAATAAATAGAGTAATAAATATGTACAAACATATATACATATATACAGGTGCTGTGGGGAAGGGAAGGAGGTAAGATGGGGGGGATGGAGAGGGGGACGAGGGGGAGAGGAAGGAAGGGGCTCAGTCTGGGAAGGCCTCCTGGAGGAGGTGAGCTCAGTAGGGCCTTGAAGGGAGGAAGAGAGCTAGCTTGGCGGATGGGCAGAGGGAGGGCATTCCAGGCCCGGGGGAGGACGTGGGCCGGGGGTAATGAAAGCAAGAAAGCAAGAGCATCACAAGAACAGACCAGAAAGAGATCTTAGCGGAACTAGCTATGTGTATCCCAGGGCAGGACGGACCCAACCCCTAGCCCTGCCTCACTCCGGGGCCTCTGGCCCCCCGGCTCCAAAGTCCCCGTGAATAATGACGCCACGTCTGAGTTAAAGAAGTCGGTGAAGATAGGACAGTGGCGGTCTGTTGGAGTTGAAGAAGGAGGGAGTACCAAGCAGGAAGGAGAGTGTCAACAGAGAGAGACGAGCTGGAGGCAAATTGAATTGGTTCATGTTAGAGGACCAAAGTGAGGTGACTGGCTTGTGGAGGGAGAGAAACGAGGCTAGGTAGGAGGGAGAGAGAGCTGATTGAGGAACATGCTGAGCAGGTTGACACAATGGGGGCAACAAGGCCTCTGGAAAACTCTATCAGGAATCCACGGTTAGAGAGGACTGAAGAGTGCCGGCACACCTCGGTGATGAGCCGAAGAGTGTCGTCGCCAGCAGTGGATCAATCAATCAATCAATCAATCAATCAACTAATCAATCGTATTTATTGAGCGCTTACTGTGTGCAGAGCACTGTACTAAGCGCTTGGGAAGTACAAGTTGGCAACATATAGAGACAGTCCCTACCCAACAGTGGGCTCACAGTCTAAAAGGGGGAGACAGAGAACAAAACCAAATATAGTAACAAAATAAAATAAATAGAATAGATATGTACAAGTAAAATAAATAAGTATAGTAATAAATATGTACAAACATATATACATATATACAGGTGCTGTGGGGAAGGGAAGGAGGTAAGATGAGAGGGATGGAGAGGGGGACGAGGGGGAGAGGAAGGAAGTAATCAATCAATCAATCGTATTTATTGAGCGCTTATTGTGTGCAGAGCACTGTACTAAGCGCTTGGGAAGTACAAGTTGGCAACATATAGAGACAGGCCCTACCCAATAGTGGGCTCACAGTCTAAAAGGGGGAGACAGAGAGCAAAATCAAACATACTAACAAAATAAAATAAATAGAATAGATATGTACAAGTAAAGTAAATAGAGTAATAAATATGTACAAACATATATACATATATACAGGTGCTGTGGGGAAGGGAAGGAGGTAAGATGAGGGGAATGGAGAGGGGGACGAGGGGGAGAGGAAGGAAGAGGCTCAGTCTGGGAAGGTCTCCTGGAGGAGGTGAGCTCTCAGTAGGGCCATGCTGTCTGGGCTAGAGGATGATGACCTGAAGTGGATTCAGTTCAGATGGGGGAGTCTATGGATTTTCTCAGAGGTCTCCCCACCTCACCAACATCCGCCCCCCACCTCACCCCCACCCCAACCCTACAAATGGGAAGAAGCTGGAGTGCCGCCGCCAACCCATGCCAGACTGTCGGGAGCGGCAGCCGTTTGTCAGGGAAACAATTCAGCGGACAGCTTGGTCTCACAGGTGCTGGGAGGGAGCGCCTCGGAAGATTGATGAGTTGCACTCGGTTGGCTGTGGTTTTGGATCCAGCCAGCAGCATCTGGAAGATCTGAAATATCCCAGGTGGGACTGAGGGAGGGGAAATTCAGCTCCTCTCCTTCAACTTCCATCAGTTTCTCTACGAACCGTGCTACAACTATGGCCCACTTAATCAATCAACTGCAATAATTGAGCACCTACTGTGGGCAGAATACTGTACTAAGCTCTGGGGAGAGTACAACAGAGTGAGTAGACAATGATCCCTGTGCTCCAGGAGCTGACTTTTGAGCTCACAGAGTGACTCTCTGGTCACGCAACCTTGGTCCTCGCAGGTTGTACAAATTTTGGTCAATTCATAATAATAATAATGATGATGGCATTTGTTAAGTGCTCACTACCAATCAATCAATCGTATTTATTGAGCGTTTACTGTGTGCAGAGCACTGTACTAAGTGCTTGGGAAGTACAAGTTGGCAACATATAGAGACAGTGGGCTCACAGTCTAAAAGATGTGCAAAGCACTGTTCTAAGTGCTGGGAGGATACAAGGTGATCAGGTTATCCCATGTGGGGCTCACAGTCTTAATCCCCATTTTACGGATGAGGGAACTGAGGCTCAGAGAAGTGAAGCGACTTGCCCAAGGTCACACAGTTATTCAGTCAATCAATTGTATTTACTGAGCGCTTACTGTGAGCAGAGCTCCGTACTTAGCGCTTGGGAGAGCACGATATAACAGAGTTGGTAGACACGTTCCCTGCCCACAACGAGCTTACAGTCTAGAGGGATAACTCCAGACCGCTGTGTGGAGCTTCTGGAAACCAGTGGGATTTCTAAGGGTGGGGCTTCCCTGCATGGAGCCCATCTTGGATAACATCACTGGAGTTAGAGTTGGGGTGAGGTGAGTCTGAATGAACAGTCACCTCCCCTCTGCCCCTCGCCACTTGTCTGCTGCGTAATCTTGGGTGAGTCGCTTCACTTCTCTGGGCCTCAGTCCCTTCATCTGTAAAATGGGGGTGAAGAATGTGTGCCCCATGTGGGACATGGAGTGTGTCCAACCTGATTAGCTTATATCTACTTCAGCCCTTAGCACAGTGTCTGGCACATGGTAAGAGCTTAGCGAATGCCATTAAATAAAAAAGATGTGGACTATTACAGAGGGCCACTAAGAAATACCCAGTTCCTCTCTGAGAGCTCACCTCCTCCAGGAGGCCTTCCCAGACTGAGCCCCCTCCTCCCCATCCTCCCCGCCTTACCTCCTTCCCCTCCCCACAGCACCTGTATATATGTTTGTACTTATTTATTACTCTATTTATTTGTACATATTTATTCTATTTATTTTATTTTGTTAATATGTTTTGTTTCGTTGTCTGTCTCCCCCTTCTAGACTATGAGCCCACTGTTGGGTAGGGACCGTCTCTAGATGTTGCCAAATTGTACTTCCCAAGCACTTAGTACAGTGCTCTGCACACAGTAAGTGCTCAATAAATACGAATGAATGAATGAATGAATGAATGAATGAATGAATGAATGAGAGGGGCCACCTCTTGGTGGGGATCAGTAGCAGAAGCTCTAGACTCTCTGCAGGCCTCACTTGCAATGTTAATGGAAAGGACACTCCATGCTGAGTCCCACAGTGGCCACTACTGCACCCACGTGCTGAAAAGAGAGTAGAGAAGAGCCCAAGCCTTGGATACATTCATTCAATCATATTTATTGAGCACTTACTGTGGGCAGAGCACTGTACTAAGCGCTTGGGAAGTACAAGCTGGCAACATATAGAGACGGTCCCTACCCAACAGTGGGCTCACGGTCTAGACCATTCACATATTAGCCAGACAGAGTAGGGGTCTGAGCCCAGCTGTTTATATCTCTTTCACTCTTCTCTTTCACCCTCCCCTTTGGGGAAAGAAGGGAGAAGGTGGTTGGTCCCCTGGTTCTAGGCTGTTAATAACAATAATAATAGTAATAATGGTATTTGTTATTACATTCCAGGCACTATACTAAGAGCCGGGGTAGATACAAAGTAACTTGTACTTCCCAAGCGCTTAGTACAGTTCTCTGCACACAGTAAGTACTCAAAAGAGAAGCAGTGTGGTTCAGTGGAAAGAGCCCGGGCTTTGGAATCCAACATCATGGGTTCGAATCCTGGCTCCACTACATGTCTGCTGTGTGACCTTGGACAAGTCACTTAACTTCTCTGAGCCTCAGTTACCTCATCTGTAAAATGGGTATTAAGACTGTGAGCCCCACGTGGGACAACTTGATCACCTTGTATCCCCCCCAGAGCTTAGAACAGTGCTCTGCACAAAGTAAATGCTTAACAAATGCCATTATTATTATTATTATTAATAATAAATATGATTGAATGAATGAATGAATGAATGAATTGGATTGGACACAGTCCCTGTTTCACATAGGGCTCACAGTCTTAATACCCATTTTACAGATGAGGTAACTGAGGCACAGAGAAGTGACTTGCTGAAGGTCACATGACAGACAAGTGGTGGAGTAAGATTAGAACCCAGGTTCCAGGACTATGCTCTATCCACTAGGCCACACTATTACCAGGTTCTCTCCTACTGGCTCGCCATAGAGAGCGGGAGAGGAGCCCAGTCCTGAACTCCAATAGAGTGGGAGACGAGTTCTGGAGCTAAGAGCACTCTAACCCTCCAAGTTTAGAACTGCTCCCTGCATCCCCCCAGTTTAGCATCCCCCGAGCCAAAATCCCGTTTTCTTCCTGAACAGTTCTGCATGTACCCCCCTGCAGCAAAATGCTGACACTGAAAGAGAGCTCATCTCTACTACTGAATAAATAATAGGCCCCTTTCTCCCTGAGCAACTTTCCCACTGCTCCTGGATGGAAAACAACTTGGCGGCCGCTGGAAACAAGCTCTCTCTCTCTTCCACCAACTCTCGAAACTTAGAGTCCCTCCTGTTCATCCGCATTCTCCCAGCACTTTCCTAAGTGCTTAATACAATCCTCTGCACACAATAGGGGCTCAATAATTACTATTAGCTGATTGGGATTAACTAGGACTGGGAGGGAAATATAGTCAGGGTAGCATTCCAGAAGTAAGTCCTGCCAGTTCCAAGAATGTCAGGTGTGCCCCTGAAAAACAAGTGGGGAGGGGTACTTTTGAACAATATAGTTCTGTCCCATGCCCTGAGAACCCTGAGGAGGGATGAGCAATCTGGAAAAGGCTCCATCGACCAGCAAGGCAGGGAAGGGAGGCCCAGGGCAAAGGGAAGTTTGGGGGCTGAGGATGTGGAGGTGAGAAAAGCATTACAGATCACGTGTGGGATGAGTCTGGGCTCATTCTTTAGCCACAGGAATTCAAGGATGGCTTCATAATAATAATAATAATGATGATGATGGTATTTGTTAAGCACTTACTATGTGCAAAACGCTGTTCTAAGCACTGGGGAGATACAAGGTGATCAGGTTGTCCCACGTTGGACTCACAGTCTTAATCCCCATTTTACAGATGAGGGAACTGAGGCAGAGAAGTTAAGTAGCTTGCCCAAAGTCACACAGCTGACAATTGGCAGAGCCGGAATTTGAACCCATGACCTCTCACTCCAAAGCCCGTGCTCTTTCCACGGAGCCACGCTGCTTCATGAGGGTCCCTAGACTCCCGGTGGGCCTCCCCAAGAGGACTGTGACTGGCTCTCGCCCAGCCTCACTGAGTACACAGAAGGAAGAGGTGGGATTCAGTGACCATGAGAGGGAATGTAGGTTAGACATGAAGAGGGAAGTGGTGGACTCCCCTCAGCAGTTTCGGGCGGGCCTAGGTGAGTTAGTTCCTGCACAGAGCTGCTCCCGTTTGCTCTCAGACTGCTCTGTCACCACCAAGAAAAGCACCTGTGGTAACCACTGCCTTCTCTCCCACTGCTGAGGATCCCTGCTTCCGGAATGATCCTTGCCAATCGGGATGGGGATAAAAACTGCTCCCGTGCACTCTCGGACCCCTCCATTGATATCAGGACTTAGAGTCTGTATTTGTTTGTGATACGTTTTAATGTTTCATGACTCCTAATGTGTCCATCTCTAATTCCTTCTTCCCACTTAAACTCTTGGATCGTGAACCGCAAGAGACAGAGACTGGGTGTAATTCTCCCCTGTGTAAGCTCTCCCAGTGTTTAGTGCAGTGCTCTGCTCACAGTACTACTACTATTACTACTACTGTGGCTGAGGGCTTTGAGTGGTTTCTCAGGGTTGGGGTTTTAAGGACATACCCTGCTCTGATTGATAGGCTCCTGAAGTAGATGTTTTGTTCTGGGATAGATGGAGGGAGCTAGGGTTGTTGGGGCAGAATCAGACCTGAAGAATCGTGAAGGGCTTTGAGTGAGGTTAAAGCTCTGAGGGAGACAGCCTAGCAGAGACTCCTGCAGGAGACAAAGGGAAGAATCAATTGTCCTCCCCTGCCAGGCTTGATGCCTTTCCTGGGCATCACAGCTTTTCTGAGAAGCCCTGCCAGAAGGGCCTAGGGCTACCCAAGGGGAACGGGAGAACATGGGTTTTGCATTTTGGACGTGCGTTCCAAGATGGGAACGGGAAAGGAGTTGGGCCGGGGGAGCAAGGAGGCTTTGCAGAGTTATTAATGCCTCCGTGGATCTGGTTTGGCAATAGCCAAAGAGGGAATCCCAACAGAGATGGATTTGCCAGAAATGAGGGCAGGAGTAGCAGCAGGACCCCTCTGGGAGAAAAACTTGAGTGGGAGGGGGTGGGTGAGGCCAGGGTTCATCTCAGGGGGAAGACACAGCCTGCAGATGGCTCATGTCCAACAGGTGCGGTTCGGCCCAGCCCTGTGGAACAGAAGAAAGAGGAAGGGAGGGGTGGGGGGAGGGGAGTTTCCCCAGCTTTACATCTGCTGTGCACACAGCCAGCTGTCTGATCTGTGCCTTTAACCAAGTGGTGACCTCTCCCCACACAGGCTACGGGGACCCCCATCCTGTACGACCAAAGAATGGTGGGCTCCAACCAGGAAGCCGTGTGTGTAAGCCAGGCCTCAGGCCCTTACTGCGTCCTTGACCAAAGGGCTCTGGATGGTCTGGGTGCCGCTCACAGTTCCTCCGCCTCTCTACTGGCTGGGGGCTGCTTCTCCCAGATGGGAAAGGACTGAGGTTTGGCCCACTTCAAGAGAGGAAGCGGGGAAAGTGGAGAGGGGGTAGGGAAGCGAGAAGCTCTCCATCAAGGGAACGACCCCACCCAGCTGTCCAAGGAAAATAGATTATCCCAGGGTTTTCTGTACATCGCTAGACATTTGCTGGTGACTGGCAGAGGTTTTATTCAACAGAGGGGAGGTTGGCCAGTTTGAGGAGGCTGGCCCAGCTCCAGGGCTGCCGTAGTGACCAGTGGCGTTCCTTCCTTCTCTTCATTCAGGCCCAGGACAGACTGTCCTGGCAGCTTCTTCGAGGGGTCTCAGACCTCTTCTTTTCAGTCCCATAGCCCTTTTTTCCTTTGATTTCCTCTTTTGCATTTCTCCTAGTCGCATCATTCTTTCCTCCTCCATCTTCCTGTCTCTTCTCCCTTCTTTTTCTTCCTGTTTGCTTTTCTTTCTCTATCCTCCCCTCCATCATCACCATCAGCATCAGTATCTATTGAGCACCTTCTGTGTCTGGAGCACCGTGCTAGACGCTAGACACAAGCCCTGCCCTAGAGGAAGTTGCAAGCGCAGCTTCCATTTCTTTCTATTTTCCAGCTCCTACCACCCAGGGAATACATCTGAAAGGATGAGCATCTCACTGGTTTGAAGAGTCGGCACAGCAGTGCAAGCTCAGCCGGGAAACCCGGTACCAAGCCTTTCTCATTCTCCTTCCTCTCAGTTGACTGGAATCCAGTGGGATTCCCTAACTCCTCACTGGCTCACGGCATCCTCAGGAGGAGCTGCAAGCTGAGGAACAGCTCAACATGAAAGGCCCATCCCTGATTATCTTGTATCTGCTCAAGAGGTTAGCACATCGCTTGGCGATGTTAGTACGTAATAAATAGTTTCGTTCATTCACTGTGGTTCTAAGATTGGAGGGCAGCCAAAGCCTAGTGGCACAGTGGTTGTAGAGAACAGCAGAGGGGTGGGGCCGGCTACTACGTCAGTCAGTCATATTTATTGAGGGCTTACTGTGTGCGAGCACTGTACTAACTGCTTGGGAGAGTACATTATAGAAATAAACAGATACATTCCCTGTCCACAATGAGCTTCCAGTCTAGAGAATACTAGATACCCTCTCTCTGCATCCTGCACACCAGAGTCAGCAACACAAAAGTGGCTAACACCAACAGCACAGCCGTACCCAGAAAGCAATCCGAGCTTTTCCCAATCCCCGCAAAAACTCAAACAGCATACAGGGAGCCAGCTGTTATTTCCAACATTCAAGTCACTTCTTAAAAATGTTAAATGCTATCAACATTAGAATAGCCCCTCTGAGGCAGAGACCAATATATCTTCCTCTTGAGCCCACTGTGCTCTGGACCCTGAGAACCAGGCTGGTGACCCTCTGGCCAAAAGCCCAGACAACTTTATTCTTCCAGCCCCTCTGGGCTGCCATTTTGAATCTTTCAATGCAGCTTCTTCTCTTTGCACATTAAAAGTCCAGACCCCAAAGCCACATTGGATCAGGCCCCACTTCCTGGGTAGGGAAGGCCAGCCGTGGGAGGGTCTTGTCTTGTCCTATGCCATTGAGTCGTCTCCAACTCATAGCGATGCCATGGACACATCTCTCCCGAATGCCCCTCCTCCATCTGCAATCATTCTGGTAGCGTATTCGGAGAGTTTATTTGGTAAAAATACGGAAGTGATTCGCCATTGCCGCCTTCCGCACAGTAAACTCGAGTCTCCACCCTCGACTCTCTCCCATTCCGCTGCTGCCAGCACGGGTGACTTCTGATTTGTAGCAGATTGTCTTCCACTTACTGACCACTGGCCAAGCTAAGAATGGGTAGGCCTTTGCTTGACTCTCCCTCCCATGGCCGAGAGTGGTAGAGTGCTGGAAACTCTCCAGGTGAGGACCTGAGAGGGTTAGGGGAGGGTACCCTTCCTTCATACCCAGAATCTAGGGCTCTAGACTATGAGAACCTTGTGGGCAGGGACCGTGTCTATCAACTCCATTTTAGTGTTCTCTCCCAGGTGTCTGGTACAGTGCTCAGCACGTAGTAAACACTCAGTAAATCTCAGTGATTGATTAATGGGGAGAAAGGAAGAAGGAGCAGCCAGCTCTGCACTGGCAAGGTGCTGTTTGTCCGGTGTTGTCTCCAGTCTGGGGCTCCAGGCAGAGGGACCAGAGAAGAGCAACCGAAAAAGGTGAAGGGATGGAAAATGGAATCAGCGCAGCAAAGTTGAAGGAATCAGGGGTATCTGTTGGGGGACCAAAAGGTTTAGGGGCAGTTTAAGATCAATTTGGCCACCCCCTGCCAAGAGCAGTGTCACTCTCCATCCTCCACTAGCCAACAGAGAGAAGTCTGATTCCTCCTGGTGGGTCATTTCTTCCATAATAGTCCCGCGGTGTTCGGTTCTGGCTCCAGCCTCTTCTCTTCCTCTTCCCTGGCTCCTCGCACACCTCCACCCAAGAGAATTATTGATCTATCCCAGTTCACTGTGCTTTCTTTAGCGCAGACTGGGGTGAGGGAGGGGAATGCATTTAGTACAGTGCTCTGCACACAGTAAGCACTCAATAAATACGATTGAATGAATGGATGACTGACAGATGTCTAGTAGGCAGAGAAGAGAAAAGGAAAGCCGCCATGGATCCTATGACTTACAATGTGTTTTAGAAACAAGGTGTAGGAGCACATGAAGACTTCACCGCACTTGCCCAGAGTGATCAACTTCTTGAGTGAGTGTGAATGTGTGTGTGTATGTATGTGAGAGAGAGAGGGAGATCTCCCAGGCAGGGAGATGTGCAGGTGATTCTCATCTCCAGATCCAGGAATTCAATCCTGGCTGCCTTGGACGACTCCCAGATGGTGTCCCTGGACCCCAACCAAGCCGAAAGTCCCACAGTCACGACCACAGCTCCGTCACTCTCTCCCCTCTCCACCGCTGTTATGACAATGATAATACTTCGTCTGTAGCGTCTTCATCTCTAATGCACCTTCACGTCAATCTCCTTTGCCCTACAATCTTCATAGAAGGCAGGGAGATGTATTAGCCCTATCTTGAAGGTGCAGAGCCGGAGGCGCCAGGAGCTCGTGGCCTCCCCAAAGGCCCCCAGTGAGTCAGTGGTGGAGTGGATTAAAATGACTCTTCGTTCCTTCCTGGCTTCCATTCTGGGTCAGTACATGGAAAGGAACCTCATCTGGATACTCTGAAACACCCAAGGAAGCACCAGTTTGAGCCCCAGCTACAGAAATACCCCAAGAAACCACTACCCAGCTGCTGCTGTCCTTGGGTATTGGGACAGGAGTGCACTGTGTGAGGCGGGTGATGGAGGGGGAGTTAATTTGGGAAGGGGGGAAGAGGACGAGAGGGAGGAAGGGCCGAATCAGCTGTCATCTCCCACACCAGCGGTGGCTGCATCTCAGGGATGAGGTGCCACAGTTTCTTTGGGAAACAAGGAGAGAGCAGTGTCCCCTACAGCAGTGTAAGGAACTTCTCTGCCTGACTTAACTCAGATGGCAAGAAGCCTGTTCCTGGTGAAGCATCTGAACTGGGTCAGAGATGACCAATCTCCCATCCTATTCTTAAAGGGATCGTGTGATAATTTCTCTATATGACTGGTAGCAAGTGTTTGATTGTGCTTCAGGGAGGAAAAGGTGAATGGAAGGGCCAAATCCCAGATTCCACCGCCAGCCCAGGAATAGATTGCCCAGGTGATTCAGCATCAACCTCGTCAATCCCTCTGAGCCTCAGTTTCTCCACCTGCAGAGTGAGGTGGATGGAGCTGGCTGCTTGATTGGGAAGGAAGGGGATTTTTAAGACCAAGAGTACAGGGCTCTCTGGGCTCCGCAGACGAGAGGGGTGAATTTGCAACAAAAGTTGGAACATTTGTTTCCCTTTTCCTTTGCTTTCTACAATTTTGGGTCTGTGGCTTCCACCCTTAGGAGCCGATCCTTTGCCCACATCCCTCTCTGAGTTTCAACACCCCAAGATCCATGGACCAAGGGAGGTCGTGTTAGGTCCAGTGTCATGTGAGGGTGGCTTCCTCCGTGGATCCATAGTTGGCTGTGCCCTATGTTCACTAATAATAATAATGATGATGATGATGGCATTTATTAAGCGCTTACTAAGTGCAAAGCACTGTTCTAAGAGCTGGGGAGGTTCCAAGGTGATGAGGTTGTCCCATGGGGGGCTCACAGTCTTAATCCCCATTTTACAGATGAGGTAATTGAGGCCCAGAGAAGTTAAGTGACTTGCCCAAAGTCACACAGCTGACAATTGGTGGAGCCGGGATTTGAATAATAATAATAACAATAATGGTATTTGTTAAATGCTTACTATGTGCGAAGCACTGTTCTAAGCGCTGGGGGGATACAAGGTGATCAAGTTGTCCCACATCAGGCTCACAGTTTTAATCCCTATTTTAATAGTAATAATAATAATAATGGCATTTGTTAAGTGCTCACTATGTGCAAAACACTGTTCTAAGCACTGGGGAGGTTGTCCCACATAGGGCTCACAGTCTTCATCCCCATTTTACAGATGAGGTAACTGAGGCACAGAGAACTTAAGTGACTTGCCCAAGGTCACACAGCTGACAGTTGGCAGAGTTGGGATTTGAACCCATGACCTCTCAAGCCCGTGCTCTTCCCACTGAGCCATGCTGCTTCTGATGGGGGGGTAGTGGGAGGAGCAGGAGGTTTGGAGGGGAAAAGGAGGAGGAGAGGAGAAAAGAGGAGTGGGATTGGAGGTATAAAGGAGGAGAAAAAGAGGAGAGGAAAAAAGAGGAGTGAGATTGGAGGGGAAAAGAGGAGCAGCAGGGCTGGTGGGGAGTGGGAGGGAAGAGAGGAGCGGATTGGGAGAAGAGTAGGAGGGGGGAAGAGGGAAAGCGGAGGAGAAGGGAAGAGGAGGAGTGGAGGAGTTCGGGGAGAGGAGAAGGAGGGGGGAAAGAGGAGGGGAGGGTTTGGGGAAAGAGGAGGGAAGGGAAGGATGAGGAGAGGAGAAGGAGGGGGAAAGCCCATGACCTCTGACTCCAAAGCCTGGGCTCTTTCCAATGAGCCACGCTACTAGGTCCATTACGTTTCTTGGCTGGGGTGGTGGCTGGGACTTGAGCTATTGAAGTATGGGAAAGTGGGGAGCATGGGGAGTCATTCCACCTGGGGATTCTGCACCATCTTCTCTGAAACCAAACCTGAGCCTTGGGGATCCATTCTTGTGCACACTCAGGGGTGCCAGTGGACACGCTCGGGTGTGGCTCCTCTTTGGGCACCATCAGGACCAGTAGCCGTCAGAGTTCCTTCCCCATGAGGTGCAGGACCAGAGATGGCTGGCTGCTTGCCCGCAGGGTGCAGGTGTGCTGCTGTTGCTAGTGCATGTGATGTGTGGGCGATTCAATGTTCCATCACCAAGTGACCCAGCCCCAGGAGACTCAGCTCCCACAGAACGGGCTGGTGAAATCTCTGGGCAAAGTTGAAGCCCGGGACAGAATAGAAGGGAACAGGTTGGGATCACATTCCCTCTGCTGAGCATGACTGCAAAGGGGCAGGGGCAAGGTTGGTCCTGTGGCTAAATCTCCAGGTGCTACCCAGTGCTTAGAACATAGTAAGCACTTAATAAATGCCATTATTATTATTATTACCAATCAACCTATGCATCAGGCAAAAACTCCTCACTCTCGGCTTCAAGGCTGTCCATCACCTCGCCCCCTCCTACCTCACCTCCCTTCTCTCCTTCTCCAGCCCAGCCCGCGCCCTCTGCTCCTCTGCCGCTAACCTCCTCACCGGGCCTCATTCTCGCCTGTCCCGCCGTCGACCCCCGGCCCACGTCCTCCCCCTGGCCCGGAATGCCCTCCCTCCCCACATCTGCCAAGCTAGCTCTCTTCCTCCCTTCAAAGCCCTACTGAGAGCTCACCTCCTCCAGGACGCCTTCCCACACTGAGCCCCCTCCTTCCTCTCCCCCTCCCCATCCCCCCACCTTACCTCCTTCCCCTCCCCACAGCACCTGTATATATGTTTGTACAGGTTTATTACTCTATTTATTTTACTTGTACATATTTATGCTATTGATTTTATTTTGTTAATATGTTTTGTTTTGTTGTCTGTCTCCCCCTTCTAGACTGTGAGCCCGCTGTTGGTTAGAGACCATCTCTATATGTTGCCAACTTGGACTTCCCAAGTGCTTAGTCCAGTGCTCTGCACACAATAAGCGCTCAATAAATACGATTGAATGAATGAATGAATGCCCAAGCGATCGACCAGATTCCCTGTGGCTGCTGGGAGTGGAAATGTCCCTGGACCAAAGCAGCTCTGGGTGAGTGGTGGGGGGACGGGACGGGGGAGAAGGCAGGGGGCTGACTCTGTGTGCACGTGTATGTTTGTGTCTGTGTGTTTGTATGTGTTTGTGTGTACGTGGGTGGGGCAGGGCAAGGGAAGGGAGGTGGCATGCAGTGGCTTCCCCAAAGCCTCCTATTGTCACATGCTGCTGCCCTCCAGTGCCACTGAGAACTGCAAGGAGGAAGTGCGGCTCTGGATTCAGTAGAGAAGAGGGCTCAAGGGGGAATTTCCAAGGCGGTGGTTCCCCCAGGAGACTCCACTCCTCTGCCCTCCCCGACACGGGGACAGAGTTTCAGCTGCCAATCCCACCCGCAAAGGCCCTTAGGGGTGGCCCACATTCATTCATTCATTCAATATTGAGCGCTTACTGTGTGCAGAGCACTGTACTAAGCGCTTGGGAAGTACAAGTTGGCAACATTTAGAGACGGTCCCTACCCAACAATGGGCTCACAGTCTATTTGTTAAGTCTATGTGCCAAGCACTGTATAAAGCACTGGGGTACCTACGAGACACACCATACACTCTATGCTATATTCTTACACAAGGTCATTTCTTTAAATCAAATTCTAATTCAGACTGAACAGGAAAAGAGACAAATGAAGAGTCTATATTTCTTATTTTACAGCTGCCTCTTGACCTTTCCCAGAAACCCCATTCTCTTCTCGCTAAGCATCTTTACTTACAGTCAGTTCTCCATATTAACTATAATAATAATAATAATTTTGGTATGTGTTAAATGCTTACTATGTGCAAAGCACTGTTCTAAGCACCGGGGAGGATACAAGGTGATCAGGTTGTCTCATGTGGGGCTCACAATCCTCATCCCCACTTTACAGATGAGGTCACTGAGGCCCAGAGAAGTGAAGTGACTTGCCCAAAGTCACACAGCTGACAAGCAGTGGGCCCGGGATTAGAACCCATGACCTCTGATTCCCAAGCCCGGGCTCTTTCCACTGAGCCACACTGCTTCTCTAAGAAAAGATGAAAGATGACAGCACTGAGATGCTCAGCTGTTCCTGGGGTCTATAATAATAATAATAATAATAATAGTAATAATAATAATAATAAAAATAATAATAATGGCATTTATTAAGCACTTACTATGTGCAAAGCACTGTTATAAGCACTGGAGAGTTTACAAGATGATAAGGTTGTCCCACATGGGGCTCACAATCTTCATCCCCATTTTACAGATGAGGGAACTGAGGCCCAGAGAAGTGAAGTGATTTGCCCAAAGTCACACAGCTGACAGATGGAGTATTAAGAGTATTAAAAACTCTAAGCACCTCTAAAGAAAGGTTGGAAGGGCCCTCAAGGCATCTAATCTGGCTCTCTGCCTGCACCCAGGACAAATCAAACATTTATTCTCGGTTTGCAGGGAGCACTGCTGGATAACTAGGTTGTTGCTTATAATAATAAGGGTATTTGTTAAGCGCTTAGTATGTGCAAAGCACTGTTCTAAGCCCTGGGGAGGTTACAAGGTGATCAGGTTGTCCCACGGGAGGCTCACAGTTTTAATTTCCATTTTACAGTTGAGGTAACTGAGGCCCAGAGAAGTTAAGTGACTTGTCCAAAGTCACACAGCTGACAAGTAGCAGAGCCGGGATTTGAACCGATGACCTCTGACTCCAAAGCCCGGGCTCTTTCCACTGAGCCACGCTGCTTCCCCGAGCCATGCTGCTTCTATGCCTATGACATCCCAGGTCAGTCTGCAGAGCCGGCTGAATGCGGTGGTCGCAGGGGATGTGGCTTTGGCATCAACGGTGATGATGACCGACCAACCGGGCAGCCGAGAAATCTTGTCTGAGTTGGGGAAGCTGCCAGGGGCCCAAGGGAGAAAGCACTGTCCCCTGAGAGAAAAGTCTCTATGGTCTTTGGCTCAAGACCATGGTCATCCTCACAAACCCCCCTGGCATTCTGTCACTGAAGCGAAGTTTTCTGGGAAATCCCAATGGTTCAGTAGGACTCAGGACATTCCTTCAAAGAGCCAGAGTGATCGCATCCTGACCCTTGGGAAGAGTGGAAAGGGACTTTGCCATTATCCTCGTGACCCTCAGAGGTGGAAGGCGTGAGTGAGGTGCACAGATGGCACTAGTCAAGCATGCCAAAGCTTCATGTAGCAGGGAGGAAGAGCCATCCTCTGGCTTTTACATCCCCATTGGTCACAGTGAGTCACGGTGAAGCCCAGTACCACCATCTCGTCCAGGCACTGGATTAGTCACCTCTGAGCCACCTGACCTCAAGTGGCAGATAATAATATAATAATAACGATGGCATTTATTAAGCACTTACTATGTGCAAAGCACTGTTCTAAGCACTGTGGAGGTTACAAGGTGATCAGGTTGTCCCATGGGGGGCTCACAGTCTTAATCCCCATTTTACAGATGAGGTCACTGAGGCCCAGAGAAGTTAAGTTCATTCATCATTCATTCAATCATATTTATTGAACTGTGTGCAGAGCACTGTACTAAGCACTTGGGAAGTACAAGTTGGCAACATATAGAGACGGTCCCTACCCAACGGTGGGCTCACAGTCTAGAAGGGGGAGACAGAGAACGAAACAAAACATATTAACAAAATAAAATAAATAGAATAAATAGGTACAAATAAAATAAATAAATAAATAGAGTAATAAATACGTATAAACATATATACATACATGCAGGTGCTGTGGGGAGGGGAAGGAAGTAAGGCGGGGGGGATGGGGAGGGGGAGGAGGACTTACATCCCCCTTCCCATCTTTGGGTAAGTTAAGTGATTTACCCAAAGTCACACAGCTGACAATTGGCAGAGCTGGGAACTGAACCCATGATATCTGACTCCAAAGCCCAGGCTCTTTCCACTGAGCCACGCTGCAGATGGGATACCAACATCGCTGAAGTCGTTCTCATTGCAGTGTGGCTTCTTGGGGCTGGGTGTTAGCTGAGGAAGGGTGACAATAAGAGAACCAAGCAGTGTGGCTTGGCAAGCAGAAACGGTGGTGGGGCAAGCGGGGTAGAGCAAAAGCGGGGAGAGTGAGGGTAGATTGGAAGATGGCAGCCAGTCAAGCAGAGAGAATGTTAAAAAGATGAGCCCCCAGAAATCCTCTCCACGCCTAGTCCTCACATAGCCTCCTTTTGGGGTGGCCACAGAAGCCATTCTTTGAACAATAATAATACCGATGGTATCGGTTCATTCATTCAATTCATTCAATCATATTTATTGAGTGCTTACTGTCTCCAAAGCTCTGTACTAAGCACTTGGAAAGTGCTCCCCGCTTTTAGACTGTGAGCCCACTGTTGGGTAGGGACTGTCTCTATATGTTGCCAATTTGTACTTCCCAAGCGCTTAGTACAGTGCTCTGCACACAGTAAGCACTCAATAAATACGATTGATGATGATGATGATGAAAGCACATTTAAGCAATAAAGAGAGACAATCCCTGGCCACACCACGCTTTGGTAGATATAAGATAATCAGATCAGACACAGTCCTGGTCTCACGGTCTAATGGGGAGGGAGACTAGGTATTTTATCCTAATTTATCCAAGATAAGATTAGAGAAGCAGTGTGGCTCAGTGGATAGAGCACAGGCCTGGGAGCCAGGGGGTCATGGGTTCTGGTCCAGGCTCCGCCACATGTCTGCTGCGTGACCTTGGGCACGTTACATCATTTCTCTGGGATTCAGTTACCTCATCTGTAAAATGGGGATTTAGAGTGTAGAACAGGGACTGTGTTCTAAACCCAGTGGTTAGAAGTAGTGCTTGGCACATAGTAAGCACTTAAAAAGTACCATAATTATTATAAGTGACTTGGCCAAAGTTACGTAGCAGGCAAGTGGTGGAGCCGGGATTAGAACCCAGGTCTCCTGACCTCCAGTCCCATGATCTATCCACTAGGCCATGCTGAAGGACTGCTTTAATGACTCCCCTTTGCTTGGAGTTAAACCACTTATTTTCCCTAAAATGCAACCCCCTCAACTAGTGAGGCACCCAGAGAACTCCTGGGCCCTGTAGAGTTGCCAGAGCCGGTTCGGCTCTGCTTTAGAGTTTCCTCTGTCACCCTCCTGCCGTGGGAAGGCATTCATGGCTCCCTATTCTCCCCCCTTTAATTCATTCATTCGTATTTATTGAGCACTTACTGTGTGCAGAGCACTGTACCAAGCATTTGGGAAGTACAAGTTGGCAACATATAGAGACGACCCCTACCCAACAGTGGGCTCACAGTCCATCTCCCTCTGTAAGCACCCAGGCCAGTGCCCTGAGAATGACTGTAATGCCCCAGATGCTCTGGGTTGGTGATCACACCTTGCCATCAGGAGTAAAGTGTGACTTTGAGGAGACAGACCAAAGGTCTGGATGTGACTTCTGGGATTGGCCAGCCAGATGGAAAGTTGTCATCGGGGATGAACGCAATGAACCCTTCAAGAAGGAGGGTCTGAACCCCTCTGTGGAGCACTTGAGATAAGATTGGGTGAGGCATCCAGTTAGATAGATCTGCCTGCCTTCTCGGTTTGTTGGGACTTTTCACAAAATGTCCACCAATTCATCTTGGTCAACTCCATGATGCCCATCCATGCCACTCCCCTAGGCCCAGGGCTCTTCTTGGTTAACAATTATAATAATAATGCTGGTATTTCATCATTCAATCGTATTTATTGAGTGCTTACTGTGTGCAGGCACTTGGGAAGTACAAGTTGGCAACATATAGAGACGGTCCCTACCCAACAGTGGGCTCACAGCATTTGTTAAGCACTTCCTATGTGCCAAGCACTGTTCTAAGCACTGGGGTAGATACAAGGTAATCAGGTTGCCCCATGTGGCGCTCACAGTCTTAATCCCCATTTTCCAGATGTGGTAACTGAGGCCCAGAGAAGTGAAGTGGCTTGCCCAAAGTCACACAGAAGACAAGTGGTGGAGTCGGAATTAGAACCCATGACCTCTGTCTCCCAAGCCTGTGCAATTTCCGCTAGGTCACGCTGCTTCTCCCTGTGTGACCCTTGCCAAGGTGACCTTGGAGACGTAATGTGACATTACCACGCCAAGCTAGAGGCTGTTCTGCCTGAGCCTGGGTTCCAATCAATCAGTCAATCATATTTATTGTGCGCTTACTGTGTGCAGAGCACTGTACTAAGTGCTTGGGAAGTACAAGTTGGCAACATACAGAGACGGTCCCTACTGAACAATGGACTCACAGTCTAGAAGGGGGAGACAGAGAACAAAACCAAACATATTAACAAAATAAAATAAATAGAACAGATATGAACAAGTAAAATAAATAAATAAATAGAGTAATAAATATGTACAAACATATATACATATATACAGGTGCTGTGGGGAAGGGAAGGAGGTAAGATGGGGGGATGGAGAGGGGGACAAGGGGGGAGAGGAAGGAGGGGGCTCAGTCTGGGAAGGCCTCCTGGAGGAGGTGAGCTCTCAGTAGGGCCTTGAAGGGAGGAAGAGAGCTAGCTTGGCAGTTGGGCAGAGGGAGGGCATTCCAGGCCAGAGGGATGACGTGGGCCGGGGGTCGACGGCAGGACAGGCAAGAAAGAGGCACGGTGAGGAGATTAGTGGCGGAGGAGTGGAGGGTGCGGCAGTAGAAGGAGAGAAGGGAGGTGAGGTAGGAGGGGGCGAGGTGATGGACAGCCTTGAGGAGTTTCTGCCTGATGCGCAGATTGATTGGTAGCCACTGGAGATTTTTGAGGAGGGGAGTAACACGCCCAGAGCATTTCTGGACAAAGAAACCAAAGAGAGATGCTGCTCTCTGCTATTTTAGCACTCCCCGCTCTGCCCAGTTCCCCACCTTCCAGGTTCCTGAAATCAGGAAGTTAAATGGACAATGCTGCTGCCAGGCCCCAGAGTCACCCTTCTTTCACCTCCTAAGGATCCTCCCTCCTCCTGCTCTGGATGCTGTCCTGGGGCTGGGCTTCCAACCCTTTTCTAGTTCTACGGATCCATCCCGAGCTCTGCTGAGCCCTTCAGAATCTGCCAGAGGAGCTGTCTAATGCCACACACCAGGCTTTCTGGTGCCAGAGAAATCTCTGCGGTCTGTGCTCCCAGCCTGGGGGCTTCCTCTGCCAACTCTCTCTCTTTCAGTCTCTCTCTCTGCTCCTGCACCATGTGTGCCCACTGAAAGGCTGGCATGCCTCCCTCCGTGCCATCTGGGGTTTCCTTTCTTAAGAAGCAGAGATTTGGAGCCAGAGAGCAGCAGGCGTGTGGGAGCAGCCCTGGATTCAGCGTTCTGGGTTCGTCTGGGAGTGTTCAGATCCTCTCCCCTGACATCTAGAGAAGCAGCGTGGCTCAGTGGAAAGAGCCTGGGTTTTGGAGTCAGAGGTCAGGCGTTCAAATCCCGGCTCCGCCAATTGTCAGCTGTGTGACTTTGGGCAAGTCACTTCACTTCTCTGGGCCTCAGTTACTTCATCTGGAAAATGGGGATGAAGACTGTGAGCCCCCTGTGGGACAACCCGATCACCTTGTAACCTCCCCAGCTCTTAGAACAGTGCTTTGCACATAGTAAGCACTTAATAAATGCGATTATTATTATAATTATTATTATCTCTGGGAAAGGAATGGTCAGGAAAGGGCTGTTTTTCTCCAAAAGAGCAACTCCTCTCCTTCACTGTTGTTTTTTTAATGGCATTTATTAAGCACTTACTATGTGCAAAGCACTGTTCGAAGCGCTGGGGAGGTTACAAGGTGATCAGGTTGTCCCACATGGGGCTCAAAGTCTTAATCCCCATTTTACACATGAGGGAACGGAGGCATAGAGAAGTGAAGTGACTTGCCCAAAGTCACACAGCTGACAATTGGCGGAGCCAGGATTTGAACCCATGACCTCTGACTCCAAAGCCCATGCTCTTTCCACTGAGCCACGCTGCTTCTCTGATTTATTAGATCTCCCAGTCCTCTCTGAACCCGGCCAGTTCCTGAGCCAGAAGAGTCCTCCCGACATAAGCAGCCCCTGCTCAGAGTTACCCGGCAGGAGGATGACACGCAAATTTGTGAAGCGTTCCATATTTTAGCTAGCTCTCTTCCTCCCTTCAAAGCCCTCCTGAGAGCTCACCTCCTCCAGGAGGCCTTCCCACACTGAGCCCCCTTTTTCCTCTCCTCCTCCCCGTCGCCCCCACTCTACCTCCTTCCCCCCGCACAGCACCTGTATATATGTTTGTACAGATTGATCACTGTATTTATTTTACTTGTCCATATTTACTATTCTATTTATTTTGTTAATGATTTGCATTTAGCTTTAATTCTTTTTGTTCTGATGACTTGACACCTGTCCCCATGTTTTGTTTTGTTGTGTCTCCCCCTTCCAGACTGTGAGCCCGTTGTTGGGTAGGGACCGTCTCTATATGTTGCCAACTTAGCGCTTAGTCCAGTGCTCTGCACACAGTAAGCGCTCAATAAATATGATTGAATGAATGAATGAATGAGGCCGGTGTCCCACTCCCCGGCTCTGTGTCCGTGCCCTCACCCGATGCCAGGCTAGACCACCTGTTGTTTGCTATCTGCTGCTTCGGTGTAGGTAGAGCAGCCGGGGGCACCAAAGAATAGTGTGGCTAGATCCCATTTGCCAACTGATCACTCCAATTTTCATTATGGCACAGTGGAAAGATCCTGGGCTTTGGAGTCAGAGGTCATGGGTTCAAATCCCGGCTCCGCCAATTGTCAGCTGTGTGACTCTGGGCAAGTCACTTCACTTCTCTGGGCCTCAGTTCCCTCATCTGTATAATGGGGATGAAGACTGTGAACCCCCTGTGGGACAACCTGATCACCTTCTACCCTCCCCAGTGCTTAGAACAGTGCTTTGCACATAGTAAGTGCTTAATAAATTCCATTATTATTATTATTATTTTCCAAGCGCTCCTGTCCTCCGTGGGAGCCTCACTCCAGGCCCTGCTAGTGGAGCAATTATCAGCTGCTGAGAAGATGAACCATGATACTCCCGATGGGTTGGCTGGCACAGAGTCAACCCCTTCTGCTTAGGACTGGACAGGCAACAAGCTACCATAATCTCTGTGCCTCGGTTACCTCATCTGGAAAATGGGGATTAAGATTGGGGGCCCCATGTGGGACAACCTGATTACCTTGTATTCATTCATTCATTCAATTGCATTTATTGAGTGCTTACTGTGTGCAGAGCACTGTACTAAGCGCTTGGGAAGTACAAGTTGGCAACATATAGAGACGGTCCCTACCCAACAGTGGGCTCACAGTCTAGAAGGGGGAGACAGACAACAAAACATATTAACAAAATAAAATAAATAGAATAGTAAACATGTACAAGAGTACGTACATATATGTACTCACTCCCGCCCCCCCCCCCCCCCCAGCGCTTAGAACAGTGCTTGGCATATAGTAAGCACTTAACAAATGCCATCATCGTTATTATTATAATGCACACATACACAAGCACGTACAGGTGCTGCTCGGATCTTCTCACCCAGGATTTTAGCCATACACAGACCCCAAACCCATTTCAATTTCACACTTTGTCAAGCGCTCCACCTGAATCCTTTCAGCATTTAGTAGACGCAACCCAGTGTGGAAGGTCAGGCAACTAGCTGGATACTAATAATAATAATGGCATTTGTTAAGCGCTTACTATGTGCAAAGCACTGTTCTAAGCATTGGGGGGGATACAAGGTGATCAGGTTGTCCCATGTGGGGCTCACAGTCTTCATCCCCATTTGACAGATGAGGGAACTGAGGCTCAGAGAAGTTAAGTGACTTGCCCGAGGTCACACAGCAGACATGTGGTGGAGCTGGGATTCGAACCCATGACTTCTGATTCCAAAGCCCGGGCTCTTTCCACTGAGCCATGCTACTACCAACAATGGCAGCCCTTGGGCCTCCCTGCGAAGCCAATCTTTCTTCCCAGGAACTACTCCAGAAGTAGAAAATAAGTAAAATGGTAGATCCTTGGTAAATTAAATGGAAGGATGTGGCCTTGTGGGAAACAAGACTAATAATAATAATAATGGCATTTATTAAGTGCTTACTATGTGTAAATCACTGTTCTAAGCGCTAGGGAGGTTACAAGGTGATCATGTTGTCCCACAGCGGGCTCACGATCTTCATCTCCATTTTACAGATGAGGTAACTGAGGCCCAGAGAAGTTAAGTGACTTGCCCAAAGTCATACAGCTGACAATTAGCAGAGCTGGGATTTGAACCCACAACCCCTGCCTCCAAAGCCTATGTTCTTTCCCACTGAGCCACGCCGCTTCTCAAGCCCAAGACAGCCAATCCCAAGGAGGCAGGGGCGGCCAAGGAGTAGGAAAGCCCTGCATTAACTTTGTCCTCCACACCAATGGAAACAAGACTAGGCTAGACTTCCCTCTAGACTGTGAACTCAATGTGGGCAGGGATTGTCTCTCTTTACTGCTGAATTGTACTTTCCCAAGTGCTTAGTACAGTGCTCTGTACACAGCAAGCGCTCAACAAATATGATTGAATGAATGAAACCCTCCAGAGCAAGCCCATAATGCTATTTATTTTTATACTGATGCCTGTTTATTTGTTTTGATTTCTATCTTCCCCCCTCTTGACTCTAAGCCCATGTGAGCAGGGATTGTCTCTCTTTATTGTTGTACTGTAGTATCCAAGCGCTTAGTACAGTGCTGTGCATACAGTAAGCACTCAATAAATATGACAATGAATCAAATTTAATAATAAATTATTATAATGTGCCCTCATGTATTAATGTGCATCATAATAATATACACAATAATAAATGCAATTAATAATGATGGCATTTATTAAGCGCTTACTATGTGCAAAGCACTGTTCTAAGCACCGGGGCGGTTACAAGGTGATCAGGTTGTCCCACAGGGGGTTCACAGTCTTAATCCCCATTTACAGATGAGGGAACTGAGGCCCAGAGAAGTGAAGCGACCTGCCCAACGTCACACAGCTGGCAATTGGTGGAGCCGGGATTGGCCTCCTCAAATTGCTATCGTTCCCACACACACATTCCCAAATGCCTCTCAATCAATCAATCAATCGTATTTATTGAGCGCTTACTGTGTGTCGAGCACTGTACTAAGCGCTTGGGAAGTCCAAGTTGGCAACATATAGAGACAGTCCCTACCCAACAGTGGGCTCACAGCCTAGTAGGGGGAGACAGACAACAAAACCAAACATATTAACAAAATAAAATAAATAGAATAGATATGTACAACTAAAATAAATAAATAAATAAATAGAGTAATAAATATGTACAAACATATATACATATAAACATATCCTTCTCCTTCTAGCCACCTCTCCTCCCACCACCTTCCCTGCTTGGGCCCTGACTGATTTCTTTTAGGTCTTGCTCTGCACATAGTAAGTGCTCAATAAATACGATTGTTGCTGTTGTTGATGGTACCAAAACTACCTCTATAGTCAGGAAAGACTATAGACTTTTAGACTATAGACTATATAGACTTTTTTAGACCGCGAGCCCATTGTTGGGTAGGGACCGTCTCTATATGTTGCCATCTTGTACTTCCCAAGTGCTTAGTACAGTGCTCTGCACACAGTAAGCGCTCAATAAATACGATTGATTGATTGATTGATTGATTGAAAGGCCACCCACGGTCTCGGTCTGGACTGGGGGGACGGGGGTGTGGGAGAGTTGCGGGAGTGGGGCTAACAAAGGAACCTCTCTGTGGGCCGGGGGTACTGGAGGAAAGAGGGAGAGAGGTCCTGCTGAAAGTCACCACACTTTCCGAGGCTCAAACCAATCAATCAATCAATCAATCGTATTTACTGAGCGCTTACTGTGTGCAGAGCACTGTACTAAGCGCTTGGGAAGTACAAGCTGGCAACATATAGAGACGGTCCCCACCCAACAGTGGGCTCACAGTCTAGAAGGGGGAGACAGAGAACAAAACCAAACATACTAACAAAATAAAATAAATAGAATAGATAGGTACAAGTAAAATAAATAAATAAATAGAGTAATAAATATGTACAAACATACACACATATATACAGGTGCTGTGGGGAAGAGAAGGAGGTAAGATGCGGGGGATGGAGAGGGGGACGAGGGGGAGAGGAACAAAGGGGCTAAGTCTGGGAAGGCCTCCTGGAGGAGATGAGCCCTCAGTAGGGCCTTGAAGAGAGGAAGAGAGCTAGCTTGGAGGATGGGCAGAGGGAGGGCATTCCAGGCCCGGAGCTCACGGAGTCTGGACCGGTGGCCTAAAAGAGAAGGGAGAAAGGGGCAGGGAAGGGAAACGAAGAGGGAGAGAGAAAGAGTCAGAACCAAGACATGGGCAGGCTAAGAACAGAGGCAGGCAAGAGAGACAAACAGAAATCTGAACGAGACACAGGAGCTGGAGAGATGGACCCCCATTCATTCATTCATTCATTCACTCATTCAATCAATCGTATTTATTGAGCGCTTACTCTGTGCAGAGCACTGGACTAAGCCCTTGGGAAGTTTGGAGTCAGAGGTCATGGGTTCAAATCCCGGCTCCGCCAGTTGTCAGCTGTGTGACTTTGGGCAAGTCACTTCACTTCTCTGGGCCTCAGTGACCTCATCTGTAAAATGGGGATTAATAATAATAATGGCATTTATTTATTAAGATTAAGATTTATTAGGATTAAGACTGTGAGCCCCCCGTGGGACAACCTGATCACCTTGTAGCCTCCCCAGCGCTTAGAACAGTGCTTTGCACATAGTAAGCGCTTAATAAATGCCATCATCATCATCATGCTAGGAGGTGGGTATGTGTGGGACTGGCGGGCAGGTGGGATGGTCCAGAGAGAGAAAGACGGGACAAAATCGGGAAGCACCGAGCAGGAAGCCCGAGGCAGAATGGGAGGGGAGGAAAGTGGGGACAAGACGAGGCCGGCAGTCTATGTGGAGAGAATCAATCAATCGTATTTATTGAGCGCTTACTGTGTGCAGAGCACTGTACTAGGCGCTTGGGAAGTACAAGTTGGCAACATACAGAGACAGTCCCTACCCAACAGTGGGCTCACAGTGGCACAGAGCGGAGCGCGCAGAGGGCGGATCACAAGCCCAGAGCCAAGCAGACCCTGCAGGAGACGCTGCTCAAGGAAGGGAGAAGAGCCACGGTGGGGGGGCCCGGATGGCTCAGCTGTCGTTTTGATTAAATCCAGATGCCCCCTTCCTGCACAAGGAAAATGTGCTCTAGGGAACATTTAAATTAAAAACATGAGAAACGGAGAAGTGTTCCTGATGAGATCGAATCACAGGGAGCCGGAGAGAGGCAACAGCAGGGACAGAGGGTCCCAGCTTCTCAGCAGATGGGACAGGCTCCGCGGGGTAGGTGGCCGAGGGAGATGGAGGAGGACCTTGGTCAACTGCCCTGGGACCCAGAACCCCCTGCGCCGGTCACCCCCTGTATCCTTTTGGTCCAACAGAGAAGCAACGTGGCCTAATAGTAATAATAATAATGGCATTTATTAAGCGCTTACTATGTGCAGAGCACTGTTCTAAGCACTGGGGAGGTTACAAGGTGATCAGGTTGTCCCACGGGGGGCTCACAGTCTTAATCCCCATTTTACAGATGAGGTAACTGAGGCCCAGAGAAGTTAAGTGACTTGCCCAAAGTCACACAGCTGACAATTGGCGGAGCCGGGATTTGAACCCCTGGCCTCTGACTCCAAAGCCCATGCTCTTTCCACTGAGCCACGCTGCTTCTCGTGGAAGGAGCTGCTACTAATGGATAGAGCACAGGCCTGGGACTCAGAAGGGCCTGGGTTCTAATCCCGACTCTGCCCCTTATCTGCTGTGTGACCTTGGGCAAGTCTTTTCACTTTTCTGTGCCTCAGTTACCTCATCTGTAAAATGGGGATTAATACTGTCAGTCCCATGTGGGACAGAGACTGTGTCCAACCTGACTAACTTGTCTCTAAGCCAGCGCTCAGTGCAGTGCGGAATCTGGGCGCCTCAGAGGGGAATAGGAGCACAGACTGGTTGGGCCCAGAAGTTCTTTCTGTTGAAATGAATTCATTCATTCAATCGTATTTATTGAGCGCTTACTGTGTGCAGAGCACTGTACTAAGCGCTTAATATGAATAAGCAAGCAACACGGAAGAAAGCAAGGCTAAGAATTTTCCTGATACCTGGTGTGGGTCCAAAGAACCCCCTTTTACAGTCCTCTGAGACTCCTGCTTTATTGAGCACTTACTGTGTGCAGAGCACTGTGCTAAACCCTTGGGAGAGGACAATAGAGTAAGTCAATACAATCCACAGGCGCCTGAAGCTTCTGACATTATTTCACCTTATTAGTAGCATTAATAATAATAATCATATGTGTAAAGTGTCTACTATGTGACAAGCACTATACTACGAGCTGGAGTAGAAAGAAGGTAATCAGGTCTCACATAGGGCTCACAGTTTAAGTAGGAGGAAGAACAGTATTGAATCCCCATTTTGCAGATGAGAGAAATGAGGCACAGAGAAGTTGTGACCTGCCCAAGGTCACCCAGCTGGTAAGTGGCAGAGCCAGGATTAGAACCCAGGTCCTTCGACTCCCAGGCCCAAGCTATTTATTAGTTAAAAATAAGCACAACCAGTAGTTTCTCTCTCCCTGAATACACACAGAGCTGTCAGTGGCCCTTTCAGCAGGTCTGCCTGTTCTTCCCACAGCCTCTACTGCAGGAAACGAGAGTACCAACTCCGTTGTCTTGTAGTCTCAATCAATCAGTCAATCAATCGTATTTATTGAGCGCTTACTGTGTGCAGAGCACTGTACTAAGCGCTTGGAAAGTACAAGTTGGCAACATATAGAGACAGTCCCTACCCAACAGTGGGCTCACAGTCTAAAAGGGGGAGACAGAGAACAAAACCAAACATACTAACAAAATTAAATAAATAGAATAGATATGTACAAGTAAAATAAATAAATAGACTAATAAATATGTACAAACATATATACATATATACAGGTGCTGTGGGGAAGGGAAGGAGGTAAGATGGGGGGGATGGAGAGGGGAACGAGGGGGAGAGGAAGGAAGGGGCTGCTCAAGGGGTCATGTAACTAGTCTCCCCAGTGCTTAGTACAGTACTCTGCACCCAGTAATCACTCAATAAATACCATTGATTGATTGACTGATCTTCGATGCAAATTATCCACCCCATCGCAGATCATGGCAAATTGCATAGGTCCTACTGATGTTGTTGTTTCACCACAGTTGTAAACTAAGCCTCATTGTTTAAAGGATTGCGGGAGATGTATTTTCTGATGGCTTACAGTTCCTGCACAGCTAAGCTGATCTGGGAGCCCGATGTCATCGGATCGCCAGTTGCTCTGAACTGCAAGCAATCAATGGTATTTATTGAGCACTTACTATGTGCACAACACTGTTCTAAGCATTTGGGAGAGTATCATGAGTTGGTAGACACATTCTTTGCTCACAACGAGCTTACAGTCTAGAGGGGGAGACAGATATTAGTCAATCCATCAATCAAGCAATCAATAAGTGGAATTTATTGAGCGCTTACTGTCTGCTGAACAGCGTATAAGCCTTTGGAAAAGAACCATATAGTAAGTAGACATGATCCTTGCTTCTGAGGAGCTTGCAGTCTAGAAGGAAGATTGAGGCTGGAAGGGATAATAATAATAATGGCATTTATTAAGCGCTTGCTATGTGCAAAGCACTGTTCTAAGCACTGGGGAGGTTACAAGGTGACCTTATGTGTCCCACGGGGGGCTCACAGTCTTCATCCCTGTTTTACAGATGAGATAACTGAGGCACAGAGAATAATACTAATAATGGCATTTGTTAAGCGCTTACTATGTGCGAAGCACTGTTCATTCATTCATTCATTCAATCATATTTATTGAGTGCTTACTGTGTGCAGAGCGCTGTACTAAGCGCTTGGGAAGTACAAGTTGGCAACACTGTTCTAAGCATTGGGGGGGATACAAGGTGATCAGGTTGTCCCATGTGGGGCTCACAGTCTTAGTCCCCATTTTACAGATGAGGTAACTGAGGCCCAGAGACGTTAAGTGACTTGCCCAAAGTCACACAGCTGACAAGTGGCGGAGCCGGGATTTGAACCCATGACCTCTGACTCCAAAGCCCAGGCTCTGTTCACTGAGCCACGCTGCTTCACTGGATGCCCGCTCTGCTGCTTGGAGGAGGAGACCGGGCAGAGCAGCAGCCGCGTCGATTGTTCTTGTTTGTTGAAGGATTTGTCAGGATCTGCAATTAAGACATTTAGAGCCAGCATGACACTGAAAAAACCATGGAGGGGGCCTTGTTTTGTTGAACACAACAGCACTGCTCTACCCTGCCGAAGCAACAGAGGCAGCTCCAGTCATACTTTCCCCTTTATCATGTCTGCTTTCCTCCAATCTCGGGGTCCAAGAGCAAGACTCCACACACCCTCGGCCTGATTCTCGCTTACCTGGACCCCAGGATCAACACAAGCCCCCTCAAGGAATGGGCAGAGTAAAGGAGCTGCAGTGGAGTGAATGAAAAAGCCATCTTTATTATTACTCTATTTATTTATTTATTTTACTTGTACATATCTATTGCATTTTATTTTGTTAATATGTTTGGTTTTGTTCTCTGTCTCCCCCTTCCAGACTGTGAGCCCACTGTTGGGTAGGGACCGTCTCTATACGTTGCCAACTTGTACTTCCCAAGCGCTTAGTACAGTGCTCTGCACACAGTAAGCGCTTAATAAGTATGATTGATTGATTGATCTTCCAAGAAGTGCCCTGGCCTAGTGGCAAGAGCACAGGCCTGGGAATCAGAAGATCTGGGTTCCAATCTCGACTCTGCCACTCGTCCGTTCCGTGACCTTGGGCGAGTCGCTGAACTTCTCTGTGCCTCAGCTTCCTCATCTGTAAGACAGGGATTAAATCCTACATGCTCCTCTTAAATCCTACGTGCTCCTACTTAGACTGAGTCCCACATGAAACAAGGATTGTGTCCAACCTGAATATCTTATATCTACCTCAGCACTTAGAAAAGTGCTTGGCACATAGTAAGTGCCTAATAATAATAATAATAATGGCATTTATTAAGCGCTTACTATGTGCAAAGCACTGTTCTAAGCACGGGGGAGGCTACAAGGTGATCAGGTTGTCCCACGGGGGGGCTCACAGTTTTAATCCCCTTTTTACAGATGAGGGAACTGAGGCACAGAGAAGTGAAGTGACTTGCCCAAAGTCACACAGCTGACAGTTGGCAGAGCCAGGATTTGAACCCATGATCTCTGACTCCAAAGCCCAGGCTCTTTCCACTGAGCCATGCTGCTTCTCTAAGCATAATTAATAAGTACCATAATTACTTCATGATATGATGGCTCGAGCTTTCTAGATTGTGAGCTTGTTGTTGGGTAGGGATTGTCTCTATCTGTTGCCGAACTGTACTTTCCAAGCGCTTAGTACATTCATTCATTCAGTCAGTCAGTTGTATTTATTGAGCGCTTACTGTGTGCAGAGCACTGTACTAAGCGCTTGGGAAGTCCAAGTTGGCAATATATAGAGACGGTCCCTACCCAACAGCGGGATCACAGTCTAGAAGGGGGAGACAGACAACAAAACAAAACATATGGACAGGTGTCAAGTTGTACAGTTATGGTTGTACTGTACTCTCCCAAGTGCTTAGGACAGTGAGCGCTCAATAAATATGACTGAATGGATGAAAACGTGTGGCTTAATCTGCTCTCTTTTCCGCCGTTCTAACGGGAGAACTTCTGGGAGAAGTTCTGGACCGAAACCACGGGTCGGGGTTGTGTTCTGCAGTACAGTGTTCTGCACACAGTGAGCGCTCAATGAATATGATTGAATGAATGAATGAAATGACCCTAAGGTGGATCTGAGACAGGATTAGAAGATTCCAATTCCAACAGCCTCACACTATCCTCACAATAAATACGATTGAATGAATGAATCTGCACGGCCCCAGGTTGGTTCTGAAGGTTAGTCAGTCCATCAGTTGTACTTATTGAGCACTTACTGTGTGTGCAGAGCACCGTACAAAGTGCTTGGGAGAGTACAATATAATAATAACACAGACAAATTCCCTTCCCACTAAGATAAATGAATTACAGATATGTACCTAAGTACTGTGGGGCTGGGAGGAATAAGATGGTCCTGGGCATTTGCAGGCCCCAAATCTGAACCTGAACCATTTGAAAATTCCTTCAAGGAATCACTTCTCCCCCAGAGCAGGCTTGGCTGCATTTGGGAGACAAATTCCTCTCACTCCAGGGTTCTCCAAGTTGGGGCCTTGGCCACGTGTGGTAGTTAGGGCTTCGGGTTCTGTTATCTCTCCTCCATTTCAGTATCTCTTCTTTCTCTTCTGCCTCCTGCATTGGCCATGCATCACTGCCAGTAGGCAAATGAGAAAGAATGGAGAAAAGCAAACTCAAGAAACGACAACCCTCAAGAGAGGGATACGGGCAGTTTCACTTGGAAATTGCCAGAAAACAGGCTGCCTGGTCTATGAGGACAGTTGAAAATTCGGGGCAAATCCAGTCCCTCCTGCCTTTTCCTCCCTACAATCTGCTCCTTCCTATTTTCCCTCCTACGGAGACTTTGAACCCCATGAGGGACTGGATTATCTCTTATCTACCTTAGCGCTTAGTACAGTGCTTGGCACACATTAAGTGCATGGCAAATACCACAGTTATTATTATTATTGTTATTACAAGAGGGCCCCTGAAAAATGCCAGGGGGACGAGGCTCAGATCTATAAAATACCCAGTGAGAGTCCTTGCGTATTATGACATTTGCAAATGATTCCTTTATGAGCGTGAACTAAGACAGCTAATGCCACCAACCTGAACTTGTGTGCAGGGAAAGTTGGGTGTGAAACCCAGCCCCAGGGGCTCCTTCCTGCCCTTCTGTACATATTGCTTCCTCCCTTCAAAGTCCTACTGAGAGCTCACCTCCTCCAGGAGGCCTTCCCATACTAAGCCCCCTTTTTCCTCTCCTCCTCCCCACCACCCCGAGCCCTACCTCCTTCCCCTCCCCATAGCACCGGTATATATGCTTGTACAGATGTATTACTCTATTTATTTTACTTGTACATATTTACTATTCTATTTATTTTGTTAATGATGTGCATCTAGCCTTATTTCTATTTATTCTGAGGACTTGACACCTGTCCACCTGTTTTGTTTTGTTGTCTGTCTCCCCCTTCTAGACTGTGAGCCTGTTGTTGGGTAGGGACCGTCTCTATATGTTGCCAACTTGTCCTTCCCAAGCACTTAGTACAGTGCTCTGCACACAGTAAGCACTCAATAAATATGATTGAATAAATGAATGAATGAATATACATTTCCCCTATCTGTATTTTTTTGGAATGCCTGTCTCTCCTCAGATTATAGACTCCTCCAGGGCAGGGATCGAGTTTACCAACTCTGTTGTATTGTACTAAGTGCCATGGTCCACTCCACTGGCCCAAGGCTGTTAGCAGGAAACCCAGAAGACATAGGGCAGAGAAGGGTCTAACCCCAGCCTAACTGTGGCTGATGCAGAGTCCACACTACAGAGAAGCCGAGTGAAGTTGAGGAACAAAGCCAAGCAAGCCGCCCACTTCCTGCACTGGAAGGGTTAAATCAGGTCCCGCTCTTGCCAAATTGATTCAGCTTTCCCCAGTAATCAAGGAAAGTTAATGTCAAACCTCATTAGCTAGGAAGTTTGGGAGAAGACAGTTCCCTTTAATAATTAAAGGGAATCAAGAGACAGAAATGAGCTAGACCTGCAGCAATCAAGGGTCCAAGTGCCTAAGAAAACAACAAAAAAGAGGGGATCTCCAGTCAGTTGCCTTCCGCAGACCTGACCGGCCAGACGGGGCTGAGCTGAGAGGCCGAGGTCCTGGGTGAGTGCCCCTGGGGAGCTTCTGGACAGTCCCTGGAGTCCTAGGAATCTCTGGGAAGCAAGAGAGGCTGGGTGGGGGCTGAGGCAGAATGAAAGCAAAGTGGAAAAAACCAGGTGTGAGATCTGCCTTGATTCCATTTGAAAACTTACAGTTTCTGTCTCAAACTCTGGTTGGGAGTAACTTTACTCCCCCCGACCCCGGTCTTCCTCTCTTTTGACCCTATTTTGTCTTCCCAGCTGGGAAGGACATTTACTTCAGGTTAATGCATACTTAGAGTCGTGCTCCGAACTAAATTGGCCCGGGGATCACAATCGGCTAGTATGAGGAGACCCTTCTAGCTCCCCTGAATGCTGGGGTAATTACCTTATTCATGAAGGGCTGATCCGGAGACAGATTCCCATTCTGAAAATAGGGGATCCTGACTGCGGTGGGGCCTCAGCTCCCATGGAGAGGCAGGGCTCGCCATCCTCAAATACAGGACATCCGTGAGTTCTCAACAGCCCTTTCGGGGTAAATGAGTCAAGGTAACAAAATGAGGGATGATACTGTGTACATGGGAAGCCTGGCCCCCGTGAAGCTCATCTTGAACAGGAAATGGACACTTCCCCTAAAGGTCCAGTTGAGATCAAGAATCATGTCTACCAACTGTATTGTACCCTCCCAAGTGCCTAGTATAGTGCTCTGTACAAAGTAAGTGCTCAATAATAATGATGGTATTTAAGCGCTTACTATGTGCCAAGAACTGTTCTAAGCTCGATGAATACCACAGTCTTAATCCCCATCTTACAGATGCGATAACTGAGGCATAGAGAAGTGAAATTCATTCATTCATTCATTCATTCAATCACATTTATTGAGCACTTACTGTGTGCAGAGCACTGTACTAAGCGCTTGGGAAGTACAAATTGGTAACGGTCCCTACCCAACAGCGAGCTCACAGTCTAGAAGGGGGAGACAGACAACAAAACAAAACATATTAACAAAATAAAATAAATTGAATAGTAATGACTTGCCCAAGGCCATACAGCAGACAAGAGGCAGAGCCTGGATTAGAACCCGTGACCTTCTGATTCCCAAGCCCATGCTCTAACCACTACTCCATGTTAGTGAAGGCATCTTTTGACTCACCCTAGCTTACAAGGGCCCATATGTTTTGCTCTTTTAGATTTGGGGGCAAAACAGCTAGGAAGAAGAAGAGGTGATCTGGGAGTCCATTGCTGAGGTCGGCTAGGGACGTAGCGGAGTCTTCTCAGAGTCTTCTCTGGCTCTGGTGGTTTTGAGATGATCTGGACCGGAAGCAGATTGGACCCAATGGTAAAAGTATCTAATTTGAACAGTCAGTATGTGTATCCAGAGACCTTTTAAGATATTGGCTGCGTAAAAAAACACATAAGTCAATCCATCAGCTAGTAGATAAAGAGTGCAACGTAGGGCATTTTCTAAACAAAAGAACATTCAAGCCACCACGGACAGCAACAGAGAAATGGAAACTTTGAAGACACGCTTCCTCCCCCCCAACATCTCTCACCGGGGCCTATATTAGGACTGTGAAAGCGATTGAACTGCGCTCGTTAATATGTAGCACCAAGCGGTGCGGAAGAGGAGTTCCGAGATTTGGCATCTCCCACTGACACTGGTGACTTTTGATTGAAATGTTATGTCTCCCAGCCAACAAATGTATTATTGCCAATCCCCAGTACTGTTCCCCTCCGCTGCCTCGGAGCTAATTTTACTTTTGTGCTGCACATGTCTGTGGGCGCAGGGGTGGGCGTGCGGGCGCGTGCCAGTGGCTCAGTTAAATGGCACTCGTTGGAGCCGTGTGTAAAGTGGGGAGAGGGGGGAAGGTGTGGTTAGGAGAAGCTTCATCACCTCCTCTGCTTTTCAGACTCCAGGGTCCAGAGGCGATGACTAGGGTAGCACTGTCCCGTGAAATCATTCTCCTGTTGGATCCAGAGGCCCTGGGTTCTAGAAGATTCTCAGTTCCACCCTAGAGACTAAAGGAGAGTTTGGTCCCCATGTCGGCTTCCCAAGTCCTGGGGTCTAAATAAAGCAGCTGTCAAAAGGAAAAGAGCCATTTGGCCAAGATGCCGCCAGCTGAGAGGAGCTCTCCCAAACCCCTCACCCTCCAGAAGCCTTTCTCGACTAATTCTCAACATCTCGAATCACCTCAGTCCAACAGCCACCCTTGCTAGCAGTTCCGTATTTCATTCCCAACCTCAGCACTTGTGAACATCTGTGTACTCAATTATTTATTCGGTTATTTCATCCTGACACATTCATGCTACTCTGGAGTCACATCCCTGAAAAGCTTTACAAAAAGAGATGAGGCAGTCGTCTGTTTTGTCCCAGACTAAGCCTTTTAATTCCCCTATCTGCCCTCCCCTCTGTCAACTGTGCTCTTGGCTGTGTATCCCTTAAGCACTTTGAAACTCACTCCAGTCCCACAGTACTTATGTAAATAGTCGTATACTCTACTATTTCCCCATCCCTAATCTAACAATAATAATAATAATATCATCATGGTTTTGTTAAGTGTTTACTATAAGTCAAGCACTGTACTAAGCACTGGGATAGACTCCTCTGATGCTAACCTCACTGCACCTCGTTCTCGCGCGTCCCGCCGTCGACCCCCAGCCCACGTCCTCCTCCTGGCCCGGAATGCCCTCCCTCCGCACACCTGCCAAGCTTGCTCTCTTCTTCCCTTCAAAGCCCTCCTGAGAGCTCACCTCCTCAAAGAAGCCTTCCCAGACTGAACCCCCCTTTTCCTCTCCTCCTCCCAATCCCCCCAGCCCTACCTCCTTCCCCTCCCCTTGGCATTTGTATATATATTTGTACAGATTTATTACTCTATTTATTTTACTTGTACATACTTACTATTCTATTTTGTTAACGATGTGCATCTAGCTTTAATTCTATTCACTCTGACGACTTTGACACCTGTCCACATGTTTTGCTTTGTTGTCTGTCTCCCCCTTCTAGACTGTGAGTCCGTTGTTGGGCAGGCACCATCTCCAAATGTTGCCAACTTGTACTTCCCAAGCGCTTAGTACAGTGCTCTGCACACAGTAAGCACTCAATAAATATGATTGAATGAATGAATACAAGATGATCAGGTCTCACAAAGTACATCAATCAATCAATCATACTTATTGAGCGCTTATTGTGTGCAGAACACTGTACTAAGTACTTGGGAGAGTACAATTTAATAATATAGCTGACACATGCCCTGCCCACAGTGAGCTTATGGTCTAAAGGGGGAGACAAAAATAATATAAATAAATAAATTACGGATATGTACATAAGTGCTGTGGGGCTGGGAGGGGGGAATGAATAAAGGGAACAAGTCAAGGTAACACAGAAAGGAATGGAGGAAAAGGAGAAGAAGGTTAAGTCTAGGAAAGCCTCTTGGAGGAGGTGTGTCTTCAGTAACGCTTTGAAGTGGGGGAGAGAAATTGTCTTCTAGACTGTGAGCCCACTGTTGGGTAGGGACCGTCTCTATATGTTGCCAACTTGTACTTCCCAAGCGCTTAGTACAGTGCTCTGCACACAGTAAGTGCTCAATAAATACTATTGAATGAGTGAATATGAAGAGGGAGGGCATTCCAGGACAAAGACAGGGTATAATAATAATAATAATGGCATTTATAAAGCACTTACTATGTGCAAAGCACTGTTCTAAGTGCTGGGGAGGTTACAAGGTGATCAGGTTGTCCTACAGGGGGCTCACAGTCTTAATCCCCATTTTACAGATGAGGTAACTGAGGCCCAGAGAAGTTAAGTGACTTGTCCAAACTCACAAAGCTGACAACTGGCAGAGCCGGGATTTGAACCCATGACCTCTGACTCCAAAGCCCGGGCTCTTTTCCACTGAGCCACACTGCTTCAAAGAGAAGTGAAGTGACTTGTCCAAAGTCACACAGCTGACAATTGGCAGAGCTGGGATTTGAACCCATGACCTCTGACTCCAAAGCCTGGGCTCTTTCCACTGAGCCGCGCTGCGGGGCGAGAGGTCGGGGGCGAGATAGATGAGATGGAGGTGTGGTGAGTAAGTTAGCATTAGAGCAGTGAAGTATGTGGGCTGGGTTGCAGGAGGGGAGTAGTGAGGTGAGGTGGGTGGGGGGCGAGGTGATTGAATGTTTTAAAGCAGATTGTAAGGAGTTTCTGAACAAAGGGATTTCTGAACACACGAGGAAGAACAAATACTCAATCCCCATTTTGCAGATGAAGGAACTGAGGCACTGAAACCTTAAGTGACTTGCCCAAGATCACAGAGCAGGTAAAGCTGTGACTTTGTGCGTGCCACCACCTCAGCCACTTTTCTGCAGTGTGACCTTGGGCAAGTCACTTGACTTCTCTGGGCCTCAGTTACCTCATCTGTAAAATGAGCCGCGTTTGGGACGGGGACTGTGTCCAACCTGGCTAACTTATATCAACTTCTGTGCCTAGTACAGTGCCTGGAACATAGTAAGCTCTTAACAAATACCATTAAGGAAAAAAAAAATGATGGAGCTGGAATTAGAACCCCGGGACTCTGATTCCCAGGCCAGTGCTTTTCCATCTAGGCCACAGTGCTTCTTGATTTATCTATCTTATTGTCTGTCTCCCTCTGTAGACTGTAAACTACCTGTGGTGTAATACTAATAATAATAATGATGACATTTATTAAGTGCTTACTATGTGTAAAGCACTGTTCATTCATTCAGTCGTATTTATTGAGCGCTTACTGTGTGCAGAGCACTGTACTAAGCGCTTGGGAAGTACAAGTTGGCCACATATAGAGACAGTCCCTACCCAACAGTGGGCTCACAGTCTAGAAGACCGTAAACTACCTGTGGTGTAATAATAATAATAATAATAATAATGACATTTATTAAGCGCTTACTATGTGCAAAGCACTGTTCTAAAGCGTTGGGGAGGTTACAAGGTGATCAGGTTGTCCCACGGGGGGCTCACAGTCTTCATCCCCATTTTACAGATGAGGTAACCGAGGCGCAGAGAAGTGAATCAATCAATCGTATTTATTGAGCGCTTACGGTGTGCAGAGCACTGTACTAAGCGCTTAGTGAAGTGACTTGACTTGACTTGAAGTGAAGTACTTGCCCAAAGTCACACAGCTGACAAGTGATGGAGCCGGGTTTTGAACCCACGACCTCTGATGTACTTTCTCAAGCACTTAGTACAGTGCTCTGTACACAGGAAACGCTCCTTAAACACCACTGATCAATTGATCGATTGGAGTTTTTAGTCATTCCCCGGTCTGGAGGCAGAGGGTTGGATGAGATGCTCTCTCAAGGTTGCTTCCAGCTTCAAGATTCCGGGATCTCATTTTTACTTCAAGAATCTAGGCTCCTTCGGAGCCCTCGTAAAAAGTTACCATCTCCTCCTCCTCACCAGGTCGCTACCATCAGCAGGAATCTTTGGAATGATGGCAACGCAGCAAGAATACAAATGGGTGTTTCGAGATGGTGAACAAGGCCCTTTTCGGAAATGGAAAAACTAACGGACCGGTTAGCTCCTCACCAGCCCAAACTGGTAGCGTGCCCTCCATTACTCTGCAGGTCCCTCAAAGGCAGGAATCAAGTCTTCAACTTGTCCAGAAACGCTCTGGACATATTACTCACCTCCTCAAAAACCTCCAATGGCTACCGATCAATCTGCGCATCAGGCAGAAACTCCTCACCCTGGGCTTCAAGGCTGTCCATCACCTCGCCCCCTCCTACCTCACCTCCCTTCTCTCCTTCTACTGCCCAGCCCACACCCTCCGCTCCTCCACCACTAATCTCCTCACTGTACCTCGCTCTCGCCTGTCCCGCCATCGACCCCCGGCCCACGTCATCCCCCGGGCCTGGAATGCCCTCCCTCTGCCCATCCGCCAAGCTAGCTCTCTTCCTCCCTTCAAGGCCCTGCTGAGAGCTCACCTCCTCCAGGAGCCCTTCCCAGACTGAGCCCCTTCCTTCCTCTCCCCCTCGTCCCCCTCTCCATCCCCCCGTCTTACCTCCTTCCCTTCCCCACAGCACCTGTATATATGTATATATGGTTGTAGATATTTATTACTCTATTTATTTATTTATTTATTTATTTATTTTACTTGTACATTTCTATCCTACTTATTTTATTTTGTTGGTATGTTTGGTTCTGTTCTCTGTCTCCCCCTTTTAGACTGTGAGCCCACTGTTGGGTAGGGACTGTCTCTATGTGATGCCAATTTGTACTTCCCAAGTGCTTAGTACAGTGCTCTGCACATAGTAAGCGCTCAATAAATACGATTGATTGATTGATTGATTACAAATAACATAGTACAGTACTCTCTCTGCGTGCATTAGGAGCCTGAAAAATACTGTGTTGTTCTGTTACAACATAACTGATATAGTGTACTATCCCAAGTGCTTAGTACAGTGCTCTGCGCACAGTAAGTGCTCAATAAATATGATTGATTGGTGGATTGATTGCTTCCATTTGGGCTTCATTGTATCCTTTAAGCTTCCTCTACCCCTCAAGCTTTCTGTTCATTCTGCAATGGTTGTTTGTCCTTGTTCTTTTAATCAATCGATCAATCGTATTTATTGAGCGCTTACTGTGTGCAGAGCACTGTACTAAGCGCTTGGGAAGTACAAGTTGGCAACATATAGAGACAGTCCCTACCCAATAGTGGGCTCACAGTCTAAACGAGTGGGCTCACAGTCTAAAAGATATTTTAATGATATTTGTTTAGCACTTACTATGTGCCAAGCACTGTACCAAGTGCTGGGGTAGACACAAGCTAATGAGGTTGGACAGAGTCCATGTCCCACCTGGAGCTCAGAGTCTTAATTCCCATTAAATTCCCACTGTAAAATGGGAATTAATACAGTTGAGGTAACTGAGGCAAGATCACACAGTAGATAAGTGGCAGAGCTGGGATTAGAACCCAGGTCTCCTGATTCCCAGGCCCGTGCTCTTTTCACTAGGCCACACCGCTTGCCCATTCATTCCGGAACCGAATTGTTTATGACTCTGTCTTGCCACTTGATTTTCAAATTGGCCCTTAGGAGAAACAGCTGATGATGTCAGATGTGGTATCACCTCCTCCAGGAGGCCTTCCTGGAGGACTGAGTCCCCTCTTTTCCTCTCTTCCTCCTCCCCTCCCCATCACCCCCCCCACCTAACCCCCTTCTCCTCCACCCAGCACTTGTGCATATTTGTACATATTTATCACTGTATTTATTTTATTAAGGATGTGCATATAGTTATAATCTGATGGTATTGACACCTGTCTACTTGTTTTGTTTTGTTGTCTCTCTCCCCCTACTAGACTGTGAGCCCGTTGTTGGGTAGGGACCATCTCTATATGTTGCCGATTTGTACTTCCCAAGCAGCGTGGCTCAGTGGAAAGAGCCCGGGCTTTGGAGTCAGAGGTCAGGGGTTCAAATCCCGGCTCCGCCAATTGCCCGCTGTGTGACTTTGGGCGAGTCACTTCACTTCTCTGGGCCTCAGCTCCCTCATCTGTAAAATGGGGATTAAGACTGTGAGCCCCCCTTTGGGACAACCTGATCACCTTGTGACCTCCCCAGCGCTTAGAACAGTGCTTTACACATAGTAAGTGCTTAATAAATACCATCATTATTATTATTGCAGTGCTCTGCACACAGTAAGTACTCAATAAATACGATTGAATAAATGAATGAATTCTAGACTGTAAGCCCGGTGTGGGCAGGGATTGTCTTTATTACTGAATTGTACTTTCCAAGCGCTTAGTACACAATAAGCGCTCAATAAATGCGATTGAATGAATGAATGATTATCAATCAATCCATCAGTGTCCTGGGCTTCCTTCTGGCTCATGGGCACAATATTTAGATTTTCTTCAGGCGTAATTTATGTCTGTAGAGGAGCTGACCCTACAAAAATGTTGATGAATCAATCAATCAATAAATCATATTTATTGAGCGCTGACTATGTGCAGAGCACCGTACTAAGCGCTTGGAAGAGTACAGTACAACAGGCTTGGTAGACACATTCCCTACCCACAGCACTGTATTAAGAACTTGGGGAAGCACAACAGAAGTAAAATGCATGTTTCCTGCTCTCAAGGACCTTACAATCTAACGGGGAGAGAGATAACCAAGATCATGTAAAAGTAACGGGAGCAAGAGGAAGAGCAGGGACAAAATGGATGGTGGATGAAATGCCTATGTATTGATTAGGCAAGCCACTGAACTTCTCTGTGCCTCGGTTACCTCATCTGTAAAATGAAGATTAAGACTGTGAGCCCCACGTGGGAAAATCTGATTACCTTGTATCCACCCCAGTGCTTAGAACAGTGCTTGGCACATTTGCTTAACAAATACCATTATTATTATTATTATTATTACCTGATTAAGTATACACTTGCATATGCCTACAGTGTTGAGGTTGGCTTGCCGGAGGTGGTAGGATTTTGGGAGGATTTAGAAGATGGGGAGGGCTGTGGTATGGGAGACTTGGAGGGGAAGTAACAGCATGTCTAACGGGAATTTAGCTCTGCACTTGGGTATGGTTTCCATCTGCCTACAGATTCTTCTGTTGTTAAACCAAGCAATGTCGCTTTCTGCCAAGGAGACAGAAACTGGACAGAATTTTCCAAAGGCATTCCCAGCCTTGCAGATCAACTCCAAAGAATGTTTGGATTTTTCCTCTACCCCCAGTCCATGAAAGGACACCAAGATCTTCTAGACTGTGAGCCCACCGTTGGGTAGGGACCGTCTCTATATGTTGCCAACTTGTACTTCCCAAGCGCTTAGTACAGTGCTCTGCACACAATAAGCACTCAATAAATACGATTGAATGAATGAATGAATGAAGATTTGCTCCACAGTCACTAGGCCTTTTTTTGTTTTAATGGTATTTGTTCAGCGCTTACTATGTGCCAGGCACTGTAGTAAGTGCTGGGGTAGATACAAGCTAATCAGGTTGGACAGAGTCTATTTCCCAAATGGAGCTCACGGTTTTAATCCCCGTTTTACAGATGAGATGACTGAGGCATAGAGAAGTTAAATGATTTGCCCAAGGTCATACAGCATACAAATGGTATTAGTACAGTGCTCAGGCACTTAGTATAGTGCTTTGCACATGGTGAGCACTTAGTAAGTATTTATTACTCTATTTTATTTGTACATATTTATTCTATTTATTTTATTTTGTTAATATGTTTTGTTTTGTTCTCTGTCTCCCCCTTCTAGACGGTGAGCCCACTGTTGGGTAGGGACCGTCTCTATATGTTGCCAACTTGGACTTCCCAAGCACTCAGTACAGTGCTCTGCACACAGTAAGCGCTCAATAAATACGATTGAATGAATGAATGAATACGATTGAATGAATGAATGAAATGGCAGAGTTGGGTTTAGAACCTAGTGGCTCTTTCCACTAGGCCACACTACTTCTCTAATTCTAAATCCTAATTCCCTCACCCCGGGTTCTCTGGCCCTATCTCCATGAGTTCTCTGACACTGGAAACCGTATCTGTGGAGAGGGTTCGACAACACTAGTTCTCTACCCCTTCAATTTGGTGTGCAATTGGATTTCACATTGTCACCCCACTGTCTGACAGTCTCTAAAAGGACATGCTGGCCATCTTGATTCAATTTCCATCTTCTTGTCCAACAATGCGATGCAGTTTGTACTGCCTAGATAAACACATTTCGGGACAACCTTCAGTTTCACAATGTTGATGAAGATCTTTGGTCACATCCTGGGCTTCCCTCCTGCACATGGGAACATTCTTTTGATTTTCTTCAGGCTTAGCATAAGTCTGTAGTGGAGGTGAACCTGCAAAAATATTGGTGAATCAATCAATCGATCAATTGTATTTACTGAATACCTACTGTGTGCAGAGCACTGTACTAAGTGCTTGGGAGAGTATAATGCAACAGAATTGGTAGACACTTCCCTGCCCACAATGAGTTTATAGTTTAGAGGAGGGGGAAGGGGGAAATCAAATGACAGGAGCAGTAGGAGGAGTCAAAACTAGAGCCAAAGATCCTCCATGGGCCCACCTAGTCCAAATCTCCTTTCATGTTCCTCTGTGCTCACTCTTTGAAGGTCTCTAATCATTAGAAGGAGGGAGTTTCCAGTCCAACCTGGGGCTGTGGCCAGAATTTTCACCCCCAGCAATCCCAAAACAAATTATATCAGACACAGCTCTACTTCCAGAGCAGCCAGTGACTTACACCTTCTCTCGTCCTTTCCTTCTTGATACCATTAAAGAGTGAATGAAAGAAATGGGACGGGAGAAAATGATGCTACACTACAGTGTGTGGTGGTTAGAAAGCAGTGACTGGCCCAGAAGTTTGAGACCAACTGACCCCTTGGTTAGCCTTTCCACATTTATGATTCAGATTCCTCCAGGGAGCTGGTATCCACAGTAAATCAAGGTAGCTCCAAAATCAGTTACAAATATTTAAGTCCCTTCCTCTTCCTTTTCCCACAGGGTGCTTTCTACTTATGAAATATTTTGATCCAAGATGAAGGTTGTAAACTCCACCCCTTGGCCCCTCCTTGAGAGTCTGGCCATGTCTCTTCATTCCCAGCAATCTCTATGGTTTCCAACCTGTTAGTACTCCTCTGAAGCTTTTGAAAGTGCTTTAAGGATATTGTCTGCTGTCTTAACTCACCCCACACACCAGTCAGTCAACAATCATTGACATTTACTGAGTGCTTACTGCATGTAGAGCACTGGACCAAACGCTTCAAATACAACACAACAGAATTGGTGGTCACGTTCCCTGCCCAAAACGAGCTCACAGTCAAGAGGGAGAAACAGTTCCAGCGAGAGAAATAGAGGAACAGAGATACGGTGGACCACTGGGTGAACGAAATCGACGTCTTGGCTTCTTGGCCGGGGCACCCTCCGATAGTCCGACTGCCTTCCCACGCCAAGTGTGGCACGATTTGGCGCAAGAAACGGGAAAGCATCGCCACCCGAGCGGCACAGATGGCGCCGAGCGAGGCGGAGCACATGGAAACCGGGGGAGGAGACGAGGGGGAGGAAGGGAAAGGAAGAAGGGGAAGGGAGCTGGAGAAGGAGGAAAAAAAAGGCAGGCTTTAACGCGTCTGCAATATTTGGAAACAAATCAAATTTCCAGCTGCGAGGAAAGGCGTCCGTAGCCACAGGTAGTTGATAAAGTAGCACTGCCTGGCATCCCAACTGGCGCTGGGAGAGGAGGAGGGGAAAAAGCCACCCTCACGCAGCTGCTTTCCAAAGCTGGCAGATGCGCCCCGACGTGCCATGTGTGTGGAAGCAGAGCCGGAGTCTCGAAAGCAGGGGCCCGTGCCAAGTCCATGCTCATCTGCTGTGAGACACATGTTTTGGCACTCAAGCAATTTCTCCCTATTAGGTTTTCCTCTCCTGGCTCAGCAGAGAAAGGTGTTCCCCAAGCAGGAGGATGGGGAGGCCGCTAAGCTCGCTCACCGGGGGGAATCTCCCCAACCGGGATACCTCACGCCATCGACACCAGGTCTTCCTGCCACTGCTCCTGTTTCCTCTCTGTCCGGTGCACTCGTGTATTTACGCCTTCCCAGAGGGAAGTCTGCTTGTCCCACCTCTCCCACATCCCTCCCAGGCTCCTGGCACCGGGATCCTGAACCCGGGCCTCTTCCCATTTCTATGGCAGGCCCACGTGCCCAAGGTGGCAACCCTGCCACCCTACCACTCATCTGGGTCCTACCTTCCTCAGGCTCCATCAGATGGTGGCCTTGGCCTCCTCCGTTTCTTCCTTTCTTAAGGGACCTTGCCCACGGGTGGCTTTACTAGCTCCTCTCCTTACTGCTCCAAGATGTCTGCTTTAACCTTTGCCTGTTTGGCTTCTTTAGCCCTTCCAGAATCCACCCATTTCTGCTAAGGATGGAGCATGAGCATTGAAAGAGACAGGAGGGATAGTTTGGAGCAGATATCAGCAACTATACTAGTTTAATAAGTGACAGGACATCCAAATTCCTTCAAATTCCAGACCAGACCTCATGTGGTTGATCTTAGGTATAGGAGTCTCAAAGTCCTAGCCTGCCTTCATCACTGTCATCATCATAATGAATGGTATTTAGAGTGCTTACTATGTGCAGAACACTGTACTAAGCGCTCAGCTTGAAACATTCATCTAGAGGCTCTTCTCGTTCTCAGATAACGCATCCCAGTTGGCCTCATTTCGGGAGCATTCTTTGGGAAGTTCTTCCTCTATTTCTGTATCTCTTCACGGCACGTAACATGTCGAGATCTTTCTTGTTGTGCCTGCGCAGCACAAAGCGAAGTGGAAGTGAGTCAGTTACCAGGTTAACTAGATTAAAGCAGTTAACCAAACCAAGTAACTCAGCGAAAAAAAAAATCCACTTAGAACCCTGAACTATCCAGTTTGGCAATCTGCATGGAGCGAATGAACTGATCAACTGGTGCACCATCTGGGTGTTTGAAGTGTGGGTGTGTATATATATACCCACAAATATATATGCATGTAACTATATATACATGAAGGGCAGCACTCTCTCCCTCTCCTCACTACCCCCACCCTCTTGATAATGTCCCTGGACATATGTGTAATCTTGGAACGTGTTTGTCTGTTGAAGGAAAGGAATAGGAATGACTGAGCTCTCAATAGAGTTGCCAGCCATGTAAGCAGTTGGTAAGTGGAAGGATTTTGCCGTTGAGAGAGATCTTGTGAAAGCAAATAATTGCTTTTGTGGCTATAGCCACTCGAAGGCCACAAGTTGCCTGAATTATTAGGTGGTGGGTGGTACTATTCTCAAAGTAGCTATTCCTGCACACAAGCATATGCAAAAAAGAAAAAGCAGGAGAAAGAGTGAGAGAGAGAGAACACTCCTTCATACTTCAGGACTTGGAGATTCTATATCCTATGTGTATTTGACACTTCATTCCACACTTGAGAAGGCATCAGTCCTTTGTGCGCGAAACCATTTCCCGCTTACAGTACTTGACGTTTTCAAATCTTGGTCTCTTCTTTCTCAAATCTTTGCTCATGGAAAGCAATACCTTTCTTGACTGTTAAATGCCAAGCTGGTTCATTTGCTATGTTAAATAACAATCACAATAATCATATTTATTAAGCACCTCTTCTGTTCCAAGCAGTGCGTTAAACACTGGGGTTGATGAGTGCCCAGAACTTAGAACAGTGCTTAGCACATAGTAAGCACTTAACATATGCCATCATCATCAAAAGAATCACATTGGAAAGAGCCCTGTCCCATTAGCTTTGTCATAAACCTTACCTGCCAAGAAATGTGTACAGGATTCTCCTCGGCATATTTATAGAATGACGTTGGCAGAGCGTTAGATTTTGAATTTTATTAATATTTGGCCCCTAGGGCTTTCCAAATGTTGCATCCACTCCAGTGCTTAGTACAGTGCCTGGTACATAGTAAGCACTGAGCAAATACCATAACTATTACTCTATTTATTTATTTATTTTATTTGAACATATTTATTTATTTTATTTTATTAATGTTTTGTTTTGTTCTCTGTCTCCCCAGTCTAGACTGTGAGACCACTGTTGGGTAGGGACCGTCTCTCTATGTTGCCAACTTTTACTTCTCAAGCGCTTCGTACAGTGCTCTGCACACAGTAAGCGCTCAATAAATATGATTGAATGAATTAGGGACTGCCAGTCTAATAGCTGCTATGTCTCAACAGACCTCTTCTACTGTCACTGTGTTTCACTTTTTGTGTTCCATTCTGGGGAACTGATGGCAGCTCTTTGGCTATCTTGCCATCATTCATTCTCCTCACATGGCCTGCTCAGTGAAACCGCACCTCTCAGGGTTTCCCCTGGGTCCAGCCGCTGGTCAATTCTGCCAGAAACTGGAAGGGAGTCTGGTTGGAAAGCAAAAACTCCTCACTCTCGGCTTCAAGGCTGTCCATCCCCTCGCCCCCTGTTACCTCACCTCCCTTCTCTCCTTCTCCAGCCCAGCCCGCACCCTCCACTCTTCTGTCGCTAACCTCCTCACTGTATCTCGTTCTCGCCCGTTCCGCCGTCGACCCCCGGCCCACGTCCTCCCCCTGGCCCGGAATGCCCTCCCTCCACACATTCGCCAAGCTAGCTCTCTTCCTCCCTTCAAAGTCCTACTGAGAGCTCACCTCCTCCAGGAAGCCTTCCCACACTGAGCCCCCTTTTTCTTCGCCTCCTCCCCACCACCCCGCCCTACCTCCTTCCCCTCCCCACAGCACTTGTATATATTTGTACAGATTTATTACTCTATTTTACTTGTACATATTTACTATTCTATTTATTTTGTTAATGATGTGCATATAGCTATAACTCTATTTGTTCTATTTTGACACCTGTCTATATGTTTCGTTTTGTTGTCTGTCTCCCCCTTCTAGACTGTGAGCCCGTTGTTGGGTAGGGACCGTCTCTATATGTCGCCGACTTGTAATTCCCAAGTGCTTAGTACAGTGCTCTGCACACAGTAAGTGCTCAATAAATATGATTGAATGAATGAATGAATGAATGAATGAATGAGGAAAGGAGAAGGCGGTTCTGGACTCGAGCCCTTCCCATGCCTTACATCCCCTAATATGAAGGAGAGAGACAGAGGATGGAGTTCACCACCATCCGGTGAGAAGCAGCGTAGCTCAGTGGAAAGAGCCCAGGCTTTGGAGTCAGAGGTCATGGGTTCAAATCCTGGCTCCGCCAACTGTCAGCTGTGTGACTTTGGACAAGTCACTTAACTTCTCTGTGCCTCAGTGACCTCATCTGTAAAATGGGGATTAAAACTGTGAGCCCCCCGTGGGACAATCTGATCACCTTGAAATCTCCCCAGCACTTAGAACAGTGCCTTGCATACAGTAAACGCTTAACAAATACCATCATCATCATCATCATCCAGACAGCTGTGGGGGCACCCCCACATATCATGGGTTCTAATCCCGGCTCTGCCAACTGTCAACTGTGTAACTTTGGGCAAGTCATTTAACTTGCTTAGCTTGCCCAGTGCTTAGACCAGTGATTTGCACATAGTAAGCACTTAACAAATGCCATTATTATTATTATTATTATTATTATTATTATTATTATCTTCTCTGTGCCTCAGTTACCTCATCTGTAAAATGGGGATTAAGACTGTGAGCCCCATGTGGGACAACCTGATCACCTTGTATCCTTCCCAGTGTTTAGAACAGTACTTTGCACATAGTAAGTGCTTAACAAATGCCATCATTTATTTTTATTTATGTCAGAAAGCTTGAGAGGTGGAGTGGCAGGACACTCAATCAACCAATCAATCGCATTTATTGAGCGCTTACTGTGTGCAGAGCACTGTACTAAGCGCTTGGGAAGTACAAGTTGGCAACATATAGAGACGGTCCCTACCCAACAGTGGGCTCACAGTCTAGAAACACTCCATCTTTCCCACAAGCCCGCAAGGGCAGGCAGGCAATGCTGGAAATTCAAATAGACGTTCAGCTGAGAGGTAATGTGTTCACAGCTTGCACAAGTTCCCTTTGTGAGCAAACTGCTGCCAGCCAGCTCTGTGTTCTGCTTTAATCAAGTGAAAGGTGTGACCTAGAGCCCCAAGCAGTTTGGGATCATTAAGCTGGAGGTGTGAAATGCAACAAAAAGGAAAGAATGAGGAAATTCCAATCTGGTTTTTTTCTGCCAGGATCCTCTGCTCAATGGCCCTTGTTGATGAGGTTTGTTTAAGGACTGGAAGGGCCAGTGACTCACTGCTGGAGCTTGAGTTTGGGGCAGCCTGTAAATACTTAATGAGCTCGGTTCTCCTCATCATTTGGATCCCTCTGGTCAGGTTTTCAGAGTGGCACAGCAAACACTAAGCCACCAAGGGGCACTTAGCAGTGACCTCAAAGTACTTCATGGACCAGTGCCCATTCATTCATTCATTCAATCGTATTTATTATTAATAATAATAATAATGGCACTTATTAAGTGCTTACTATGTGCAAAGCACTGTTCTAAGCGCTGGGGAGGTTGCAAGGTGATCAGGTTGTCCCACGGGAGGCTCACATTCATTCAATTCATTCATTCAATCGTATTTATTGAGCCCTTACTGTGTGCAGAACACTGTACTAAGCGCTTGGGAAGTACAAGTCGGCAGCATATCATCATCATCATCAATCGTATTTATCGAACGCTTACTGTGTGCAGAGCACTGTACTAAGCTCTTGGGAAGTCCAAGTCGGCAGCATATAGAGACAGTCCCTACCCAACAACGGGCTCACAGTCTAGAAGGGGGAGACAGACAACAAAACAAAACATATGGATGGGTATCAAGTCGTCAGAACAAATAGAATTAAAGCTAAATGCACATCATTCACAAAATTAATGGAATAGTAAATATGTACAAATCATAATAATAATAATGATAATATTTGTTAAGCGCTTACTATGTGCAAAGTACTGTTCTAAGCGCTGGGGGGATACAAGGTGATCAGGTTGTACCATGTGGGGCTCACAGTCTTAGTCCCCATTTTGCAGATGAGGTAACTGAGGCACAGAGAAGTGAAGTGACTTGCTCAGATTCACACAGCCGACAAGCGGCAGCCTCTGACTCCCAAGCCCGGGCTCTTTCCACTGTGCCACGCTGTTTCACTGTCTCCCTATCCTCCCGGCTCCTGCCAGCGCCACCATCTAAAGCCTCTCTTCTCTGCCCCTTCCCAGGCATATTCGCTGCTTTGGCACACGTGTAATTGCTCCACTGGATTACTGGGATTTGAAATCTCCAGTGACTACCAATCAACCTATGCATCAGGCAAAAACTCCTCACTCTCGGCTTCAAGGCTGTCCATCACCTCGCCTCCTCCTACCTCACCTCCCTTCTCTCCTTCTCCAGCCCAGCCCGCACCCTCCGCTCCTCTGCTGCTAACCCCCTCACCGGGCCTCGTTCTCATCTGTCTGGCCGTCGACCCCCGGCCCACGTCCTCCCCCTGGCCCGGAATGGCCTCCCTCCGCACATCCGCCAAGCTAGCTCTCTTCCTCCCTTCAAAGCCCCACTGAGAGCTCACCTCCTCCAGGAGGCCTTCCCACACTCAGCCCTCTCCTTCCTCTCCCCCTCCCCACCCTCCCCGCCTTACCTCCTTCCCCTCCCCACAGGACCTGTATATATCTATATATGTTATTTATTACTCTATTTTATTTGTACATATTTATTCTACATATTTTATTTTGTTAATATGTTTTGTTTTGTCATCCGTCTCCCCATTCTAGACTGTGAGCCCGCTGTTGGGTAGGGACCGTCTCTAGATGTTGCCAACTTGTACTTCCCAAGCGCTTAGTACAGTGCTCTGCACACAGTAAGCGCTCAATAAATACCATTGAATGAATGAATGAGTTTGAAGTTCCAGGATGCCACTGGAACAACCTCAAAGGTACCAAAGCAACAGTGTCCAGCTCCCAGTTCAAACTGGCTCAAAAAGAGAAAAGGCTCAGCGGGTCCAGAGGCCTGAACCGTGACTAGAGCACATGGCTGGGAGTCAGAAGGACCTGAGTTCTTCTGCATGACCTCGGGCAAGTCACTTCACTTCTCCGAGCCTCAGTTTCCTCATCTGTCAAATGGGGATTAAAACTGTGAGCCCCATGTGGGACAGGAACTGTGTCCAACCGAATTTGCTTGTACCCACCCCAGCACTTAGCATATTACCTGACACATAGTAAACATTTAACAAATACCACAATTAATCAATCAGTTAATTAACCCAGACCATTTCTAACCATTTCTAGACTGTGAGCCCGCTGTTGGGTAGGGACCGTCTCTAGATATTGCCAACTTGGACTTCCCAAGCACTTAGTACAGTGCTCTGCACACAGTAAGCGCTCAATAAATACGATTGAATGAGTGAATGAATGACCAATTCAGGCCTGGGAGTTGACAAGAATCCATGCGGGATATAACTACTTACCTAACTACATAAGCATAATGCAGGGAAGAAGCATAATCTAGTGGAAAGAGCACAGGCCTGGGAGCCAGAGGACCTGAGTTTGAATCCCGTCTCCTCCTCTAGTCTGCTGAGTAACCTTGGGGAAGTCACTTCACTTCTCTGTGCCTCCGTTCCCTCATCTGCAAAATCGGAATTCAATATCTGTTCTCCTTCATACTTAATAATGATAGTAATGATGGCATTTATTAAGTGCTTACTATGTGCAAAGCACTGTTCTAAGCGCCGGGGGGATTACAAGGTGATCAGGCTGTCCCACGGGGGGCTCACAGTCTTCAGCCCCATTTTACAGATGAGGGAACTGAAGAACAGAAAAGTTAAGTGACTTGTCCAAAGTCACACAGCTGACCCTGTGGGACAACCTCATCACCTTGTAACCTCCCCAGCGCTTAGAACAGTGCTTTGCACATAGTAAGAACTTAATGAATGCTATCATTATTATTAACTGGTGGAGCCTGGATTTGAACCCCTGACTTCTGACTCCAAAGCCCGTGCTTTTTCCACTGAGCCACGCTGCTTCCTCTTTGCTTACACTATGCTTACACTATGGGCCCCATATGGGACCTGATTATCTTGTATCTACCCCAGTGCTTAGTACAGTACTTGATGCATACTAAGCTCTTAACAAATACCACAATTATATTGTTAGTGGATCAGGAAGACAAAACAATAATTTCAATAATTGTCTATTTGTCAGGCATTCATTCAATCGTATTTATTGAGCACTTACTGTGTGCAGAGCTCTGTACTAAGCGCCTGGGAAGTACAAGTTGGGGCACTTACTATGTGCCAAGCACTTTACTAAACGTTGGGTTGGGTGAAATGAGAACAGATCGGACACAGTCCCTCTCTGACATGGGGCTCACAGTCTAAGAGGGAGGGAGAACAGGTAATTAATCCTCATTTCACAGATGAGGAAAATGAGACCTAGAGAAGTTAGGTGACCGGGCCAAGACCACCCAGCAGGCAAGTGGCAAAGTCAGGATCAATCAATCAATCAATCGTATTTATTGAGTGCTTACTGTGTGCAAAGCACTGTACTAAGTGCTTGGGAAGTACAAGTTGGAAACATACAGAGACAGTCCCTACCCAACAGTGGGCTCACAGTCTAGAAGAAGCTAGAGGTCTCCTGGCTCCCAGTCCTGGGCTCTTTTTGCTAGGCCACACTGCTTCCCTGAAGATCAATACATCAATCGTATTTATTTGTTGCCTACTGTGTGCACAGCACTGTACTAAGCACATTTTTAGGCATTTATTAAGTGCTTACTATGTGCAAAACACTGTTCTAATAATAATAATAATAATAATAATAATGGCATTTGTTAAGCGCTTACTATGTGCAAAGCACTGTTCTAAGCGCTGGAGCACTGTTCTAAGCTCTGGGCACTAGGGAGGTTACAAGGTGATCAGGTTGTCCCACGGGGGTGCACATATTCATTCTGTTTATTTTATTTCGTTAATATGTTTTGTTTTGTTCTCTGTCTCCCCCTTCTAGACTGTGAGCCCACTATTGGGTAGGGACCATCTCTATGTGTTGCCAACTTGTACTTCCCAAGCACTTAGTACAGTGCTCTGCACACAGTAAGCGCTCAATAAATACGATTGAATGAATGAATGAATGAATCCCCATTTTACAGATGAGGGAACTGAGGCTCAGAGAAGTTAGGTGACTTGCCCAAAGTCACACAGCTGACAAGTGGCAGAGCCGGGATTTGCATCCATGACCTCTGACTCCAAAGCCCGGGCTCTTTCCACTGAGCCATGCTGCTTCTTGGGAAAGTACAACACAATAAAGAGTGACATTCCCTGTCCACAGCAAGTTTACAGTCTAGATCTTTATATCTCATGAGGCCTCTATTCCTTCCCTTCTGCCCAAAAGGTTTAAATTGAAAGGGTAAAGTCCAGTTTCTCCCTTAGTCATTACCTGAGCTCCTGCCACCACCCCCTCGAATCCCTGAATTATTGTTTCCCCTTCCTTTCACAGTGGCTCTGTGACAATACTAAGCCCCACACTCCTGATTGCCTCATTTTTCCAGTGGCAAATGATGGCCAAGAAACTTCCCACTTTGGGCCCCATGGGGACTGAGATAGCGGGAAGGAAATTACAGGGTTCCTGCCACACCCCTGGGAACTCTTGGGTGGAAAGTCTATGTTCTTGCCTTTGAGCATCTTAGAATCTGAAGGGGAAGCGCAGTTATTCCAAAAAGTAAACCAACATCCCCGAGCCTATAGAGATATTGAAATGACATATGCAAGAACAAAATAAGTACAAAAATTGGGGTATAAAAGCAGTTAATTCATAGTTACTATATATATATATAGTATATATATACTATAGTATAGTACAGTATAGCCTTGTACTAAGCCATCAGCATTCAGCTGTTAGTGTTCACAACCCAAGCATTTCTAATAACAATAATTGCGGTATTCATTAAACGTTTTCCTGCCTCTACCCACTTCAGTCTGTATTTCACTCTGCTGCCCGGATTATCTTTCTACAGAAACACTCTGGGCCATTTCACTCCCCTCCTCAAAAATCAGTGGTTGCCTATCATCATCAATCGTATTTATTGAGCGCTTACTATGTGCAGAGCACTGTACTAAGCGCTTGGGAAGTACAAATTGGCAACATATACAGTCCCTACCCAACAGTGGGCTCACAGTCTAAAAGAGTGGGCTCACAGTCTATCAACCTCCATATGAAGCAAAAACTCCTCACTATTGCCTTCAAAGCTCTCTGTCCCCTCGCCCCCTCCTATGTCACCTCCCTCCTCTCCTTCTACAGCCAAGCTCGCACCCTCCGCTCCTCTGCCGCTCACCTCCTCACTGTGCCTCGTTCTTGCCCGTCCCGCCGTCGACCCTCGGCCCACGTCTAGAGTATAGTATAGTATATAATGTGTGCATATATATATATTATATATATATATATAATCTCTGGACACACACACACACAGACACATATATACTATATATATATATGCCCAGAAATAAGTTTGATCAAAAGTAGTCGTTGTTGTAATATCATTTATTGAACATCCATGGATACTAAGTTTATACTATACTTTGGAAGTATAAAACAAGCAAGTGACACATTTCACAAACTCAAAACCAGTTATCTCTGGACAGCGTGTGGCGTCTGGCAACTGGGCGAAACACGTTAAGTGTACATGTATAGGCATGTGAGTGCCTATGTAATATGGGGATTACCTAATGAAAGATAATCATCAGGAGATGTGAGACTCATTCCTAACAGCATAAACTGAGGGAGGAAGAGGAAATGGGGCCACTTTTATGCCCCAAAGTACCTATGAGACATTTGGGTCTAATAACCCTATTCAATGGCTCCTTTATATTCCACCGTGGTGTAATGAAGGGTAGAGCACCAGCTTGGGAGTCAGAAGGTTATGGGTTCTAATCCCATTTTCACCACTTGTCTGTTGTGTGACCTTGGGCAAGCCACTTCACTTCTCTGTGCCTCAATTACCTCATCTGTAAAATGGGATTGAGACTATGAGCCCCATGCAGGACAGGGACTGCGTCCAACCCGATTTCCTTGTATTCTCCCCAGTGCTTAGTACAATATCTGTCGTTCATTCATTCATTCATTCAATTAGTCGTATTTATTGAGCGCTTATTGTGTGCAGAGCACTGAACTAAGCACTTGGAAAGTACAGTTCAGCAACATGTAGAGGCAGTCCCTACTCAACAACGGGCTCACAAGTCTAGAAGGGGGAGACAGACAACAAAACTAAACAAGTAGATAGGTGTCAATACCATCAGAATAGATAAGTAGAATTAGAGCTAGATACATATCATTAATAAAATAGAGTAATAAATCTGTACAAACATATATACAGGTGCTGTGGGGAGGGGAAGAAGGTTGGGTGGGGGGGATGGGGAGGAGGAGAGGGAAAAGGGGCTCAGTCTGGGAAGGCCTCCTGGAGGAGGTGAGCTCTCATTAGGGCTTTGAAGGGAGGAAGAGAGCTAGTTTGGCCGATGTGCGGAGGGAGGGCATTCCAGGCCAGGGGGAGGACGTGGGCCGGGGGTCGATGGCGGGACAGGTGAGGATGAGACCCAGTGAGGAGGTGAGCAGCAGAGGAGCGGAGGGCACGGACTAGGCTGGAGAAGGAAAGAAGGGAGGTGAGGTAGGAGGGGGCAAGGTGATGGACAGCCTTAAAGCCGAGGGTGAGGAGTTTTTGCTTCACACGGAGGTTGATAGGCAACCACTGGAGATTTTTGAGGAGGTGAGTGAAATGCCCAGAGCGTTTCTGTAGAAAGATAATCCGGGCAGCAGATTGAAGTACAGACTGAAGCGGGTAGAGGCAGGAGAGTGCTTAATGAGTACCGCAATTATTGTTATTAGAAATGCTTGGGTTGTGAACACTAATAGGGGAACGCTGAATGGCTTAGTACAAGGCTCTGCACACCGTAAGTCTTAGTAAATATTATTACTACTACTATTTGTCCACCACTTGTCAGCTGTGTGACCTCGGGCAAGTCACTTAACTTCTCTGGGCCTCAGTTCCCTCATCTGTAAAATGGGGATGAAGACTGTGAGCCCCATGTGGGACAACCTTGATCACCTTGTATCCCCCCTAGTGCTTAGAACAGTGCTTGGCACATAGTAAGCACTTAACAAATACCACCATTATTATTATTATTATTATTCATTCAACTGTAATGATTGAGTGCTTTCTGTGTGCAGAGCACTGTACTAAGTGCTCAATCAATCAATCGTATTTATTGAGCGCTTACTGTGTGCAGAGCACTGTACTAATCAATCAATCAATCATATTTATTGAGCGCTTACTGTGTGCAGAGCACTGTACTAAGCGCTTGGGAAGTACAAGTTGGCAACATATAGAGACGGTCCCTACCCAACAGTGGGCTCACAGTCTAGAAGAGGGAGACAGAGAACAAAACCAAACCTATTAACAAAATGAAATAAATAGAATAGATATGTACAGGTAAAATAAATAAATAAATAGAGTAATAAATATGTACAAACATATATACATATATACAGATGCTGTGGGGAAGGGAAGGAGGTAAGGCGGGGGCTCAGTAATGATAGTATTTGTTAAGTGCTTACTATGTACCAAGCACTGTACTAAGCACCGGGGTAGATGCAAGGTAATCAGGTTGTCCCACATGGGGTTCACAATCTTAATCCCCATTTTACAGGTGAGGTAACTGAGGCACAGAGAAGTGAAGTGACCTGCCCAAAATCACACAGCAGACAAGTGGCGGAGTCGGGATTAGAATCCACAACCTCTGAGTCCCAAGCCCGGGCTCTTTCCACTAAGCGACTACCTCCCACTGCCATCAGTGCGAGTCTTGCCTCAGCATAGGAGTAGAAAGGAAGCTTCTCAGAAGTACAGGCCTGGGTTCAAATCTAGAAGAAGAACGACTCCTACTTTGCCCAAGACATCTGCCCTGTTGGGGGTGACAGCACTGTTTCTTCTTTTTTTAAAAAAGGATACAAACCCCAGCCCACTTCTAGGAGTCAGATGAGCTCTGGTGGCTTCTTCCACATCTGGGATTTTATTATTTCAATATAGTGACTAGAGCACGGGGCTGGGAGTAAGAAGGATTTAGGTTCTAATCCCAGCTCTGCCACTTGTCTGCTGTGTGACCTTGGGCAAGTCACTTCACTTCTCTGTCCCTCAGTTCCCTCATCTGTGAAATGGGGATTGAGACTGTGAGCCCCAAGTAGTACAGGGACTGGGTCATTCATTCATTCATTCATTGAATCGTATTTATTGAGCACTTACTGTGTGCAGAGCACTGTACTAAGCGCTTGGGAAGTACAAGTGGGTCCAACCTGATGTGCTTGTATCCCTCCCCAATGATTAGTGCCTGGCTCATATTAAGCCCTTAACAAATACCATTATTATTAGAGAAGCAGCGTGGACCATTATTATTAGAGAAGCAGTGTGGCTCAGTGGAAAGAGCCCAGGTGGGGAGCCAGAGGTCGTGGGTTCTAATCCCTGCTCTGCCACTTGTCAGCTGTGTGATCTTGGGCAAGTCACTTAACTAGAAGCAGCATGGCTCAGTGGAAAGAGCATGGGCTTTGGAATCAGAGGTCACGGGTTCAAATCCCAGTTCTACCACTTGTCAGCTGTGTGACTTTGGGCAAGTCACTTAACTTCTCTGGGCCTCAGTTACCTCATCTGGGAAATGGGGATTAAAACTGTGAGCCCCCCCCCTTGGGACAATCTGATCACCTGGTAACCTCCCCAGCGCTTAGAACAATGCTTTGCACATAGTAAGCACTTAATAAATACCATTATTATTATTATTATTATTATTATTATTATTCTCTGGGCCTCGGTTACTTCATCTGTACAATGTGGATGAAGGCTGTGAGCCCCACGTGGGACAACTTGATGACCTTGTATCTCCCCCAGCACTTAGAACAGTGCTCGGCACATAGTAAGCGTGTAACAAAAACCATCATCATTATTATTATTATTCTCTGTGCCTCAGTTCCCTCATCTGTCAAATGGGGACTGATCCTGTAAGCCCCCCATGGGACAGGGACTGTGTCCAACTAGATTTGCTTGCATCCACCCCAGCACTTAGTACAGTGCAGGCACATAGTAAAGCCCTTAAAAAACACCATTATTATTGTATTATTATTACTAGAGAAGCAGCGTGGCTCAGTGGAAAGAGCCCGGGCTTGGGAGCCAGGGTTCTTGGGTTCTAATCCCGGCTCTGCCACGTGTCAGCTGTGTGACCTTGGGTAAGTCACTTCACTTCTCTGGGCCTCAATTCCCTCATTGGTAAAATGGGGCTGAAGACTCTGAGCCCCACGTGGGACAACCTGATCACCTTGTAACTTCCCCAGCGCTCAGAACAGTGCTTTGCACATAGTAAGCGCTTAATAAATGCTATTATTATTATTATTATTATCACCTAGAACCCCCCCCAGTGCTTAGAACAGTGCTTGGCACTCCTCCTCCTCCCCATCTCCTCCTCTCCATCCCCCCGCCTTACCTCCTTCCCTTCCCTACAGCACCTGTATATATGTATATATGTTTGTACGGATTTATTACTCTATTTATTGATTTATTTTACTTGTACATATTTACTGTTCTATTTATTTTATTTTGTTAATATGCTTTGTTTTGTTGTCTGTCTTCCCCTTCTAAACTGTGAGCCCGCTGCTGGGTGGGGACCGTCTCTATATGTTGCCAACTTGTACTTCCCAAGCGCTTATTACAGTGCTTTGCACACAGTAAGCGCTCAATAAATGCGATTGATTGATTGATAGTAAGCGCTTAATAAATGCTATTATTATTTTATTAATATTATTATCACCTTGAACCTCCCCCCAGCGCTTAGAAACTGCTTGGCACATATTAAGCGTGCGACAAAATCCATCATCATTATTATTATTATTCTCTGTGCTGCATTTCCCTCACCTGTCAAATTCATTCATTCATTCAATCGTATTTATTGAGCGCTTCCTGTGTGCAGAGCACTGTACTAAGAGCTTGGGAAGTCCAAGTTGGCAACATCTAGAGCCGGTCCCTACCCACCAGCGGGCTCACAGTCTAGAAGGGGGAGACGGACAACGAAACATATTAACAAAATAAAATAAACAGAATAAATACGTACAAGTAAAATAGAGTAATAAATATGTACAAACATATATACAGGTGCTGTGGGGGAAATGGGGACTGATCCTGTAAGCCCCCCATGGGACAAGGAGTGTGTCCAACTAAATTTGCTTGCGTCCATCCCAGCGCTTAGTACAGTGTAGGTGCATAGTGAGGCCCTTAAAAATACCATTATTATTAGTAGTATTATTATTAGGACTAAGGGGCTGGGAGACAGGATCCAGGAGGAACATTTAGGCGGCGGAACTCGGTCTGGGAAGCGGCGGTTCGTGTGGGGGAATGTATTTTTGGTTGGCCCCGCTGGGCCTGGCAGGGATTAGGGTCCTGCTGGGGCTAGGGGAGAGGCTCAAGTAGCTTGGGGGGGTCGCCTCCCACCCTAATCCATCCCCCCCTCCCCCGGGACGGGCCCGTGAATGGCAGGCCCCTGAATGCCCGGCCTGGTGGCGGTGGAAGCTCCCGAGGTGAGGTCTGGTCCCCTGGGGGGAGGCCTGGACCCCTGAGATGGGGTCTGGCCCCTGGGGTGGCCCCTGGAGTGAGGTCTGGTCTCCTGGAGTGAAGCCTGGACCCCTGGGTGGAGGCTTGGACCCCTGAGGTGAGGCCTGGTCCCTGGGGTGGCCCCTGGGAAGAGGCCAGGTCCCCTGGGGTGAGGCCTGGGCCTCTGGGGTGAGGCCAGGTCCCCTGGGGTGAAGTCTGGTCCCCTGGGGTGAGGCCAGGTCTCCTGGAGTGAGGCCTGGTCCTTGGGGTGACACTAGGTCTCCTGGGGTGAGGCCTGGCCCCTGGGGTGTCCCCTGGGGTGAGGCCTGGCCCTCTGGAGGGAGGCCTGGGCCTTTGGATGTCTCCTGGGGTGAGGCTTGGCCCCCTGGAGTGAGGCTTGGACCCCGGGTTAAGGGCTGGACCCCTGAGATGAGGCCTGGTCCCTGGGGTGTCCCCTGGGGCGAGGCTTGGCCCCCTGGAGTGAGGCTTGGGCCCCTGGGTTAAGGCCTGGACCCCTGAGATGAGGCCTGGTCCCTGGGGTGTCCCCTGGGGTGAGGCCAGGTCTTCTGGGGTGAGGCCAGGTCCCCCGGGGTGAGGCCAGGTCCCCAGGGGTGAGGCTAGGTCCCCTGGGGTGAGGCCTGGTCCCCTGGGGTGAGGCCTGGCCCCCTGGAGTGAGGCCTGGGCCCTTGGGTGTCCCCTGGGGTGAAGTTGGCCCCCTGGAGTAAGGCTTGGGCTCCTGGGTTAAGGCCTGGACCCCTGAGATGAGGCCTGGTCCCTGGGGTGTCCCCTGGGGTGAGGCCAGGTCTCCTGGGGTGAGACCAGGTCTCCTGGGGTGAGGCCAGGTCCCCTGGAGTGAGGCCTGGTCCTTGGGGTGAGGCCAGGTCCCCTGGGGTGAGGCTTGGTCCCTGGGGTATTCCTTGGGATGAGGCCTGGCCCCCTGGGGTGAGACTTGGCCCCCTGGAGTGAGGCCTGGACCCCTGAGATGGGGTCTGGTCCCTGGGGTGGCCCCTGCAGTGACCTAGTCTCCTGGAGTGAAGCTTGGACCCCTGGGTTGAGACCTGGGCCCCTGAGATGAGGTCTGGTCCCTGGGTTGTCCCCTGGGATGAGGCCAGGTCCCCTGGGGTGAGGCCTGGTCCCTGGGGTGTCCCCTGGAGTGAGGCCTGGCCCCCTGGAGTGAGGCCTGGTCCCTGGGGTGTCCTCTGGGGTGACGCTTGGTCCCTGGGATGAGGCCTGGACCCCTGGAGTGAGGCGTGGCCCTTGGGATGAGACTTGGGCCCCCGGGGCGAGGTGTGGCCCCTAGGTTAAGGCCTGGACCCCTGGGGTGAGGCGTGGCCCCCCAGGGGTGAGGCCCGATCCCCGGAGGCAGAGGCGGGGGTGTGCTTCACCATGGGTTCCAGCTTCCCTGGTTTGGCTATTTCCTCCTCTTCCACCTTCTCTGTGCCTCTCCTCCCAGTTCCAAAGTACATATAACAGTAATAATAATAGTAATGACGTTTGTCAAGTGCTTATTCTGTACCAGGCACTGTACTAAGCGCTGGGGTGGATACAGGCAAATAGAATTGTACACTGTCCCTGGCCCATTTGAGGCTCATCGTTTTGCTCCCCATTTTACAGATGAGGTAACTGAGGCACAGAGAAGTAAAGTGACTTGCCCAAGGTCACACAGCAGACAAGTGGCAGAGCCGGGATTAGAACCCACGACCATCTCATTCCCTGGCCCATGCTCTAGCCACTACGTTATGTAATTTATTTATATTAATGTCTGTCTCCCCACTCTATTCTATAAATTTGATGTGGGCATGGAATGTGTCTGTTATACTATTCTCTCCCAAGCGCTTAGTACAGTGCTCTGCACACAGTAAGCGCTCAGTAAATACGATTGAATGAAAGAGTCAGGCACTGTTTTAAGCACCGGCTTAGATGCAAGTTAATCAGGTTGGACACAGTCCCCTGTGGGGTTCACAGTGTAAGCAAGAGGGAGAACAGGTATTGAATCCCCATTTTATAGTTGAGGAGACTGATGCACAGAGAAGTTAAGTGACTTGCCCAAGGTCACCTCCTTCCCCTCCCCACGGCACCTGTATATATGTATATATGTTTGTACAGAATTATTACTTTATTTGTTTTACTTGTACATATTTATTCTATTTATTTTATTTTGTTAATATGTTTTGTTGTCTGTCTCCCCCTTCTAGCCTGTGAGCCCGGTGTTGGGTAGGGACCGTCTCTAGATGTTGCCAACTTGGACTTCCCAAGCGCTTAGTACAGTGCTCTGCACACAGTAAGCACTCAATAAATACGATGGAATGAATGACTGTGAGCCCCTCTAGACTGAGCTCGTTGTGGACAGGGAAAGTGTCGGTTTATTGTTACGTTGTTACTCTCCCAAGTGCTTAGTACAGTGCTCTGCACACAGTAAGCACTCAATAAATACGATCGAATGAATGATTAGAAACCAGCCAGGCCTGTGCTGTAGCCACTAGGCCACACTGCTTATCAATGACGAGTGGTTCTCACAGGCCCTCACTGTTGTACTGCTTGACTTTTTTAGAAGATTCATTGCACAGTAAATGGTGTAGGTCTGTTTCTGTTTTTTTTTAAATGTCTAAGAGTGATTTGGATGGTAACGGAATTCTTTCAGCACTTATTTAATAATAATAATGGCATTTGTTAGGCGCTTACTATGTGCAAAGCACTGTTCTAAGCGCTGTGGGGGGATACAAGGTGATCAGGTTGTCCCACGTGGGGCTCACAGTCTCCATCCCTATTCCACAGATGAGGGAACCGAGGATCCGAGAAGCTTGCCCAGGGTCACACAGCAGACACATGGCGGAGCCGGGATTCGAACCCATGACCTCTGACTCCAAAGCCCATGCTCTTTCCACTGAGCCACAGTCTTTTGGATACTGCAACAAAGATTTTAATCTTTTATTTACCATTTGCTTCATTATGTGCAAAGCACTGTTCAGGGAGAATTTATTAAATGGTAAAATATAATATAAAGGATATATAATATAATATAAATAATATATACAATATATGATATTTTATATATAATACATAATATTAGTATAATATGATTCTATATAATATAATTCTATATAATATAATATATATAATATAATATAAATAATATAAAGGATCAGACAGACTCAAATGGGGTCTCGCCTAATTCTTTTAAGTGACTCGTCATCCTTGTAGAAGTTCCCAAGTTAGCTCAAAAAAAGTTGTCTATATGAAATGTCATAGCACAGATAGGATAATCTGAAAGTTGCATCAACCTTCCCCTTCCACCCTTTATTAGTCTATTTATTTCTCCCAACTTTAGTAGGTTTGGCAACCCAAGTCAGGCACGTCCAGGACCTTGGACGCTAAGCCCATGGCTTTTCCTAGTAAGGAAAGAATTTTATCACTGCACGGATTCAACAGCAAACAAAGCAATTTGGGGGCCTTTGGAGAAGTTGGGGAATGAAAATAAAGGAACAAATGGCATCAATCTTTGGCCAACCTTTCTCTCCATGACTTCCCCACCAAATTTACTTAGGTAAGTTTACCTCTCTGAACTTGCCTAACAGAATTCAAAACTTATTTTGAAAGCATTTCCTGGCAGTGGGGCCTTTTGGGTGCATGCACATTTATGGACCCCATTTCTGATTCCCTCTCCCTTGATCTGAATTACTTAGTGGCCGAAGAAAAAAGGCACCAGCAAACTGTTTCATTGGAACAGCGGGTCTTTGAAATTGAAGTCGAGTGATGGAGTATTAAGGGTATTAAAAACTCTAAGCGCCTCTAAAGAAAGGTCGGAAGGGCCCTCAAGGCATCTAATCTGGCTCTCTGCCTGCACCCAGGACAAATCAAACATTTATTCTGGGTTTGCAGGGAGCATTGCTGGCTAACTAGGCTGTTGCTTATAATAATAATAATGGTATTTGTTAAGCGCTTAGTATGTGCAGAGCCCACTGTTGGGTAGGGACCATCTCTATTTGTTGCCAACTTGTACTTCCCAAGCTCTGTAAGCTCTCAGTAAATATGATTGAATAAATGAATAAATGCAAGCCACTGTTCTAAGTGCTGGGGAGGTTACAAGCTGATCAGGTTGTCCCACGGGGGGCTCACAGCTTTAATCCCCATTTTACAGTTGAGGTAATTGAGGCCCAGAGAAGTTAAGTGACTTGCCCAAAGTCACACAGCTGACAGATGGCCTCTAAAGAAAGGTTGGAAGGGCCCTCAAGGCATCTATTCTGGCTCTCTGCCTGCACCCAGAACAAATCAAACATTTATTCTGGGTTTGCAGGGAGCATTGCTGGCTAACTAGGTTGTTGCTTAAAATACTAATACTAATACTAATAATAATAGTATTTGTTAAGTGTTTACTATATGCAAAGCACTGTTCTAAGCGCTGGGGAAGTTACAAGCTGATCAGGTTGTCCCACGGGGGGCTCACAGCTTTAATCCCCATTTTACAGTTGAGGTAACTGAGGCCCAGAGAAGTTAAGTGACTTGCCCAAAGTCACACAGCTGACAGATGGACTCTAAGCACCTCTAAAGAAAGGTTGGAAGGGCCCTCAAGGCATCTAATCTGGCTCTCTGCCTGCACCCAGGACAAATCAAACATTTATTCTGGGTTTGCAGGGAGCATTGCTGGCTAACTAGGTTGTTGCTTATAATAATAATGGTATTTGTTAAGCGCTTAGATTGTGTCCAACCTGAATATCTTATATCTACCTCAGCACTTAGAAAAGTGCTTGGCACATAGTAAATGCTTAATAATAATAATAATAATAATGGCATTTATTAAGCACTTACTATGTGCAAAGCACTGTTCTAAGTGCTGGGGAGTCTACAAGGTGATAAGGTTGTCCCACGGGGGGCTCACAATCTTAATCCCTATTTGACAGATGAGGTAACTGAGGCACAGAGAAGTTACGTGACTTGCCCAAAGTCACACAGCTGACAGTTGGAGGAGCCGGAATTTGAACCCATGACCTCTGACTCCAAAGCCCGGGCTCTTTCCACTGAGCCATGCTGCTTCTCTTATACATAAAACATATTAGCCAAGCATCTTCATAAACAGAAGTTCTACGGCATCTAATGGCATCATATTGGAGCTCAGTCGTCTTCACAGGAGGAAAGTTCTTTATGTTCTTTATGTCCAACCTCAGAAGCAGCGTGGCTCAGTGGAAAGAGCCCGGGCTTTGGAGTCAGAGGTCATGGGTTCAAATCCCGGCTCCGCCACCTGTCAGCTGTGTGACTTTGGGCAAGTCACTTAACTTCTCTGGGCCTCAGTTACCTCATCTGGAAAACGGGGATTAAGTCTGTGAGCCCCACGTGGGACAACTTGATTACCTTGTAATAATAATAATAATAATGGTGGCATTTAGTAAGCACTTACTATGTGCCAAGCACTGTTCTAAACCCTGGGGAGGTTACAAGCTGATCAGGTTGTCCCACGGGGGGCTCACAATCTTAATCCCCATTTGACAGATGAGGTAACTGAGGCCCAGAGAAGTTAAGTGACTTGCCCAAAGTCACACAGCTGACAATTAGCCCCAGTGCTTAGAACAGTGCATTGCACATAGTAAGCGCTTAATAAATGCCATTATTATTATTATTATTACTCCAATTTCCTACTGATAGCTGGCAATCATTCTTACAGTAATCTCTCACGTGTCCGACAACACTTAAGGGAAAGGAACATGTCTGCTAATTCAGTTGTGTTGTACTCTTCCAAGCGCTTAGTACAGTACTCTGTACATAGTAAGCGCTCAATAAATACCATTGATGATTAAACCCCCAATTAGCTTTCTTTTTCTCCTGATAAACTAACCCCAACTCACAGGTCTTATTTTCCAACCTAGATCAATATTTCTTCTTCTCAATTAGGCCCGATCCCAGCATAAAATGTCATTGTTCAATTAATTCCCCCAGAACTTCTTCAATACCTCTTGGACGGTGTTAGATTTTATTTCTTTTTTGTAGTGTCTCTCCAGCGGAGTGGACGGGATGGATCTTAGAGAAACAGCGTGGCTCAGGGGAGAGAACACGAGCTTGGGAGTCAGAGGTCATGGGTTCTAATCCTGCCTCCACCGCTTGTCAGCTGTGTGACTTTGGGCAAGTCACTTAACTTCTCTGTGCCTCAGTTACCTCGTCTGTAAAATGGGGATTAAGACTGAGCCCCACGTGGGACAGCCTGATCACCATGTAACCTCCCCAGGTGCTTAGAACAGTGCTTCGCACATAGTAAGTGCTTAACAAATGCCATCATTATTATTATTCAATCGACTTATCTGAATTTAGGAACAAGATGAATTGAATTCTTGTTAATAACATTAGATTTCCTAATATGGAAATGAATAGTGTAGAAAGTGCCTGAGTTTCCAAGCGTGTAATCTCTTGGTTTTCCTAGTATGAATACACTAGTCTAGAGTGTGCTGTAAACTTTTGAATGCAAGCTAACTAAAAATGTAGGTTCTTCGAAACCAAAAAATGCAGATGTGGTATTAAAATGAATATTCACTGCCCTTTAAGTGCGACCCAGTCTTAAATCGTTTTTCTCTTGCTAATATCATCACTTTCAAAGTGTAACGTGCTAGGAGGAAGCCGTCATCTAATAGTAACATCTGATAGGCCTAATAAGGATAAATGCTGGGAGTTGAGGAATTTGGATGGGTAAATAAACAAATCAGGTGCGTTTTCATTCATTTGGAAACCATCTGTCCTCACTTGCTCATGACCATTTCATCCAAGCAGACCATGTCTACAGGCAGCCCAACACAGCGAGGGAAAGTGAAAAAGATTGTTTGGAATTAGAGTCATTAGCACCAGTATTTACCGAATACCACTGCGTGCATGGAAATGTGAGACGTGGTTCCTACCCTTGAGTGGTTTCATTAATATTTTTGTTGATTAATGCCTCACTGGCATTTTCTCCTCAATTAGCGTTTTGGGAGCCCCACGGGGTGCATGGTAATTTACCAAGAAGTGGAAATAAGAACAAAAGAGATTAAGATATTTGACCTTTGCCTTGAAGGAGCGTACAATTTGTGCAACTAGGTAAACATCTACCAGACAAACGTTGTCTAGGTGGCAAATAGACAGTCCTCTAAAATACAAGATTACGCACAAGCCAAAGTGATGGTGATGTCGATAATTGTATTTGTTAGTGTCTAGCACTGTTCTAAGCGCTGGGATAGATACAGGTTAATCAGGTTGGGCATAGCCCCTGTCCTGGATTTTTCTTTTTTTCAATCGTATTTATCATCATCATCAATCGTATTTATTGAGCGCTTACTGTGTGCAGAGCACTATACTAAGCACTTGGGAAGTACAAATTGGCACCATATAGAGACGGTCCCTACCCAACAGTGGGCTCACATTCTAGAAGATGGGGCTCACAGTCTTAATCCCCATTTTACAGTTGAGGTAACTGAGGCCCAGAGAAGGGAAGTGACTTGCTCAAGGTCACACAGCCGGCAAGGGGCAGAGCTAGGATCAGAACCCAGGTCCTTCGGACTCCAGTGGGAGTCCGTGCGCTGCTCCATGCATTAGGTCTACGCCCTGCAAGGTGAGAAGGTTATTAATTCGTTCAATCGCATTTATTGGGTCCTTACTGTGTACAGAGCACTGTACTGTAGATAAACAGTACAATAAACAGCGCACTGCACTATACAATAAACATACAAATAAATATACAATAAACAGTGACATTCCCCGCCCGCATAAGCTCACAATCTAGAGCCGGGGAGACAGATGTCAATGCAAATAAATAAAATGGGTGGCCCTATATCACGGCCAGTGTTAGCCAAAAGCCACACTAAGCTCCACTTTGAAGCTATGGGCTACCCTGGGTCAGTTTGGTGGGGTCATCAATGGGCAGCGGGTCCCACCCAACCCATCCTGACTACCATCGAGATGCTCACTGGAAAGAGCTCGGGCTTTGGAGTCAGAAGTCATGGGTTCAAATCCTGGCTCCGCCAATTGTCAGCTGTGTGACTTTGGGCAAGTCACTTCACTTCTCTGGGACTCAGTGACCTCATCTGTAAAATGGGGATGAAGACTGTGAGCCCTCCATGGGACAACCTGATCACCTTGTAACCTCCCCAGCGCTTAGAACAGTGCTTTGCACATAGTAAGCGCTTAATAAATGCCATCATTATTATTATTATTATTACCAGTATGGCTCATTGGAAAAAGCACGGGCTTGCGAGTCGGAGATCATCAGTTCTAATCCCGGCTCCGCCATATGTCTGCTGTGTGACCTTGGGCAAGTCACTTAACTTCACTGAGCCTCTGTTACCTCATCTGTAAAATGGGGATTAATCAATCAATCATGTTTATTGAGCGCTTAGTATGTGCAGAGCACTGTACTAAGCACTTGGGAAGTACAAGTTGGCAACATATAGAAACAGTCCCTATCCAACAGTGGGCTCACAGTCTAGAAGATTAAGGCCGTGAGCCCCACGTGGGACAACCTGATCACCTTGTATCCCCCCCAGCGCTTAGAACAGTGCTTTGCACATAGTAAGTGCTTAACAAATGCCATTATTATTATTATTATTATTATTATGTACCAATGGATCCTGGATCAGGGTTGAAACTTACCCGGGAAATTGGTTACCGTGCGGGGATGTCTCTAAAAGGCATTTAGTGCTCTTCAACAATTACTTCTGACTATTTAAGTTGCATAATTGAAAGGGATTTAATAACTGCCTGCTAATATTTAGTGCCATTTATTGGCGCTCAAATATTAAATGCTAATTAGGACAGGAGAAGGATTCTTTATCGCGTTGAAAAGAGAAAAATCGAGAAAATAATTTTGATGAGCGTTATCCATCCAGTGGAATGGACAACTTACCCCCACCCGACCCGCAAGTCCCAAGGATTGTGAACTACTGCTTCTCTGAGCATATACATGTTGAAGTGCAGTACTGTAAAATGTGACATGAAAGTACCCAGTAAGCGTTGCTCAGTGATAATCGCCATCCTGACCCTCAGTACGGTGGGCCGTGCTGAAGTGGCACTCAATAAATACCACTACTACGTCTTTTTATGGCTCTTGCTAAGCGCTTACTAGGTGCCTGGCACTGAACTAAGTGCTTGCTAGATACAAGGACATCGGGCTGGACAAAGCTCCCTGACCCACTTGGGGTTCATAGTCTAAGTCTGTATTAGAGGGAGGAGGATTTAATCCCCATTTTACAGGTGAGGTTACGGAGGCACAGGGCAGTTAAGTGACTTGCCCAAGGTCACACAGCAGATAAATGGTTAGGCTGGAATTAGAACTCAGGTCCTTTGATTCCCAGGCCCGTGCTCTTTCCACCAGTCATGCTGTTTCCCACTCCCCTGCTCACCTGCGCAGCCCCCGTCAACATCGCCGTCGTCAAATACTGTGAGTGTCCCCCCCCGGGGGAAGGAGGGGGACCCAGCGCTTACAACAGTGCTTGGCACCTAGTAACCATTAACAAATGCCATTATTAGTATTATTATTATAAATGCCATCATCAGCTTAACAGTCCAGCACTTAGAACAGTGTTTGGCACATAGTAAGCGCTTAACAAATGCCATTATTATTATTATTATTCAAGAACTCTCTTTCAACAAGACTGCCTTTTCCTTCAGTTCTTTAGGGGAACATTGCGTATGGCGGAAGGATTGACGGGAGATAAGTAATGAATTGGCCCGGGAGTAGAAGAGGCACAAAATTCAAATTAATCTTTAGAAAATAATGCTTGCGATTATTCAAGTTGAGCGTTGCTTAGATTTGGATCCACGTTTCTGCCTAGTGTGCGGGTTTAGAATTTAGCTCCTGAGGTGTGGGGATATTCAGGTGGTCCGTGCGGAGCCCACCAAACTAGTGTCATCTGCTCCAGTGAGTCTGGATTTGAACCAGTGTCTCCAGAGGTAGGCACGACGGAATTCATACGGCAGCACTTCAGGTGATTTTCTGTATGTTTTGTGTGAACCGATTGGAAACCGATTTTTGTCTCCAGCTGGCCCTAGAAGGATTTTCTATCACGTGCAGATCCTTTTCAGAGCCACGACCTTCGGACGTGCCTGCTTGTGTAGACTGAATGTCTGTTTATTTTACTTGTACATATCTATTCTATTTATTATATTTTGTTAATATGTTTTATTCTCCGTCTCTCCCTTCTAGACTGTGAGCCCACTGTTGGGTAGGGACCGTCTCTGTATGTTGCCAACTTGGACTTCCCAAGCGCTTAGTACAGTGCTCTGCACACAGCGCTCAATAAATACGATTGATTGATTGATTGTGTACCTGTTTTGTTGTCTGTCTTCCCCTTCTAGATTGCGAGCCAGTTATTGGGTAGGGACTGTCTCTATATGTTGCCAACTTGTACTTCCCAAGCGTTTAGTACAGTGCTCTGCACAGAGAAAGTGATCAATAAATACGACTGAATGAATGAATCTCAGCAAGTCAGGGCTACTGGGAGGAGAAACTGAGACCTGGAAACTGCTTAGCTGCCCAAGTGAGGAACAGACCATTTGGGAACGAGTCCTGAGGTGTGTGATGAGCGGCTCCTTAACCATAACCATAATAAAAATCTTCCTTTTCCTAACTCCCAGAGCAATTAATTTTCCCCCAAGTGTAATCTGAATAGATGCAGACCACTGAAATAATAATGATGGTATTTTGTTAAGCGCTTACTATGTGTCAAGCACTGTTCTGAGTGCTGGGATAGGATAGAGCCAAGCTAATTAGGTTGGACACAGTCCCTGTCCCACGTGGGGCTCACAGTCTTAATCCCCATTTTACAGATGAGGTGATTGAGGCCCAGGGAAGTTAAGTGACTTGCCCAAGGTCTCACAGCAGACAAGTGGAGGAGCTGGGATTTGAACCCGTGACCTTCTGAGACCCAGGCCCATATTCTATCCACTGCACCATGCTGCTTCTCTTGTTTAGGTTGGCTTCTAGAGAAGCAGCGTGGCTCAGTGGAAAGAGCCCGGGCTTTGGAGTCAGAGGTCATGGGTTCAAATCCCGGCCCCGCCAACTGTCAGCTGTGTGACTTTAGGCAAGTCACTTCACTTCTCTGGGCCTCAGTTCCCTCATCTGTAAAATGGGGATTAAGACCGTGAGCCCCTCGTGGGACAGCCTGATCACCTTGTAACCTCCCCAGTGCTTAGAACAGTGCTTTGCACATAGTAAGCGCTTAATAAATGCCATTATTATTACTATTATTATTATTATATCCAAGTGTCCAGCAAATACACTTGTCTACTTGGCAGTGATGATTGAAACATCTAGGTTGACAAGCTGGCTGCCCATGTAATCCCATGGAAAACTAGGCAGAGAGGAATTGAGGGGTACCCTCAAGCAATTAAACAAGTCAAACTCGGGCAAAAAGCGGTGAGCATCTGATCAAGGATCATTTTGTTTGATGACTAAACCAACAAGTAAGCCTTTTTTGAGCCCTGTAGATAGTATGAACTCCATCTCTGTCAATTCTCCTTTGCCATTTTAGGATCTTTTACTTGTAGCCATCATGGTTTAGGAAAGTTGAATTTCCTTTTCCTCTTAGGTTCAAATGAAAATCCCAAGCCTCCTCACTCTGTGAATACTAGGTCAATCAGTGGTATTTATTGAGCACCTACTGTGGGCCGAGGCTTGTACCAGACACTAATAATAATAATAATTAATAATGGTATTTGTCAAGCACTTACCATGTGCCAGGGACTACCAAGCACAGGGGTGGATACAAGCAAATTGGGTTGGACATAGTCCCTTGTCCTACACCTCTTGATCCCCATTTTACAGATGAGGTAACTGAGGCACAGAGAAGTGAAATGACTTGCCCAAGGTCACACAGCCGACAAGTGGAAGAGTCAGGATTAGAACCCATGACTCTCAGGCCCATACGTAGCTCAGTGGAAAGAGCCCGGGCTTTGGAGTCAGAGGTCATGGGTTTGAATCCCGGCTCCGCCACTTGTCAGCTGTGTGACTTTGGGCAAGTCACTTAACTTCTCTGTGCCTCAGTTCCCTCATCTGTAAAATGGGGATTGACTGTGAGCCCCCTGTGGGGCAACCTGATTGCCTTGTAACCTCCCCAGTGCTTGGAACAGTGCTTTGCACATAGTAAGCACTTAATAAATGTCATTATTATTACTATGCCGTAGCTCAGTGGAAAGAGCCCGGGCTTTGGAGTCAGAGGTCATGGGTTTGAATCCCGGCTCCGCCACTTGTCAGCTGTGTGACTTTGGGCAAGTCACTTAACTTCTCTGTGCCTCAGTTCCCTCATCTGTAAAATGGGGATTGACTGTGAGCCCCCTGTGGGGCAACCTGATTGCCTTGTAACCTCCCCAGTGCTTGGAACAGTGCTTTGCACATAGTAAGCACTTAATAATGTCATTATTATTACTTCCCCTGACTGGTTTTCTGAAAACTGAATCCCTTTTCTCCTTACAGGTTTGACCCACAAACACCTCCCCACTGTTAGACTTCTAGACTGTTGGGCCCGCTGTTGGGTAGGGACCGTCTCTATATGTTGCCAATTTGGACTTCCCAAGTGCTCTGCACACCGTAAGCGCTCAATAAATACGATTGAATGAATGATAGAACAGTCGAATTTGGCAGAATCCATTCCACGCCGCCGTCCCGATTCCGCTCTCTGGGAATCTGAACTCCCGCTCTCCACAGACCGTCCCGGAAAGCTCCTTGGTTCCGGTTCATTCCTGGGCTTTGGGTAGCTCAGCTGCAGCCCAGCCCCTAAATAACGGGGTTAAGTAATAGAAAAGCACGTCGACCTTGACTTCAAACCAGCGAACTACGCAGCCACGGCGGCCCTGACGGGGCCTGTTAAAGTCCTCTGAGTTTTCCGGACCAGTTGGAGCGAAAACCCATTGTTCTGGTTAATCGGAATTGATGTGGTGGCGAAGGGAGGACAATGTAATTTTTGGACTCCGCTGTTGCGACATTGCAGCTAACACTTTGTGCCTTGCGGGGAAAACCAAATCATGGGAGAGTATTTAGCTCCACAGTGCAGGCCTTCCAAGTGTGCCACGCTGCTCCTCAGTGACTTGAGTAAATGCCGTCACTTCCAATTAACACCCCTCTTCACATCTCTCTTCTTCTCTCATCAGCAAGAATCTGGCCTTAAGGCCATAACTTAGATAAGAGTCGGTTTTAATTTTTGCAGCCCAATTTGTTTTCCGTTTTTTTTTTTTTTAAGACTGTAAAGCAAATACGGAAGAATTTACTAGAAGTGAGAAAGGAAAACACAGTTTGGTTTTCACAATTTTGTTTCTTTCCACTAGCTCGCCCTATGTGTTTATCACATTTCTTCTTTTCTATTTCCTAAAGCCCACACAAGTGGTTTTCTTAGAAAATGGGACTTTTCCTGGACCACAAATTATGCACACCATTTTCAGACCCATTTTTGAACCAGAAACTTTATTAGCGCAAATTGTACTGATGAGCCAACATTTTATTGCACTTTAGGTTGCCACTAGGAACTGTGTCTGGTACGGGTAGAGTCTCCCTGGTGGCTCAGTGGAAAGAGTGAGGGCTTTGGAGTCAGAGGTCATGGGTTCAAATCCCAGCTCTGCCAATTGTCAGCTGTGTGACTTTGGGCAAGTCACTTATCTCCTCTGTGCCCCAGTTTCCTCATCTGTAAAATGGGGATTAAGACTGTAAGCCCCAAGTGGGACAACCTTGATTACCTTGTATCCTCCCCAGCGCTTAGAACAGTGCTTTGCACACAGTAAGCGCTTAATAAAAATGCCATCATCTTCCAGGAAATGATTTGGCTGAATGAACCGAAATCCAGTTGGTTGAAATACATCAGTTAGAAAAAGGGAGCCCGCGAGACACGGGGATTTGAGCTGATAAAGCAATGATACGCAACAGGCATAGCCAAAGGTCTGTGCCAAGGAAGCAAGACACAACCAAGAGGCCCAGCCATGTGAGAAAACAGGCTTGTTCCCAGGGAGAAAGGCTAGCGATGGGGCCAGCCTCGGTGGGCAGGTTGGGGGATACAATGAGAAAACTGAGAAAGAAAGAGTGGAGAGAAAGAAGCCAAGAAGAGACCAAAGTCAGAGTGAAAGTGCACCAGAGTGGTGAGTGAAGTCAAATGGGCCCAGTCACACAGAAAACTAGAAAGGCTGAACTGGAATAGGAGAGGGCAAGAACTTAGGATCCCCACAGACCTTCTGAGAGGCTCAATTCATGTTTTGCGGCATGTAGAGAAGATCTCGGGGAAGCTGGAAATGAAGCTGAGGGAATCTAGCTGCCTTCTGGTCACTCCAAGATTGGGCCCACAAGTGGCGAGTGCACAGATATTAGCCGCTTCACTTCTGGGTGAGCCGACGTGGCAGTAAGAACTGAAAGCAGGAAACACCTTGACCTTGGAGAACACTGGGAAGGATGGGAGAAATGGAGAGGGAATAAAAGTTGGGGGTACCAGTATATTTGCTGCTTCTTTTGGGAGAGCGGTTGGTTTGGGATTCCAGAGCTACATTTTAATTATAAACTGTTACCAATTCATTTGTAAGTAGGGAAAGCCCTTTCTCATTTTTTTTTTCTGGAATTCTGTGCTTCAGGAAGAATCAAATCCATCCGCTTAATTGCCTTCAATAATAATAATGATAATGATGGTATTTGTTAAGTGCTTACTATGTGCAAAGCACTGTTCTAAGTGCTGGAGCGCAGCTTTCACAGCAGCACAGATTGTCCTCCTGCAGAATCCAGTGTCCAGTGGAATACGCACAAATCACACTCCTCTGGCTAATAAGAAAAACTTCAGTGAAGAATAGCTAGCATCTCTCGCTGTGATATTCCCAGATCACTCTTCTCTCCAGTTGATGATTCATTCATTCATTCAGTTGTATTTATTGAGCGCCTACTGTGTGTAGAGCACTGTACTAAGCGCTTGGGAAGTACGAGTTGGCAACATATAGAGAGGGTTCCTACCCGACAATGGGCTCACAGTCTAGATGATGATAGTAGTGGTATTGTAGTACAGTGTGCTAAACGCTGGGAAAGATACAAGATAATCAGGTTGGGCACAGTCCCTGTCCCACTTTGGGCTCACCATCTTACAGGGAAAATGGGTATTTTATAGATGAGGGAACTGAGGCACAGAGAAGTTAAGTGAGTTACCTAAGGGCACACAGTAGACAAGTGGCAGACCTGGGGTTAGAACCCAGATTCCCGGACTCTCAGGCTTTCCCCTGGGCCATGCCGCTTCCCGGCACAGTCTGGAGGGAGCCGGGAAGCTAATTCTCAAGAGGTTTTTAGATGAAAGTCTGTCAAAGCTATTTCCCACCTAGTCATCCATTCTTGCGGCGAACACCTGCTGGGTGGTTTATTCATTCATTCATTCAGTCGTATTTATTGAGCGCTTACTGTGTGCAGAGCACTGCACTAAGCGCTTGGGAAGTCCAAGTTGGCAACATATAGAGACGGTCCCTACCCAACCGTGGGCTCACAGTCTAGAAGGGGGAGACAGACAACAAAACAAAACATATTAACAAAATAAAATAAATAGAATAAATATGTACAAGTAAAATAAATAGAGTAATAAATCTGTACAAACATATATACATATACACAGGTGCTGTGGGGAGGGGGAGGAGGGGGAGAGGAAGGAGGGGGCTCAGTCTGGGAAGGCCTCCTGGCTTCTTCAAGCACATTCTTATTTTTCATTTAAAGACAAGGATCATCATTATAATCACTATTTTCGGAGCAATCCCAAATACAAAGCACCTTGGAAGGAAGGTTAACTGAGCATGAAGAAGATTGAATCCCAGTCATTGAGGAGCTTTCACAGGAATTTCTCATCTACTTCCTAAAAAAAGAAATCTGGCATCCTGTGGCGATTGTTTTATTTTGGGCTTTTATACATTTAAACATTTTCAAAAAGGCACAGACATGAACTTATATTCAATACAGAAAAGGGCAGAGCTTTGTAGTATACGGCATTTTGACATAAGTAAACCCGTCTTCCTTCTCGTTAATTGGAAAGGTATGGCAGGAATGAAGCATGGATGCTACAGTATTGTCCTCTCCGAGGCCTAGACTAGTTGAGGCCTTTTTTCAGTTTCCCCTACAAGGTTAGCTAATAACTCACTTTGCTAGGAAGAGATTTCTTTTAGTTATTTTGAATTTACCTGTATTCATTTTTTCCCTCCTCTTCTCCTAATCTGCCCATTTTTGCCTCCCTCCCCTGCATTTCAGGGTATGTACGTGCATTTTTTTTAAGATTTCTAACCTTGACTGTTTTCTAATTCCTAAAATTAAGTGTTTTCTATTAATGTCAGGAAGCATTTGTAGTTAACTGTAATTTCACTTTACCTTAGGAGAAAATGTTTATTGTATCCGAAATTCCTTTTTGACCCACCTCCCCTTAGACTGTGAGCCTGATGTGGGACAGATTCATTCATTCATTCATTCAATCGTATTTACTGAGCGCTTTCTGTGTGCAGAGCACTGTACTAAGCGCTTCAGAAGTACAAGTTGGCGACGTATAGAGACGGTCCCTACCCAACAGTGGGCTCACAGTCTAGAAGATCTAGTTATCTCATATCTATCCCATCACTTAGTGCGGTCTTCACACAAAAAAAACACCTAACAGATACTGCAGTTATTATTACTAGGCTGATTGAAACTCCTTGCCACCGTCGGTCAATTGGTCTTATTTATTGAGTGCTTACTGTGTGCAGAGCACTGTACTAAGCGCTTGGGCAGGAACACTGTCAGCTCTGAGATAAAAGTCAGTTGGGCTGAGTCAAAGTCTTGGTGGTTTAAATATTTAAACCTGCTGCATGGTGAAGCTTTCCAGGGCAGTATTGCACTTTTCCATCCTGCAATAGTAAATTTTGGTTGATTTGGAAATATAAAGTCATGGGTGCAAACCCTGGCTCCGCCAATTGTCAGCTGTGTGACTTTGGGCAAATCACTTAACTTCTCTGCCTCAGTTACCTAATTTGTAAAATGGGGATTAAGACTGTGAGCCCCTCGAGGGACAACCTGATCACCTGGTAACCTTCCCAGTGCTTAGAACAGTGCTTTGCACATAGTAAGTGCTCAGTAAATGCCATTATTATAATTATAATGTGAATCTGACTTAATTTGCCATCTTATTTGAGGGGAGACATATATGGTTGTCTATATAGTCAGTCTGCTGCTTAGTAATAACATTAATTTTTTAAATTTCTATTTTTTTTTTTTTTTGCAGCTTTGTAAGTAGCCAAGTACTAAAAGAATGCTTGCCATGCAGATGTTTTTACGGGTCAGCTGGCCATTCCAGCGTGTGGCTGCTGCTCCCTCCTGTTGTCGGCGGAGTTCCTCTGCGCTGAGGAGGGTCTACCGTGTCGGCCGACTCCTTCACACAGGCAGGACGGTTTGGAGCGACAAGGTCACCCCAGTTTTCACCAGAGCTTTGGCCTTTGGGGACAAAATTGCCATTGCTGACCAGCATGGACAGTACTCCTACAAAGACCTCTACTCCAAGAGCCTCCGCTTGTCCCAACATATCTGTAGATTGCGCGACTGTCCCGATGGAGATGTTAAAGAAGAACGGATCTCTTTCCTGTGCTCCAATGACGTTTCTTACGTCGTGGCCCAGTGGGCCTCCTGGATGAGCGGAGGCATTGCCGTGCCTCTTTATAGGAAGCACCTAGCTTCCGAGCTGGAGTACTTCATCCGAGACTCCCAGAGCTCGTTGGTCATTGCAGGAGAAGAGTACGTGGATCCCCTAACCCCCGTCGTCAAGAAAGTAGGGGTTCGGCTCCTGCCACTGACGCCCGCTGTCTTTGACAGTGGGAGAGATGAGCAGGCAGCAGAACTCTGTCCAGAGAGAGAGTGGAAGGACAGAGGTGCCATGATCGTCTATACAAGTGGGACTACAGGAAGACCAAAGGGAGTACTTAGTACGCACCGGAACATCGAAGCCGTGGTGAGCGGGTTTGGATGCAGGGCCACAATAGCCGTCCCGCTGTAAAATAATAATAAAAATGTTGGTATCTGCTCAGCGCTTACTATGTGCCAAGCGCTGGCATAGATACAAGGTTATTAGGTTGTCCCACGTGGGGCTCACAGTCTTGATCCCCATTTTACAGATGAGGTAACTGAGGCACAGAAAAGCTAAGTGACTTGCCCCAAATCACACAGCTGACAAGTAGCGGAGCCGTTATTAGAATCCACGACCTCTGAGTCCCAAGCCTGTGTGCTTTCCACTAAACCAGGCATTCTAGTCTAGCGTGGGACCATTTATTAATCGTCCTCGGCCTCCCTGGCTTGAAAATGAGTCATCCTGGAAGCAATATCCTGGTGGGGAAGAGCAATTTACTATTACTATTCATTTGCTTTCAGTCAATCAGTTGTATTTATTGATTGCCTACCGTGTGTCCTACTAGGTGCTTAGGAGAGGTCAGTAGGGTTGGCAGACATGTTCCCTGCCCACACTCTTGCTTGCCTTTGCAATAGTTAAATTACAAAATTAAAAAACACCCAACTCTCTCGTTCAGGTGGCAAAATATCCCCCAAACTAGCCAGTCATCAGCTGGGTGTAAAGATTTACTTAAGGAGTCTCATTGTTCTTGGGTCATATAAGATCAAATCATTAAAGGAAATGATGATTTTTTTTAAATTCCAGAAATTTGCTTTATTTATGTAGTAGAATAACTGCATCAAAATATACCCCTGCGTGTAGGCAAACAGACTTTACTTTATGCACTTCGATCTGTGACCTTTGGACATTTGATATTTGCCCCACCCATAACCCCACAGCCCTTATAATAATGATAATAATGATAGCATTTAATAAGCGCTTACTGTGTGCAAAGCACCGTTCTAAGCACTGGGGAGGTTACAAGGTGATCAGGTTGTCCCACGGGGGGCTCACAGTCTCCATCCTCATTTTACAGATGAGGGAACTGAGGCCCAGAGAAGTGAAGTAACTTGCCCAAAGTCACACAGCTGACAATTGTCAGAGCCGGGATTTGAACCCCTGACCTCGGACTCCAAAGCCCGTGCTCTTTCCACTGAGCCACGCTGCTTCTCTATGTGCATGTCTTTAAATTATTCAATATAAATTACTTATTCATATCAATGTCTGTCTCTCCTTCTAGACTGTAAGCTCATTATTGGCAGGGAAAGTGTCTGTTAATTCTGTTGTATTCTCCCAGTGCTCTGCACATTGTCATCATAACAATAATGATATTTAAGTGCTTATTATGTGCCAGGCAATGTACTATAGTAAGCGCTCAATAAATACCATTGATTGATGGATTGACTTTACGATTACGTTATTTTGAAGCATTTTTTTCTGAGGACATGAAAACCTGTGGATGTAGAGATGATGCTTGCTGCTCAGTGTCTTCTGAAAGGAAATAGCAAGCAAGACAGAAGGCAGACTTTGGCCACGTATAAAACCATGGGGCACCGTCACCTCGAATGCTGTGTGTAATTCTGGCCACCACATCTGAGGAAAGATAAAAGAACTGGAGAAGGTACAGAAGAGAACAGCCAAGATGATCGGGGGAATGCAGAAGGTTTTTAAGAGCATAGATTATACTGAGAAGCAGTGTTGTCTAGTGGATAAAACACAGGCCTCTGAGTCAGAGACACCTGGGTTCTAATTCCGGCTCTGCTATTTGTGTGCGGCTCGACCTTGGGCAACTCACTTAACTTCTCTGTGCCTCAGTTACCTCATCTGTAAAATGGGAATTAAGGCCGTGAGCCCTATGTGGGACAGGGACTGAGTCCAACCTGGTTATCTTGGATCTGTCCCAGCGCTTAGTAAGTGCTGGCACATAGTAAGCACTTAAAAAATGCCATTAAAAAGTTTCAACCCTTCAGTCTGGAAAGACGCAGACTACAAAGTGTACAAAGTCGTGTCAGTAGGGTGAACAAGGAGTTCACCAAATCTTGTATCAGCAGAAGAAGGGATTATCTAGGGCAACTTGAGGCTGGTAGGTTTTGAACAGGCATGAGAAGAAGCATGAGAAGCAGCATGGAGAAGCAGCGTGGCTCAGTGGAAAGAGCCTGGGCTTTGGAGTCGGAGGTCATGGGTTCAAATCCCGGCTCCGCCACTTGTCAGCTGTGTGACTTTGGGTAAGTCACTTCACTTCTCTGTGCCTCAGTTCCCTCATCTGTAAAATGGGGACGAAGACTGTGAGTCCCCCCGTGTGACAACCTGATCAGCTTGTAACCTCCCCAGCACTTAGAACAGTGCTTTGCACATAGTAAGCGCTTAATAAATGCTATCTTTATTTACTTATTAATAGGAGAAATCAATCAATCAGTCATATTTATTGAGCGGTTACTATGTGTACCTTTGGATTTGGAATCTGTTCTCAATCCAACGGCGGTACTTATCGAGCAGTAGAACTCAAGGCTTTAAGAAAATCTAAATTTGAATCTAAAAATCATTGATTCATAATGATCATTAAAATCTTACATTTTTCCAACTCAACATTTCCTGGATGCACCCCCTCCGCCCCCCACCCCCCCCCCGCCGAACCCCAACCTAAACTGTGAGCCGTTGTCGGGTAGGGATCTTCTCTATTTGTTGCCAAATTGTGCTTTCCAAGCGCTTAGTCCAGTGCTCTGCAAACGGTAAGCGCTCAATAAATACGACTGAATGAGTTCTAATCCTGGCTCCACCACTTGTCAGCTGCTGACTTTGGGGAAGTCACTTCACTACTCTGTGCCTCAGTTACCTCATCTGTAAAAGGAGGGTGAAGACCGTGAGCCCCACGTGGGACAACCTGATCACCTTGAATCCCCCCCAGTGCTTAGAACAGTACTTCGCACATAGTAAGCGCTTAACAAATACCATCATTATTGTTATTATTAAAGACCTCTGTCTAAGAAAAACTCCCTTAACCATTTCCTTAACCATTGCGGCTCCCAGCCATCTCTTCTGACACTGCACTTTGTTCTATCCATATAGATGCAGGTTATCAGAAAGAAGGTTCCCTATTGCTGCGGTAATGTCATTTTGAATACTCCCAGGGAAACATGTGTTATTGGAGAATTGGCTCTACTTGCAGTCCTTAGTGCCCTTCATTCAGGACACTCAGAGTTATTTTTTTTCTTTTTAGGAGAGTGTCACTTTCAAAGAACTCACATTCTTCTAAAAGAATACGTCCCGTAATCAGAACAGGGACAGTCTTCTGGGTGAAGAAGAGGATTATCCTTTCAGGTGCACCATGGGAACCAATAGCTATTTACTGTTCTATTTATTTTGTCAATGATGTGCATCTAGCTTTATTTCTATTTATTCTGATTACTTGACACCTGTTCCCATGTTTTGTTTTGTCGTCTGTCTCCCCCTTCTAGACTGTGAGCCCATTGTTGGGTAGGGACCGTCTCTATATGTTGCCAATTTGGACTTCCCAAGCGCTTAGTACAGTGCTCTGTACACAGCGCTCAGTAAATACAATTGAATGAGTGAACGAAAGATAGCTAAATGATTAGGAGGGGCTTAAATGTGCCTCGCTAAACTAACTGCCTTCCCATCCCCTTCTGTCTTCTCCTGATGGGGCTCCTCACTGGAACAGGCATTACCAGTTCTCTGCACATAGTAAACGCTCAATAAATACGATTGATGATGATGATTACCAGAGAGTGAGACTTGAGTAATCGGATTTTCCTTCTCTGCCCTCCGCCCTTTGAGCCGGAAAGCTCTGTGGTGTCAGAGGGATAAGGGTGCAACCATTGCCCCTCACTGACATAGAGGAAGGTGGTAAAGACACCGTTTGAAAAGCCCTGAGGCCTTGTTTTTCCTGCCTTCCAGGTTACTGGGCTGGTTGACAAATGGGCCTGGACAACAGAAGATGTGATCCTCCATGTACTTCCTCTCCACCATGTCCACGGCATAGTCAATAAGCTGCTTTGCCCCCTCTGGGTGGGAGCGACGTGTGTCATGCTGCCAGAATTCAACGCTCACGAGGTAAGTCGGGCCGAGAGGGCAGGAGGTTGGCTGAGAAACTTCGTAGCCCTGTGTTTCAGAATTCCTCGACGTTGGCTTGAATGGCCTTGGGGAGAAGCGTGACCCCTTTCAGCGGGTGTTCCAAGACAGCAAACCTATAAACAAGCTTACTGACATTAATACATTCATTCTGTCTTATTTATTGAGTGCTTACTGTGTACAGAGCACTGAACCGAGCACTTGGGACAGTACAACACAACGATAAACAGACACATTCCCTGCCCACAATGAGCTTGCAGTCTAGAGTGGGGGAGGCAGACATTGATATAAAGATATGTAAATAAGCGCTGTGGGGCTGGGAGGGGGGAAGAACAAAGGGAGCAGGTCATGGTGACGCAGAAGGGAGTGGGAGAAGAGGAAAGCAGGAAGGAAGGCCTCTTCCCTCAGGATTGTTTATTATTATATTGTACTCCCAAGCGCTTAATACTTTGCACACGGTAAGCACTCAATAAATATGATTGAATGAATGAATGAATGACTGGACTGAAATGGCCCCGTGTTGATAAGGACCGAGCCCATCAGGGATCACGTGGTTCGGGCGGATTGCTTGGGCACTGCCAGTCTTGCCCCTTGGTGAGTTGCCCAACTAGTCAAGGAGGAAAAAGTCACAAGGGTAGGGTTTTGGGTTGATGGGCTACTCCTGGGCCTTCCCCGGGGGTCGGATCTGGAGAGGGAAACGGACGGACGATGCACCTTGTTTCTCAAGACCCATGTGACAGGAGTGGTTACTTGTCGTATTCCTCGGCCCCGGCGTTCCAAACGCGCCCTCCCCTTAATGCCTTCGATTAGCGACATCCTGATGCCGCCGCCTCCTTAGCATATCCCCAAGACGAGCTGCTTCAGCCCGAGTGATAGTGGGGTAATTAATGGAGGGAAGAGGAAGTATTGGCCTCCAAGAAGAGGTACACCAAAACGGGGCCCTCTTCTTCACATCCTGTGGCATTCAGTGATTGATTGTCCCTTCTACGCTCATGTTTCTCGGTGCTGTTCCCCCGACATCCGCGAATCAATGAGCTGACGTTGAAGAATGGTTTCTGGAGGAGGGAGGGGAGTGGGGCACCTGAGGCCGAACTGGCTGTTCAGAGCGCTCAGCAGGGATTGACAGCTAAGGGCGAGGATGGACAGCAATTGAGGACATTTGATGTTGACCCTGAAAGCTGAACTCAGGCAGGTGAGGATTGGCCCTGAAGCCATTTGTGATGCAGCCGCCGTGGGCGACTTGGTCCCACGAGTACATCCCGGTTTGTTGGGTCTCGGAAGGATGTAAATTGCCCTCCCCTCCCGCTACCCCCCTTCCCTTTTAGAGGACTTCCCCTGGGAGTGCAGTGGTTTGATTGGCACTACAAAGAAAGATTGCAAGGGTAAATCAGGCTTTCCTGTGCAATTTAATGCAAGCCGCCTTTCAGTTCTAACCCATTTTCACCAGCTGTTGGCAAAATGCCCTTTGCTCCCCAAATCAACTCTCAGAAAAGCAGCCCTGGTCCGATTGGGGTTTTCTCTGAAGGAATTAGGATTTGTTGCTTTAGGTTTTTCTCCCACTGAACCTCGGGGAGGAAGTCGGTTACAGAAAAAGAAACCGGATTGGGAACTAAGCTAAGCCCCATGACGTACGGACCAGACGCAGGTGAAGAACTTTCTCTCCAGCTGACTGCAGATGTGTTTACTTTTTAAGCAAAACTGGATCAAGGGAATCTTGGTGGTTGGATGACTGATTGCTGGCATTTCTTTGCACTAAATTAATAACTTATTACCGACTCATATTTGCTTAATCCAGGCTTAACTTGCAGTTACCATGTTCGGTTTAGTCTTCTCTTCCTCCTCCCCTGGGAAACTGGAGAAGATAGATGGAAAAGGGACTCCAAATGAGGAAAGACTGAAAGAATTAAGATCGTTGAGCTTGGAAAAGGGAAAGCCAGGGGTTGACATTTGTCCTCTCTTCGAGAATAGCAAGGGGTTTGGGGGAGGAATACTGGCCAGATGGTCTCTGTGACCTGACCAGCAGACTCCTGGACTCCCAGGGGGAATGGCCTTAAATTAAAGCTGGAGAGATTTTCTCTGGCTCTAAGAAGAACTTGACTTTCAAGGGGATGAAAAGGCAGGCAGTCCCCGGAGAGAGCTTGAAGCAAAGGGTTAATAGCCATTTTTCCTGGTCGGTTTGGCTCTTCAGCTGCCTGGGGCAAGAGGGAGTACCAGATGATCTTTCCAGGTCCTTTCCAGTTCTCTGATTCTGCTAAATAACAATAATTAATAATTATGGATTTTATTCAGCACTTAATGCATGAGGGTAGCTCTGGGGGCCAAAGTGCTCCTCGGAGACAGGAATCACTGCAGGGCATTTTGAGGTTGAGGGGCGATAGATAGCTAGAGGCAATGTCCATTGGCCTAATAACCCGAGGGCTCTTTCTGTCCAGGTGAGCGGCTTTCTAATCCACAGCATCACAATGATGCCCTGGTCGGTTGCTGTTGTCATCGTTTACTCCGATTAGGCCCTCCTAAACGACACTGCTTGCTTTTAGGGTTCAGATAACCAGTCCTGCACCTTGGAGGCCTTCTATTTTGGAAGTGTTGCAGGCGCTCCTCCTGCTCTGGAGTTTTCTCAACTTTCCAGCTCCCACCTGCCTGCCCAATTCTAATCAGACCAAGCGAAGGGAAAAATATGACCAAACGGTCCCGTCTTCGAGACTAGCCTTTGCCAACTGTGATCCGGGGGCCATTTGCGATCGATCCACAGAGGTATCTGGTGGTCCTTGCTGGCTTCCTTCCCCCTTGACTGTGTCCCCACCTCCCTCAGTGTCGGTTTGTGGTGGGAGGGTTCTCAGCCAGTGCAGCGGGTGGGTAGGAGGAATGCAGAGCTAGCTCACCAAGAATCAAATTCTAGCCCAAAACCTACCCGGAAGAAGACGGCAGATTCTCACGGGTGCAGCTGATAAGCAAAATACTCTAGTGGCCTCCTCTATTTCATTTATGAGAAGGTGGCCACCAGGAAAATTTCACGGCAGATCATTGCTCAAACCTGAGGGGAAACGATCACTAGCCCCAGCCTCTAGGGAGAAGCAGCGTGGCTCAGAGGAAAGAGCCTGGGCTTTGGAGTCAGAGGCCATGGGTTCAAATCCCGGCTCCGCCACTTGTCAGCTGTGTGACTTTGGGCAAGTCACTTAACTTCTCTGGGCCTCAGTTACCTCATCTGTAAAAACGGGGATTGAAACTGTGAGCCCCCCATGGGACAACCTGATCACCGTATAACCTACCCAGCGCTTAGAACAGTGCTTTGCCCATAGCAAGCGCTTAATAAACGTCATCATTATTATTATTAGAGAAATCTGATCAAACTCCATATCACAAGGAATTTTCAGGGGCCTGAAAATGTGTTTACTAAAAAGCACACTGGGCTTGTTTCTGAGGACTAGAATGTTGTAATCTATATCACCCATAAAACGAGTAGCATTCTTTTTCATCAGCCCATATGTTTTTTAGCTTGAGGTCCTTGAACCAAGAAACCTTTCCCGGTCGTTGTTCTTGTTAAACTCTTAAGAAGTTGGTTGCTAAATATTCCCCAGCATTCCCCAGCACCATTTGGTAAGATGGTAAGATTCTGGGGGGGAGAGCATTTAGACTTCAGGCCCGAGGAAGTCTCCAGGCCGGGGCTGTACCTGGAAGGGCGCTTACTATGTGCCAAGCACTGTTCTAAGCTCTGGGGAGAGATACAGGGTAATCAGGTTGTCCCACGCGGGGCTCACAGTCAATCCCCATTTGACAGACGAGGCAACTGAGGCCCAGAGAAGTGAAGTGACTTGCCCAAAGTCACACAGCTGACAAGTGGCAGAGCTGGGATTAGAACCCATGACCTCTGACTCCCAAACCTGGGCTCTTTCCACTAAGCTAAGCCCCTATGGGAAAAGGATTGAGTCTAACCTGACTGTATTTTATTTACCCTAGCGCTTAGTACAGTGCCCGGCACACAGTAAGGGTTGAACAAGTACTGTTAAAAAATAAAAAGTCAGAGGGGCCAAGGAGGAAGGCTCCTGGGATAGGGGTAGTGGTGATAGACACACATAATAATAGTGATGATAATGATGGCATTTATTAAGCGCTTACTATGTGTAAAGCACTGTTCTAAGCACTGGGGAGGTCACAAGGTGATCAGGTTGTCCCGTGGGGGGGCTCACAGTCCCAATCCCCATTTTACGGGTGAGGTAACAGGCACAGAGAAGTTAAGTGACTTTCCCAAAGTCACACAACTGACAATTGGAGGAGCCGGGATTTGATTTACACAGTAAGTGCTCAATAAATACAATCGGATGGATGAATGAACACCAGGGTCCAGGGCCAAAGCACCACGATAATGAGCTGGTCGGTTGTTTGCTTTTGTCGTCAGTTACTCGAATTAGGTTCTTCTAAAGGATATGGGATGCTTTGGGGGTTCAGCTAAGCAGCCCTGCACCTTGGAGACCTTCTGTTTTGGAAGTGTTGCTGGCTGCTCTCCTGGTTCTGGAGTTTTCTCAGTTTTCCAGCTCTCATCTCCCTGCCCAATTCTTCCCCTATAATTGGTCGGACTCAAGTAGATGTCACAGGACTCGTGGAGACAGCCGTGTAAATTAGCTCTTCCTCAGAGAAGGGTCTAGAGAATAGAGCAATTCCTTCTTTCTGGAAGTTCCTGGAGAAGTCACACAGCTGGAACCTGGGTCTCCCAACTCCCATCCAGGCCCATAGTCTTTCCTCAAGGCCTCGCTGCCTCCCAAACCTAACGTCCATGTGGATTTGTATTCCCGACTCCCTAATGGGAATGGGATGCATAAATAAAAGATTCGATCCATACTGGAAGCTCTCTACCTCAATATATGATTGTGTTCAGCGTGTTTTATTGGGGGGAAAAAGAGGGCCCACTTGAGAATAATGGGGACAAACTGCATTCACGGTTAAAGGGGACTGACTATATAAAAGGATGCTGTGGTTGTCTACGCAGTACTGAACTCAAGGCAGTGGTGGTTGGTCGCTTATGCTCAAAGGAGACGTTTTTCTTGTAGAGGCAACATAGCTCTGAGATCTGTCATCCCTCAAAAACCAACGCTTGGAGGAAAGGTAGTACTGCTTGCAGGGAGTACCATATTGCTTGCAGGGAATGCCATATACAGGGAATACCTGTATATATGTATATATGTTTGTACGTATTTATTACTCTATTTTATTTGTACATATTTATTCTATTTATTTTATTTTGTTAATATGTTTTGTTTTGTTTTGTTTTCATCTCTCTCTCCCCCTTCTAGACTGTGAGCCCACTGTTGGGTAGGGACTGTCTCTATATGTTGCCAACTTGTACTTCCCAAGCGCTTAGTACGGTGCTCTGCACACAGTAAGCACTCAATAAATATGATTGAATGAATGAATATTGGTTATCCATGACTTGAGAGAGGTAATATGATGTCCCACCCGAAGAAGAGGTTGGTTGGCACCGCGTTTGATAACTTCTTGCAAAGCTTGGCTTTGAAAGGAATAGGATTTTACTTTGTAACTCTGCCTTCGGTCTTTAGCATCCATTACAAGGTAATGTCTCTTGATATGTGGGGATAAAATAAAAAATGGAAAGTGGAGCTTCTCACAGGCAGATATGTCATTAGGGCCCAGGGTAAGTACTCATTTCTCTCAGTATGCCTGAAGCGTAGCAAGAGTTTAAAAGCTTCAGCCTGGAATGCAGAGGGGCCATCAAATAGCACCGATGGATAAATGACTAAAATCAGATTCATGCAGAGCATAACCAGTTTGGGGTTATAACAGACATGAGAATGAAGGCACCGCAGTTTGATTTCCTTTTGAAGAAATAATTGTTTCTGCCACACATCTCCCTCAGAATAACCTGTGTTGAGCTAACCACCAGGATTTTTTCCACTTAGAAGAGAGCCATGCGCGGCGATTTATCCTGCTCTGTGGACATCATTTAAATGATCTGAGTAGAACAGCACAAATAAGCTGTATTTCTCTGAGAGGATACGGTTACCGGAATTGGAGCTCGTCCAGCCGTCTCTCGGCATTGTGGTTACCGGCTGTATTTTGAAGGCACTCCTGGTTTTGTAGCAAGGCAGCTGCCTTGCTGAGTTCATTCATTCAATCGTATTTATTGAGCGCTTACTGTGTGCAGAGCACTGTACTAAGCACTTGAGAAGTCCAAGTTGGCAACATATAGAGACGGTCCCTACCCAACAGCAGGCTCACGGTCTAGGAGGGGAAGACAGGCAACAAGACAAAACATATTAGCAAAATAAAATAAATAGAATAGTAAATAGGTACAAGTAAAATAGAGTAATAAATATGTACATATGTGAATCAGCATGGCCTAGTGGAAAGAACACAGGCAGGGGTGTCAGAGGACCTGGGTTCTAATGCCAGATCCACTGTCTTGTCTACTGTGTGACCTTGAGTAAGTTGCTTAACTTCTCTGACCCTCAGTAACTTCATCTGGAAAATGGAGATTAAGACTTTGAGCCCCTCCTGGAGCGTGTACTACCCCCATGCTTAGTTCAGTGCCTGGCACCTAGTAAGTGCCTAATGAGTACCATTTCTAAAAAAAGTTCAGTAACCCTATTGATTGATTGGTTGATTGAAGCAGTTGATACATTAGTCAAGACGGAACATGACAAGTTCCTGGAACAGTGGGTTGGCGGTTTGGGTGGAGAGAAAGAGAGGCGAGCCCTGGAAATGTGGAGGCAAAATCGACAGGATATGGGAACTGACTGAATATGGGGGATTATTATTATTATGTATATGTTTGTACATATTTATTACTCTATTTATTTTACTTGTACATATCTATTCTATTTATTTTATTTTGTTAATATGTTTGGTTTTGTTCTCTGTCTCCCCCTTCTAGACTGTGAGCCCACTGTTGGGTAGGGACCGTCCCTATATGTTGCCAACTTGTACTTCCCAAGTGCTCAGTACAGTGCTCTGCACACAGTAAGTGCTCAATAAATATGATTGATTGATTGATTATGGTATTTGTTAAGCGCTTATTATGTGTCAAGCACTGTTCTAAGCCCTGGGGTAGGTACAAGATAATCAGGTTGCCCCACATGGGGCTCACAGCCTTAATCCCTATTTTACAGATGAGGTAACTGAGGCACAGAGAATAATAATAATAATGATGGCATTTATTAAGCGCTTACTACATGCAAAGCACTGTTCTAAGCGCTGGGGAAGTTACAAGGTGATCAGGTTGTCCCACGTGGGGCTCACAGCCTTAATCCCCATTTTACAGATGAGGTAACTGAGGCACAGAGAATAATAATAATAATGATGGCATTTATTAAGCACTTACTATGTGCAAAGCACTGTTCTAAGCACTGGGGAAGTTACAAGGTGATCAGGTTTTCCCACGGGAGGCTCCCAGTCTTAATCTCCATTTTACAGATGAGGTAACTGAGGCCCAGAGAAGTGAAGTGAGTTGCCCAAAGTCACACAGCTGACAATTGGCGGAGCTGGGATTTGAACCCATGACCTCTGACTCCAAAGCCCGGGCTCTTTTCCCTGAGCCATGTGGCTTGCCCAAAGTCACACAGCAGACAAGTGGCAGAGCCGGGATTAGAACCCATGTCCTTTGGCTCCCAAGCCCGTGCTTTTTCCACCAAGCCAAGCTGCTTCCCCATGGAAGCAGAGGGAGGAATGAAGGATAATGCCGGGTAATACAGGTTTCAGAGATGGGAAGGATGGCAACCTTGTCAAGTGGGACAGAAAAGTTATTCTGAGGTCCTCCTCTTAAGCTCGATCTAGCCAACAATAAATGGAGTTTTCTTGGCTCTTTCTTGCACGTAATAGGAGGTTGCTTTTCTCTTTGGAAAGGAATATTTCAGAATCTCCTCCTCTCTATGCGTCAGGGTTCAATTTGGAAAATGTTTTAACTTGTTTGGGTTGGAGAAGACTCTTTTCTGTAATCACACAGGTGCCGGCGAGTCCATCTGCCTTGCCGTCCCGTTCTGCCTTCTCATCGACACTTCCTATCCGGGAATTTCACTGTTGCCTGTTTTCTCATTTTCACTGGCGAAAGTTGCCGAAATGTATTTCCCGGCTCCGTGTTTGGGCGGAGGGCCACCGGCCCATGAGCTCTGCCGATGCCGACGGTAGCCTGATGGTGTTACGGTCGCTTATGCTGGACCCTCACACCAAATCGCAGTGTCCACCTGTCAGATCCTATAATTCACCGCCAGCCCCAGCCAGTGCCCAGTGCGGGAGAGGAGAAACAAGACTCTGACCTCTGACTTTGCAATATCGATCGAGAAAAAGGCTCCTTCCGGAGACCTCAGCAGTCACCCTGCACCCGGACATATGAGGATTGATTGCCCCAATCTTAACCGGGTTTACCTTCGACTGCCGCTAATGGTTATGAAATTACCCTGCCCTTTATAAAAATAAAAATGAAAATCCCCGTAATTTACTCAGTGACCTCCTGCGGCCGGGAATTGTACATGTTGCCTAAATTCTTCTGGCCATTAATTTTATCATGGGTTCCCTCGTTCTTGAATTATGGAACAGGATAAAAAGGGGGAAACTGATTTGTTTTTACAGTACACTTCATCATTTTTAGTGTGTCAGTTAAAATCCCCTAAACTCTTTTTCTTTTTAGGTTAAATAATTCCAGTTGTCGTAATCTTTATTGATATCTTCCCATTTCATCTTGTAGAAATCTTGCTCCACCTGAAAAACTAAGCCAGAGAGCAGCGTGGTCTAGTGGATAGAGCACGTTCCTGGTCACGAGAGGACCTGGATTCTAATTCCTCCTCTACCACTTGCCTGCTGTGTGACTTTGGGCAAGTCACTTAACTTCTCTGTGCTCCAGTTACCACACCTGTAAAACGGAGATTAAGACGGTGGGTCCCATATGGGACAAGGATGGTGTCCAGTTTGATTAGCTTATATACACCCCAGTGCTTAGTACAGTGTCTGGCACAAAGTGAACACTTAATGAATGCACCCCTTCACCTCCCCCCAGAAAAATCTTAGGAAGACTGGATTGGTATTTGGTTAGTCGTTCAGTTAATAATTCATTAATGACTCTCCCTCTTTCTTATCATTCTCTTTCAAAGAATATCCTAGCCTGAAGAGGAGTTACTAGAATTGTACATATTTACTATTCGATTTATTTTATTAATGATGTACATCTAGCTTTACTTCTATCTATTCTGATGACTTGACACCTGTCCACACATTTTGTTGTCTGTCTCCCGCTTCTAGACTGTGAGCCCATTGTTGGGTAGGGACCGTCTCTATATGTCACCAACTTGTATGTCCCAAGCGCTTAGTACAGTGCTCTGCACACAGTAAGTGCTCAATAAATACGATTGAATGAATGAATGAATGAATGAATGTCATAGTTGGGTTGAGGTTTTGAGCGTTGAAGTGCCACTGTCCATGCACCTGAACTGGCTGCCTCTCACCACTGCTTAAGGAGAACACTTTGGATGATAAGGTCAGCTGTGTAAGACATAGGGGACCAGATCAGCCTCCTCTCTGATCTCCCATCCTCCTGTCTCTCCCCACTTCAATCTACACTTCATGCTGCTGCCCGGATCATCTTTATGCAGAAACGCTCCGGGCATGTTACTCCCCTCCTCAAAAATCTCCAGTGGCTACCAATCAACCTACACATCAGGCAGAAACTCCTCACTTTCAGCTTCAAGGCTGTCCATCACCTCGCCCTCTCCTGCCTCACCTCCCTTCTCTCCTTCTCCAGCCCAGCCCGCACCCTCCGCTCCTCTGCCGCTAACCTCCTCACCGAGCCTCGTTTCCGCCCGTCCCGCCATCGACCCCCGGCCCACGTCCTCCCCCTGGCCTGGAATGCCCTCCCTCCGCACATCTGTCAAGCTGGCTCTCTTCCTCCCTTCAAAGCCCTACTGAGAGCTCACCTCTTCCAGGAGGCCTTCCCAGACTGAGCCCCCTCTTTCCTCTCCCCCTCTTCCCCCTCCTCATCCCCCCGCCTTACCTCCTTCCCCACCCCACAGCACCTGTATATATGTATATATGTTTGTACAGATTTATTACTCTATTTATTTTACCTGTACGGATTTATTCCATTTATTTTCTTTTGTTAATATGTTTTGTTGTCTGTTTCCCCCTTCTAGACTGTGAGCCCGCTGTTGGGTGGGGACCGTCTCTAGATGTTGCCAACTTGGACTTCCCAAGCGCTTAGTACAGTGCTCTGCACACAGTAAGCGCTCAGTAAATACGCTGAATGAGTGAATCATTTTTATTCTATACTGCAAATGTGGCTTTGGGCGGAGAATCACATTTGGGTATTAGAAAGGCCCTTCTGCCAGGGGATATGGAAGGAGTGACGTTGAAAGTTCCTGACGCGTTAAATGGGTAGAGAAGCAGCGCGGCCTGCCAGGTAGAGCACAGGCTTGGGAGTCAGAGGATCTGAGCTTTAATCCCAGCTCTGCCACCTATCTGCTGTGTGACCTTGGGCAGGTACTTGACTTCTCTGTACCTCGATTACTTCATCTATAAAACGGGGATTAAGACTGTAAGTCCCACGTGGGACAGGGACTGTTCAATCTGATTAGCTTGCATCTACCCCAGTGCTCAGTGCAGTGCCTGGCACATAGTAAGAGCTTAACAAATACCATAAAAAACGGTAAGAATAGTCCTGTGATGGTTATCCACTAATCAGAATATAACTCTTCTCATCCTTGAGTATTTGATCATTCATGGTTTTGAGAGAGGGCAATTCACCGTTGCGTCCAGGAGACTGTCTAGGCACTGGAGAAGTTTACAAAGGGAGACCAAAACATGCTCCCTTTCTTCAAGAAGCTTATGACAAGTGCTTAGTACAGTGCGCTGCACACAGTAAGCACTCAATAAATTCGATTCATTCAGTCGTATTTATTGAGCGCTTACTGTGTGCAGAGCACTGTACTAAGCGCTTGGGAAGTACAAGTTGGCAACATATAGAGACGGTCCCTACCCAACAGTGGGCATAAGAGGGGGAAACTAAGCAAACAAATTTCTTTAAACAGAACACCTACCAGAAGCAATTTAAATGAAATAGATCCATCAGAACACAAACAGTAGAAATATGCATTTTCCAGAGAGATTCATACATACTGAGGTTGACTGTTGTGATTGGAGTGCAAACTGCCCACTCTATAGATCAGTGAACATCGAACACAACTGGTAAAAATGTATGCATTTTTTTAAACAGAAAAGAAAATCCGTGGTGGTTTCTATTATCAGAAATCTTGAGTAAAGTCGACATGTTTTTGGAGTCTTTAGGGTTTTGAGGATGTCATCCTGCTAAGCAAAACGCTAAAAATTAAATGATGGGTTGTCAATACTCTGTGTGCTTGATTGATGAGGTGACAGTGGTATGCAGGAACATGGGGTAGGAGAGATGAATTGTGTTTCTGTAAATCAGCAGAGCTGCTGGTTATGGCATATGCCACAGAGCAAAGCCCAGGTTGTTTATTAGGTTATCCGAACTCCAGGACCGATTAATTGCCTTGGGTAATTCCACTCTTCCTGATTTCTTTCGGGATAAAGCCATTCATTGAGTGGGAGCCTGTTATATTAGGTAGCACAGTGCATTGTGATTCAAATAATCTGGATCTGTTCCTTATTTACTACATGTGCCTGAATGGGCAATTGTGTCATTACTTGGGACCGAAATATGCTTCTGGAGTGGGGAATTCTGTGCTCACCTTGGAGTTCAATTCCAGGATCGATCCACGTGGTATCAGTCAGAATTCACTGGCCCGACTGCGGTGGCATGTTCCAAAATGCCCGCTGAGTGCCCTTGGGCAAGTTACTTAATTCTTTGCTCTAATTCACAGATCTTGTAAGGATTCATTCACTCATTCAGTCGTATTTATTGAGCGCTTACTGTGTGCAGAGCACTGGACTAAGGATGCGAGAGATTACAGAGGGAAAGGGTGAGAGTGCAAGTAACTATATATATATATATATATATATATACTAATAATAACTGTGCTAAGTATTAAGTACTTACCAAGTGCCCGGCACTGTACTTAGCACTGGGGTAGATCCAAGATAACCATGTTGGATCCTTCCAAGATTCTTGAGCGTAGAAATAATGTATGGTGATTCTGCTGTAGTCTCCCAAGCACTTGGTAGAGTGATCTGTGCACAACAGGTGCTCAACAAATACCACCGATTGATCCAATTTCCTGTCAGCCCCCCATCTCTGTTCAGGCAATTCATTCTCATTTTTCTCTCTCTCTCATATAGCAGCAGTCTAGGAGGCTGAAAAGTTGAAAGTGGAATCAGTCAATCAATCCGTATTTATTGAGTGCTTACTGTGTGCAGAGCACCGTACTAAGCGCTTGGGAAGTCCAAGTTGGCAACATATAGAGACGGTCCCTACCCAACAGTGGGCTCACAGTCTAGAAGGGGGAGACAGAGAACAGAACAAAACATATTAACAAAATAAAATAAAATAAATGAGGGGGTGGACTGGGAAGACCCTGGGCAAGTCACTTCACTTCTCTGGGCCTCAGTTCCCTCATCTGTAAAATGGGGATGAAGACTGTGAGCCCCGTGTGGGACAACCTGATTACCTTGTATCTCCCCCAGTGCTTAGAACAGTGCTTGGCACATAGTAAGCACTCAACAAATACCAACATTATTATTATTATTATTATTATTATGTGTTGTTTCCAAAATTATTTTTAAAAACAGCCTGTTTTGATAAACTCGGTATGGAACAATAAGCAGAAGCCTTTTTCTACTGCCCCTCTACAAGGTGAGCTGCGCCCAGAGGACGCTGGCTTCTTTCACGCAAGTGGAAGGCATCGTTGGCAGGGAATGTCTATGTATTGTTATATTGTCCTCTTCCAAGCACATAGTCCAATGCTCTGCACACGGTAAGTGCTCAATAAATACGATTGAATGAAAGGGCCGGGTGCTGACAACCCATCTGGGAGCAGTTTCCCTCAGGATGTGACTGTGCTATCTTCCTAGGTTGGGGTTGGGCTTTAGGTTAATCTCTGTATATCTTTCTTTTTTTTAGGAGAGTGTCACTTTCAAAGCACTCACATTCTTCTGAAAGAATACGTCCCGCAATCAGAACAGGGACAGTCTTCTGGGTGAAGGGGAGGATTATCCTTTCAGGTGCACTGTGGGAACAGATAGCTATTTACTATTCTATTTGTTTTGTTAATGATTCATTCATTCAGTCGTATTTATTGAGTGCTTACTGTGTGCAGAGCACTAAGCGCTTGGGAAGTGCAAGTTGGCAACATATAGAGACGGTCCCTAATGATGTGCATCGAGCTTTATTTCTATTTATTCTGATGACACCCGTCCACATATTTTGTTTTGTCGTCTGTCTCCCCCTCCTAGACTGTGAGCCCGTTGTTGGGTAGGGACCATCTCTATGTGTTGCCAACTTGTACTTCCCATGCGCTTAGTACAGTGCTCTGCGCACAGTAAGTGCTCAATAAATACGATTGAATGAATGAATGAATGTGACCAGTGTTCCCTAGTAATGGCACTTACTATGTGCAAAACACTGTTCTAAGCACTGGGGAGGTTACAGGGTGATCAGGTTGTCCCACGGGGGGCTCACAGTCTTAATCCCCATTTTACAGATGAGGGAACTGAGGCACAGAGAAGTTAAGTGACTTGCCCGAAGTCACACAGCTGACAAGTGGCGGAGCTGGGATTTGAACCCATGACCTCTGACTCCAAAGCTCATGCTCTTTCCATTGAGCTACGCTGTTTCCCTAGTAGAATAAAGAGTCAAGCACCTGCAAGACTTTGCAACCGGTACCTTGCTGGCGATAGTAGGTCGCTGATTCATCAACGCTTACAAGCAACAGCACTTCATTGATCTCAGAGAAGCAGCGTGGCTCAGTGGAAAGAGCCCGGGCTTTGGAGTCAGAGGTCATGGGTTCAAATCCCGCCTCCGCCACTTGTCAACTGTGTGACTTTGGGCAAGTCACTTCACTTCTCTGGACCTCAGTTCCCTCATCTGGAAAATGGTGATTAGGACTGTGAGCCCCACTGTGGGACCACCTTATCACCTTGTAACCTCACCAGCACTTAGAATGGTGCTTTGCACATAGTAAGCGCTTAATAAATGCTATCATTATTATTATTATTGTTAACACACTTCCCACTGCTGAAGATGAACCTCAAAGAACAACAGTTAACCTGCCAATTCGAGAAGCAGCATGGCTATTCGAGAAGCAGCGTGGCTCAGTGGAAAGAGCCTGGGCTTTGGAGTCAGAGGTCATGGGTTCAAATCCCATCTCCGCCAACTGTCAGTGTGTGACTTTGGGCAAGTCACTTAACTTCTCTGGGCCTCAGTTACCTCATCTGTAAAATGGGGATTAAAACTGTGAGCCCCCCCGTGGGACAACCTGATACCCTTGTAACTTCCCCAGCGCTTAGAACAGTGCTTTGCACATAGTAAGTGCTTAACAAATACCATTATTATTATTATTATTATTATTATTATTATTTAATGCCCAGCTGCCGTCACTCAGTGGTCCAAGAAGATTTCCTAGTAAATCTCAGCCTTTCTGTCCCTATCCTTTCCCCTCCCCATACACGCACCCACATACACTCACACACTCTCTCTTGCGCGCGCACACACACACACAACAATGTTCCAGGTCCCACCAGGAGCCCTCTTTCAAGAACAAGAGGAACTAGTTCAGAGGCTAATCTCACCCAGCTGCCCTAAAATAATGCACAAAATGTGTGCTGAGACAGCTGTGGCAAATTACACAAAAATTGTCAGTGACAACGATTAAATAACAAAGCAGGATCATTCATCCTTTAAATGTTCTGGCAGTAAATGTCTTAATGGCGTGGCTGACTGTGCCCGCTAACTTGCCCTACTGCCTGCAGTCCACTTTTTAATGAAGTCCCAACACGGTTAGATCGAAGCCATGAGGAATGGCAAGTCTCCAGAATCTGAGATCTACACATAGAGATCTTCCAGCAGGTTGAGGAGGTACTGCTCAGGTGCTTTCACAGACACTCTCTGAACATATGGAGCACTAAGAAAATAACACAGAATTATACTTAGCACGGCCTTTAGGAAGAAAGGTGAGGAAACTAACTGGAAACTAGTGTGGGTTCTCAGTGGTCCCCGTTGCTGGCAATTTCCGAGCCAGATGTCCATATCAGTTAGTGAAAAATGTGGATAACTATGTTCTCCCAGAATTGTAACTTGGCTTGGAGGAACAATGGCCGTAAATTCTGCATCATGTATATGGTATGAAGGTGGCATCAAGACCTATACTGCTGCCAGCCTCTACCCTCTCCAATCTATATTCCCCGGCGCTGCCCGGCTCATCCGCTGTAGCCATTGCTCGGCGCAAATCGCTCCTCTCCTCCAAAATCTCCCCTCAGGTATTGTGTCTCCCCATATCAAACAAAAACTCCTCACAGTCTACTTCAGGAGTCTCCATCAACTCACCCACCCTATGGGTAGGGACCATCTCTATATGTTGCCAATTTGTACTTCCCAAGCGCTTAGTATAGTGCTCTGCACACAGTAAGCGCTCAATAAATACGATTGAATGAATGAATATTAAGCATGTAACAAAAACCATTATTATTATTATTCTCTGTGCTGCATTTCCCTCATCCGTCAAATTCATTCATTCATTCGATTGTATTTATTGAGCGCTTCCTGTGTGCAGACCACTGTACTAAGTGCTTGGGAAGTCCAAGTTTGCTGTCTTGACAGACGAGCCAGTCTTTTTGTTCCTCTCAGCTTTCCTATCTCCATATACTCTCTCTCTCCTTCCCCCCCGTCCCTCCCACCAAAACAGCAGGGCTCAGTGGAAAGAGCACGGGCTCTGAAGTCAGAGGTCATGGGTTCAAATCTCAGCTCTGCCACTTGTCAGCTGTGTGACTTTGGGCAAGTCACTTCACTTCTCTGGGCCTCAGTTCCCTCATCTATAAAATGGGGATTAAGACCGTGAGCCCCACATGGGACAACCTGATCACCTTGTATCCCCCCCGCGCTTAGAACATAGTAAGCGCTTAACAAATACCATCATTATTATTAAATCCAATAACTCCCTCTCTTCCCTAATCCAGTAGGCCACAGCTCTCCCTGCAGTCTAAGTACTTAACTTCTCTGTGCCTCAGTTACCTCATCTGTAAAACGGGGATTACGACCGCAAGCCCCATGTCCATCCAGATTATTTTATATCTACCCCAGTCCTTAGTATAGTACCTGGCGTACTATACTATTTTTAAAAAGCCATAAAAAAGCACTGCTTAGTACAGTGCTCTTCCCATAGTAAGCACTCAATATATGCCATTGATTGCTTGATTCCAAGCCCTCCTAAAATCCCACCTCCTTCCCCAAGCTTTCCCCAATTCACTTCCCTGCACCCTGAGCCAAATCAGTCAGCCAACTCTAAACAATTATAAATTTATTTATACTCCGCGCAGCACTCATATCGCTAGGTGTACTGATTTATTTTGAGTACTGTAGTTGTGAATTTTGTTTGTCTCCCCTTTTAGAGCGTAAACTCCCGGTGGTCAGGGACCTTTGGGGCAACAATATGTAGTTAGGGAAGCAGCATGGTCTAATTTCTAGACGGTGAGCCCACTGTTGGGTAGGGACTGTCTCTATATGTTGCCAACTTGGACTTCCCAAGTGCTTAGTACAGTGCTCTGCACACAGTAAGCGCTCAATAAATATTATTATTATTATTATTATTATTATTATTATTATTACTACAACTCAAGAACTCTCTTCCAACAAGACTGCCTTTTCCTTCAGTTCTTTAGGGGAACATTGCATATCAATCAGTCAATCAGTCAATCAATCGTATTAATTGAATGCTTACTGTGTGCAGAGCACTGTACTAAGCACTTGGGAAGTACAAGTTGGCAACATATAGAGACAGTCCCTACCCAACAGTGGGCTCACAGTCTAAATGGGGGAGACAGAGAACAAAACCAAACATACTAACAAAATAAAATAAATAGAATAGATATGTACAAGTAAAATAAATAAATAGAGTAATAAATATGTACAAACATATATACATATATACAGGTGTATACATATATACAGGCATATGGCAGAAGGATTGACAGGAGATAAGTAGTGAATTGGCCCGGGAGTAGAAGAGGCACAAAATTCAAAATAATCTTTGGAAAATAATACTTGTGATTATGCAAGTTAAGCGTTGCTTAGCTTTGGATCCACATTTCTGCCTAGTGTGCGGGTTTAGAATTTAGCTCCTGAGGTGTGGGGATATTCAGATGGTCCGTGCGGAGCCCACCAAACTAGTGTCATCTGCTCCAGTGAGTCTGGATTTGAACCGGTGTCTCCAGAGGTAGGCGCGACAGAATTCATATGGCAGCACTTCTGGTGATTTTCTGTATGTTTTTTGTGAACCGTTTGGAAACCGATTTTTGTCTCCAGTTGGCCCTAGAAGGATTTTCTATCACGTGCAGATCGTTTTCAGAGCCACGACCTTCGGACGTGCCCGCTTGTGTAGACTGAATCTCTGTGTACCTGTTTTGTTGTCTGTCTCCCCCTTCTAGACTGTGAGCCCGTTATTGGGTAGGGACCGTCCCTATATGTTGCCAACTTGGACTTCCCAAGCGCTTAGTACAGTGCTCTGCACACAGTAAGTGCTTAATAAATACGATGGAATGAGTGAATGAATAAATACGATTGATTGAATGAATGAATAATAGAGCAAGAGCTTGGGAGTCAAAAGGACCTGAGTTCTAATTCTGATCCCCAGCTTGTCTTCTGTGTGACCTTGGACAAGTCACTTCATTTCTTTCTTCATCAGTTACCTCACCTGTAAATTGGGGATTGTGAGCCCCATGTGGGGCAGGGCTGTGTCCAACCTGAATAGGTTGTATCTATCCCTCACCTTGAACCGTGCTAGGGACATAATAAGCGCCTAACAGATACCACTTAAAAAAAAAAACTGGCGGGGTTTAGCGGTAGTCTGAGCGAGAGTTATGTGTGAGCCTGCCCCTGACAAAGTCTGTGTACAACTAAGACTGTGTACAACTGGGTCCACTTCAGCGACCCCGACTCAAATGCCGTCGCTCAGTTCTGAGCTCTGGGCAGCCCAGTGTGCCACAGGGCAAAGAGGTGGAAAGCTGCAACAAGAAGGCCAGCACCTTCTTTGAAGACCGACCATTTAGCATAGTAACGGAGAGCTGGCAGAAAATATCGAGACACAGGAGCCTGGTGAGGAGGGTGACTCTTGGAACAGAGGCTTCAAAAAAATCATGACATCAAGAGACTTATAATCACAATAATAATGATAATATTTGTTAAGCGCTTACTATGTGCCAAGCACCGTTCTAAGCACTAGGCGGGATGGGGCTCACAGTCTTAATCCCCGTTTTCCAGATGAGGTCACTGAGGCCCGGAGAAGTGAAGTGAGTTGCCCAAAGCCACGCAGCTAAGTGGCGGAGGTGGTATTCGAACCCATGGCCTGAGACTCCCAAGCCCACGCTCCTTCCATGGAGCCATGAAGAAACAGTTATGTGCACAGCAAGGAAGCAGTGTGGCGTAATGGGTAGAGCACGGGCCTGGGGCTCAGAAGGACCTGCGTTCTAATCTCGGCTCTGCCACTTGTCTGCCGTGTGACCTTAGGCAAGTAACTTCTCTGGGCCTCAGTTCCCTCATCTGTAAAATGGGGATTAAGACTAGGAGCCCCACATGGGTCATGGACTCTGTCCAACCTGATTAGCTTGTGTCTACCCCAGCGCTTAGTACAGTGCCTGGCACATTGTAAGCCCTGAACAAATGAATCAATTGTATTTATTGAGTGCTTACTGTGTGCAGAGCATTCATTCAATCGTATTTATTGAGCGCTCACTGTGTGCAGAGCACTGTACTAAGCGCTTGGGAAGCCCAAGTTGGCAACATCTAGAGACGGTCCCTACCCAACAGCGGGCTCACAGTGTAGAAGGGGGAGACAGACAACAAAACAAAACATATTAACAAAATAAAATAAATAGAATAGTAAATATGTCCAAGTAAAATAGAGTAATAAATTTGTACAAACATATATACAGGTGCTGTGGGGAGGGGAAGGAGGTAGGGAGGGGGAAGAGGAGGAGAGGAAGGAGGGGGTTCAGTCTGGGAGCACTGTACTAAGCGCTTGGGAGAGAACAATGTAACTGAATTAGCCGACATGTTCCCCGTCCATAATAAGCTTACAAATACCATAAAAAACCCCCACAAGGCTCTTCCTTTATAGTTAAACCTTCTGGACTCTTTTTGATCCACGTTTGCCCTTGCCCCTTAAATGATAAGATCCTTGTGGGCAAGGATGATATCAAAGCCATTTCTCTCTTGTTTTCCAAATGCTCTGCACGCTGAAGGTGCTCATTAAATATTGATGGTGATTGTTTCCTTTTTCCTCCCTTGTGAATGTGTTCAACCAACATCTCAAATAGAAAGCTTTCAGAGAAATACAGGTGAAGTATGGGTCTTTCTTTTAAAGCCCAGCAAGGGGTGGGAGCTGTGAATGAGTTGAAATGTGGGGACAGGAGATTAGTATGATGCAGGAGTCTTTTTAAAATGATTATTGAGGTGATTAGTGTATTTTTAATATGTTTACATGGGAAGTTACGACTAATAACTATAATAAAATCATTATGGCTGGTTAAACTGCAAATCTCCCTGCTTTTCCAGGATGGCTCAATTCACGGAGTAGTACAGTTGGTCTGAGCAGCGTGGCTCAGTGGGAAGAGCCCAGGCTTGGGAGCCAGAGGTCATGGGTTCTAATCCCGCCTCCGCCACTTGTCAGCTGTGTGACTTTGGGCAAGTCATTTCACTTCTCTGGGCCTCAGTTACCTCATCTGTAAAATGGGGATTAAGACTGTTAGCCCCTCGTGGGACAACCTGATCACCTTGTATCCCCCCCAGCACTTAGAACAGTGCTTGGCACATAGTAAGCAGTGTGGCACAGTGGAAAGAGCACGGGCTTTGGAGTCAGAGGTCATGGGTTCTAATCCCACCTCTGCCACTTGTCAGCTGTGTGACTTTGGGCAAGTCACTTCACTTCTCTGGGCCTCAGTTACCTCATCTGTAAAATGGGGATTAAGACTGTTAGCCCCTCGTGGGACAACCTGATCACCTTGTATCCCCCCCAGCACTTAGAACAGTGCTTGGCACATAGTAAGCAGTGTGGCACAGTGGAAAGAGCCCGGGCTTTGGAGTCAGAGGTCATGAGTTCAAATCCCGGCTCCACCACTTGTCAGCTGTGTGACTTTGGGCAAGTCACTTCACTTCTCTGTGCCTCAGTTACCTCATCTGGAAAACGGGGATTAAGACTGTGAGCCCCCCAAAGGACAACCTGATCACCTTGTAACCTCCCCAGTGCTTAGAACAGTGCTTTGCACATAGTAAGCACTTAATAAATGCCATTATTATTATTATTAATATAGTAAGTGCTTAAATGCCATTGTTATTATTATTATTATTCCTTTCGTAACAAGGAATGTGTTCGTTCTTGTGTGTCTGTTTTGGTCATCTAGGCTAACCTTGACCCTGAGGTGCTATCCACCTCAAATTTAAGTGACCATAGAGGAACTCAGAGCACAGCAGTGTTGTGGGGAGGCAGGGTCGGTCTGTTTGACCCGTGGCCACGTCCCTGTTCCCTTAATAGGGTGCAGACTGTCACTAGGCCAGCAAAGTCAAGGGAAGCTTTTCCAAGGAGAATGTGCTTTCCACTCTTCACGAGCCAATTGTGAGATTTGAAGTCTCCACCTAATTTCACTCTGCTTCCTTAAATCCACTGTGGCTGAACGCTCTTAATCTCCTTGGTTCCCTTCTCAGAGGGAGCATGGACCTGAAAAAAGCCAGTCAGCAGAGGCCTTCTCCTGGCAAAGAGCGGAAGACATTCAGGATAAAACTTAGCAGATTGTGGTCTGCTTTCTCTACTGCTGCCCTCTTTCTCCTCTAATGACCAGGAAACATGTAGTGGGGAAAGCGTCCCTGTCTTAGTTCAGCAGCTACTAGGTGGACGATGTAAATTGTCCCTTTTTGCATCCTCTTTACCACGTCCTCATGGAAGTGAGCCATTTCTTGTTGGGCAGAGGAAGGGATCAGATGAAAGCGATCTCCCCTGGTTCGAAAAGAAAGATGCCTTTGTTAAATGCGTCCTGCCGAATTAAGAGCGACAGCGTTTCAAAAAAGAACGTGATTGTTCCGAGGCAGTGGAGTGAAAGATGGAGAGCAGGAGAAGGGATCGAGGGAGAAGGTGGGACTCGGTGAAGGTGAAAGTAATGAAATTGAGCCGGAGCGCGGGATTGAGGAGTAAGAAGCGGAGCAACTCTGGCGTCCTGGTTGACAGCATGAGGGAGAGTCACTTGTTCATCTTCAATCAATTCACGCTTCCTCTCACAACCGCCTGTGTGGCTGGGCAGGGAAAGAGAGAGAGAGGGAGAAAAGAGAAGAGAGAGAAGAGTGTGTGTGTGTGTTGGGGGGTGCGAGTTGTCAGAAATTGTTAGGAAATACATTTATCAACATTAGGGGAAAATTAGGAAGACGTGGTATTGCCAGGGATAGCTACAAAGCCACTGTCGACCTTCCCTGTTGCTGATATTTTGGGGGAGGAGGAGGAAGGGAAAGGAAGTCTGGCTTTTGAGGACTCTCTAAGGGCCCAATTGGTGATGTCTGGTAAATTAGCCAAACTGAAGCATTTATGTTTGCAATCAAAGGCTAAATGATGCCTAGAGTTTCTCTTCCGGTGTCCCAAAGCTCCCGGGATCACTGGCTGGAAAGAAGCTCCTGAAGCCTATCCAGTGATCTTTGGGGGTTGAGAATAACTAGCCAACTTCTGCTCAAGCCTTGCGTTGACTGCTGTTTGTACCCGGGGGGGCGGGGAGGGGGGTGACCCAGCCGAAGGAATCTTGCAGGTCAGTACTATGTGCAAAGCACTGTTCTAAGCACTGAGGAAGTTACAAGGTGATCAGGTTGTCCCACGGGGGGCTCACAGTTTTAATCCCCATTTTACAGATGAGGTAACTGTGGCCCAGAGAAGTGAAGTGACTTGCCCAAATAATAATAATAATAATCATAATGACATTTATTAAGCGCTTACTGTGTGCAAAGCACTGTTCTAAGCGCTGGGGAGGTTACAAGGTGATCAGGTTGTCCCACAGGGGGCTCACAGTCTTAATCCCCATTTTACAGATGAGGTAACTGTGGCCCAGAGAAGTGAAGTGACTTGCCCAAATAATAATAATCATAATCATAATGACATTTATTAAGCGCTTACTGTGTGCAAAGCAGTGTTCTAAGCGCTGGGGAGGTTACAAGGTGATCAGGTTGTCTCACGGGGGGCTCACAGTCTTAATCCCCATTTTCCAGATGTGGAAACTGAGACTCAGAGAAGTGAAGTGACTTTCCCAAATAATAATAATAATAATGACATTTATTAAGCACTTACTGTGTGCAAAGCACTGTTCTAAGCGCTGGGGAGGTTACAAGGTGATCAGATTGTCCCACGGGGGGCTCACAGCCTTAATCCCCATTTTCCAGATGCGGTAACTGAGACCCAGAGAAGTGAAGTGACTTGCCCAAATAATAATAATAATGACATTTATTAAGCACTTACTGTGTGCAAAGCACTGTTCTAAGCGCTGGAGAGGTTACAAGGTAATCAGGTTGTCCCACGGGCGTGCTTACAGTCTTAATCCCCATTTTACAGAAGAGGTAACTGAGGCCCAGAGAAGCGAAATGACTTGACCAAAGTCACACAGCTGGCAATTGGCGGAGCAGGGATTTGAACCCATGACCTCTGACTCCAAAGCCCGTGCTCTTTCCACTGAGCCACGCTGCTTCTCTGTGGAGGGGTGGAATTGTCTGTCCATTTTAGGAGCAGAGTTTATTGAGACATTGGGCTAGATTTCAGGAGTGAGACCGCAGAGAACTGCGGATGGGGTTCCTTTTCTGAATCTCGTTAAATAATGATGGCATTTGTTAAGCGCTTACTATGTGCAAAGCACTGTTCTAAGCGCTGGGGGGGGATACAACATGATCAGGTTGTCCCACGTGGGGCTCACAGTCAATCCCCATTTTACAGATGAGGTAACTGAGGCTCAGAGAAGTTAAGTGACTTGCCCAAGGTCACACAGCAGACATGTGGCGGAGCCGGGATTAGAACCCATGACCTCTGACTCCAAAGCCCGTGCTCTTTCCACTGAGCCACGCTGCTTCTCTTAATAAAATAAGATGATAAAATAATAAAACTTTTAACTTAATAAAATAAGTTAAATAAAATCTGAGCCTTATGTATTTCTCCCTCCTTCTCCCCTTTCTTCCAAGGAAGACTAAATAGTAATGGTCTTTGAAATCAGTGGTCTTTTCCAGCCCTTTCTCAGGGGCCACATAAGGTGTGTGAATTACTATAGTTAGAATCTAAAGGAGCAGCAGGAGGCAGAGAGGTACTGAGATAAAACATCACACTAAAGCAACAAAGAGATCAGCCAAATGGGGGGCCCACACAAGGGAAGGAGAGAAGATAGGATGAGTGAGAATTTTGCATGTCAAGTGAGCTGTGATCATATAATTAGCCCTAGCTATAAGTATTTTTTTAAATAATAATAATAATGGCCTTTATTAAGCGCTTACTATGTGCAAAACACTGTTCTAAGCGCTGGGGATCAGGTGATCAGGTTGTCCCATGGGGGGCTCACAATCTTAATCCCCATTTTACAAATGAGGCAACCGAGGCCCAGAGGAGTTAAGTGACTTGCCCCAAGTCACACAGCTGACAGTCGGCAGAGCCGGGATTCGAACCCATGAACTGTGGCTCCAAAGCCCGGGCGCTTTCCACTGAGCCACGCTGCTTCCCACGCTGCTTAAATGGTATTCATTAAGTGCATAATACGTGCTAGGCACTGTATTAAGCGCTGGGGTTAGGTGCAAGTTAGGTTGGACACTGTCCATGTCCCACATGGGGCTCACAGTCTTAATCCCCATTTTGCAGATGAAGTAACTGAGACACAGAGAAGTGAAGTGACTTGCCCAAGGTCACGCAGCAGACAAGTGGCAGAGCTGGGATTAGAACTCAGGTCCTCTGACTCCCAAGCGTGTGCTCTTTCCACTAAACCATGCTGTTGTGACAGAGCTACCCGCACTGCCAAGCCGTGATTTGGAATACAGCTCCTGAGGTCCGCCAATTGTCAGCTGTGTGACTTTGGGAGAGTCACTTAACTTCTCTGTGCCTCAGTTCCCTCATCTGTAAAATGGGGATTAAGACTGTGAGTCCCCCGTGGGACAACCTGTTCACCTTGTACCCTTCCCAGCGCTTAGAACAGTGCTTTGCACATAGGAAGTGCTTAATAAATGCCATCATTGTTATTATTATTATTATCCCTGTTCCCCTTCACTGCTGAACTAGCCCACTTATTTCCTCATATGACATCATTGCCTCACACTGCAGTTCATTCATTCAATCGTATTTATTGAGCGCTTACTGTGTGCCATATGTTGCCAACTTGTACTTCCCAAGTGCTTAGTACAGTGCTCTGCACACAGTAAGCGCTCAATAAAAACGATTGAATGAATGAATGAATGAATGTAAAGCACTGTATTAAGTGTTTGGAAAGTCTTAATCCCCATTTGGCAGGTGAAGTACCTGAGACACAGAGAAGGGAAGTGACTCACCCAAGGCACAGAGCAGACAAGTGGTAGAGCTGGGATTAGAACCCAGGTCCTCTGACCCCCAGGCCTGGGCTGGGAGAAAGAAACAGCGTGGCTCAGTGGAAAGAGCCCGGCCTTGGGAGTAGGAGGTCATGGGTTCTAATCCCGGCTCCACCACTGTGTGAGTTGGGGCAAAGCTGTGTGACTTTGGGCAAGTCACCTAACTTCTCTGTGCCTCGGTTACCTCATCTGTAAAATGGGGATTAAGACTGTGAACCCCACGTGGGACAACATGATTAACTTGTATCTACCCCAGTGTTTAGAACAGTGCTTTGCACATAGTAAGCGCTTAACAAATACCATCACTATTATTATTATTATTAAAGTACAATTCAGCAACAGATAGAGACAATCCCTACCCGACAATGGGCTCACAGTCTAGAATTCACTTAACATCCCTGGGTCTTAGTTACCTCATCTGTAAAATGGACGTGAAGGCTGTGAGTCCTATGTGGGACAGGGACTGTGTCCATCCTGATTAGCTTATATCTACCCCAGCACTTAGTACGGAGCCTGGAACATAGTAAGCACTTAACAAATACCATTTAAAAAAAAAAAGAACTGTAGCTCAACGTGGGCAGATATCTCAACTGCCAACCTTGTTATGTTGCACTTTCGCAAGCACGTAGTCCAGTGCCTGGCCCGCAGTAAGCACTCAGTAAATACCGTTGATTGATTGAGACGCACCCGGCGTCAACACGTTAAGTCGGGCTTGTGGCATAATATGATGGCATGTGTACCATTTCCCAGAAATTCACAGAGCTCTCCTCAACCCAGAAGATTTCACTGGGAGCTGGGGCACCCCTCTCTTCCTCCCCGTCTCCAGAACTGCTCCGTTCATTCATTCATTCAATCATATTTGTTGAGTGCTTCTTGTGTGCACAGTACTGTACTAAGTGCTTGGGAAGTACAAGTCGGCAACATATAAAGATGGGCCCTACCCAACAATGTGCTCACAGTCTAGAAGGGAGAGACAGACAACAAAACAAAACATGGAGACAGGTGGCAAAATCCTCAGAACAAATAGAATTAAAGCTATATGAACATAATTAACAAAATAAATAGAATAGTAGACATGTACAAGTAAAATAGAGTAATAAATCTGAACAATTATATATACAAGTGCTGTGGGGAGGGGAAGGAGGTGGGGCAGGGGGATGGGGAGGAGGAGAGGAAAAAGGGGGTTCAATCGGGGAAGGCCTCCTGGAGGAGGTGAGCTCTCAGTAGGACTTTGAAGGGAGGAAGAGAGCGAGCTTGGCGGATGTGTGGAGGGAGGCATTCCTGGTCAGGGGGAGGATGAGGGCCGGGGGTCGACGGCGGGACAAGCGAGAACAAGGTACGGTGAGGAGGTTAGCAGCAGAGGAGCGGAGGGTGCAGGCTGGGCTGGAGAAGGACAGAAGGGAGGTGAGGTAGGAGGGGGCGAGGTGATGGACAGCCTTGAAGCCGAGAGTGAGAAGTTTTTGCTTGATGTGTAGGTTGACAGGTAGCCACTGGAGATTTTTGAGGAGGGGAATAGCATGCCCAGAGCGTTTCTGCACAGAGATGATCCGGGTAGCGGCGTGAAGTATAGATTGAAGTGGGGAGAGACAGGAGGATGGGTGATCAGAGAGGAGGCTGATGCAGTAATCCAGTCGGGATAGGATGAGAGATTGAACCAGCAAGGTAGTGGTTTGGATGGAGAGGAAAGGGCGGATCTTGGCGATGTTGTGGAGGTGAGACCGGTATGTTTCCCTTCCCAGGTCTGAGCGAACTGAGGCATTGCACCTGATCCTGGGGACTCAAGAGGCAGGGGTCTTAGAATAAAGAGAGCAGAACTCCGGAGTCCAGGTGCCGTATCCGTATTAGACAGATGACATAACAAGTGAAAGCTAGAAGACTGGCCAGCCTAATTTGGACCACCGGAATGGCTTCTCCTTTGGAATTCATCTGCCAATCTCCCTGCCACCACAGTTAATTCCTACTGTGTGTGTGTGTGTAGGTGTGGAGAGGGAGGGGAAGTAATTGGAGCTGATAAGTTTTTCAGTTCTTTCACCCCATCTGGGAGAACTTGGCCTTGGTTTTTATGTTCTTGACTACCTTACTTTCACCTATTCATTGTTCAGCTATCCCTCGATTTACAGCCTAGTTATAGTAAAGCCCCTTTTCTACACTTTCCTAGGAACTAGAGACGGAGTTTGGATCTGTAATCTCCTCAAATGCAGGGGACTATACTTTTTCCTTCTAGCACATCCTCCCTTCCCCTCCCTTCAAAGCCCAACTGAAAGCTCACCTCCTCCAGGAGGCCTTCCCAGACCGAGCCCCTCTTTTCCTCAGCTCCTCATCTCCCCAACTCCCTCCCTCTACTCTACCCCCTCCCCACCCCACAGCACTTATGTTTATTTATTAATGATGTGTTAGGTCTATAATTCTATATATTTATATTGATGCTATTGATGCTATTGATGCCTGTCTACTTGTTTTGTTGTCTGTCTCCCCCTTCTAGACTGTGAGCCCATTGTTGGGTAGGGATTGTCTCTATTTGTTGCCGAATTGTACTTTCCAAGCGCTTAGTACAGTGCTTTAAATACAAATGAATGAATGAACATTGCATGTTCCTAAGTGCCTAATACAATTAAGGGCACACAGTTTGTGCAGCAAAGCTGTTGATGGTGATGAGGCTTTGCAAATAGTGAGCAACAGAAATTGGGGGAATATTTGCTTTTGGGCTGTTGTATCATTGATAATAATGACTCTACGTTTGAATACTTAGAGCATGTAAACCCAGAAAATTTTATCCACAATGTAGGCTGGCATATGTTCAATAGAAGCGCAAAAGCATTTTAATTGCATATATACAAATAAACTTACTGAGTTTCATTTGACTAAATGTATTTTCTTCATTCTCCATACTTAAATTCCAGGGCACTCCATTTTATTTTCACTGTTTATTTGCTTACCACAGAATTTCAAAATTGCTTCCTAATATTCACTCTTGAACAAGCAGTGGCAGATATACAAGTACAGAACAGCTTCTGGAAGTAAAAGAATGGGAGGGGGAGCCAACAGCATTCCAAAAAATCCCCCCAGGTCTTGAGAAATGAGTACAAGTTGCAGGAAATCCATTTATATGACTGCCACCTTTGTGGGATTTCAGTGATCTAGCATCATAGAAAATGTAATAGATTCAAAAAAAAAATTAAAGGCGATAGTTACGGAGAGTTTAAAGTCTGGCATTGTAAACCTAGAGTTTCCTTGTACCTTCCTGATTGCTGAGTGCAGATTTCTGCCTATCAAACCCTTGGTCATATCAGTTTCCATTCTATAATTGGAGGTGCGTACCTATGGAAAACTTTTAAAACACATGTTCAAAGTCTTCTTCACCAAGTAGTCTGTCCTGAAGTTCTCTTAGGCTTCACCCAGAGTTTCCTTTCCTTAATAAAACAATACAGAGTAACCTCCCACCCTCTTCTATTTGTTTTTCCTCTTCAACTCTTGATGACCTTCCCAGTTGAATATTTATTAAGAGGGTCCTCAGGGCTCCTTATCAATCCCCCTTTGGACTATCCCCAAACACACAGGGATTTACTAAGTCAGTCAGGCATTCATTCAGTCATTCAATCGTATTTATTGAGTGCTTACTGTGTGCAGAGCACTGTACTAAGCGCTTGGGAAGTACATGTTGGCAACATATAGAGACGGTCCCTCAATATTTATCGGATGTCTAACAGCGATGGTATTTATGCCGTGCTTCCTTTTGTGCAAAAGTTATGTGCTAAGTGCCAGGACAGGTTCAATAATAATAATGATGGTATTTGTTCAGCGCTTACTGTGTGCAAAGCACTGTTCTAAGAGCTGGGGAGGTTACAAGGTGATCAGGTTGTCACAGTTTTAATCCCCATTTTACAGATGAGGTAACTGAGGCCCAGAGAAGTGAAGTGACTTGCCCAAAGTCACACAGCTGACAGTTGGCGGAGCTGGGATTTGAACCCATGACCTAGTTGGGCCTCAAAATGGAGGCGACCCCGCCACAGGCTGCCCTCAAGACCGGAATGTACCTCAGAATACAGCAGGGTTATGTTCCTTTAAAATGTGACTATTGTATGTTTCTTCTATAGACTTTCAGATTAGTTCGGATCCATTCCCAAACCTCTGGAACAGTAATGTGAAATTCCTTTATTCATTGATTCAGTTGTATTTATTGAGCACTTACTGTGTGCAGAGCACTGTACTGAGCGCTTGGGAAGTACAAGTTGGCAACATATTGGGACGGTCCCTACCCAACAACGGGCTCACAGTCTCGAAGGGGGAGATCTGATTAACTTGCATCTAGCCCAGAGCTTAGTAGAGTGCTAGACACATAGTAAGCACTTAACAAATACCTTCAATTATTTAATTTTTGCTATTTTGGAGAAAGTTACGCTGTTACATTAAGCATCACTAAACTATTGTTTGATCTTTATTAAAGTAATTCAAAGCAAAGCAGGGCAACATCAACTAAATAAGGAATTGTAGTATGATTATGAATCATACAATTTGGCAGGAGGCTGCAAAACTACAAGCTTATTCTGCTAACTCTGGGTGGTTTTAACTTTAGTGAAGAATTTGCCCAACTTAGGTTGAACAAAAGCCTTCCTCTTGTCTTCATAAAGCACCTTCAAGCGGGCCAAATCCAAGACTGTGAGCCCACTGTTGGGTAGGGACTGTCTCTATATGTTGCCAACTTGTACTTCCCAAGCGCTTAGTACAGTGCTCTGCACACAGTAAGCACTCAATAAATACGATTGATTGATTGATTGATTGATCTGCTTCTTCACACCTGTGAAGTTCTTTCCCCAACAGGATCTTCTTAAATTATTTTAATAAGTGCATCAGCTTTCTTTAATGCAGGATTCCTTAATCTCAAAGTCTTAGCTGGTGGTGGAGAGTCTATGACCTGTTCTGTTTGGCATCTAGGAATGATGCATTGGATTGCCAAGGTTATCAAACAATAGTGGCGGCATCCCCGAGTTGTATGTTTCACAGATTGGCTACAATTTGGGATTAGGTATCCAACGGCTGAATTCCTGAGTTATATGTACCATGGGGTGGCTATAACCTGGCTGAGGGCAATGGGGAACCTGATGGGATGACATGATCAAAAAATACTGAGTTATCAATCCATCGTATTTATCGAGCACTTACTGTGTGCAAAGCACCGTACTAAGCGCTTGGGAGACTACAATATAACAATGTAATGAAGTTGGTCGACACAATCCCTGCCCACAGCGAGCTTACTGTCTAGAAGGGGAGGCAGACATTAATAGAAATGAATAAATTACAGAGATGGACATAAGTGCTGTGGGGCTGAAGGAGGGGTGAGTAAATGGAACAGTTCCAAGGGTGAAGCAGAAGAGAGTGGGAGAAAAGAAAATGAGACTCAGGAGTCTTTAGTTTTATTTCCCTTACATTGGTACAGAATTTCACTTTTAGCACCCGTTTTGTTTTTGTACATAAATATTGAGAGGTTTCATTCAGATAAGCTATTGTCCAACACTTAATTCTTATTTACATTGCGGGCAGGGAATGTGTTCGCTATATTGTTATTTTATACTCTCCCAAGTGCTTAATACAGTGTTCTGTACACAATAAGCACTCAAATGTGATCGAATGTTTGATACCAGTACTGCTGTTTCTCTTCACAACCTACTGCTAGGGAAATAATACCAACAGAGTAGCCCAAATCACTCCAGTAATTTGGTGTGGTTTTCTTAGCAGTTTTCTCATAAATGCATTCATTCAGTCGTATTTATTGAGCACTTACTGGGTGCAAAACACTGTACTGAGTGCTTGGAAGAATACAGTATAACAATAAATGTTAACAAAAACCCACAGAGGTGGCTAGCAGAAGTGAGTTCTTGACCTAGTTTTAGGCCGTCTTCCCAGGCAAAGTGAAGCAGAGATTTGAAGATTATTCACTTGACTTATCCATGAAGGGAGCAGTTCACCTGGATAATTCCAGGAGAAAAATCCCATTCTGGGACCTGATTTGTCCACATTAGCCACCGGCCTAGGAATTATTATAGATTATCTTAATTTCCAGCTTTCGATTTCACTCTGGGCAGTGTAGACGTTCCAGTCTTTGTGGAAGCAGGTTGAAATATTCTTGAATCTAATAGGTTTCTTCTAAAATGGAGTAACCTGTTTCATACGGGGGCTTTAAATTGGATTACTTTTTAGTTAATGAAGTGCACAATGATGACATTAATGAAAAAGTATTAATAAGATTCTCTTTAATTATATTTAGATTTATTTCTTCTTTTCTAGGTATGGGAAAAGTTCTTAAGCTCCAAAGCTCCACGGATCAATGTCTTCATGGCAGTGCCCACAATATACTCCAAGCTGATGGATTATCATGACAAACATTTTACCCAACCTCACGTCCAGGATTTTGTGCATGCAGTTTGTAAAGACAAAATCAGGTAATTGGAAGTGGCCAACCCAAGCGGCTAAGAAATAAAGGATGAAGTGTGAGAGCTGGCTTCTAAATATGTGTATTCTCACACACTCTCTAAAAAACAGTGTTTCCCAACTTTTTAGAACAGTTTCAGTGATAGTTTTAGAAAGGTCAGTTAATACCCGGAGAGGAAGAATTATGTCTCAGCAGGAGAAGGTTTCTGCTATTTTAAAGGTGGCCGTAATAATGTTTTAAGTCATAAAACAATCACTGAGTGGAGGGCATAATCAAGGCTGGCTTTCACTCATTTTTAAATTTGTAAATAGATTTCTAGTCCTCGTATCCCTTTGGTTCCTAAGAGTGGCAGGGGGCTTGACTATGGCTTAAGGGTTTAAAGGTGACCACTCGTGCCATCATAATAAACTTGTTCTCCTCTTTGATTAAACAGGGTAATTCTGTCTCCAGTTTGGTCAGTTTGGCTTCTTGTTGGCCAAATATATTTAATGCCAGTCAGAATCTGTTTGACTCTTGTGACTACCATGAATGTCACAAACAACAGTTGTGTTGTCGTCTAAATATTTTTATAGTACTCCTTTGCTCCTAGTTCCTTTCTTGTAAAAGCATTTAAAATGAAAGTAGAATTTTTGTTTGTCACATTTCCAACCACTCCCACTATTTATTGTCTACCTGAGCTGGCTTGATATATATATATATATATATATTTTTTTTTAAATGCTATTTGTTAAGCACTTCATGGCTCACTGGAAAGAGCACGGGCCTTGGAGTCAGAGGTCATGGGTTCAAGTCCCGGCTGTGCCAATTGTCAGCTGTGTGACTTTGGGCAAGTCACTTCACTTGTCTGTGCTTCAGTTCCCTCATCTGTAAAAATGGGGATTAAGAATGTGAGCCCCCCGTGGGACAACCTGATCACCTTGTAACCTCCCCAGAGCTTAGAACAGTGCTTTGCATACAGTAAGTGCTTAATAAATGCTATCATTATTATTATTATTATTATTATTCTCCGTGCCTCAGTTACCTCACCTGTAAAATGGGGATTAAGATTGTGAGCCCCATGTGGGACAACCTGATTACCTTGTATCTACCCCAGTGCTTAGAACAGTGCTTGGCACATAGTAAGCGCTTAATAAATGCCGTCATTATTATTATTTTGTGCCAGGTGCTGTAGTAAGCACTGGGGTAAATGCAAGATAACCAGAATGGGCACAGACTCTGTCCCACATGGGGCTCACAGTCTTAATCTCCATTATACTTATGAGGTAACTGAGGCACAGAGAAGTGAAGTGTCTTGCCCAAGGTCACACAGCAGACAAGTGTTGGAGACAGGTTTATTCATTCATTCATTCATTCAATCATATTTATTGAGCACTTACTGTGTGCAGAGCACTGTACTAAGCGCTTGGGAAGTTCAAGCTGGCAACATATAGAGATGGTCCCTACCCAACAGCGGGCTCACAGTCTAGAAGGGGGAGACAGACAGCAAAACAAAACATATAAACCAAATAAAATAAATAGAATAAATATGTACAAGTAAAATAAATAAATAAATAGAGTAATAAATATATGCATATATACAGATTCATGAGTGTTCAATGTGTTGGGAGAGGAGGGAGGAGGAAACTTAAATAACAGTGAATCGGGGCTACTCTAAAAATTGCTAATAATAATAATAATAATAATAATAATGACATTTGTTAAGCGCTTACTACGTGCACAGCACTGTTCTAAGTGCTGGGGGGGATACAAGGTGATCAGGTTGTCCCACGTGGGGCTCACAGTCTTCATCCCCATTTTACAGATGAGGTAACTGAGGCACAGAGAAGTTAAGTGACTTG